>NW_022145594.1:44516763-45189263 GCF_000002235.5 Strongylocentrotus purpuratus
ACATCAATAATATCACTTATCAGATTTCCATGTAAATGATGTGTGTTCTTCAACTTGTATTACTGATTTACTTAGCTTTCTATATAATGAATAACGCCAGAATGTATTAACAAACAATTCATAGGAATGAAAGCTGTTTATACTTTCACAGAATATCATTCGGAAAAAAAATGAGGTGCGTAATAGTCATAGCTACTGCATTACTTTCTCATGAACATGAATAGAAATGTAATGATTTGATTTACTATATATATATATATATATATATATATATATGGAGGATTTTTAAGGCAGTTTCTTGGCTGTTCACATACACATTCGACGAAGTAAATTCTGATTATAAAATGTATGAGGAATTTAATCATCAATGATAAACTAATAATTATCAGAATATCCTGAGCAAGCTGACGAAACTGATAGCTTGTAAGTGTATAAAGCCGGTTCACGTTATATGTTTGTATTTACTCTTCATTGACTTAGTATTGAACATGATACTGAAAATTGATAGCGAAGTTTTTTTTTCTTGATTATCGTAACGTCTATCATCTCCTGAATGTATTGACCCATACCATATCAATACCTCAGGATTATGCATATCTACTTGAGACTAAAGTTTACTTCCTTGTTGATAAATGTGCCATATACCTCTTTTGTGCGTAGAAAATTTATCAAGATTTCTATATTTGCTTCTTCATTTTTTGTTTCTTTTTACATGTTTTAAAGAGTCACAGAAAACCAATTCAAGGTTAGTACATAGCAGTTCGTAATATTGATCAGTATATATTGATATCGATCACACAAACACATGAGTGCGTATGGGTGGGCGCCCACGCTCACGCATTGACACACCTACACATTTCTGGTTTTAATCGAGGACTCAAATGTGCACATCAGTACACACAGGTATATATTCAAACACCCACCACCATCACACACACGCACACACATACACCAATATTCGGATGTAGTGAAATATGAGAAACCACCAAATGTATAGATGATATCATTTATTATGTGTTTACATGTTAAATATGTTAAAAAATAAAGTGAAACTCGAGTTTGTACTTCTATTACAACTTTCAAATGAAAATGATTAGCTATGTACTATAACACATACACCGAGCAAAACTGCTCTGATGATTACGACTATTTGGAAATTAGTACTGTGAGATGGCTATGAGATGGCGCTGTACAATAAACAGTACACTATCAATATAAATGCCTTATTAAGAAACATCTCACTATTTGTTTTTCACAGAAAAGGAAGAAATGTATCTCATGAGGCAAACGACAACATGGCGTTTGAGATGATTCAGAACGGAGATAGAGGTGAGAAAATGTGTAAAGTCATCACAGTGTTTATAATGAAGAATGCTACAAAGAAAAAACATAAATTCAAATAATCAACAATTAACAAAAATAAGCAAAGATACTAAAACAAACATAGAAAAAGCTCTCATAACCATAGGAACGCACGTTTTTATCCAGGGGATGCTCAAAGCGCCTACACAGTACTATATTACTCTGGCTTTAGCCCAGTTCCCCGAATGTGCGAAAAGTATTCAGGGAAATATTATACGTGTTTAATCATTCAAGTATTAGAAGCCTCGTTATAATATTTATTTATGTTTTTATAGCATACACATCTCTCAAACTCGGTCCATCCCACTCTCCCATCATTGCTCCTGAAAACCTGACGTTCTTCACCAGACTCGGTTCGATTGGACGGGGTGACTTCGGTGGGGTATGGAAGGGAGAACTCCGCTCGAATCAAAGTCAAGTAGACGTCGGTATAAGGCAGATTCCAGGTGGGGTTTTGCCAACAACTCCCTATAAAAAATGATTTTAAAAGACCGACAGGCAAATCGCTTTAATAAATATCAATGTAGCCTAAAATAACTTGGAACTTTACCAGATGTTGTGTTATTATTGATAAGCAGAGATGCTCTCAGCTTTCTAGAAAGTTTTATTTCAGTAGGACCAAAACAAGCGTACAAAGTAACACATCGGTTTAAAAGTACACCATGTATGTATGTTATATATGTGTGTATATATGAATAAATATATATATATTTATTCATATTTAGGTTTTCAATTGATAAATATATATTTGTATATAATAATAATATAAAATAATAATAATAATCTTTTAAAGTCCACTCCATATTTTATTAAGATAAACCGAAAATGGAAATTCTTTTTGCCCAATTGATTGTGAGCCCGGCAGCCGCTGAGTAGCGCCAGATCGACGTTGCTCTATCCCTTATTGTTGAACGCCAAACAAGGTAGCAGTAAAAATATATTGTATTCACTTGTCTACACTGTTTTTCACTCGATCTTAATAACAAATGAATGATTAACTTGTTCTGCAATGACTTTAACCCACTACTCCCTTCGAAATTGAAAGCAAATGTGGTAGTTATATGTAGGATGTATCTTCCCTTAGATCAAGTGACCAAATCAAATAACGTTCTTGAAGCTGTGAAGGTCCTTTCTGAGCTACCGGATCAACCGAATGTTGTCAAGTGCCTCGGATATTGTCAAGAACAAGGTAAAAACATCTCCTCTCGCAATTACAAAAAGTTTTGTTTTGGTCTGCTTAATTCTATACATATTATTAGGAATATGAGCGTCTTTTCCAGATAATTCGGAGGACAAAAGTTCAGTTTATCGATTCTAGCAACCCTGAAAGTACATAGCAATTTGAGTAGGCTTCGCGGAACCCAAAACGATTGAACCAGTAAAACAAGAGGACCTTGGAATAACAGACAGTGGAAAGTATTTAAAAGATTAAGCAAGATATTTTCCTATACTGTAACATGATGTCTGATGAAACATAATGTTACGGCCCTCCATCCTAGAACGGGTCCTGGATGCTGGAGGGCTGGCCTGTCCCTTGCCTCTATCACCGTCATCCGACGAAAAGTTTGCCATCCTGACTAACGCGAGCGGTTTTTTTTAACACCGACACCGATTACCTTGATAAATCTCAACAAGTAGTAAAGGCAGGAATTGCCTTTTGTAGGAACTCTATTTCTCGTTTCCAATCCTTTTCCTTATTTTAGCTCCATTGGAGCGGAGCGGAGAGTTCGCTATCTGACAACGACGAGAGCCAGCGTCGAAGTAACGAATTCCCCGCACAACACCACTATTTATAGTCTCCGAGAGCTGCTTTATGCATGGTGCGTCCGTAATCGCGCTCTGAGCCCTTACGCCCCAAAAGCTTACTGCGCCCTCTACGTTTTCTGCAAGATAACTACAATTGTGGCGAACTGGTTCGTTACAATAATGTTACGGTCAGTTTCATTAATTTTTGTTTTCAATTAACGAATTCCCCACGATGCAGGTAGCATTATGTATGAGTTCATCTGTGGGGGTACCCTACTTACCCATCTACAGACCACAGGGGTGCAATCCCAGCCCACATACAGCAATCTCAAACCAAAGAGGGTTCGTATCGATGAAGCTAGTCTACTCAACCTGGCTTGGCAAATCGCAAAAGGGATGCAGTATCTTGCATCGAAGAAGGTAACCTGATTTAATGACTTGCAATAAGAGAGAAGGTACTAAAGAAAAGGGGAACCGATGGGAGGGGATAGGAGAGAAAAATATGGGAAAATGGAAGCATGGGTGAAAAGGAGCTGCATAGATGAAAGTAGTCCACTAAACTTTGCTAGGAAATACGTCAGAGAGATACAGTTTCTTGAATCAATGAAGGTAACCTGTAGATTTAAAAAAAAAAACACAATAGGAGAACAATAAGGAGCAATTGAGAAAGCCGCAATAGGATCGAGTTATCGATGACGAGGTTACCGAAGAGTATATGGCATGAAGAATGTTAGAAAAGCGGAGAAGAGGAGACCGTGGGGGGGGGGGGGGGGGGGGGGGTTGATAGTAAGAACGTTGAGGTCGACGATAAGTGCGAGGAGGATGAGACTGAGAATAGTAGAAGTAGAAAGTGGAAGAATAGGAGATAAGGAAGCGAGTATAGTTGGAAGATGGTGATGATGAGCTAGGGTGAGACATCCAGATTATCGTTTTTTATGTATTTATTTATTTGTTATTACTACTATTGTTATGGTTATTCAATTTTTTTTTTCGTACTAAGATCGTCCATGGAACTCTCTGCGCTCACAATGTGTTACTAGGCGGTAGAAAGCAATGCAAGCTATCAGATTATGGACTATCTTCATCACTATTTAGCGCCAGAGGTGTGAGTATTATCGCTGACATTTAATGATATATCATCAGCATAGATATGGCACGTATACAATAATGAGGACTACATTTTTTTCTCAAAAGAAATATATCTAACAAATTTAAACTAGGAAATCGCGACCATGGAATATTTGTTTATGATTTATGACGTTTATTCAATTCCCCTTAAACTACTTAATCATTAATTTGATTGACCGTGGTGTTTGAATAGTTTTGCCATTTGCAATATTAAGCAAATAACTACCGTTGGTGAAGGTGATGGAACAAACTATTACTTCCGAGGCGATTTGGATGTAGCTATCTTTCCGGAGCGAAGCTGATGAAAGATAGCGTATACATTCAGATCGCCGAGGAAGTGATAGTTTGCCATCGCCCGAAACCAAAAGGTGATTATTTGCTTTATATTCCATATCGGAAACATTTCACTTCTTCCGTCATTTCAGATCAACAAGTCATCAATTAACAGCTAGCAAACGGTGCTCTTGCTCTACGATTGGTAAAAAATAAATCGCGTGATGAAAGATAGTTCGCCCTTCATTGATGGGAGAAGAAAAGTTCGTTCTAATGTGTAGATAGTAGTACTATCTACACAGTGCAACGCACTTTCACTGAATATAGAAGTAGTATCTACACAGTGCAATGCACTTTAATTGTATACGCTGCGTATTGCTCTCCTCTGGCTTCAAGCGCTTTTAGTGTTAGTACGCGAACTTTTGTCACGCGCGAACTATGGTCACACCACCATACTGCATACACTGTACGTTTCGTACACCGTTTGCTAGATGTTAATTGATGACTTGTTGCTCTAAAATGACGGAAGAAGTGAAATGTTTCCGATGTTGAATATAAAGCAAATAATCACCTTTTGGTTTCAGACGATGGCAAACTATCACTTCCTCGGCGATCTGAATGTATACGCTATATTCCTCAGCTTCGCTTCGGAAAATAGCTACTTCCAGATCGCCTCGGAAGTGATAGTTTGTCCCATCACCTTCACCAACGGTAGTTATTTGCTTATAATATGAATATTCAAAGCTGTTTGTAAATTATGAACAGTTCAGCCATCAGGTGTTACTCACGATTTGTATTAACCCATTGTTTAATGAAAATGAATAAAAAAAAAATGCAAAGAAAGACGCTAATTCTCCATCTTTTAAACTTTAAAGTTAACACGATTTTTAGCATTCTTTGTACTTTCCAACATCTCAGAAACCAACAAGATGGAGTTCGCCTGAAACCATGGTTACTGGCGACCCATCAACAGAAGCAGATATCTGGTCTTTTGGTATCGTCTTGTGGGAAATTGTGACATTAGGTGAACAAATTAATGTTAATATCACATATAATTTTGTGTACCATCGTAAAGACCCTAAAGTCATTCACATAGGAAGCCTTATAAGCGTTACAGCTGTTCTTCATCAGGGCCCTCCCATTATTATTACCATTGCCAGGTTGGTGGAGTGGGTGGAAAGTGGTGAATATGGATTAATGTTTTGCCAAAGGAAGTAAGTGTCGAGTTGGGATTCGAACCCTTGAACCTCGGATTTAGAGTCAAGAGAATTAGACACCATACCAAGACCCCTTCACTTCACGTGTATCATATGGTGTTATGAAGAAAAGTGAAATAAACCTTTGCACTTAAATAATTAAAATAGACCATGTTTAATACTAGTTCGAAGCATTTTAAAGATGAAGAATTCAAGCCACTTATTCCCCTCTATAAGACCCACCAATAATATTTGCGATATAATTTAAATTTTCTCCATAGCTTTGGATGTCACATTTTCGTATTTTGGAAAAGAAACGTTTTCAGTGTTATTTTTCTTCGCTTCTTAAAGGTGCAAGGCCATACCCTAGAATGACCTTTGACACTGTTCAAACGGAGGTTGCCAATGGTTATCAGATGCCACGCCCTCGCCATTGTGGACAAGAAGTGTAAATATTACTCTTTCATGCGAATTGTTCTGTAAACGTCATAATTTGACTCACTCGATGCTTTTTTGTATTTCCTAGATGTCATGATGATGTTTCCAAAAAACAAGAAACACGATTACACTTGATTTTGCAATCTTTCCTAAGAATATGATTCTGAAGCTGAAAATAATACGTCTAAACACTCAACAGAGAAAATGATAGAATGATAAAAACAATGAATAATATAAGAGAAGGTCATAAAAGAAAAACAAAGAATAACATAGGGAAAGACAAAGAGAGAAATTGATAGAATGATAATAAAACAATAAGGTGTAGTAAAATGATTCGGACTGGGTGCGTACATAAAATAATGAAACAATAGTGATAAAACTGCTGTTGCTCATGAACTTTAGATTTGTCGGAATTTTGTATTTGTATTTGTATTAGATTCAATTCGGTAGTTCTATTAGATTTCTATTAGATAAGGATCGTATGTTTCGTATCTTTCAGGTATACGGTCATGACTGGTTCTTGGGAGAAGGAAGCTACAAATCGGAGTAACTTTGATCATATCCTCAAGAGTTTGGAAAGGATTCTAGAAAAGACTCATGTAAGATTGACTCAAATTACCTTCTAACATGTATAATGCAGAATTAAGTTTCCTTATTACATATCAATTTTTACAATTCCGTTAGTGCATTAACCTCAGTTCTAAAGGAATCGTGAAAATAACCTTAACCCTTAACCAATAGTGATCTTTGGAGCTTCTTTTCCTTATGGAATGATTTATTACGTCATTTAGTTTATTCATTTACTATATCCTACCGTACATATTTGTGTGTTTCATATTCATATATGATCATATAAGTTTCTCTTCTTCATATTTTCAAATTTAAATAGAATTCTGAAGAAAGAAAAAAAAGGGGAAATTCCTTTCTTATTTTCAACATAAAATTGACAGAGTGAGGGTTAGTGTGATACTTGGAGTTTATTCCTTGAATGCTTTCAACGCCTAAAAACAGCTGGGCTAAATCTCATGTCGTAATACTACTTTGTACTTCCAATGATTGTCTCCTGAGGTGAATATAGATGCTGTTATTATTATCATTATTATCTTAATTACTTTTGATTTTCACAGAATTATCTGTCTCTCAATGACTTGGATGAAGGATTGTATGCGTCTACACTCGACATGTGAAATTAAGCCGTGTTCGGATGTGCAGCGGTACTACAACGCATCTACATCTTGTAAACCGTACGTTGGTTGGATAAGTATAGGGACTTTAGAAGGAATAACTTGTGTTAAACTTAGCCAAGAATGCTGAATCAGACTAGATCGCAAATACTTGTATGAATCTTGCATCAAGTATACGTCTGTTTGAAAAAAATTGTATTTTTAAGATCATTTGGTAAAAATGTGTAAAAAAGTTACTTTAAAAAGTTAAGTTTACACTGTCAAGAGGTCGAAATATTCTAGAAGACACGAAATTTGTGAATATCAAGGTTATAGCGGCCGATCTCAAACATTCAACAGCATATTCTCATGATTTTTTTGTCGGTTATGTTGTGTGTATATACTGTGTAAAACTTACTTCTAATTCACCTTGCTACGTTTGTTAATGTTTGTGTTATTTCATAGTATTGTAAGTGGATGACCACCTACCCTCTTTCTTCTTCCTGTTCATCACCCACTCTCTCTCTCATTTCCCTCTCTATCCTTCTCTTTCCCTCTGTTTCTCTTCTACCTTTCTTTCCCCTTTTAATAGTAGACTCACCTGTATATACTACACTCATGAGTGCTTTACAACTGGATATAGATTGTTTTTATGTGTTTTTATGATTCTTCTTAGTGTATTATTTATCATGTAAATACTTTTGCAAAAATATTTTATAATTAAGCCACCGGGCTGCAATGCATATTCCTTTAAAATCAAGACATTTATTATCATTATACTTTAACTCTTGATTTAAACTAAGTAGCCTCGCGATGCCATAGGCTGAGCTGGCCTTACCCCATATGTATATTTATCATGCCTACACAGTTGGAATAACATTTCTTACCTATTTTCATGAGATAATTGTGATAGTATCATTTATTCTTGATAGATACAGTTTATATCTTCTTAGAACTTTATTGATTAATCTAAAGGTTCATAAAGATCCATCAATACAGTTATGAGAATTTATCAAGAAACAAATATACTGTTACAATCTTTTCATGGAAACACGTAATAAAATATATTCAAAACTTCATGAGCAACAGTGTTTGTATAGTCATGTGCATGTATGAAGGTGTATTTTGCGTTAATTATAAATATGAAGGGTATGTGTTAAGGTCTATTTTACAGTAAATGTGCTAAGGTCATGCCAATGTTTGAAGATGGTAAAATGTCGCCTACTTGTCAATAGGTTTCGTGTGAATTATTCACCTATTTCTTTATTTGCACATTCTCTTCATACAGAATGAGTATAGTGTGTTACATATTCAACGTGTTTTCATACAAATCTTAGCACTTACTAAAAATATAAAGTAACTGCCAGTCTAATTTATTTCTGACCATATCATTCTGGAGTGTACATTAAGTTATTTTACAACGCAAACAAATTGTAAAAAAATAAAAGAGAATCTGTATTGAAACATTTGTTTGAAAGCGAAATCAGAGAAAAGAAAACGAAAACAAAATAGCAGGAAGAAAAGTAAAGAAACAAAACGAAAAGATGATTTACCTCAATGAAGTAAGTACACTTTTAAAAGTTGAGTGATATCTGTAAGTTAAATTTGATGTTTGTAAGATTAATGTTCTATTGATTTGTATGATTTGAAATGTGAAGTAAGTAGCCTTATACTGTATATTCATCTTACAGCGTCATTAGACGGAAATATGTAGTGACAAACAAGTCATTAAGTAGACATGGTTATTATTATCATGGTCAATGTTATTATACATTTTTGTGTCTTGTTAACGATTGAACAATAGAATTACTGCCCTCTACGTACGTTTGCAGGCAGAGCAAACTTATAGACCTGCCTAGAATCAAAAGGTCTAATCACTAGTCATTAGTTTGATTAGTTATATTGTTTTGACTTTAGGGTTAGGGTTTGTGTTAGGGTTAAGGTTAGGGTAATATACCAGTTTTTATGATGTCCGGTTAACGTACCATTTAGGGTTAGATATAGGTGTCCTGTTAATACAACATGTAGGGTTTCATATATATATATATATATATATATATGTATATATATATATAATACCCTACATTATACATTAACCCTAACCCTAACCCTAACCCTTACCACAATGTCTACTTAATGACTAATTTTTCACTCCAAATATCCCTCCAATGACACCTTTAGTAATATTACATATAAAGAGAGGGATAAATATAACAAAATTGGGCCTTCTATGAGAAATAAAACATACAACCCGTTAAGAGGACACCAAAATTTCCTGCTAATGACAATGTCTACTTAATGAATCATTGTTTCACTCCAAATGTCCCTCTAATGACGCCTTTAGTAAAATATACATGTATATGAAATATATTCTCCCTATGTTTTTTATATAATATCTATTCTTCATTTATATCGCGAACCCATAAGTGTGAGCATACTATTGCAATGGATTAAAGGAAATCAACATATTCTTGTTTATAAGCTTATTTGGTAAAGAAATTTGATTGTATTTGATATTGCCCTTGAGGCACTATTATTCTAGAAATATTACACTTTAATTTACCTTTGACACTGATGATTTAAATCAAACTAACGATAATTTGACAAATGATCATGATGTTATATCAAAGGTATGGACCAGGTTTGATCATGCGATTGCATTGTAAAATAAACGTTGTGGAATCGACCAGAAAAGGTTGATCATCTAGCATATAAGTATTAGAGTGTACTGCAAGGTTCTAGAACCATCATAATGATAAGAAATTTGGCCGAGTCTTGGTAAAGTTACAAGCACTGTACATATAAAAATGTATATTGGACTACGCGATATCTATCCAGTCCGGATAGATATAATAATTTACCAAATATATCAATTAGTAGGCTGTTTACCGGCAGAATTTGTATCATCACGTATAAGTCAAAACATATTCTTTTATATGATTGGTAATGAGAGCTTTTTGAGAGGGGGGGCGTTTCCAAAACTGGTGTATACCTTTAATGACTAGGCTTATTTAAAGTCTACAATATTTTCTAAAGGGTTTATAACATTGATTACATCGAGGAAATATTGCTGCTACCAAATGTAAATATTGCAAAAATACAGTTAAATAAATGTGATAAAAGCAGTTTATTTAGTATTAGTTTCATTTTTATCTGCCTTCAAAATGGATTCACTGATATTACATTTCTGTTTTATGAAGACCATAACAAAATATGCACGAAAAATAATAAAGGTTTCTAATAAAACAAATAGGGTTTCTGTAGTTCATATTATAAGCATAACCACAATAGCAATGAGGGCATATTGTAATTATGTGGGAACTTTATGATGTAAGGCAAATGTTTTTTTCCGTAATACCCCTGACCCTATTGCACTACAAAGTAAAACAATTGAAACTCAGTCAGAGGCATAAACATATTGGGAGGAGGAACATAACAAAGTTATAAACGGAATGAACAAGAGAGAGAGAGAGAGAGCGAGAGAGAGAGAGAGAGAGAGAGAGCGAGAGAGATGAGCAATGAGGAAGGTTGTTCAGTTTTTTTAAACATGACATATTTGTATTGCATTCTATTGCAACAGAAGTGGTTTCGTGGTGTAGTGGATAAGGCCCTGGACTGCCAATCCCATGGTTCGTGGTACGAGTCCCGACGCGGCTCTTATTACCTTTTGCAAGACATTTGTCTCAATGTGCCACCCTCAACCCAGGTGAGATAAATGGGTACCGGTTAGGAATACATCCCTTGAAATGCTAGAGCGCCATAATGGCAGCCATGCTAAAGCCAGAGTAGTAATTGTGGAGCGCCAGGTGTGTCATGTCTGACAGAAGTAAGGGCTATACAAGAACCCACTATTATTTGTATTATTATTAATATACTTGTTATCAGGTAGAAATTTCAGGAAACATGCCCCTTTATTTACGAAATATCGGCGTTATGTTGTAAAATAGGCCCCTTTTATTTACAAATAGACCCGACCCGACGCGATGACCCGATGAATCGAAGTCCAAGTATTCATATATTCATAAATACTGTTGCTTAACATCATATCTAATAATTTAGAATTATGCTTGTACACATTTAATTCCATTTTTCCTGATCTCATGTTATTATTTTATACTTACATTGTTTTTTACCTGCACTGTAAAAGCATGTACAATTCAGTATATGACTGTCATTCATGTATTTAATAAACCTTGATTGAATTTAATTGAATAGAATTGTCTTATTTACACGGGATAGCCGCATCGGCATTGCCAAGATTAGGCCTATATATTCATTCCTTCATTCCTTCCATCATTCAAGCAAATTTGCAGTTATTGGACAAGTAGCTTTATATTGCCCTCAGTCGTAATACGTCATCAAACAATGTAAGCCTACTGCTGCAGCATGTACCGTCAACAGCATCGGTAGAAAAGTCAATTGACTGTCCACAACATAACATTATATCTCCCGTAAAGCCTGGTTTTTTTTGCTAATGTGAATTTTAAACATAAATTGCTGTGATCTGTTCATGCAATCTCAATACAGGCCCGTGCTCCTCCCCTTTGGCGGCTAAAATGCAAAAAGAAAGAGAAAAGAGGAAACATTTACTTGAAACAAAAATCCTAGGTATGGGTTAGAGTGTTTTTACTGCATTGCCCACCATCCAGTGGCGTATGCGTAGGTACACTACCTTTCCGCCGGGGCAGTCCACGGACTTCCCGGTGTTTATTTTTCTTTCCGGTTCCTCCTACTTCCTTCTCGATTTTGCCAGATGTTTACACTTTTCTTCTCTAATCTCTCCTTCCCCTTGATATTGCCAAACTCTGCTTGTCATAGGAACCCCCCCCCCACCCCCGCTGGTAAACCACTGCTATCACAAACGGCTAAGTGTTGCTGTACCAGAAGTTATGCACAATATTAGCATTGCGATGCGTTGCGTCGTCGCGTGCTGCTCAACGATTGTGGCGCGACCGTAGTGCGGTGCCGACATATACATTTAAACTTGAAATGCAATGACTTTGCGGTGAATCGCGGCAGAAAATAGTCGATATACCGGCAAGCAAAAAAAATCGTGTACTGCAGATGTACCGTTGCGTTTCAAAATGCTTGCGTCCGAGTATTAAAGGGATAGTTGAGTTTGTTGCAGAGGGCGCTACACAAAATAATTTTGTTGTGAGATAATGAACAACTGAGTGTCAAATATGAAAGAACATAATATTTAAATGACAAAATCATCTTTGTTTGATTAGAATCGGTTCAGAGAAGGTTGAAAAATAGCGATTTCTAAAACTTGTGTACCACCACAAATATTAGATATTTTGACAAATTAAAAAAAAAAACGGTTGAAAAAAAGGAATAACGCCTTTTACGTCGTATTTCAGCCAATGTCGATGTTGGCTATTTTGTTGGCATTTTCGCGTTGCTTATAGTACGCACAACCAGCCGGCCCATGTATTGTTATTTTTAATTAAATAATTAATTAACGGTCACAATATTATTTTGAAGGTGGAACTGAATTGGTATGATCGTATTGGCTAAATTTTACACATTTTGGGGTCTAAAATTACCTTCATAGCACTTTTAGCTTCTAAAAGGGCACTAGAAATGTCGCAGATAAGAATAACAGCAATAACCATCCACTTTGAAGGCATTTGCGGTCTGGAAACAGAACTCAACTATCCCTTTAAGTTTGGCATGGAGGGATTAGACCTCTCTGCAAGGTCACTGGCAGGTGGTTATCTCATCAAATCAGCTCTCAATTAACATAAGAAAGAGGGCATCATGGGGAACATAGGTATTGTTGGCTGTATAAAGGGCGCAAGTATAGCTACACATAGTGCAGTGGGGCTTTATTACAGCTTAAGGAGGGGAGGGGGTGAGTAGATGAATCCATGCGCTGTACTCATTATTATGTTATCGTATCTGTGTAATTATTTTGTTCATTTGGACGCCTGAATCAACAAGGTAAAACAATCTTTCTACAGGTGCTCACAGTTTGTGTAAATTAACTTAACTCATAGCCTGCCATGAGGGTGCATGCACACTATCGTTATAGTGCTTTGTACAAGCGAGCAAGCTATTGCTACGCTGCCATGTGCGTGCGTGCACACTTTTGTAGTAGCAGTTATTGTTCATGCTCATTGGTCTGTGCTATGTTTTGCACTAGCTATTCATAGAACCATCGCGTTAATCAGATTATCTCAATATAAACTTGGCACTCCGTGGCTCGGGGCTTGGCACAATGGGGATTAGCACTGTGGCATGATAAGAGTTAAAGGGGGTGTAGCATGGCAAATAGTGGTTAACATCATCCATGACTTCTTTTGGACAACTGCACGTACACGAATGGACTTGATTAACGGTCAGCGCGCGCAAGCGTTCGCGAAACAGACCGAACTTCTCCTCACGCTTCGGTTTCGCATATGTTGCACGCATGTGAAAGCTGCGGTCGCGTCGTCTGTAGTCATACCCGATTGGCCCGAGTTAGGCTACCAGAAAGACACGTAGTCTCATCATGCTACACCCCCTTTTACACAATGCTCATGATTTCTAGATTTTGAACTGTCTGTACTATATCACATGTAAATATGTGTTAGTTTTTAATGAAAATAGGTCAATTGAAAATTAAACATATTTACTCGATGAGCACACAGGCATTTGCACATGCATTTTGCTTGCTCTCCAAAAAGAGCTCCTGGTTGCTCGTTATTCTTAGACACTTAGTAATCTGGAAACTACTAGACAAGTTGGAGTTTATGAAGCGTTGTTTTTATATCAGTTTTTGGATTTAGTTGTATCTCCTGTACTCTGGTAGCCATATATTCCTGTATATTGCTATGTAGTACAAATAAGCCCCTTTTACACCGGATCTGCGTAGAGTTGCGTAGTGTGGCGTACCGAGTACGCCGCAGTTAGGCTGCGTATTCATGAACAAAATTATGCTTCGGCGTAATCCCTGCGTAGGGTATGCATAGGCTGGCGTACGATGGCGTATGGTTACGTACCCTGTGCGTAGGCACCGCGTACCTACGCGTATGCAATTGGCGTACATACGTGCACGCTTGCGTTTGACAGGCGTAGGGTTGCGTACGCTTGCATAGGCCAGGCGTATGGCTGCTTACAGTTGCGTACGGTTGCTTACTTTATGCAAATGCGCCGTGTACAAAATGCAATAGACGCTCGTTTTTTATTTCAACAGAGTAGCTGAGATGTCAAAATCACAAATTGAATAAACCATAACATAACAAAAAATGTTATTCTGAAATACCTTGTAATAGTGCAAACAAAATTACAAGCACCAATACAAAATAAAGCTTCAAGATTCAAGATTTCTTCACGAAAAGAATAAAAGTGAGAACGCAGACATGTAAACAAAAATATCCAGGTATATAAAAAAAAAATACTATCATGCCTTCTACACTTCATTCATATTTTTCAGAGTTAAACATTCAAGCATGTGCGGCGATTTCTTTTCATGACCGGGGGGGGGGGGGACGAAATGTGAGGGACGAGGAAGCAGTGGCGTAATGAGCAAAAACGTTTGGGGGGGGGGCAGAAAAAAATCCGCATCACCACCACTCTTACATGTTACGCAGGCCCTTCGAACGTTTTTCAAAGTGGGGGGGGGGGGGGTTAAAGTATTTACGATCAGGTAGAGCAAAGCAAAGCAAAGTGGAGCGTAAATTGGCGTGGGGTCAAGGGGCAAAGCCCCGGCGGGTGTCAAGGGGCGGAGCCTCATCAAGCTCAGGGGATTTAGGCACTTAATTACGGTCAGATGAGCATATTTTGATACCTTATTTGTGACACTGGCATGCAGGTCACTTATTGGAGTGGGGTCCAGGGGCGGAGCCCTCAGAAGCCCAGGGGTTTTAGGCATTTAATTAGGGTCAGATGAGCAGCCAGGGGGCAGAGCCCTCGGAAGCTCAGGGGAAAATCATGCCATTTCAACAACATTTGTAAATCACTGGTATCGAATTAGAAATAAACCCCGCTTGAATTTAATTTAGGGAGAACTGCCCCCAAAGCCCCCCCCCCCATCAGTACGCAGGTGCGAGGGAGCACAGTGAATAAGAGGGGTGAAGGTGACGGAAGTGACTACCCCCTCAAAGGTTTTTGAAGTTTTGTTGTATTACAAAATTACATTCCTTAGCAAAACTATAGTATGAAAAAAAGCAGATACTTTTTTCACACTTCGATTTTCTCGGTATTTACTTGTACATCTTGAAGGATATTATGCAAGGGGGCGTAGCTACCGAGTAAGAAGATTTTTGCATTTTTATTTGTCTAAACGCTGCACTCTTGGGCCCTCCAGAGCTATAAAATGTTGTGTGAACTTTTTCAAATGTTGAGGGGGGGGGGGACGATCCCCTCTAAAAAAAAAGTTGAGGGGGGACGTGTCCCCCCCCCGTCCCCCCGGGATCACCACCCCTGCATTCAAGGATTACACTATTGCTGATTTCAAAACCAAAGTACAAAAAGGGCGAGATTATTTGTAAACAGAAACAGAAATGTTGATCAAAGAAAATTTCACCTAGATGTGGAAGAAATAAACATGACTGGTATTCTTGTAAATACTACAACTTTAATGCACTAATCTACAGTTTTGTTCTCTTTTGGTCATTAAGGTGGAATAATAGTTTTTACCCCAATTGTGTGTATGTGCGTGTGTGTGTGCCTGTGGGTGTGTGTATGTTTTTATCTGTCTGGCTGTCTTTGTTCAAAACACTAGTTTATTCCTCACCCAGCAACTTGGCGCAAGTGAGATCTGGCAGTCTTGTAAAGATTGTCTGATGTTCAGTCATGCATGCAGAGATTCAAACGAAAATGGTACCTAAATGTACTGGGAGGTTAACTCTATCAAGACATATCATGAAACCCATGATTAAATATCCATACTTCAAACAATTCAACTTTTAAAAAGTGGGACATTTTTTCTGACTCACTCTGTATATCTCGCGTGCAATCATATTACGTAGGTTGTTGTTGATTGTATTGGACTTCCCCCTTTAGCTTTATAGGCTAAGGAATGCATGAACACTGCGTTTACATAGATCGTCTTTAACCAGCTAACAAACAAATCGTGAAATTGATTATTAATACAGAAGTCGACTGTCCAGTTCTAAAATGGATATCCAACATATGAGAGCCATTTTGCACTTCATCGGATTGTTAATACTGGTAAGTTGTCTTCGTTATTGCAAAACAATACAAACTATTGCACATGCATATATAGTACGTGGGGGACATAGCGATCATGTCTGGCACAATGCAATATCACGGCGCAGCATTGTTATTACACCGGCTTAAACACGGCTGCCATTACAGCGCTCAATCATTTAAATGTTTTAATTTCTGCTAGGTAACAATTTGCTTCACCTGGGGGAAAATGCGCAAAATATAGATAAATGTCTTGCCAAAGAACATAAGTACTTCGGCGGGGACTCGAACCCTGTACCCTGCGGTTCACAGTCAGGAGACTTGTTCACAAGACAACAACACTTCTACATTTTCGTAACGTATTGTGCATACAAACATGGGAATATTAATGTAGATAATAAATCTCCGCTTGGGAATTATCATTTTAGAAATTGAGGATTTGAGTCTAACATTATACACCCAGATGGTGCTGAAAGCGGTTACAGTAAACACATTACATGCAAGGGCAAAAATACTCTTAAAATGCTTATAATAAAACAGAAGAAAACAGTATTTAGGAGAAAACACTTGTCATTAAATGGGTGTTTTGTTTTTCTCCTAAAGTCTTCCAGTGTCTTAAAATCATAATATAGATAAATAGAGTTAGTTAAAGGTAATACAAAGTTTTTTCAAATTTAGAAAATTATGCGGATAGCGATTCTTTAGAATGTTGATATATTTGGATGCCCACGAGGATGTATAATACGCACTAGAAAATTTAGCCCCTAAAACACTTCTGCTCTCGAAAACAATTGAATATAAAAAAAAAATATCGGTGCTACCGGTAAATTGTGATCAATTTAAAAGAGTGCCTATACGGCCATCCAATGGTAGCTGCGAGCATGAAAATCTCAGAATGTGGAGTTGTAATATATAATTTCCAAACGGGGATATAGCAAAACGGTCGATTTTTAGTCAAGAAACATTGTTTAAAGCTACATTAATATCTTGATCTTGAGAGGGAGCTATACAACGTAAAGATTTTATGATTAACAATTTCATCTTTAGACACGATTTCAACCGCGACAACGATCACTGAATATTGTAGGATCGCATATGCTTCCAATATGTTCATTTGAACCAAAGTCATGTCCTCATACCAAAACTTGGTATTACCTATAATAACATTGATGGGGGAGGGGTGCTGGCAGTTCTGAGGATATTAGTTTGTAAAATACCAATATGCGGGTAATATAACTGGCAACTCACATTCGGGCAACAAGACGCCCGAATGTCCTTAGGCGGGCAGGGATGTTCACACTAAATTAATGAAATGGTAATATCTTATGTAGTGTATTTTGATTAGGAAAAATTATACAGTCCATAATAAAGTAGGTTTTATTAATATTATTCTTAGCTCAAATTGGAACATTCATGCAGGAGGCACCATTCCCATTGGATAGAACATGGATGAAGAATACACTACTGCAAGATATCTGTTATTTTTCTGTTCGAAGGTCGCTCGGTATAGTTTTTAAGAAGGGTAGAAACAGAATTTAATGGACTCTTTGTAAATGAATGGATTTTTTAAAGCCAACGTCTTCTATATTAAATTAACATATTCATAGATTAGTTCTTTAGAAACAAAGTTGTAATGACGTTAGCAAAAACAAGAAGAAGCGTTATATAAAGTGAAAATAATAATATCAGCTCACATTATCCATGCACGAGTAAGTAGCTACTAAGTTCCATTTTCGCAAATAAAAAAATAAATCAGAGACTATTCTGGTATTAATTCAAAATCGAAAATTCAGACGGAGCAAAAGTCATTTGAAATCTTCCTTGCTTTTCTAAACCAGCATTTGAAATTGGTTTGCTGCTTTAGATCGCTTTTTTTGTAACGATTGATTCAACTACCTATCTTTATTTCTTCAGATCACGAAATTCTCAAACGGCCAATCTGTGACTCTGACAGGTCCTTCCTTAATACAGCAAGGTACTGACACAGTTTACACCTGTACTGGAGGAGCAGCGCCATATACCTTTATATGGGAAGACCTTTCAGTGATTCCAATTGTTAATATCTTCATTAATGGAAAAGCGGTTACCAATCCCTCTACTCATCCAAAATATGTCAACTTTGGTGTATCAGAAAATGAGGGTACATCCACTATGACAATCACTAATACTCTGGTAGAAGATGAAGGGCAGTATAAATGTGTTGAACTTCCTGTAGGAACAGGAAACATTGATGGTGCAGAACTAACAGTAGAAGGTGGGTCATAGAAAGTTTGAACAGTCTATTTTACTGAATGTTAATGTAGTTCCTGCCTTTGTAGCTTTTCATTAAAGTTAGTATTGTTTACCAGTACCTAAAAAGAGGATCCATGGACAGTAGATGTCAAGAAGGGATCTATTTTAAATTGCATTTTTAGACTTATTAATGTATCTAGAATGATAATAATGATAATGATATTAATAATAGTAATTATAATGATATTGATAATAAAAATAATAATAATAAGATGAATTGATGAAATCATTACACAAACAGATGACCCCAGATTTCTCGATGAAGTCCGGTTCCTCTTTTATCTAACTGTACATTATGTTGTGGAAAATTGATTAAAAAAATAGTTATAATAATAATAATAATAATAATAATAATAATAATAATAACAATCTTTATTCATATTGCGACGATTACAAAGTATTAGACGAAATAATTAGAGTAATGGTATTTCTGACAGTAATTTTGTACTATCACCTTTTACAACAACAATTATTTTGATTTGCAGTCAAATCGATACGGAACCTATCGGTAAAAACTATAACAGAGAGCAACATTGACGTGTTCGAAGCAATATGTGAAGCTTTAGGAGGTAGACCAGATGAAACAATCACATGGATGTTAGATGATGGGCCTTCACCTTGTGATGATACAAATGTAACGTACCCTGCAGCTGGAGAAGGTCTGTCTAGTAAAAGGAGTGTCTGCACATTTCAAGCTACTAGTGAGAACATTGGTCAAACATTGAAATGTGTCATCAGCGGTCATCAAGTATATGATCTCAATGGAGAAAAAACAACTACTCTTAATATACAAAGTAAGTTTGGTTACCCCTTTGCATATTTGAACATTTGTACTGAACAGAATAATTTGCTATAAAACAAAAGAGATCAACTATATCAAAATTGTTGGTAGTAGTTCATAGAAACGATTAATTCTACATACCAGTATTGTCTGTTTGCAGTCAGAAGGCTGTTCATTCGATGTGAAATGATATGAGAAAAGGCCTTTCTGGCTCCAAACAGACGATGATGATAACTCTTCTTAGGATAACTTAGAAGTATTCATCAATTTAGGAAACTTTATTTTTCTCCTGATACACATGTACATGTACGTATACATATATGTAATAGCCAATTGGCGTGCAAAAGATTGTGTACCTTGAATATTTTAGTTGTCATTTCAACTTGAATACACGAGGGTACAAGTTTTAGGTATTTCTTTCAGTCTGCAATCCCCTTCACCCCATCCTAAAATATATCCCTATAAATTAGATGATTACAATGGACATTGTAAAGGCTGCAAGCTGAAGATACATTGTTGGCTCAAGTATGCATCTCTTAGTGTCATTCTTAAAGTGATTGTTGATTTTTTTTAATCCATCTTACATGTATTAATGTAAAGAAGATTGATCCCTGTATATGGTAAATTTATACTTGCTTTTCTTTTTCTCAGTTGCTCTAAAAAATCAACCCCCCCCCCAAAAAAAAAATCAAATTGTTCAGTTGTCCCATCAGTGCATATTTGAATTGTTCATGTTCACTTTAATTCAGGGTCACCTACTACTGATATAAGGGTGGGATTCCAGTTCCTTGAACCAAACCTCACAGTGTCATGTGACATTGCTGATCCAACCCAACCTATTCCAAGCATAATGAACTACTACATATACTCCGATGGGACTCTGATACATCAATCTCCAACGGGAGACAACGATGTGGAGGTTCCATGTTCAGAATTCGACCTCTATACGGAGTTCACTTGCGTAGCAGGGAATTATCTTGGAAACACAACAAGTGATCCGGCTAGATATGACCCAACCAGTAAGTCATTATTCTTTTATATCATCAGTGAAATTAGAGTTTGTTTTTGTTTGTTTGGGTTATTATGCTTCTGTGTATTTATCGTCTTTTATTTCTATCATTGTTTCTTGGGGAAAGGTAATCACCGTATCTTAAAGAGGATCCACATGTGCATACATGTACTCCGTACATATGCGTAGATCCCAATGTTTGCATAAATCAAATAGAAGAATACATTTGTAATTTTACAACACCAATCATATGCATGGGTGTATAACATGTACATACATCGTATATAACTATATATGCAAACAAATATCAAGATCATCTTCGTGCAATGTAATTCGTACAACATACATTTGATTGTCTTCTCTCCATTTATTTCAATCCAAATATGAAAATATATCTTATCCCGTTGACTACTGAATTTATTCATTGCCGTAGGTTTAATACAGCGGCCACCCGGTTCCAGTAAGCAATGGGTTAATGGTCACATCGTCTGTTCAGAGCCAGAAGGGCATTAACACTGTATTGATTGTGTATGAATTAATACCCTTCTGGCTCCAAACAGACGATCTGACCATTGAATAATGTTTATGAGACCCAAATTAACCATTTTAATTTTTTCAATGGGATGTAAATAACTTTGGGAAATGTTCTGAGGAAAACAACATTTTGCTCTTAAGATGGATAAGTTTAGTGAAGGGGATTCATTTCTAGATAAAGCTATTAGAAATGTTACAAATACTAGAAGCCATTGTTTGCAAAGAATCAAAATGTGACTCCTGCGTAGCCCTCAGATTGAACAGAGATGTTGTGGGAGATTTTTATTTATTTATTTATTTATTTATTTTTTTTGTTGTTGGGGGGGGGGGGGAGTTGAGGTTGAGGTAGTTGGTGAGGAAGCTGTTTGGTTTGATTTTTTTTTAATCCTAAACACTTGGTTCAAATCGAAGAGTGATATATCATACTGCGGAATGTTAGGATGTGTTTTAGTAGGATCAAATCAATTCTGTAGTTTGAGACTAATTATGACTTTACCTATCTCTCTCAATTCCAAAATTATTCAGCAAACCACATCTCAACAGATTCCCTCTGCACTTTTACAAGTTTTAAATGTGTTTTAGCTCCTCAACAGTACCGTTCTGTTACATTCGATTTTGATCCTTAACTCTTATCCTGCCACCGGGTTAATCCCTGCAGTGCCAGGCTCCAAATCCCCCAGTGCCAAGTTTATAACGAGATAATCGGATTAACGCGATGGTACTATCAATAGCGCGTGCAAAACACTAGGCACAGTCCAATGGGCATGAACAATAACTGCTATTACATATGCGTGCAATCATGCAAGAAGCAGAGGAGCAATAGCTTGCTAGCGTGTACATGGCACCTTAACAATAGCGTGCATGCAGCCTTATGGCAGGCTATGAGTTAAATGTAAGGAATGCTTACAGTTACATTCTCACAATATGCACTTTTAATAGTAATAACGTAGAGGCCATTACTAGAAAAGTATTTTCCAAGGAAGTAGTATATGTTTACATACCAAATACGATTTAATGAATTATGGAATTGTCATTCAATCAATTTCGGATTTGAAAATTTACCTCCAAATGCATGAATATTCTTGTGTTTTTTCTTGATGTAAATTGAAAGAGAGAAATTGGTATGGTGACCTAATGACAAATTATCTACATTTCCTTTTTTTTTAAATGCTCTGTTTAGGGCTATATACAGACCCAGTTCAACGTAATTTTGAAAAAAACTTTTCCAATTTTACTTAAATTACTGTCTATACATGCACGTTTATTCTTGAAATAAATTAGCATGTTTGTCAGACTTGCCTACATTGTACTTTTGAATATAGATTTAGAACCATGATGCACTTACAATAAAAGTATTTTGTTTTATAGTATCATATCCCAACTCAAAAAATACAAGCACGTGCATCCATGGGACTACATATTAAAGTGAATGGTATAGGGTTTCATGTGATAGAGATTACCAATTTAAACTTGTCGTGTTTGGTAAGCCTTAAGCGTCAAATACAATACAGATTTGTATACATGTAGCTGATGAATCGTATGATTTGAGGATTTTTTTCTCTCCAGTTTTCCCTTTGTCAGTTCAAAGTCGGGTGTGCTTGTAAGAGTAGGCAATGGCGTGCATACGCAGGCATGGTTGTGAGGTGTACATGAACGTCATGCAGTAACACACATCTAGTTGATGCCTTGAACTATAATGCATGGCCCTACAGAGGAATTTTTCTTGTTGGGGGCCGGGGGAAAATGCAATGAATTTTTCAAAATTGATTGCATTTTCTACGTTTTGGGGGATTTGTGGGGGGCGGCCGCGTACCCTAGCAAACACTGCGTACAGTCATGATTCAGGGGCTAAGCAATGGCCTCGTTACTGTGAGGCCCCAGCATAAAAATCGTGTCCATAAGCTATATTAGTGTCCTTTTGTGAGGCATTAATCCTCAATACTGTCAATTATGATTTAAGGACGTAGGTTCCCTAGCTGATTAGCATAGTAGCACACATATGATTAAGCAGTCACGCGAAACAAACACTGGCAAATTAATATTCAATAAAATCTGAGAATATATGCCATTATCTAGATCTATTAGAAATTAAAAAAAAATTAAAATCCTTCCCTAAACTGGGATGAAAATAATTATTCCACCATCATGACCAACAGTGTACATAAAGAAGTAAATTTGATGCTGAAAATAACAGCGTTTACAGTAATACAAGTCTCTTCCGAATCTGAATATAAAAGACTACAGTACGTTGCTAGATGAGCTCCTCAGAAAGAGAGAGGGAGGTATCGGTCACAATATTTCTAATAAACTTCTTTGTACAATCTTAACAATACAGGCATTTCATCACTTTAAGCTCCTGATGAATGAGCCATTGTAATAAACTATGCCATTATAAATTATTATATGTGATATAAAAATATCAGAAAAATCGATATCAAAGGATGTGCATTCATCCAAGCAATGTTTATTATTCCCTAGTTACTTCAGCAAATATTAACCTACAATGTATTTGTGACCACGGACCAGAGTCCAAAGTCCTGTTAATGCAATGGTTGAAGCGAGGCTTCATAGTATAGGTGAATACGCATACAAACTTGTTTCTGTTTTGATCGCAATGAATTAAATCGGGAATTCCCCCGATGATTTATTCTATTCAGTATCTGAAAGATATAGTACTATAGAAAGATTCAGGGTTGCTGTCCATGAGAATGTGAGAATGTTTTTATTTTAGTAGTTTTATTTTGTATGGCTTAAAGATACTACAGTATGTCCCTTTTGCAGCCAACATCAACTTCTGTAGAACTTGCAGGAGTTAAGAGTATATGTCATGTATGTCCTCTCTGTGAAATGTAAACGTTAGCAGTGTCCTAATATTCAAATTATGCAAGGAAACCCGTTTACTTGCTAGACTTCACTGTCAGACACTATCGAGTGACTGACTGACTTTTTTTCTTTCTTGGTAATAACAAACATAAAAAAAAGAGCTGTTGAGGGTACATGAGCATTTGTCAATAATCCACTTCTTGTAATGGCCAAAATTAAACTGATTGAACCTTTGCGCAGCATAAAACGTACAACCATTCGGTACAATGATCTGAAAATCAGACTATAACTTACTGGCTCTACAGCTCTTAAGTCGATTTGACAACTATTATAGTCGTTATTTTTCCTCTTAAAGACATTTTCAAGCCCCCCCCTTTTTTTTAAGGGAAGTTCTAAATTAGTATTTACTTTCAAATGCCGTTGGAATATAACCTTTTCATTTTGTTAGCCTGCAAATTGGGCATAGTACCTTTAAACGCGGTTGTCATTGTATGTTGTTTTTACAGTTATTGGGAATAAATTTGGTCCTTGAAATTATTATATATCTATAGATACCTGTATGTTATATAAATGGTATGGTGATCTTACATTTGTTCCGGCGACATTTTTCTCCTGTTATTGTTTTCGTCAAAATTATAGGGTAAGGTTTGCAATTGGGGTTTAAGTAAGGTTAAGAGTAAGGGTAAGGACTAGGATTACGATCGGATTTTAGGTAAGGTTTAGGGAAAGGATTAGGATCATTTATACAGGGTCCAGCGTTGGAGCAAATAATTCGGCTAGTGTATGCAATGGATCTGGAGCAATCGACCCGTTAGCATGTGTGATACAACTACTGAGTATTTGTAGAAAACTAATCATAGGTTTGATGATTTCATCTAGAAGCTTGTGTCTTTAGATCTTGTATTAAACATTGCTCACCATCCAGATCGCACACTATGTACCTGTGTGCCAACTGGTCTGAGTTCTGGGGCCTCTGCAGCTATTGCTGTCTTAGCCACCCTGTTAGTGGCTTCTGTCATCATCAACATCATTCAATTCATCATGTTGAGGAGACAGAAGACCAGACCAGGTGATTATATTCATCAATTCTCCTATAATAGTTGATATATGAAATCAGAACGAAGATAAGCTACCTCTGTTCAACCATGGACCTACTAAGAATTCAACAGGTATCGTGAAAATAATTATAATCCTAACCAAATTAATGATTACCTTTGCTTCTTCTTTTCCTCTTTTTCTTTTATAATTTCGCAGAATTACCTGTCAATGACTCAATGACTTGGATGAAGGATTGTATGCGTCTACACTGGACATGTGACATTGAGCCTTGTTCGGATATGCAGCGGTCCTACAACGCATCTATATCTTATACACTGAACGATGGTCGGATCTGAGCCAACTAAGCTATAGGGACATTATAGAGACTTACTTGTGTTAAATCTGGCCAAGAGTGCTGAATTGGCTATCGAAAGTACATGTTTTAATTATTCATTGAGTATACGTCTTTTGAAAATTCCTTTTTTGAAGATCATTTGTTAGAAATTTGTAAAAAAGATAACAAATTCAACTAAGCAACTTTTAAAATCAAAAGTGGTTGCCATAACCTTGAAATTTCCCCCAAATCTATGGATAAGAGGTTGTTAGATTTTTGTCCCCGAAACGGCAGCCATTTTGAATGTACATGGTCAAGGTAGGCACTTTTACTTTTGAAAGTTGTATAGTTGAATTTGCCATGTCAGAAAACATATTATTAGACCCTAAAATACATAGAATCGGACAATGTTAACTGTGTTGGTGAATTTCTAAAGTGCATTGACCTTTTTGACCATAGCGCCATCATTTAAGGTGGGAGGTATAACAAACTATACAGTTTTGAAATCCTTATGACCAGACGAGTAATTTAATATGCAATTTTATAAGTTTAACTGTGTTGGTGAATTTGACCACCAGTCAAAAGTGTGTTGACCTTTCAACGTTTTTGACCCTAGCGCCCTCATTTAAGGTCGGAGGTATAGCAAACTATTTTTGGAATCATCATGACCAGACGAGTAATTTGATTTGCATATTGACACGATTGGAACTATTTGAACTTCTATGCCTGTGTGACCTTTGTTGACCCCTCACGAAAATGCCTGGGATTTTCAAGGGGGCAGCCCAAGTCAAAATTGTTCGGTATTCATCAGGGAACACAAAAACACTTTCAAACTTTTGTTCCCAGAGATTGGTCACGGGACCTACAGGCTGGTATCCTACTAATAACCCTGATAATCGTTCCCTTTAGTACACATTCACTACCACCATCATGTTCCCATCATCATCATTGTCATCATCTTAATCTTCATCATCATCATCATCATTATCATCATCATCATCATCATGAAGTACAACATCCGCCAATACACACTAAGAGGACAGCGGCCACTCAACTTTTCGTACAAGAAGAAGAATTCCCGACAAAAAGCAACAGTTTGGCTGGGCCTTGTCGGGAATGGAACGCTCATTTGTGTGTGTGTTTGTTTGCATGTGTGCGTGTGTGTGCGTGTGCGTGTGTGTGTGTGTGTTTTGTCTGTCTGACTGTCTTTGTTCAAAACCCTATTTTATTCCTCACCTAGCAACTTTGCGCAAGTGAGATCTGGCAGTCTTGTAAAGATTGTCTGATGTTCAGTCATGCGTGCTGAGATTCAAACGAAACTGGTACCTAAATGTACTGGGAGGGTAACTCTATCAAGACATATCATGAAACTCATGATTAAATATTCATACTTCAAACAATACAACTTTTAAAAAGTGGGACATTTTTTCTGACTCACTCTGTAGATATACCTTGCCCAAACATTTCTAATAATCTTTACCGATTTTCATGAAATAATTGTGATAGTATCATTTATTATTGGCAGAAAGTTTATATATATCTTCTTGGAACTGTATTGATTAAAGATAAACTTGACTTCTGGTATAAAAAGAAAATGAATTCTTACAGAATCTAACGAAACTTACACTGAATGTTCAAGATTACAAATAAATGTCATGTGCCAAACAATTTTGGAAGAAAATGTATACTGGCTGAGAAATGAGCATAAAAAGATAAGGAAATTAGGGTAGTACTAGCCTCGACACCATGTGTGTTGTCCCATATACATCTTTCTGTGTAAGTGATTGTAACTTTACCAAGACTCTGCCAAATTTATGATGATTTTGATGACTCCAGAACCTTGCATTACACAGCATTACTTACATGCTATATGATCAACTTTTCTGATCCATTCCACACCTTTTCTTTCACAATGCAATCGCATTACCAGAACTCAAGTTTAGCTTTAATCTAAAAATGCGTGTATATTTGTGGGGAATTTATTTCTGACCATAACATTCTGGAGTGTATGTAAAGTTATTTAACAACGCAACAAAACTGGAAAAAGATAAAAGAGATTCTGCATAGAAACATTTTTTTGAAAGAGAAATCAGAAAAAGAATGAAATACAATAAAGCAGAAAGAAAAGTACACAGACGAAACGAAAAGATGACTTACCAAAAGAAATGGTTGAAGTACATCTGAAAAGTTGATTGATGTCTGTAAGTTAAAGCTTATCTGCCATAGTTTACAGGAGGGATTATACCGCCCTGCAAGGTCACTGGATAGGTGGTTATCTCATCAACTCAGCTCTCAGTTAACATAAGAAAAAGAGGATCATGGGGGACCAATGGTCACCGATTAGGCATTGTTTGTTATATAGAGGGCGCAAGCAGCTACAAGTAGTGCAGTGGGCCTTTAAATTGCATGTTTGTAGTTACCTTTGTGTTATTAGTGTAACATCAATTTTCTATTGATTTGTATGATAAATATCTATATTCTTCCGATGTTTTTACATAATCTCTATCTTTCGTTCACATGGCGAACCTTTAGGTTTAAGCATCATATTACAATGGATAACAAGAAAAGCACCCCTTGCTTGTTTATAATCACATGAACATTCGGTTTCAAGAAAATTTATATAATTTTGAATTTATTTGATATTCCTCCATTTTCATAATGTATTAATGAGAAAAGCTATTATTCTAGAAATATCAAACTGTAATTTACCTTTGACACTGATGATTAACATCAAACTTACGATTATTAGTAAAAAACTGCTATGATATCATATTAATGACTAGGCTTATTGAAAGTTTAATTTTTAAAGATTTCTTGAAGGTATATAATATTGCATCAATCGATAAAATATTGCAGATGCCAAACGTAGTAGTGGCAAATATAGCGAAAAATAAATTCGATAAATGCAGATGATTCAAATTAAGTTTCATTGGTCTATTTTGTATGGATAACGTAACCCAATATGTACAAAAACTAATACAAGCTGATAATGAAATGATACAAAGTATTGATGGCGTACATGTGCATTATCGTTATAACGATGAGGACATATGGGAATTATTTAAAAGCTTAATAAAAACAAAGCTTGTATATCCTACCCCGCCCCTATTGCTCTTCAAAGTAGAAAATTTGAAACACTGTTAGAGGCATGAATATATTGCAAGGAGCATCATAAAGAAGAGAAAACAGTTATACACGGAATAAAATCCGGAGAAGAGAGAGAGGGAGATGAACGATGGGGGAAGTTGTACAATTTTGTATTACATTTTTGAAAACTTTAATTGCATTCTATTACAATAATACACCTTTCAGCAGGTACAACATTTGAGGGCACTCTTTGATAACAAATAAATTCTTTAGTTCATTTTCTTTTTTCAATTGTGAAATGAACCATACACAATTTATGGCATATACAAAAGTCTTGATGCTCGATTTGCAAAATGAAGAGAAAACAAACAGGTTTTTGTTTGTCCCTTCGCGTGGTGAAATCAAGAAAAAGAGGGTTGTTTAAAAGATTTGTTTTCTTCCAAAAATGAACAGGGGAGAGCAACGTGAAAGAAGATATTACAATCTTCATGTACCTTCTTCTTCTTGCGTTTCATCCAATCACCGATGCGCTACCCCCTTCCCATCCATGACGCAAGTCCCTCCTCTCAGTCCTGACCTACGCTGCTATACAGGGTAGCCCATACAAAACCCAGACTTGCTTACTTTTAATAATGTGGGGCAAATTTCATTTGCTCAAACAGAAGGGGAATCTTTTTTATCAGAAAAATTATACCACATTTTCCAAAATGTGTTGATTAATGACAAGTTACACTATGCCCTACTAAAAACTTTGGTGCACGGGGTAGTTGGGGTGAACATTCTAGTACGTTATGTGGGTTAACTTCGAGATGTGAAATATTATAGGTAAAAGGTAGTGACTTTTTCGAGAGAGGCTCTTGGCCTTAACCATTTACAGCATATTATTAACGCAATATCCATGAAATTAAATTGGCCCATATCATTAATAACGGATGTAATTATATAACCAACCCGATCTGTGTACAAGACTATAGTCAAGTAGAGAAGTATACAAATAATGCACAGCATCGAGGACATTATTAAGAATTACCAACACAAGTTACCGTTGGAACAGGCTAACACGCCCGAGGCGGTGGCCGAGGGTGTTTGGACCGAGTGAGGGTAATTTTACTAATGCCCGAACAAAATGATGTGTATAAGATTATGTTTCATTTGTTTTTTATAAAATGATATTTTATAACATGATTTTACTAACGACCGTTCATTGAAATTGGATAATGACCGGTCATTATCCAAATTACGCGTTAGGCAAAATAAAGACCTTATAAAAATATTTTCACTCAGGTTCAGTGTAGGCCTATCATTTATTTATTTATTTATTAAAACATCTTTATACAGGATAATATGTTCAGGTATACTGTTTTTCAACATGGTCCTGTTAACATTAAAAAGCAAATCACATGTGAAATATATAACAACGTTTCAAATAATTTAACTGCATATGTTGACATAAAATTAAAACAAAATAGTAATAACTCAGAAATGTAAGTATCATTAAAAATAACATACTATTGTATTATACATTTTAATAAAATAATTTAAAAAAATATATATACAACAAAGTACAATAAAGATAAAAATATTTACAAAAATTAAATTAAAAATAAAACTTCTTATAAATCACTTTAAAAGTTTCAATTTTCAATTGTTTGGGCAATATACATATATCTCGCGTGTCATCAGAGTAGACTTCAACTTTGTTTGTATTGGACTCTCCCCTGAGCACTGCATTATACATTCCTGGCTTCTTAAACCAGCTAACAACCAAATCGTATGATTGATCATTTACAGAAGTCGACTGGCCAGCTCTAGAAATGTAACGGCAATATATGAGAACCATTTTGCACTTTTTCGGATTTTTAACGCTGGTAAGTTGTCTGCAATATTGCGGTTTGAAATTAAGCAATACGAACCGTTCGACTATACATAGAGTATGCGTGAGGTCATAGCGCTCATGCCTGGCACAATGCCATTCTATGCCCCGTTGTTATCACTGTTTAACACGGCTGCCATTCAGCGCTCAAGCCTTTTAACGAACTTATTCATTTCAGGTACCTATTTACCTCATCTGAGTGGAGTGTAGCGTGTGTAGATAAATGTCTTGCCAAGCGACATAAGTTCTGGGGCAGCATCCCTGTACCCTGCGGTTCGCAGTCCCGAGATTTTTCCACAAGCCCACCATCTCTACATTTTTCAACTAAATGTGCGTGAAACGTCAGAATATTAATGAGTATTATAAATTTCCATTTGACACATCAGAATTAAGTAATTAATTAAAAAAATGTAGGAATTAAATAGGATGTCAAACATATCCACCCAGATGGTGTTTCAGGCGCTTACATAAACATAATAAATGTTATGACAAAATTACTTTGAAAGTCCCGTAAAACGAGACAAAACATTCTCAAAGAGAAAACATTGTAATTAGGTGTCGGTTTTTTATAATGATGTTTCTCATGAAGCCATCTAGTGTCTTACACTCATAGGGCAGATATATAGATATATGTTTATTATCATAGGCGTATGAGGATGGGGCGGGGAGTAGTGCATGCAGTTCTGATTATTTGGTAAAATACCAATATTCGGGTAATATAACCTCCACATCCGAACAGTGTTTTTCTAACAAAAATTAATGTAGTTTTTATTTCTTATCTACTTTATTTTGATGAGTAAATAATAAGAAGAAATACCGTCCATAATAAGGTAGGTGTTATTATTATTATTATTATTTTGCTCAAATTGGAACATTCGTGCAGGAGGCATCAATCCTCTCGGAAGGAAAAAAAATGAACTATTTGTAACCCCCCCCCCCCACACACACACACACACTTGTTCACCGGCTGACTGTTTCGCCGCTCAATATTTTCACAAGAACCGGGCCCACTCTTTGGCCCCCTTCCCTCCCGCCACCTGGATCCTCGCCTGTAGCCCAGATCTACTGATTGTTGATCGAATCTAGAGTGGAATATATATTGTCATATTCTCCTGATTATACTTTATATTTGTTTGTTTTTCATACAGGATATTTCATCAACTGGATACTCGAAAGTGAAAGAAGGCTCATTGCTGTCGGGGCATCCCCCAAGAATCTTAAAGGGAAAGTCTCTTATCTATACGCGATGGACTGTGGATCAACTATTTTCATATTTCTAGCTTTAATCCAAGGTAATTATCCCTTCCATTTTAAAAGACGTTTCAAGGGTTCTGCTCATTCAAATAATGGGATAAAAATTTGTCTTTGACTAGATGGCAAGTGGTAAGTGTTACCCACCCCCCCCGCCTCCTCCACAAAAAAAGAAGACAAACTGAAGAAGTGCAGGATCATGGATGGGTACACTTGGTGATTTTACTAAATTATTTTCTCCAGTTTAAACTGAGATCCTAGGTCTACATCATTACTATTAAAATAATGTACTGCCATGAAGAAACGAGTTAACACATAATAATAATAATAATACATATGATTTATAAGGCGCCAAATCCACTTGACAGTCAAATTCTCAAGGCGCAGCTTGTGCAAAAGATGAAATACATACATGATACATTTATACTAAGTGCGATAGGAAAGGTACAGACATGAAAGGTAATGGTAATCAATTATAAGCTAAATTAAACAGATATTTCTTAAGATTGTTTTTTAACACTTCAGCAGAACTGCTATTCTTAACCCATTGAGGGAGAGTATTCCATAACGAAGGCCAGCATGAGCGAAGGTTCGCTCCCCCCACTTTGTTTTAACCCTAGGAGTAACAAGTAAGCCTGGGTTTTGAAAACGTAGCTGTCTAGAAGGAAAGTAATGCTTGATCAAGCCGATGTTATACTGCGGAGCAGAGCCATGTATACAGTGAAATAATAGCAAAATAATCTTGAAAACAACACGTTTTTCTACGGGCAAACAATAGAGTGATTTGAGGACTGGTGAGTTTAACCAATTATGAACATCTTGTACACAACTCTCAATGTTATGGATAGCGCTGGCTGCATTGCTCTGATTGGGTTGGAAAGAAGTATATATTTGAATATCATCAGCATAAACATGATGAGAGAGAGAATGGTGATGAAAAATACTCTTCAAACCCGTTAAATATAACGAAAAAAGCGTGGGCCCGCCCACAGAGCCTTGTGGAACTTCGCATGTAAGTGGTACAAAATCTGAAAGGCAGCCGTTTATCAAGACAGCTTGAGAATGGCACGACAGGTATGATTTAAACCATTCCAGGGCTTGACCTTTAATACCGAGTGACATGAGGGTATTCACCAGAACAGTGTGGTTAACAGTGTCAAAGGCGGAAGACAAATCAAGGAGTACCATAGCAGTTACTTTTCCGCCATCCATCTCCTGGAGTATAAAGTCAAGGAGATCATTATCGAGACAGTAATCATTTAATCTAGAGAACACCACCCTCTCAAGTATTTTAAATAAAAACGGGAGATTAGAAACTGGACGGTAATTACTTAGTAATTCAGAATCAAGATTGGGTTTCTTCAGTAAAGGAAGAATGTGTGCCGTTTTAAGAACAGAAGGTACGCATGCCTGAACGATACTTAAGTTGACAATCTGTGAGATAACAGATGCAAATGAAGAGGAGCAATCCTTAATGAGAACAGTATAGACCGGGTCTAGTTTACACGACTTAGCTGGCAATCTTTGAAGCAGTAATTGTATCTCATCAGAGGTGGTAGGTTGAATCGTCTCGAGGGATGCTGACGTGACAGGATCAGGTGGAGTTAAGTCAGGAGTGAGACTGTCCTGGATCTTCTGAACCTTGGAGCGGAAGAACTGAATAAATCTTTGAGCCAGTTCTTTACTATCAGCATGTCTTGGAAGTGGAGAGTTCTGTTTCCGATTCAAGAGACGATTGGCCGTAGAGAAGAGTTTCTTAGAGTCATGTCCACATTTATCGATTAGCCCGACAAAGTACGAACGTTTGGCTCGTTCGACGAGAGAGTTCGTGAAATCTCGTTGCTCACGGAACATCTCTTTGTCAATGTGAAGCTTGCCGTTAGATCGCCATCTCCGCTCAAGCTGCCTACGTTTACGTTTCTCAGCAGTAATCTCGCCGTTGTACCAGGGATTGTCCTGACGGTCTCGAACCTTGCGGATCTTGGCAGGAGCGTGAATATCGAGGAGCGAAGAAAGAATGGTGTTGTAACGACTAGTCGCTGTGTTGACACTCTCTGACGTTAAGGGCATAATGTCGCTCTCAGCAACATCCTTCGCGAAGGCTATCCTGTTTATGTCTATAATATTACGGGAAGCAAATGTTCTGTCGCTGCGTGCAGGCTTAGTGAAGCGAAGTACACAAGTGATAGCAGCATGCTCTGATATACCTGGAACGATACTTGGCTTCGAAATTGACAAATTGTCTGAATTGCGCATCAGAACGACGTCCAGAATGTGACCTTTGTCGTGAGTCGGAGATCTAACCAATTGGGATAGGCCATGATTGTTAATAAGGTCCACAAACCTGAGTGTATGCTGGGATGAAGTGTTATCTAGATGGATGTTTAGATCTCCGGTGATCAAAAGTGGGTATAGTTTGCACAACCTCTCATCAAGAAGCGCAGAGAAGTCGATAAGAAACTGAGTGAAAGACTGGTATCCTGGTGGTCTGTATATGACTATAATGTCAACCTGTGTAGAGCCGCCAGATACAGTTCCAGACATTGATTCAAAGGTTTCGAATTTGCCTGGTGGACTAATATCGACGTGGAGACTGTCCCTGTAGAGAAAGCCGACCCCGCCGCCACGTTTAGCAGCTCTGGGATGGTGCTTGAACAGATAACCACGAGGGCAAAGATCAGCAATCGCTGCATCGTCTGATACAGTTAGCCAAGTTTCGCAAACACATGTAAAATCTAAACTATGGTCAATAATAAATTCCTCTAATAAGGTAGATTATTACGAACAGAACGGCAATTCAACATACCAAATTTGAGGTTGTTATTAAAACGATCACGGCCCCCCTTCATACCTCGATGTGTCTTCCGCCCTATGTCATGTCTGTTAATACCTAAAGACATAATCATATTACATAATTCCTCATTCTGTTCACGCCACAGTAGCGAGCATGAACGCGAATTAAAAGAGTGAAGTGTTTTACTGTCATACTTCTATGATATAGAATACCTTGTACTGTTATCGTTATCCGAGGAGGCCGAGTTATGTGTGACAGGGCCTGGGTTCTGATTCACATCGCCAGATAACCATATCAAAATCTGAAAAGTGGATACACTGTTAGCGTATAACCGTACTGGAGCACAAAAATGTTTTCCTTTCAATTTCAACTTCAACGAATAAGCATCAGGTCTAGCTTCTAAATACATGTAGGGAACATTTTGTACATGTGGATCAGAAACCAGATCAGAAGCATGACACCATTGTTGCATTACATGACACTTACAGTACAACATGACCACACAGCACATGCATAATTTATATAATAAGACCATCACAACGTGTATTACATTGTGTACAAAGTATAATAGCAAATATTCTTAACACCATTTAGATGAGTATTCGCAAAATTGATTGAATTAGCTACGGATATAAAAAAAAAACTTTAATTACTCAAATTTGTTTTTCTTCATTTAACAATTTTGAACATTTATTAGGGGGGGGGGGAGGGGGATGCAATGAAATATTTCATTATGTTAAAGTTAAAGACCAGTTATGGTCATGCGATTGCATTGTGAAAGAAACGTTGTGGAATCGATCAGAAAAGGTTGATCATCTAGCATAATATAAGTATTGGTGTGTACTGCAAGGTTCTGGAATCATCAAAATGATAAGAAATATGGCCCAGTCTTAAAGTTACAAGCACTGTACACAGAAAGATGTATATGGGACTATACGCACACGTGCGCGACACGTGCGTTTATATTTCACAGACCATGTAGACAAACTAATTTACTAAATATATCAATTAGTAGGCGGTTTCCCGGCAAATTTGTTATCATCATGTATTAGTCAAAACATCTTCTTTCACATGATTGGTAATAAGAGCTTCCATTTCATTTTTTGAAATAGGGGCGTTTCCAATACTGGTCTTTACCTTTAAGTGGTACCGGGTACTTACTGTAGTCTGTAGTGGTTAATCTATATTTTCAAAATCTCTCTTCCTAATTTCAGCGATATGTGGCCAAACTGTGACAGGTCCTTCTGTAGTACAGCAAGGGAGTGATACAGTTTACACCTGTACTGGAGTTCCACCAATAGGAACCTTCACATGGACAGATCTTTCAGCCATTCCGAATGTTCTTATTTTCACTGGTGAAGATAGGACTTATGATCCTGCCGAAACGAAATATGACAATTTTAATGTGCTGGTATCAGAAATTGAGGGTACATCCACTATGACCATCAGTAATACAGCGATAGAAGATGAAGGAGTGTATAGATGTATTGAAGGACAAGGACGGGACGATGCAGAACTGAAAGTAGAAGGTGGGTTTATAGAAACTTTGAACAGTCTATTTTACTGAACGTTAATGTAGTTTCTGCCTGTGTAGCTTTTCATTCAAGTTAGCAGTGTACTTAATCTTTGTGTTACATACACTGTATACCGGTACCTAGAGAGGATCCATCGGTTAAAGGAAAACAGTTGTTTAATTTGGAATGTATACATGTACGCCATGATAATGAAATCCCATTTTCTGTCTCTGCGGTGTATGTCACTATACATTCAGAGTTTTTGGTTAAATCCCTGTACATGTACATAATGTCAATGACTAATGCATAGGTGCAAAGTTACTACCAGACCGCATAGTTCCTAATCAGGCACGTATTATTCACAAAAGAAAGGGACCAAAACTAAACAAATATTGTACTTTTTTACCGGGGGGGGGGGGGGGGGGCTAAGAGGACACTTTTTTTTTTTTGGGGGGGGGGGGTCCTAACAAAAATCGCAACGACTCAGCTAGCCGCTGAATAAGCGAGGGATAAGCGAGGGGGGAGGGCTAAGAGGATACTTTTTTTCTTTTTTTTTATCTCGAAATTTGAAAAATTGAGATTTTCCTCCGTTTGGGGGGGGGGGGGGTAAGGTCAACTTTTTTAGGTCAGTCATTGATATAATTAATTATTTAAAAAAATGTTGTGAAAGAGTATTATGTATTTTATGAACTACTTGTACCCCAGAAATAGGAAGTGTGGTAATAGCAGAAATAATAGTGATGATAGAAGTAGTGATAGTAGTAGTAGTAGTAGTAGTAGTAGTAGTAGTAGGAGTAGTAGTAGTAGTAGTAGTAGTAATAGTATGATTAGTAGTAGTAAGAATAGTGGTGGTAGTAGGAGTAGTTATAGTAGTAGTAGGAATAGTGGTAGTTTTAGTAGTAAGAGAAAAGGTAGTAACAAGGAACAGTGGTATTAGTAGTAGTAGTGGTGGTGGTGGTGGTGGTAGTATTAGTAGTGGTGGTATTAGTGGCAGTAGTAGCACTAAAAGTAGTAGTAGTAGTAGTAGTAGTAGTAGTAGTAGTAGTAGTTGTAGTAGTAGTAATAGTAGTAGTAGTAGCAATAGTAGTAGTAGGAAGAGTAGGAGGAATAGCAGTATGATTTGTTTGTAGTAGGAGTAGTAGAAGTAGTAGTAGTAGTAGTACTAGTAGTAGTAGTAGTAGAAGTAGTAGTATGAATAGTGGTAGTATTAGTAGTAGGAGAAAAGGTAGTAAAAAGGAACAGTGGTATTAGTAGTAGTAGTGGTGGTGGTGGTGGTAGTATTAGTAGTGGTGGTATTAGTAGTAGTAGTAGTAGTAGTAGTAGTAGTAGTAGTAGTAGTAGTAGTAGGAAGAGGAGGAGGAGTAGCATTATGATTTGTTTGTAGTAGTAGTAGTAGTAGTAGTAGTAGTAGTAGTAGTAAGATTAGTAGTAGTAGTAGGAATAGTGGTAGTATTAGTAGTAGGAGAAAAGGTAGTAAAAAGGAACAGTAGTATTAGTAGTAGTGGTGGTGGTGGAATAATAAGGGAAGATAACGTAAGTAGTAATTCAAATATATGTTTTTGAAAATCTAAAATAACTGTTTGTTTTTGTTTCTTGATATGAGACATTTCAACAAATACCTGATTTAGTTTTTGTTGTGATATAAGACCCTAAACAAATTTCGATTTTGAAACTAAAGAGGATAAGGTTGTCAAAAACAACTATTCTGCATATTAACAAGCATTCAATAGGTTTCCTTTATAGGCTTCCTTTCCGATTTCGTTAAATTGCTCTACCAACGCCGATTTGTACATGTATGTATTGCACGTGAAACTGAATACACAGTGTGTAAATATTGATTCGGAGACTCTTTTGTGTATTTCCCAAAGTCTAGAATATGTATACTATTGTGGCAAGGTTGAATAGTTATCAAATATCGAGTCATAAACTACGTATCGAGTGGGTCTGATTCTTCCCCCCCCCCCGAAGTTCCTTTTTCAATTGGGTTTTGGGTTTGGGATTTCCCGTTTTTGGTACAATGTATTATATGTGTTAAACTGTATTTGATTTAATACGAATAGGGAACTTTTTTGCTGGTTATCTGATGAGTTAAAATATATCATGAACTGAAAGGGCAGTTAGGATTCGTTTGCTTTCTGTTTTTATTATTCTTGTATTAATTTTTATTTTGTATTATTCTTATTAATTATGTTTAATTGATATTCCTAATTGTAACAGAGCCGGCTCCTGTTCCGTGTGACTGTAAGGGTCTGAGTTCTGGTGCCTCTGCAGGCATCGCTGTCTTTGCCACCCTGTTAGTTGTAGCTATCATCATCACCGTCATTCAAGTCATTGTGTGGAGAAGACAAGCAACAACATCAGGTTTACACCTAAGCTACCCCCCCCACCCCACGCATGCTCGACTTGTGTTTGAACCAGATCCCACCTTCCAGATAACAATGGCTATAACTATATTTTCATAAAGTTGACATCATTTCCTTTTATTATGAATTTGGTTTAATTAAAAAGAGTGGAGTTTGGTAGGGGGTGGGGAATAGCCCTCGAACTAGTCCTAGAATTGAAACCCACAAATCTATTTATTTATTAATGGAAAGGTTACCCTTCAAGAAAGATTGGCAGACTTACCCCTAAAACGTACCTTATATTGATAGTTTAGTTTAGTTTAGTTTATTTCTTTATTAAAAAATCACACCCGTCATCAGACGGCCGGCCTAAAAAGGCCTATGAGTGATACATCAAAAATAACAGTCATAAACAATTTGACATGATAACATAGTACAAATATAAGTATAACATAATTACAATCACAGGGGAAAAAAAAAAAAAAAAAAAAAAAAAAAAAAAAATTATTCATTTAAGTAGTACAAAAGTTCTTGGCGAGTTGTTAGGATTTGGTTTGCAAAACTGGCTATTAAACTGCTTAGTGAGTCAGCTGAAATTAGGTAAATAAATTGTTGGTATGTGGAAAGATCTGAAAACGTATGGTCATGTTCTATTATATCATAAAGAAGTTGTGATCTGATGTCATTATATGCAGAACAAATCATAAAACAGTGGAACTCATCTTCTATGTTACTAGAATTACAAAAAACACAGTATCTTTCTTCATATGGGACATTTTGATAACGCCCAGTTTCAAGAGCTATAGGGGCACAACCGCATCTAAACAAAGCCAAAGCACGTCTGTTTGATTTATTTTGACATTCTATTACATATTTTGACGTGTTCAAAGATTGTTTAAAATTTCGATAAGTTCTAAGTTTATTTTTAGCATGAGCTTTCTTCCTTTTATCGTCAAAAATTGAATTTCTCCATCTATTCTCGATAAATAATTTACATGACGATGACACAGTTTTTACAAAATTGTCTGTACTAACAAGATTAGCTAAAGGTAAAACATGTACACATTGTAATTTTGAAAAAAGCTCTTTGACTCTGAAACACCAGTTTTTGACTCCATTGTTTGCTAGAGATTTAGACCAAGAAAAGATTTTACTTGGGTAGCGGTCACTATTGAGTTTACTTAAGTTACTCCATAATCTAACAACCGATTGAATTTGGTGATAGAATGGTGGGTCCCAACCCATCTCCCCTAACACTGCATTGTTAGGTGTATATTTCCCCACTCCTAAGTAAAAACGGCATGTTCTGAAAAAGACACTATTTATAACAGAATATTCATCCACACCCCAGATACCACTTGCATATTGTAGTATGGGTAAAATCATGGCATCATAAAGTTTTTTATATGTCTTGAATAAAGAGCCTCCAATCAATTTGAATTTACTTATAACAACACCCAATGCTCTGGATGCAGACTGAGCTAGCATTCTGGTACCCTTCTGAAAGCTAAGGAATTCATCAAACCACAGCCCAAGGTATTTGTAGGAGTCCACAATATCAAGCTTTTCTCCATTACAATTGAATAGTGCTGAGGTTTTAGCTTGGGACTTCTGTCTAAAATGTACAATTTGGGTTTTTGAGGCATTAAATTCAATCCTCCACTTGCGAGCCCAAGCGCCAATATTGTCTAACATACGTTGAAGGTCATTTTCATTTTCAGCAAGTACCACAATATCATCTGCATACATAAGCATGTCAATATTTGTATCTAGTACTTGAATCCCCCCATTACATAGCATGACATTGTCAACTAAATCATTAATGAAAATGTTAAAAAGAACGGGAGACAAAAGGCAACCCTGTTTGACCCCTGACTCTACTTTAAAAAAACTAGTATGATTACCATTAACATTCACAGTACACGTAGTGTCCCGGTAAAGAGCCTGTATACAATTGTAAAGCTTACCATGAACACCAATTAATCTCAACTTGTACCATAGCAAAGATCTATTAACTCGATCAAAAGCTTTTTTTGCATCTATAAAACAAACAAAAGTGTCTTTTTTACAAAGCTTTCTGTTTTCAATCATAGAGTAAAGACTGTACAGGTGGTCGAGACAACTCCTTTTCTTACGGAATCCATTCTGTTCTTCCTTAATAATACATTCTTTTTCAAGGAAATGAGTTAGTCTTTCTCTTATGATATCACAATAAATCTTACATATCACCGATATCAGAGTTATACCTCTATAGCTTAATGGTTCACGTTCATCCATTCCAGGTTTTAAAATTGGATGGATTATGCCTTTTTGCCAAGCTGTAGGGGAAATACCACGTTCAAAACAAAAGGAGAGGAGGGCATGAAGGAATTGTATTGAAGCATTGTTTTTTACCATCTCCGAAACGATACCATCTATTCCGGCAGCTTTGTTTAATTTTGCCCTCTTTACAGCTGCAGTCACCTCTGTTAATTCAATAGGAAGGTTTAAATCATTTCCTCTAGTATCAGATTCTTGAACATTACACTCTAGGATTTTCAACTGTGTGTTAACATGTGATAAGAACCCATCATCGAAACCACTGCCATTATCTTTAAACAGAGAATGGAAATCATTTTCCCATTTACTCATAACATTATCATAGTCTTCACTTATTTCTCCATCATCATTTATTATTTCCATTGGTATATTTTGGTACTTCTTTTCTTCATCTGACCCTATTCGACCAATCTCTTTCCAAAATGAACAAGAGTCTTTATTTACCATTGCATCAAGAGCATTGATTTTTTTATACTGGTAAGCTCTCTTAGCTTTTCTGACCGCTTTATCAAAAATCTTATGTGCATTTTTGTAATCAATAAACATCACTTTTTTACCCTCAGTATTCTTGCACTTCAACCATTCCTTTTGTTTACATTTAACACAATTCCATAACGATTGCAGATTATCATTCCACCAGACCTTAGGTGAATGGGGAAGACCTTTTTGGGGTCTACTAGTTTTCCTTTCCCTACAACATTTATGAACACATTTTTGGATTACTTTTTCAAAGCCATAATACACATCGTCCAAATGTTCCTGCGATGATAGACCACAGTTAAGTTTACTTATAAGCTCACTTACTGCATTTTTACTTTCTTCATCGGACATAAAGGAATCATTAATATCATTCAGTTGGTATCGCTTGGATAAATTTTGAAAACTGGGTTTAGAGTGCATCTGGTTATCACTATTTCTACACACTGTTTTTCTGTAAAAATGCCAACATAGTATTGAGTGATCTGGCACTGAACCCACCACTGGGATTGAGTGTTTGTCTAGTAGATCAGCAACTAACAAAACATCAAAATTGAAATACAAATTTATGTCATGGTAAGGTACAATGCAATAGTCCACAACTGATTTTCCTTTGTAGGACACACAGGTAAAATTATCATTTGTATATCGACCATTCAGACAGCAAAAATTTGAGGTTACACAAAAATCTGCAAACAGTCTACCTTGAGAATTTACTTCAAAGTCTATAGTCTTTCTCTGTCTCATTGGGTCTATGCCTTCAATAAAGTCTTGTAAACCTCCGGTTCTGGCATTAAAGTCACCACATATCTGGATTTTACCCAGATCTTTATACTTGTACAATCCTGAAAACAACTTATCAAAAAACTCTTCTGCATGTCCACCTCTGCTCGAGTTCTCTGGGGGTAGGTAACATATGCAAATATAAAATGAATCGTTTTGCCGCTTATCTCTCAGTTGAAGCCACATAATTCCATCATATGATTTTTCCACACACTTTAGTGAAAATGAGCGAAGAATGCGACGGTGGACCAGAAATCCAACCCCACCGGATCCTTTCCTAGCATTTTTATGCAGATGTAGTCGGTCATGACCCAACCACACATAATTGGGAACTGAAATTGATTGACTTTTAGTAAGGTGAGTTTCCACTAGGCAAATAATATCAAAATCACATTTCACAAGGATGCTTTTCCTTATTGAACATGTATCCGACCAACCGCCAACATTCCAACAGGCGACACCAAGCTGGGAATAGCCATCGTTATCCTACAAATTCTCCTTACTACTACTAGCTGATGCGTCCGCGATGGGATCATTAGGGGGTTTGAACTCCACTCCATCGATGAAGAGTTTGCCATTTCTGAACAGAGTTTTCTTGCCTGAGTTGTATGCTTCAGATGCGACGTTTTTCAGTTGCTGTTTTACCTTACGGTCTGCAAGTGTCTCATCCTGCTTAATGTAGAAAGGTACCTTTGCTGCTTGCAGCTTGCGTTTGGCTCGAATGATCCTATCCCTGTCTTCCACAGAGCCGACCTTGAAGATGATGGGTCTTGTTGAACCATCCTTCTTCTTTCCAAGTCTGTGGGCTATCTCCACTTTCGTGTCGATGTCGAGGTGGTCCTTCAAAACACTATTCACTATTCCTGAGGGGATTTCGTCTTTTTTCTCTGGGCCATAATTACAGAGGATCAGATTGCACTTCCGAGAGTGTCTCTCCAGCTTATTGTTGACGTCTTGGAGGTGCTTTATGTCAGCCTCACATGAAGACATTCGCTTTGTGAGGGGCGTCACTTTTCTCTCAACCACACTTGTTCTAGCGGCTTGAAACTCAATAGAGTTTTCCAGCTCTACTTGCTTGGTTTTCAGTTCTTTAATACTTGCTCTCATCGAGTCCTGGCCAGATAGAATAGACTTTAGTGACTGACGAACATGTGTAAAACAAGGTCTAAAAACCGCTAAAAAATCACTATTCCAGCATAAAATCCTGACTCGCTTAAAATCCTGACTCGTACATGTACGTGTTATACGTGATATGTTCTAGAAACCTGAATATAGGTGCACATCAATAATATCACTTATCAGATTTCCATGTAAATGATGTGTGTTCTTCAACTTGTATTACTGATTTACTTAGCTTTCTATATAATGAATAACGCCAGAATGTATTAACAAACAATTCATAGAAATGAAAGCTGTTTATACTTTCACAGAATATCATTCGGAAAAAAAATGAGGTGCGTAATAGTCATAGCTACTGCATTACTTTCTCATGAACATGAATAGAAATGTAATGATTTGATTCTACTATATATATATATATATATATATATGGAGGATTTTTAAGGCAGTTTCTTGGCTGTTCACATACACATTCGACGAAGTAAATTCTGATTATAAAATGTATGAGGAATTTAATCATCAATGATAAACTAATAATTATCAGAATATCCTGAGCAAGCTGACGAAACTGATAGCTTGTAAGTGTATAAAGCCGGTTCACGTTATATGTTTGTATTTACTCTTCATTGACTTAGTATTGAACATGATACTGAAAATTGATAGCGAAGTTTTTTTTTTCTTGATTATCGTAACGTCTATCATCTCCTGAATGTATTGACCCATACCATATCAATACCTCAGGATTATGCATATCTACTTGAGACTAAAGTTTACTTCCTTGTTGATAAATGTGCCATATACCTCTTTTGTGCGTAGAAAATTTATCAAGATTTCTATATTTGCTTCTTCATTTTTTGTTTCTTTTTACATGTTTTAAAGAGTCACAGAAAACCAATTCAAGGTTAGTACATAGCAGTTCGTAATATTGATCAGTATATATTGATATCGATCACACAAACACATGAGTGCGTATGGGTGGGCGCCCACGCTCACGCATTGACACACCTACACATTTCTGGTTTTAATCGAGGACTCAAATGTGCACATCAGTACACACAGGTATATATTCAAACACCCACCACCATCACACACACGCACACACATACACCAATATTCGGATGTAGTGAAATATGAGAAACCACCAAATGTATAGATGATATCATTTATTATGTGTTTACATGTTAAATATGTTAAAAAATAAAGTGAAACTCGAGTTTGTACTTCTATTACAACTTTCAAATGAAAATGATTAGCTATGTACTATAACACATACACCGAGCAAAACTGCTCTGATGATTACGACTATTTGGAAATTAGTACTGTGAGATGGCTATGAGATGGCGCTGTACAATAAACAGTACACTATCAATATAAATGCCTTATTAAGAAACATCTCACTATTTGTTTTTCACAGAAAAGGAAGAAATGTATCTCATGAGGCAAACGACAACATGGCGTTTGAGATGATTCAAAACGGAGATAGAGGTGAGAAAATGTGTAAAGTCATCACAGTGTTTATAATGAAGAATGCTACAAAGAAAAAACATAAATTCAAATAATCAACAATTAACAAAAATAAGCAAAGATACTAATGGCTTTGTACGTGGGAAAACAAACATAGAAAAAGTTCTCATAACCATAGGAACGCACGTTTTTATCCAGGGGATGCTCAAAGCGCCTACACAGTACTATATTACTCTGGCTTTAGCCCAGTTCCCCGAATGTGCGAAAAGTATTCAGGGAAATATTATACGTGTTTAATCATTCAAGTATTAGAAGCCTCGTTATAATATTTATTTATGTTTTTATAGCATACACATCTCTCAAACTCGGTCCATCCCACTCTCCCATCATTGCTCCTGAAAACCTGACGTTCTTCACCAGACTCGGTTCGATTGGACGGGGTGACTTCGGTGGGGTATGGAAGGGAGAACTCCGCTCGAATCAAAGTCAAGTAGACGTCGGTATAAGGCAGATTCCAGGTGGGGTTTTGCCAACAACTCCCTATAAAAAATGATTTTAAAAGACCGACAGGCAAATCGCTTTAATAAATATCAATGTAGCCTAAAATAACTTGGAACTTTACCAGATGTTGTGTTATTATTGATAAGCAGAGATGCTCTCAGCTTTCTAGAAAGTTTTATTTCAGTAGGACCAAAACAAGCGTACAAAGTAACACATCCGTTTAAAAGTACACCATGTATGTATGTTTATATATGTGTGTATATATGAATAAATATATATATATTTATTCACATTTAGGTTTTCAATTGATAAATATATATTTGTATATAATAATAATATAAAATAATAATAATAATCTTTTAAAGTCCACTCCATATTTTATTAAGATAAACCGAAAATGGAAATTCTTTTTGCCCAATTGATTGTGAGCCCGGCAGCCGCTGAGTAGCGCCAGATCGACGTTGCTCTATCCCTTATTGTTGAACGCCAAACAAGGTAGCAGTAAAAATATATTGTATTCACTTGTCTACACTGTTTTTCACTCGATCTTAATAACAAATGAATGATTAACTTGTTCTGCAATGACTTTAACCCACTACTCCCTTCGAAATTGAAAGCAAATGTGGTAGTTATATGTAGGATGTATCTTCCCTTAGATCAAGTGACCAAATCAAATAACGTTCTTGAAGCTGTGAAGGTCCTTTCTGAGCTACCGGATCAACCGAATGTTGTCAAGTGCCTCGGATATTGTCAAGAACAAGGTAAAAACATCTCCTCTCGCAATTACAAAATGTTTTGTTTTGGTCTGCTTAATTCTATACATATTATTAGGAATATGAGCGTCTTTTCCAGATAATTCGGAGGACAAAAGTTCAGTTTATCGATTCTAGCAACCCTGAAAGTACATAGCAATTTGAGTAGGCTTCGCGGAACCCAAAACGATTGAACCAGTAAAACAAGAGGACCTTGGAATAACAGACAGTGGAAAGTATTTAAAAGATTAAGCAAGATATTTTCCTATACTGTAACATGATGTCTGATGAAACATAATGTTACGGCCCTCCATCCTAGAACGGGTCCTGGATGCTGGAGGGCTGGCCTGTCCCTTGCCTCTATCACCGTCATCCGACGAAAAGTTTGCCATCCTGACTAACGCGAGCGTTTTTTTTTAACACCGACACCGATTACCTTGATAAATCTCAACAAGTAGTAAAGGCAGGAATTGCCTTTTGTAGGAACTCTATTTCTCGTTTCCAATCCTTTTCCTTATTTTAGCTCCATTGGAGCGGAGCGGAGAGTTCGCTATCTGACAACGACGAGAGCCAGCGTCGAAGTAACGAATTCCCCGCACAACACCACTATTTATAGTCTCCGAGAGCTGCTTTACACATGGTGCGTCCGTAATCGCGCTCTGAGCCCTTACGCCCCAAAAGCTTACTGCGCCCTCTACGTTTTCTGCAAGATAACTACAATTGTGGCGAACTGGTTCGTTACAATAATGTTACGGTCAGTTTCATTAATTTTTGTTTTCAATTAACGAATTCCCCACGATGCAGGTAGCATTATGTATGAGTTCATCTGTGGGGGTACCCTACTTACCCATCTACAGACCACAGGGGTGCAATCCCAGCCCACATACAGCAATCTCAAACCAAAGAGGGTTCGTATCGATGAAGCTAGTCTACTCAACCTGGCTTGGCAAATCGCAAAAGGGATGCAGTATCTTGCATCGAAGAAGGTAACCTGATTTAATGACTTGCAATAAGAGAGAAGGTACTAAAGAAAAGGGGAACCGATGGGAGGGGATAGGAGAGAAAAATATGGGAAAATGGAAGCATGGGTGAAAAGGAGCTGCATAGATGAAAGTAGTCCACTAAACTTTGCTAGGAAATACGTCAGAGAGATACAGTTTCTTGAATCAATGAAGGTAACCTGTAGATTAAAAAAAAAAACACAATAGGAGAACAATAAGGAGCAATTGAGAAAGCCGCAATAGGATCGAGTTATCGATGACGAGGTTACCGAAGAGTATATGGCATGAAGAATGTTAGAAAAGCGGAGAAGAGGAGACCGTGGGGGGGGGGGGGGGGTTGATAGTAAGAACGTTGAGGTCGACGATAAGTGCGAGGAGGATGAGACTGAGAATAGTAGAAGTAGAAAGTGGAAGAATAGGAGATAAGGAAGCGAGTATAGTTGGAAGATGGTGATGATGAGCTAGGGTGAGACATCCAGATTATCGTTTTTTATGTATTTATTTATTTGTTATTACTACTATTGTTATGGTTATTCAATTTTTTTTTTCGTACTAAGATCGTCCATGGAACTCTCTGCGCTCACAATGTGTTACTAGGCGGTAGAAAGCAATGCAAGCTATCAGATTATGGACTATCTTCATCACTATTTAGCGCCAGAGGTGTGAGTATTATCGCTGACATTTAATGATATATCATCAGCATAGATATGGCACGTATACAATAATGAGGACTACATTTTTTTCTCAAAAGAAATATATCTAACAAATTTAAACTAGGAAATCGCGACCATGGAATATTTGTTTATGATTTATGACGTTTATTCAATTCCCCTTAAACTACTTAATCATTAATTTGATTGACCGTGGTGTTTGAATAGTTTTGCCATTTGCAATATTAAGCAAATAACTACCGTTGGTGAAGGTGATGGAACAAACTATTACTTCCGAGGCGATTTGGATGTAGCTATCTTTCCGGAGCGAAGCTGATGAAAGATAGCGTATACATTCAGATCGCCGAGGAAGTGATAGTTTGCCATCGCCCGAAACCAAAAGGTGATTATTTGCTTTATATTCCATATCGGAAATATTTCACTTCTTCCGTCATTTCAGATCAACAAGTCATCAATTAACAGCTAGCAAACGGTGCTCTTGCTCTACGATTGGTAAAAAATAAATCGCGTGATGAAAGATAGTTCGCCCTTCATTGATGGGAGAAGAAAAGTTCGTTCTAATGTGTAGATAGTAGTACTATCTACACAGTGCAACGCACTTTCACTGAATATAGAAGTAGTATCTACACAGTGCAATGCACTTTAATTGTATACGCTGCGTATTGCTCTCCTCTGGCTTCAAGCGCTTTTAGTGTTAGTACGCGAACTTTTGTCACGCGCGAACTATGGTCACACCACCATACTGCATACACTGTACGTTTCGTACACCGTTTGCTAGATGTTAATTTATGACTTGTTGCTCTAAAATGACGGAAGAAGTGAAATGTTTCCGATGTTGAATATAAAGCAAATAATCACCTTTTGGTTTCAGACGATGGCAAACTATCACTTCCTCGGCGATCTGAATGTATACGCTATATTCCTCAGCTTCGCTTCGGAAAATAGCTACTTTCAGATCGCCTCGGAAGTGATAGTTTGTCCCATCACCTTCACCAACGGTAGTTATTTGCTTATAATATGAATATTCAAAGCTGTTTGTAAATTATGAACAGTTCAGCCATCAGGTGTTACTCACGATTTGTATTAACCCATTGTTTAATGAAAATGAATAAAACAAAAATGCAAAGAAAGTCGCTCATTCTCCATCTTTTAAACTTTAAAGTTAACACGATTTTTAGCATTCTTTGTACTTTCCAACATCTCAGAAACCAACAAGATGGAGTTCGCCTGAAACCATGGTTACTGGCGACCCATCAACAGAAGCAGATATCTGGTCTTTTGGTATCGTCTTGTGGGAAATTGTGACATTAAGTGAACAAATTAATGTTAATATCACATATAATTTTGTGTACCATCGTAAAGACCCTAAAGTCATTCACATAGGAAGCCTTATAAGCGTTACAGCTGTTCTTCATCAGGGCCCTCCCATTATTATTACCATTGCCAGGTTGGTGGAGTGGGTGGAAAGTGGTGAATATGGATTAATGTTTTGCCAAAGGAAGTAAGTGTCGAGTTGGGATTCGAACCCTTGAACCTCGGATTTAGAGTCAAGAGAATTAGACACCATACCAAGACCCCTTCACTTCACGTGTATCATATGGTGTTATGAAGAAAAGTGAAATAAACCTTTGCACTTAAATAATTAAAATAGACCATGTTTAATACTAGTTCGAAGCATTTTAAAGATGAAGAATTCAAGCCACTTATTCCCCTCTATAAGACCCACCAATAATATTTGCGATATAATTTAAATTTTCTCCATAGCTTTGGATGTCACATTTTCGTATTTTGGAAAAGAAACGTTTTCAGTGTTATTTTTCTTCGCTTCTTAAAGGTGCAAGGCCATACCCTAGAATGACCTTTGACACTGTTCAAACGGAGGTTGCCAATGGTTATCAGATGCCACGCCCTCGCCATTGTGGACAAGAAGTGTAAATATTACTCTTTCATGCGAATTGTTCTGTAAACGTCATAATTTGACTCACTCGATGCTTTTTTGTATTTCCTAGATGTCATGATGATGTTTCCAAAAAACAAGAAACACGATTACACTTGATTTTGCAATCTTTCCTAAGAATATGATTCTGAAGCTGAAAATAATACGTCTAAACACTCAACAGAGAAAATGATAGAATGATAAAAACAATGAATAATATAAGAGAAGGTCATAAAAGAAAAACAAAGAATAACATAGGGAAAGACAAAGAGAGAAATTGATAGAATGATAATAAAACAATAAGGTGTAGTAAAATGATTCGGACTGGGTGCGTACATAAAATAATGAAACAATAGTGATAAAACTGCTGTTGCTCATGAACTTTAGATTTGTCGGAATTTTGTATTTGTATTTGTATTAGATTCAATTCGGTAGTTCTATTAGATTTCTATTAGATAAGGATCGTATGTTTCGTATCTTTCAGGTATACGGTCATGACTGGTTCTTGGGAGAAGGAAGCTACAAATCGGAGTAACTTTGATCATATCCTCAAGAGTTTGGAAAGGATTCTAGAAAAGACTCATGTAAGATTGACTCAAATTACCTTCTAACATGTATAATGCAGAATTAAGTTTCCTTATTACATATCAATTTTTACAATTCCGTTAGTGCATTAACCTCAGTTCTAAAGGAATCGTGAAAATAACCTTAACCCTTAACCAATAGTGATCTTTGGAGCTTCTTTTCCTTATGGAATGATTTATTACGTCATTTAGTTTATTCATTTACTATATCCTACCGTACATATTTGTGTGTTTCATATTCATATATGATCATATAAGTTTCTCTTCTTCATATTTTCAAATTTAAATAGAATTCTGAAGAAAGAAAAAAAAGGGGAAATTCCTTTCTTATTTTCAACATAAAATTGACAGAGTGAGGGTTAGTGTGATACTTGGAGTTTATTCCTTGAATGCTTTCAACGCCTAAAAACAGCTGGGCTAAATCTCATGTCGTAATACTACTTTGTACTTCCAATGATTGTCTCCTGAGGTGAATATAGATGCTGTTATTATTATCATTATTATCTTAATTACTTTTGATTTTCACAGAATTATCTGTCTCTCAATGACTTGGATGAAGGATTGTATGCGTCTACACTCGACATGTGAAATTAAGCCGTGTTCGGATGTGCAGCGGTACTACAACGCATCTACATCTTGTAAACCGTACGTTGGTTGGATAAGTATAGGGACTTTAGAAGGAATAACTTGTGTTAAACTTAGCCAAGAATGCTGAATCAGACTAGATCGCAAATACTTGTATGAATCTTGCATCAAGTATACGTCTGTTTGAAAAAAATTGTATTTTTAAGATCATTTGGTAAAAATGTGTAAAAAAGTTACTTTAAAAAGTTAAGTTTACACTGTCAAGAGGTCGAAATATTCTAGAAGACACGAAATTTGTGAATATCAAGGTTATAGCGGCCGATCTCAAACATTCAACAGCATATTCTCATGATTTTTTTGTCGGTTATGTTGTGTGTATATACTGTGTAAAACTTACTTCTAATTCACCTTGCTACGTTTGTTAATGTTTGTGTTATTTCATAGTATTGTAAGTGGATGACCACCTACCCTCTTTCTTCTTCCTGTTCATCACCCACTCTCTCTCTCTCATTTCCCTCTCTATCCTTCTCTTTCCCTCTGTTTCTCTTCTACCTTTCTTTCCCCTTTTAATAGTAGACTCACCTGTATATACTACACTCATGAGTGCTTTACAACTGGATATAGATTGTTTTTATGTGTTTTTATGATTCTTCTTAGTGTATTATTTATCATGTAAATACTTTTGCAAAAATATTTTATAATTAAGCCACCGGGCTGCAATGCATATTCCTTTAAAATCAAGACATTTATTATCATTATACTTTAACTCTTGATTTAAACTAAGTAGCCTCGCGATGCCATAGGCTGAGCTGGCCTTACCCCATATGTATATTTATCATGCCTACACAGTTGGAATAACATTTCTTACCTATTTTCATGAGATAATTGTGATAGTATCATTTATTCTTGATAGATACAGTTTATATCTTCTTAGAACTTTATTGATTAATCTAAAGGTTCATAAAGATCCATCAATACAGTTATGAGAATTTATCAAGAAACAAATATACTGTTACAATCTTTTCATGGAAACACGTAATAAAATATATTCAAAACTTCATGAGCAACAGTGTTTGTATAGTCATGTGCATGTATGAAGGTGTATTTTGCGTTAATTATAAATATGAAGGGTATGTGTTAAGGTCTATTTTACAGTAAATGTGCTAAGGTCATGCCAATGTTTGAAGATGGTAAAATGTCGCCTACTTGTCAATAGGTTTCGTGTGAATTATTCACCTATTTCTTTATTTGCACATTCTCTTCATACAGAATGAGTATAGTGTGTTACATATTCAACGTGTTTTCATACAAATCTTAGCACTTACTAAAAATATAAAGTAACTGCCAGTCTAATTTATTTCTGACCATATCATTCTGGAGTGTACATTAAGTTATTTTACAACGCAAACAAATTGTAAAAAGATAAAAGAGAATCTGTATTGAAACATTTGTTTGAAAGCGAAATCAGAGAAAAGAAAACGAAAACAAAATAGCAGGAAGAAAAGTAAAGAAACAAAACGAAAAGATGATTTACCTCAATGAAGTAAGTACACTTTTAAAAGTTGAGTGATATCTGTAAGTTAAATTTGATGTTTGTAAGATTAATGTTCTATTGATTTGTATGATTTGAAATGTGAAGTAAGTAGCCTTATACTGTATATTCATCTTACAGCGTCATTAGACGGAAATATGTAGTGACAAACAAGTCATTAAGTAGACATGGTTATTATTATCATGGTCAATGTTATTATACATTTTTGTGTCTTGTTAACGATTGAACAATAGAATTACTGCCCTCTACGTACGTTTGCAGGCAGAGCAAACTTATAGACCTGCCTAGAATCAAAAGGTCTAATCACTAGTCATTAGTTTGATTAGTTATATTGTTTTGACTTTAGGGTTAGGGTTTGTGTTAGGGTTAAGGTTAGGGTAATATACCAGTTTTTATGATGTCCGGTTAACGTACCATTTAGGGTTAGATATAGGTGTCCTGTTAATACAACATGTAGGGTTTCATATATATATATATATATATATATGTATATATATATATAATACCCTACATTATACATTAACCCTAACCCTAACCCTAACCCTTACCACAATGTCTACTTAATGACTAATTTTTCACTCCAAATATCCCTCCAATGACACCTTTAGTAATATTACATATAAAGAGAGGGATAAATATAACAAAATTGGGCCTTCTATGAGAAATAAAACATACAACCCGTTAAGAGGACACCAAAATTTCCTGCTAATGACAATGTCTACTTAATGAATCATTGTTTCACTCCAAATGTCCCTCTAATGACGCCTTTAGTAAAATATACATGTATATGAAATATATTCTCCCTATGTTTTTTATATAATATCTATTCTTCATTTATATCGCGAACCCATAAGTGTGAGCATACTATTGCAATGGATTAAAGGAAATCAACATATTCTTGTTTATAAGCTTATTTGGTAAAGAAATTTGATTGTATTTGATATTGCCCTTGAGGCACTATTATTCTAGAAATATTACACTTTAATTTACCTTTGACACTGATGATTTAAATCAAACTAACGATAATTTGACAAATGATCATGATGTTATATCAAAGGTATGGACCAGGTTTGATCATGCGATTGCATTGTAAAATAAACGTTGTGGAATGACCAGAAAAGGTTGATCATCTAGCATATAAGTATTAGAGTGTACTGCAAGGTTCTAGAACCATCATAATGATAAGAAATTTGGCCGAGTCTTGGTAAAGTTACAAGCACTGTACATATAAAAATGTATATTGGACTACGCGATATCTATCCAGTCCGGATAGATATAATAATTTACCAAATATATCAATTAGTAGGCTGTTTACCGGCAGAATTTGTATCATCACGTATAAGTCAAAACATATTCTTTTATATGATTGGTAATGAGAGCTTTTTGAGAGGGGGGGGGGGGCGTTTCCAAAACTGGTGTATACCTTTAATGACTAGGCTTATTTAAAGTCTACAATATTTTCTAAAGGGTTTATAACATTGATTACATCGAGGAAATATTGCTGCTACCAAATGTAAATATTGCAAAAATACAGTAAAATAAATGTGATAAAAGCAGTTTATTTAGTATTAGTTTCATTTTTATCTGCCTTCAAAATGGATTCACTGATATTACATTTCTGTTTTATGAAGACCATAACAAAATATGCACGAAAAATAATAAAGGTTTCTAATAAAACAAATAGGGTTTCTGTAGTTCATATTATAAGCATAACCACAATAGCAATGAGGGCATATTGTAATTATGTGGGAACTTTATGATGTAAGGCAAATGTTTTTTTCCGTAATACCCCTGACCCTATTGCACTACAAAGTAAAACAATTGAAACTCAGTCAGAGGCATAAACATATTGGGAGGAGGAACATAACAAAGTTATAAACGGAATGAACAAGAGAGAGAGAGAGCGAGAGAGAGAGAGAGAGAGAGAGAGCGAGAGAGATGAGCAATGAGGAAGGTTGTTCAGTTTTTTTAAACATGACATATTTGTATTGTATTCTATTGCAACAGAAGTGGTTTCGTGGTGTAGTGGATAAGGCCCTGGACTGCCAATCCCATGGTTCGTGGTACGAGTCCCGACGCGGCTCTTATTACCTTTTGCAAGACATTTGTCTCAATGTGCCACCCTCAACCCAGGTGAGATAAATGGGTACCGGTTAGGAATACATCCCTTGAAATGCTAGAGCGCCATAATGGCAGCCATGCTAAAGCCAGAGTAGTAATTGTGGAGCGCCAGGTGTGTCATGTCTGACAGAAGTAAGGGCTATACAAGAACCCACTATTATTTGTATTATTATTAATATACTTGTTATCAGGTAGAAATTTCAGGAAACATGCCCCTTTATTTACGAAATATCGGCGTTATGTTGTAAAATAGGCCCCTTTTATTTACAAATAGACCCGACCCGACGCGATGACCCGATGAATCGAAGTCCAAGTATTCATATATTCATAAATACTGTTGCTTAACATCATATCTAATAATTTAGAATTATGCTTGTACACATTTAATTCCATTTTTCCTGATCTCATGTTATTATTTTATACTTACATTGTTTTTTACCTGCACTGTAAAAGCATGTACAATTCAGTATATGACTGTCATTCATGTATTTAATAAACCTTGATTGAATTTAATTGAATAGAATTGTCTTATTTACACGGGATAGCCGCATCGGCATTGCCAAGATTAGGCCTATATATTCATTCCTTCATTCCTTCCATCATTCAAGCAAATTTGCAGTTATTGGACAAGTAGCTTTATATTGCCCTCAGTCGTAATACGTCATCAAACAATGTAAGCCTACTGCTGCAGCATGTACCGTCAACAGCATCGGTAGAAAAGTCAATTGACTGTCCACAACATAACATTATATCTCCCGTAAAGCCTGGTTTTTTTTGCTAAAGTGAATTTTAAACATAAATTGCTGTGATCTGTTCATGCAATCTCAATACAGGCCCGTGCTCCTCTCCTTTGGCGGCTAAAATGCAAAAAGAAAGAGAAAAGAGGAAACATTTACTTGAAACAAAAATCCTAGGTATGGGTTAGAGTGTTTTTACTGCATTGCCCACCATCCAGTGGCGTATGCGTAGGTACACTACCTTTCCGCCGGGGCAGTCCACGGACTTCCCGGTGTTTATTTTTCTTTCCGGTTCCTCCTACTTCCTTCTCGATTTTGCCAGATGTTTACACTTTTCTTCTCTAATCTCTCCTTCCCCTTGATATTGCCAAACTCTGCTTGTCATAGGAACCCCCCCCCACCCCCGCTGGTAAACCACTGCTATCACAAACGGCTAAGTGTTGCTGTACCAGAAGTTATGCACAATATTAGCATTGCGATGCGTTGCGTCGTCGCGTGCTGCTCAACGATTGTGGCGCGACCGTAGTGCGGTGCCGACATATACATTTAAACTTGAAATGCAATGACTTTGCGGTGAATCGCGGCAGAAAATAGTCGATATACCGGCAAGCAAAAAAAAATCGTGTACTGCAGATGTACCGTTGCGTTTCAAAATGCTTGCGTCCGAGTATTAAAGGGATAGTTGAGTTTGTTGCAGAGGGCGCTACACAAAATAATTTTGTTGTGAGATAATGAACAACTGAGTGTCAAATATGAAAGAACATAATATTTAAATGACAAAATCATCTTTGTTTGATTAGAATCGGTTCAGAGAAGGTTGAAAAATAGCGATTTCTAAAACTTGTGTACCACCACAAATATTAGATATTTTGACAAATTAAAAAAAAAAACGGTTGAAAAAAAGGAATAACGCCTTTTACGTCGTATTTCAGCCAATGTCGATGTTGGCTATTTTGTTGGCATTTTCGCGTTGCTTATAGTACGCACAACCAGCCGGCCCATGTATTGTTATTTTTAATTAAATAATTAATTAACGGTCACAATATTATTTTGAAGGTGGAACTGAATTGGTATGATCGTATTGGCTAAATTTTACACATTTTGGGGTCTAAAATTACCTTCATAGCACTTTTAGCTTCTAAAAGGGCACTAGAAATGTCGCAGATAAGAATAACAGCAATAACCATCCACTTTGAAGGCATTTGCGGTCTGGAAACAGAACTCAACTATCCCTTTAAGTTTGGCATGGAGGGATTAGACCTCTCTGCAAGGTCACTGGCAGGTGGTTATCTCATCAAATCAGCTCTCAATTAACATAAGAAAGAGGGCATCATGGGGAACATAGGTATTGTTGGCTGTATAAAGGGCGCAAGTATAGCTACACATAGTGCAGTGGGGCTTTATTACAGCTTAAGGAGGGGAGGGGGTGAGTAGATGAATCCATGCGCTGTACTCATTATTATGTTATCGTATCTGTGTAATTATTTTGTTCATTTGGACGCCTGAATCAACAAGGTAAAACAATCTTTCTACAGGTGCTCACAGTTTGTGTAAATTAACTTAACTCATAGCCTGCCATGAGGGTGCATGCACACTATCGTTATAGTGCTTTGTACAAGCGAGCAAGCTATTGCTACGCTGCCATGTGCGTGCGTGCACACTTTTGTAGTAGCAGTTATTGTTCATGCTCATTGGTCTGTGCTATGTTTTGCACTAGCTATTCATAGAACCATCGCGTTAATCAGATTATCTCAATATAAACTTGGCACTCCGTGGCTCGGGGCTTGGCACAATGGGGATTAGCACTGTGGCATGATAAGAGTTAAAGGGGGTGTAGCATGGCAAATAGTGGTTAACATCATCCATGACTTCTTTTGGACAACTGCACGTACACGAATGGACTTGATTAACGGTCAGCGCGCGCAAGCGTTCGCGAAACAGACCGAACTTCTCCTCACGCTTCGGTTTCGCATATGTTGCACGCATGTGAAAGCTGCGGTCGCGTCGTCTGTAGTCATACCCGATTGGCCCGAGTTAGGCTACCAGAAAGACACGTAGTCTCATCATGCTACACCCCCTTTTACACAATGCTCATGATTTCTAGATTTTGAACTGTCTGTACTATATCACATGTAAATATGTGTTAGTTTTTAATGAAAATAGGTCAATTGAAAATTAAACATATTTACTCGATGAGCACACAGGCATTTGCACATGCCTTTTGCTTGCTCTCCAAAAAGAGCTCCTGGTTGCTCGTTATTCTTAGACACTTAGTAATCTGGAAACTACTAGACAAGTTGGAGTTTATGAAGCGTTGTTTTTATATCAGTTTTTGGATTTAGTTGTATCTCCTGTACTCTGGTAGCCATATATTCCTGTATATTGCTATGTAGTACAAATAAGCCCCTTTTACACCGGATCTGCGTAGAGTTGCGTAGTGTGGCGTACCGAGTACGCCGCAGTTAGGCTGCGTATTCATGAACAAAATTATGCTTCGGCGTAATCCCTGCGTAGGGTATGCATAGGCTGGCGTACGATGGCGTATGGTTACGTACCCTGTGCGTAGGCACCGCGTACCTACGCGTATGCAATTGGCGTACATACGTGCACGCTTGCGTTTGACAGGCGTAGGGTTGCGTACGCTTGCATAGGCCAGGCGTATGGCTGCTTACAGTTGCGTACGGTTGCTTACTTTATGCAAATGCGCCGTGTACAAAATGCAATAGACGCTCGTTTTTTATTTCAACAGAGTAGCTGAGATGTCAAAATCACAAATTGAATAAACCATAACATAACAAAAAATGTTATTCTGAAATACCTTGTAATAGTGCAAACAAAATTACAAGCACCAATACAAAATAAAGCTTCAAGATTCAAGATTTCTTCACGAAAAGAATAAAAGTGAGAACGCAGACATGTAAACAAAAATATCCAGGTATATAAAAAAAAAAATACTATCATGCCTTCTACACTTCATTCATATTTTTCAGAGTTAAACATTCAAGCATGTGCGGCGATTTCTTTTCATGACCGGGGGGGGGGGGGAGGACGAAATGTGAGGGACGAGGAAGCAGTGGCGTAATGAGCAAAAACGTTTGGGGGGGGGGCAGAAAAAAATCCGCATCACCACCACTCTTACATGTTACGCAGGCCCTTCGAACGTTTTTCAAAGTGGGGGGGGGGGGGGGTTAAAGTATTTACGATCAGGTAGAGCAAAGCAAAGCAAAGTGGAGCGTAAATTGGCGTGGGGTCAAGGGGCAAAGCCCCGGCGGGTGTCAAGGGGCGGAGCCTCATCAAGCTCAGGGGATTTAGGCACTTAATTACGGTCAGATGAGCATATTTTGATACCTTATTTGTGACACTGGCATGCAGGTCACTTATTGGAGTGGGGTCCAGGGGCGGAGCCCTCAGAAGCCCAGGGGTTTTAGGCATTTAATTAGGGTCAGATGAGCAGCCAGGGGGCAGAGCCCTCGGAAGCTCAGGGGAAAATCATGCCATTTCAACAACATTTGTAAATCACTGGTATCGAATTAGAAATAAACCCCGCTTGAATTTAATTTAGGGAGAACTGCCCCAAAGCCCCCCCCCCCCATCAGTACGCAGGTGCGAGGGAGCACAGTGAATAAGAGGGGTGAAGGTGACGGAAGTGACTACCCCCTCAAAGGTTTTTGAAGTTTTGTTGTATTACAAAATTACATTCCTTAGCAAAACTATAGTATGAAAAAAAGCAGATACTTTTTTCACACTTCGATTTTCTCGGTATTTACTTGTACATCTTGAAGGATATTATGCAAGGGGGCGTAGCTACCGAGTAAGAAGATTTTTGCATTTTTATTTGTCTAAACGCTGCACTCTTGGGCCCTCCAGAGCTATAAAATGTTGTGTGAACTTTTTCAAATGTTGAGGGGGGGGGGGGGGACGATCCCCTCTAAAAAAAAAGTTGAGGGGGGACGTGTCCCCCCCCCCCGTCCCCCCGGGATCACCACCCCTGCATTCAAGGATTACACTATTGCTGATTTCAAAACCAAAGTACAAAAAGGGCGAGATTATTTGTAAACAGAAACAGAAATGTTGATCAAAGAAAATTTCACCTAGATGTGGAAGAAATAAACATGACTGGTATTCTTGTAAATACTACAACTTTAATGCACTAATCTACAGTTTTTTTCTCTTTTGGTCATTAAGGTGGAATAATAGTTTTTACCCCAATTGTGTGTATGTGCGTGTGTGTGTGCCTGTGGGTGTGTGTATGTTTTTATCTGTCTGGCTGTCTTTGTTCAAAACACTAGTTTATTCCTCACCCAGCAACTTGGCGCAAGTGAGATCTGGCAGTCTTGTAAAGATTGTCTGATGTTCAGTCATGCATGCAGAGATTCAAACGAAAATGGTACCTAAATGTACTGGGAGGTTAACTCTATCAAGACATATCATGAAACCCATGATTAAATATCCATACTTCAAACAATTCAACTTTTAAAAAGTGGGACATTTTTTCTGACTCACTCTGTATATCTCGCGTGCAATCATATTACGTAGGTTGTTGTTGATTGTATTGGACTTCCCCCTTTAGCTTTATAGGCTAAGGAATGCATGAGCACTGCGTTTACATAGATCTTCTTTAACCAGCTAACAAACAAATCGTGAAATTGATTATTAATACAGAAGTCGACTGTCCAGTTCTAAAATGGATATCCAACATATGAGAGCCATTTTGCACTTCATCGGATTGTTAATACTGGTAAGTTGTCTTCGTTATTGCAAAACAATACAAACTATTGCACATGCATATATAGTACGTGGGGGACATAGCGATCATGTCTGGCACAATGCAATATCACGGCGCAGCATTGTTATTACACCGGCTTAAACACGGCTGCCATTACAGCGCTCAATCATTTAAATGTTTTAATTTCTGCTAGGTAACAATTTGCTTCACCTGGGGGAAAATGCGCAAAATATAGATAAATGTCTTGCCAAAGAACATAAGTACTTCGGCGGGGACTCGAACCCTGTACCCTGCGGTTCACAGTCAGGAGACTTGTTCACAAGACAACAACACTTCTACATTTTCGTAACGTATTGTGCATACAAACATGGGAATATTAATGTAGATAATAAATCTCCGCTTGGGAATTATCATTTTAGAAATTGAGGATTTGAGTCTAACATTATACACCCAGATGGTGCTGAAAGCGGTTACAGTAAACACATTACATGCAAGGGCAAAAATACTCTTAAAATGCTTATAATAAAACAGAAGAAAACAGTATTTAGGAGAAAACACTTGTCATTAAATGGGTGTTTTGTTTTTCTCCTAAAGTCTTCCAGTGTCTTAAAATCATAATATAGATAAATAGAGTTAGTTAAAGGTAATACAAAGTTTTTTCAAATTTAGAAAATTATGCGGATAGCGATTCTTTAGAATGTTGATATATTTGGATGCCCACGAGGATGTATAATACGCACTAGAAAATTTAGCCCCTAAAACACTTCTGCTCTCGAAAACAATTGAATATAAAAAAAAAATATCGGTGCTACCGGTAAATTGTGATCAATTTAAAAGAGTGCCTATACGGCCATCCAATGGTAGCTGCGAGCATGAAAATCTCAGAATGTGGAGTTGTAATATATAATTTCCAAACGGGGATATAGCAAAACGGTCGATTTTTAGTCAAGAAACATTGTTTAAAGCTACATTAATATCTTGATCTTGAGAGGGAGCTATACAACGTAAAGATTTTATGATTAACAATTTCATCTTTAGACACGATTTCAACCGCGACAACGATCACTGAATATTGTAGGATCGCATATGCTTCCAATATGTTCATTTGAACCAAAGTCATGTCCTCATACCAAAACTTGGTATTACCTATAATAACATTGATGGGGGAGGGGTGCTGGCAGTTCTGAGGATATTAGTTTGTAAAATACCAATATGCGGGTAATATAACTGGCAACTCACATTCGGGCAACAAGACGCCCGAATGTCCTTAGGCGGGCAGGGATGTTCACACTAAATTAATGAAATGGTAATATCTTATGTAGTGTATTTTGATTAGGAAAAATTATACAGTCCATAATAAAGTAGGTTTTATTAATATTATTCTTAGCTCAAATTGGAACATTCATGCAGGAGGCACCATTCCCATTGGATAGAACATGGATGAAGAATACACTACTGCAAGATATCTGTTATTTTTCTGTTCGAAGGTCGCTCGGTATAGGTTTTAAGAAGGGTAGAAACAGAATTTAATGGACTCTTTGTAAATGAATGGATTTTTTTAAAGCCAACGTCTTCTATATTAAATTAACATATTCATAGATTAGTTCTTTAGAAACAAAGTTGTAATGACGTTAGCAAAAACAAGAAGAAGCGTTATATAAAGTGAAAATAATAATATCAGCTCACCTTATCCATGCACGAGTAAGTAGCTACTAAGTTCCATTTTCGCAAATAAAAAAATAAATCAGGGACTATTCTGGTATTAATTCAAAATCGAAAATTCAGACGGAGCAAAAGTCATTTGAAATCTTCCTTGCTTTTCTAAACCAGCATTTGAAATTGGTTTGCTGCTTTAGATCGCTTTTTTTGTAACGATTGATTCAACTACCTATCTTTATTTCTTCAGATCACGAAATTCTCAAACGGCCAATCTGTGACTCTGACAGGTCCTTCCTTAATACAGCAAGGTACTGACACAGTTTACACCTGTACTGGAGGAGCAGCGCCATATACCTTTATATGGGAAGACCTTTCAGTGATTCCAATTGTTAATATCTTCATTAATGGAAAAGCGGTTACCAATCCCTCTACTCATCCAAAATATGTCAACTTTGGTGTATCAGAAAATGAGGGTACATCCACTATGACAATCACTAATACTCTGGTAGAAGATGAAGGGCAGTATAAATGTGTTGAACTTCCTGTAGGAACAGGAAACATTGATGGTGCAGAACTAACAGTAGAAGGTGGGTCATAGAAAGTTTGAACAGTCTATTTTACTGAATGTTAATGTAGTTCCTGCCTTTGTAGCTTTTCATTAAAGTTAGTATTGTTTACCAGTACCTAAAAAGAGGATCCATGGACAGTAGATGTCAAGAAGGGATCTATTTTAAATTGCATTTTTAGACTTATTAATGTATCTAGAATGATAATAATGATAATGATATTAATAATAGTAATTATAATGATATTGATAATAAAAATAATAATAATAAGATGAATTGATGAAATCATTACACAAACAGATGACCCCAGATTTCTCGATGAAGTCCGGTTCCTCTTTTATCTAACTGTACATTATGTTGTGGAAAATTGATAAAAAAAATAGTTATAATAATAATAATAATAATAATAATAATAATAATAATAATAACAATCTTTATTCATATTGCGACGATTACAAAGTATTAGACGAAATAATTAGAGTAATGGTATTTCTGACAGTAATTTTGTACTATCACCTTTTACAACAACAATTATTTTGATTTGCAGTCAAATCGATACGGAACCTATCGGTAAAAACTATAACAGAGAGCAACATTGACGTGTTCGAAGCAATATGTGAAGCTTTAGGAGGTAGACCAGATGAAACAATCACATGGATGTTAGATGATGGGCCTTCACCTTGTGATGATACAAATGTAACGTACCCTGCAGCTGGAGAAGGTCTGTCTAGTAAAAGGAGTGTCTGCACATTTCAAGCTACTAGTGAGAACATTGGTCAAACATTGAAATGTGTCATCAGCGGTCATCAAGTATATGATCTCAATGGAGAAAAAACAACTACTCTTAATATACAAAGTAAGTTTGGTTACCCCTTTGCATATTTGAACATTTGTACTGAACAGAATAATTTGCTATAAAACAAAAGAGATCAACTATATCAAAATTGTTGGTAGTAGTTCATAGAAACGATTAATTCTACATACCAGTATTGTCTGTTTGCAGTCAGAAGGCTGTTCATTCGATGTGAAATGATATGAGATAAGGCCTTTCTGGCTCCAAACAGACGATGATGATAACTCTTCTTAGGATAACTTAGAAGTATTCATCAATTTAGGAAACTTTATTTTTCTCCTGATACACATGTACATGTACGTATACATATATGTAATAGCCAATTGGCGTGCAAAAGATTGTGTACCTTGAATATTTTAGTTGTCATTTCAACTTGAATACACGAGGGTACAAGTTTTAGGTATTTCTTTCAGTCTGCAATCCCCTTCACCCCATCCTAAAATATCTCCCTATAAATTAGATGATTACAATGGACATTGTAAAGGCTGCAAGCTGAAGATACATTGTTGGCTCAAGTATGCATCTCTTAGTGTCATTCTTAAAGTGATTGTTGATTTTTTTTTAATCCATCTTACATGTATTAATGTAAAGAAGATTGATCCCTGTATATGGTAAATTTATACCTGCTTTTCTTTTTCTCAGTTGCTCTAAAAAATCAACCCCCCCCCCAAAAAAAAAAAAAAAAAATCAAATTGTTCAGTTGTCCCATCAGTGCATATTTGAATTGTTCATGTTCACTTTAATTCAGGGTCACCTACTACTGATATAAGGGTGGGATTCCAGTTCCTTGAACCAAACCTCACAGTGTCATGTGACATTGCTGATCCAACCCAACCTATTCCAAGCATAATGAACTACTACATATACTCCGATGGGACTCTGATACATCAATCTCCAACGGGAGACAACGATGTGGAGGTTCCATGTTCAGAATTCGACCTCTATACGGAGTTCACTTGCGTAGCAGGGAATTATCTTGGAAACACAACAAGTGATCCGGCTAGATATGACCCAACCAGTAAGTCATTATTCTTTTATATCATCAGTGAAATTAGAGTTTGTTTTTGTTTGTTTGGGTTATTATGCTTCTGTGTATTTATCGTCTTTTATTTCTATCATTGTTTCTTGGGGAAAGGTAATCACCGTATCTTAAAGAGGATCCACATGTGCATACATGTACTCCGTACATATGCGTAGATCACAATGTTTGCATAAATCAAATAGAAGAAAACATTTGTAATTTTACAACACCAATCATATGCATGGGTGTATAACATGTACATACATCGTATATAACTATATATGCAAACAAATATCAAGATCATCTTCGTGCAATGTAATTCGTACAACATACATTTGATTGTCTTCTCTCCATTTATTTCAATCCAAATATGAAAAAATATCTTATCCCGTTGACTACTGAATTTATTCATTGCCGTAGGTTTAATACAGGGGCCACCCGGTTCCAGTAAGCAATGGGTTGATGGTCACATCGTCTGTTCAGAGCCAGAAGGGCATTAACACTGTATTAATTGTGTATGAATTAATACCCTTCTGACTCCAAACAGACGATCTGACCATTGAATAATGTTTATGAGACCCAAATTAACCATTTTAATTTTTTCAATGGGATATAAATAACTTTGGGAAATGTTCTGAGGAAAACAACATTTTGCTCTTAAGATGGATAAGTTTGGTGAAGGGGATTCATTTCTAGATAAAGCTATTAGAAATGTTACAAATACTAGAAGCCATTGTTTGCAAAGAATCAAAATGTGACTCCTGCGTAGCCCTCAGATTGAACAGAGATGTTGTGTGAGATTTTTATTTTTTTTATTTTTTTATTTTTTTTATTTTTTTTTATTTATTTATTTATTTTTTTTTTTTGGGGGGGGGGGGGGAGTGGAAGTTGAGGTAGTTGGTGAGGAAGTTCAACGTAATTTTGAAAAAAACTTTTCCAATTTTACTTAAATTACTGTCTATACATGCACGTTTATTCTTGAAATGAATTAGCATGTTTGTCAGACTTGCCTACATTGTACTTTTGAATATAGATTTAGAACCATGATGCACTTACAATAAAAGTATTTTGCTTTATAGTATCATATCCCAACTCAAAAAATACATGCACGTGCATCCATGGGACTACATATTAAAGTGAATGGTACGGGGTTTCATGTGATAGAGATTACCAATCTAAACTTGTCGTGTTTGGTAAGCCTTAAGCGTCAAATACAATACAGATTTGTATACATGTAGCTGATGAATCGTATGATTTGAGGATTTTTTTCTCTCCAGTTTTCCCTTTGTCAGTCCAAAGTCGGGTGTGCTTGTAAGAGTAGGCAATGGCGTGCATACGCAGGCATGGTTATGAGGTGTACATGAACGTCATGCAGTAACACACATGTAGTTGATGCCTTGAACTATAATGCATGGCCCTACAGAGGAATTTTTCCTGTTGGGGGCCGGGGGAAAATGCAATTAATTTTTCACAATTTATTGCATTTTCTTCGTTTTGGGGGATTTGTGGGGGCGGCCGCGTACCCTAGCAAACACTGCGTACAGTCATGATTCAGGGGCTAGGAGATGGCCTCGTTACTGTGAGGCCCCAGCATAAACATCGTGTCAATCATCTATATTAGTGCCCTTTTGTGAGGCATTAATCCTCATTACTGTCAATCATGATTTAAGGACGTAGGTTCCCTAGCTGATTAGCATAGTAGCACACATATGATTAAGCAGTCACGCGAAACAAACACTCGCAAATTAATATTCAATAAAATCTGAGAATATATGCCATTATCTAGATCTATTAGAAATAAATAATTTGTTAAAGTCTTTCCCTAAACTGGGGTGAAAATAATTATTCCACCATTATGACCAACAGTGTACATAAAGAAGTAAATTTGATGCTGAAAATAACAGCGTTTACAGTAATACAAGTCTCTTCCGAATCTGAATATAAAAGACTACAGTACGTTGCTAGATGAGCTCCTCAGAAAGAGAGAGGGAGGTATCGGTCACAATATTTCTCATAAACTTTTTTGTACAATCTTAACAATACAGGCATTTCATCACTTTAAGCTCCTGATGACTGAATGAGCCATTGTAATAAACTATGCCATTATAAATTATTATATGTGATATACAAATATCAGAAAAAACAATATCAAAGGATGTGTATTCATCCAAGCAATGTTTATTATTCCCTAGTTACTTCAGCAAATATTAATCTACAATGTATTTGTGAACACGGACCAGAGTCCAAAGTCCTGTTAATGCAATGGTTGAAGCGAGGCTTCATAGCATAGGTGAATACGCATACAAACTTGTTTCTCAATTTCGTCAGGAGGTTTTGTTTTGATCGCAATGAATTAAATCGGGAATTCCCCCGATGACTTATTCTATTCAGTATCTGAAAGATATAGTACTATAGAAAGATTCAGGGTTGCTGTCCATGAGAATGTGAACTGATTTTTCATTTTAGTAGTTTTATTTTGTATGGCTTAAAGATACTACAGTATGTCCCTTTTGCAGCTAACATCAACTTATGTATAACTTGCAGAAGTTAAGAGTATATGTCATGTATGTCCTCTCTGTGAAATGTAAACGTTAGCAGTGTCCTAATATTCATATTATGCAAGGAAACCCGTTTACTTGATAGACTTCACTGTCAGACACTATCGAGTGACTGACTGACTTTTTTTCTTTCTTGGTAATAACATACATAACAAAGAGCTGTTAAGGGTACATGAGCATTTGACAATAATCCACTTCTTGTAATGGCCAAAATTAAACTGATTGAACCTTTGCGCAGCATAAAACGTACAACCATTCGGTACAATGATCTGTAAATCAGACTATAACTTACTGGCTCTACAGCTCTTAAGTCAATTTGACAACTTTTATAGTCGTTATATTTCCTCTTAAAGACATTTTCAAGCCCCGCTTTTTTAGGGAAGTTCTAAATTAGTATTTACTTTCAAATGCCGTTGGAATATAACCTTTTCATTTTGTTAGCCTGCAAATGGGGCATAGTACCTTTAAACGCGGTTGTCATTGTATGTTGTTTTTACAGTTATTGGGAATAAATTTTGTTCTTGAAATTATTATATATCTATAGATACCTGTATGTTATATAAATGGTATGGTGATCTTACATTTGTTCCGGCGACATTTTTCTCCTGTTATTGTTTTCGTCAAAATTATAGGGTAAGGGTTGCAATTGGGGTTTAAGTAAGGTTAAGAGTAAGGGTAAGGACTAGGATTACGATCGGAGTTTAGTTAAGGTTTAGGGTAAGGATTAGGATCATTTAAACAGGGTCCAGCGTTGGAGCAAATAATTCGGCTAGTGTATGCAATGGATCTGGAGCAATCGACCCGTTAGCATGTGTGATACAACCACTGAGTATTTGTAGAAAACTAATCATAGGTTCGATGATTTCATCTAGAAGCTTGTGTCTTTAGATCTTGCATTAAACATTGCTCACCATCCAGATCCCACACTATGTACCTGTGTGCCAACTGGTCTGAGTTCTGGGGCCTGTGCAGCTATTGCTGTCTTAGCCACCCTGTTAGTGGCTTCTGTCATCATCAACATCATTCAATTCATCATGTTGAGGAGACAGAAGACCAGACCAGGTGATTATATTCATCAATTCTCCTATAATAGTTGATATATGAAATCAGAACGAAGATAAGCTATGTAAATGTTTGTTTCATGATTTGAATAGCTTTGATCAGATCCTCAAGAGTTTGGAAAGGATTCTAGAAAAGACTCATGTAAGATGGACTCGAATTCGCCTTCTTCTCACATGTCGTATGCGAAATTTTGTTTCCTTATTACATATCCATTTGTATTATTCTGGATTTTTAACTTCTGTTCAATCATGGACCTACTAAGAATTCAACAGGTATCGTGAAAATAATTATAATCCTAACCAAATTAATGATTACCTTTGCTTCTTCTTTTCCTCTTTTTCTTTTATAATTTCGCAGAATTACCTGTCAATGACTCAATGACTTGGATAAAGGATTGTATGCGTCTACACTGGACATGTGACATTAAGCCTTGTTCGGATATGCAACGGTCCTACAACGCATCTACATCTTATACACTGAACGATGGTCGGATCTGAGCCAACTAAGCTATAGGGACATTATAGAGACTTACTTACTAGATTGGTCACGGGACCTACAGGCTGGTATCCTACTAATAACCCTGACAATCGTTCCCTTTAGTACACATTCACTACCACCATCATGTTCTCATCATCATCATTGTCATCATCTTAATCTTCATCATCATCATCATTATCATCATCATCATCATCATCATCATGAAGTACAACATCCGCCAATACACACTAAGAGGACAGCGGCCACTCAACTTTTCGTACAAGAAGAAGAATTCTCGACAAAAAGCAACAGTTTGGCTGGGCCTTTTCGGGAATGGAACGCTCATGTGTGTGCGTGTGCGTGTGTGTGTGTGTTTTGTCTGTCTGACTGTCTTTGTTCAAAACCCTATTTTATTCCCCACCCAGCAACTTTGCGCAAGTGAGATCTGGCAGTCAAGTAAAGATTGTCTGATGTTCAGTCATGCGTGCTGAGATTCAAATGGAACTGGTACCTAAATGTACTGGGAGGGTAACTCTATCAAGACATATCATGAAACTCATGATTAAATATTCATACTTCAAACAATACAACTTTTAAAAAGTGGGACATTTTTTCTGACTCACTCTGTAGATATACCTTGCCCAAAAATGTCTAATAATCTTTACCGATTTTCATGACATAATTGTGATAGTATCATTTATTATTGACAGAAAGTTTATATATATCTTCTTGGAACTGTATTGATTAAACATAAACTTGAGTTCTGGTAAAAAAGGAAAATGAATTCTCACAGAATCTAACGAAACTTACACTGAATGTTCAAGATTACAAATGAATGTCATGTGCCAAACAATTTTGGAAGAAAATGTATACTGGCTGAGAAATGAGCATAGAAAGATAAGGAAATCAGGGTAGTACTAGCCCCGACACCATGTGTGTTGTCACATATACATCTTTCTGTGTAAGTGATTGTAACTTTACCAAGACTCTGGCAAATTTATGATGATTTTGATGACTCCAGAACCTTGCATTACACACCATTACTTACATGCTATATGATCAACTTTTCTGATTCATTCCACACCTTTTCATTCACAATGGAATTGCATTACCAGAACTCAAGTTTAGCTTTAATCTAAAAATGCGTGTATATTTGTGGAGAATTTATTTCTGACCATAACATTCTGGAGTGTATGTAAAGTTATTTAACAACGCAACAAAACTGGAAAAAGATAAAAGAGATTCTGCATAGAAACATTTGTTTGAAAGAGAAATCAGAAAAAGAATGAAATACAATAAAGCAGAAAGAAAAGTACACAGACAAAACGAAAAGATGACTTACCAAAAGAAATGGTTGAAGTACATCTAAAAAGTTGATTGATGTCTGTAAGTTAAATTGCATGTTTGTAGTTACCTTTGTGTTATTAATGTAACATCAATTTCTATTGATTTGTATGATAAATATCTATATTCTTCCGATGTTTTTACATAATCTCTACCTTTCGTTCACATGGCGAACCTTTAGGTTTAAGCATCATATTACAATGGATAACAAGAAAATCACCCCTTGCTTGTTTATAATCCCATGGACATTCGGTTTAAAGACAATTTATATGATTTTGAATTTATTTGATATTCCTCCATTTTCATAATGTATTAATGAGAACTGCTATTATTCTAGAAATATCAAACAGTAATTTACCTTTGACACTGATGATTGACATCAAACTTAAGATTGTTTGTCAAAACTGCTATGATATCATATTCATGACTAGGCTTATTGAAAGTTTATTTTTTATAGATTTCTTGAAGGTATATAATATTGCATCAATCGATAAAATATTGCAGATGTCAAACGTAGTAGTGGCAAATATAGAGAAAAATAAATTCGATAAATGCAGATGGTTCAAATTAAGTTTCATTGGTCTATTTTGTATGGATAACGTAACCCAATATGTACAATAACTAATACAAGCTGATAATGAAATAACACAAAGTATTGATGGCGTACATGTGCATTATCGTTATAACGATGAGGACATATGGGAATTATTTAAAAGCTTAATAAAAGCAAAGCTTGTATATTCTAACCCGCCCCTATTGCTCTTCAAAGTAGAACATTTGAAACACTGTTAGAGGCATGAATATATTGCAAGGAGCATCATAAAGAAGAGAAAGAAGTTATACACGGAATAAAATCCGGAGAAGAGAGAGAGAGAGGAAGATGAGCGATGGGGGAAGTTGTACAATTTTGTATTACATTTTTGAAAACTTTAATTGCATTCTATTACAATAATACACCTTTCAGCAGGTACAACATTTGAGGGCACTCTTTGATAACAAATAAATTCTTTAGTTCATTTTCTTTTTTCAATTGTGAAATGAACCAAACATAATTTATGGCATATACAAAAGTCTTGCTGCTCGATTTGCAAAATGAAGAGAAAACGAACAGGTTTTTGTTTGTCCCTTCGCGTGGTGAAATCAAGAAAAAGAGGGTTGTTTAAAAAAGATTTGTTTTCTTCCAAAAATGAACAGGGGAGAGCAACGTGAAAGAAGATATTACAATCTTCATGTACCTTCTTCTTCTTGCGTTTCATCCAATCACCGATGCGCTACCCCCTTCCCATCCATGACGCAAGTCCCTCCTCTCAGTCCTGACCTACGCTGCTGTACAGGGTAGCCCATACAAAACCAAGACTAGCTTACTTTCAAGAATGTGGGGCAATTTGCATTGGCTCCAACAGAAGGGGAATCTTTTTTATAAGAAAAATTATACCAGATTTGCCAAAATTGGTTGGGTAATGACAAGTTACACTATGTCCTACTACCAAAGTTTGGTGAATGGGTAGTTGGAGTGTAATCGACCTTGGTTTGCGATCTGTCAAGGGGGCTCTGGGTGCTTCACCCGACAGTTATAGTCGGGCTGCGGCATTTTAGGAAATGAGTTGTGTGGGTTAAGTAACTTCGAGAGGTGAAATATTATAGGTAAAATGTGGTCACTACTTCGGAAAAGGCTCTTGGCCTAATCCATTTACATCGGATTATTAATGTAAAATTCATGAACTTAAATTAGCCTATATCCTTAATTCAGGAGGTAATTGAATATAGTCCGGTAGAGAAGAGCGAGAAAAAATACCTCAGTTTTATATACTGTTGCTCAACATCAACGGTCTTATTCACCCAAGGTAGCTTATTAGTAGGCCTGTTATTACCATGATTCCTTCATTCTTTAATTTTGTAGTTATTGAAAAAGTATAGCTTTATACCGCCCTCAGTGTTAATACATCCTCAACAGTATCGGTCTGCTGCCGCGCCATTTACGCTCAGCAGCATTGGTAGATAAGGCAGTTGGCTGTCCAGAATGTAACATTATATATGCCGTAAGCATCGAGTATATCCGTTGAAGTGAATAATAAACCTCTGTTGCTGTGATCTGTTTGTGTAAGCTCAAGACAGGCTGCGGGTGAGTAAACATAGCTAAAATTATTTCAATCCATCAATTCAAGCATTTTCTAACTCTTTTGACTCTGATTCGATAACGTATTACTTTTTGTTTATAATTTGATCGTAAATTCTTCTATAAGAGAAAACAAAACATGTTTTATTTGAACTATGTTAAGATGCTACGATGTTATTTCAATTGATTGTGTATGATCGTTTGATTTGTTCAAATGCATATATTTATCAATAAATTCATTTTACAAAAAAAAAAAAAAAAAAAAAAAACATGTTTAAAACTGAAATAGTACAGTGATTTTTTTAAACAAAATGAAGCAGACGTACAGATTTAGATGGTTGATGGTGGCTCCTACATTTATATATTTTTTCAGTTATAGCCTACATTACATAATGAACCTCAAGAAGGCACCATGTCATTTGATTATTAATTAAGTTCCAGTGCGGGTCTACCATAGCTCATGTTTAGCTGTTTACAGCTTCTAATAAGATTGAACTTTCTATATAATGATATGAGTTTATCTGATTTATAAGTTAAACAAAAACGAAATACATAGATTTAAACCGTATTACCTTAGGAGAATCTAAACCCAGTACTAGTTTGTCTATAAGAGAATACACAACATGTGTGAAACGTGAAACAGAAAAACAGTACAGTGATTTTTTTTTGGGGGGGGGGGTGGAAGGGAGGGGGTAGGGGAAGCAGGCTGGTCTTGCCTTATATTTTGTCAGCTATAGCCTACAATGTAATTATATAACCCTATTAATGGACCTCATTAAGGTCCTATAACTTTTGCGGACATTTGGATTTCTCTCAAGTTGAGTGTTCATATCTCGTTCATATCTCGTGTGTCATGACAGTAGACTTCGTCCTTGATTGTATTGGACTCTCCCTTTTAGCTTCATAGGCTATTGAAGGCCTGCGCACTGCGTTTACATTTCTTTCTTCTTAAACCAGCTAACAAACAAATTGTGAAATTTATCATTTACAGAATGAGTCGACTGGCCAGTTCTAAAATGGATATCCAACGAATGAGAATCACTTTGCACGTCATCGGATTTTTACTGCTGGTAAGATGTCTGCGAAATTACGGTTTGAAAGCGATATAAAATTATTATTACCAATGGACGAAACACTGGTATACAGAGTATGTTTGGGTTCATAGCGCTCATGTCTTGCATAATGGCATTTTATGGCGCGCCATTATTATTACATCGGCTTTAACACGGCTGCCATTACAGTGCTCAAGCATTTTAAAGCTTTAATTTCTGCAAGGTAGCATTTACCTCACCTGGCTGGAGTGTGGAAAGTGTAGATTAATGTCTTGCCAATACAAATTAGTACTTCAGCAGGGATTTGGACCCCGGACCCTGCGGTTCACAGTCCGGAACCTTATCCACGATACCACAACACCTCTACTTTTGTGTTAACGTATTGTGCGTAAACACGTCGGAATATTAATGTGGATTATAAATATCCGCTTCGGACATGAGATAGTGGAATTATTATTTTAGAAAATGTAGGAATTGACTGGAAAGGCACAAATATCCACCCAAATGGTGTTCAAGGCGCTTACAAAAAAATAAAACAGAACAAAACATTCTTTATGAGAAAACACTTGCCATACGGTGTGTTTTTATTTTCTCTTTATAAGGCCACCGAGATTCTTACAATCATATTATAGATATAAAAATTGATTACTAACATTGACGTATAATGAGGGGGCGGCGAGGGCGAGGGGTGCAAACAGTCCTTCGAAGATTATTTTGTAAAATACCCATATTCGGGTAATATAACTGGAACCTCACATTCGGGCACGTCGTTTCCTGGATTTCCTCATACGGGCAGTAATGTTTTCACAAAATAAATGTAATTTTGATATCTTTATCTATATATTTTGATGAGGAAAAACAAATACGGCCCATAATAAAGTAGGTGTTATTATTATTATTGTTTTGCTCAAATTGTAAAATTCGTGCTGGAGGCATCAATCCTCTCGGAAGGATAAACTTAGCACAATACTGGCAATATATTTTTTGTTTTCCTGTTCGAAAGTCTCTCAATAGATTATTCATAGGGTGGAAGCAAATTATATAATGAACTCTTTGAACTAAATATATTGAATTCAAGAGAAACGTCTCCTATATTTAATTAACATATTCAAAGATTGGTTCTTTGGAAACCAAGCTGTAATGACGTATAGAAAAGAAATATGCGTCATATGAAAGGGAAATAGTCATTTCAGCTCATATCATCCATGCAGAATGAGTATTTATAAAATTCCATTTTTATAAACAATAAAGCGAGAGACTATTCTGGTAGCCTTATACAATATTATGGAGCTTGCTTAACACCAACGAAATTAAGAATTCAGAAGGGCAAAAATAATTAAAAAATTTCTTCGCTTTCCTAAAACTGCATGCGAAACTAGTGTGCTACTTTAGATCACTTTTTTGTAACGATTGATTCAACTATCTATCTTTCTTCAGATCACAGAATTCTCCAACGGCCAATCTGTGACTCTGACAGGTCCTCCTGCAATAGAGCAAGGGAGTGATACAGTTTACATATGTACTGGAGGACCATCGCCATATGTGTTTAAATGGCAAGATTTTTCAGAGGTGCCTACAGGTGTTACTATCTTCCTTACCAAAGAAGTGGCTTACGATCCCTTGGTATATCCAAAATATGCCAATTTTAAAGTAGTAGAAAATGGGGCTACATCCACTATGACAATCACTAATACTCTGATTGAAGATGAAGGACAATATAGATGTAATGAAGGAACAGGAGACTTTGATGAGGCAGAACTGACAGTAGAAGGTGGGTCATACAAATCTTTTGACAGTCTGTTTTACTGAATGTTAATGTAGTTTCCATTGCATAATATTTATAAGAAAACAGCTGTTAGTTTAATTTACAGTGTATAATGTACGCCATGATAATAAAATGCTATTTTCTGTCTCTGCGATGTATTTCATTCTTCATTCAGAGTTTTTGGCTAAATCCCTGTACATGTACACATGTTAATGACTAATGTTTATGTGCAGGCACTACTTGGCCGCATTCGTTTCTCAATCAGGCACAAAAGAAAAGAAACAAAACAAAACAAATAGTCTACTATTTTACCAGGGTGAACAAAGAATGTTCTATTTTTCTGAGAAGGACATGATAATATATGTACATTGAAGGCCTACATGTGTGATATGTACAGGTATGTAACCACCAGCAAAGCAGATTGTTAGCAGCGACAACCATATTAGTAAAAACAATTCCGCATACTTGATGATTCATTTTGAAGTATGTTACTATTTTAGGCCCATACCCAAGAGAAAAAAAAGTAAGATTATCAATATTTTTGAGATCCTACATTTCTCTTTACAAAATGCATACATGTATAGCTTCAATAAAATCTATTTTGCTGTACCATTTCTATAGAGTTGTTCAGTCACAGTGCCTTCAAACAGCATGGATATGCGAAACTACTTAAAACCAGAAAACATTGTTGTGCATGATATGATAATGTTTGTGAATTTCATGAGTGGTTCATTTCGGGAAAGTTTCATGTTGGAAATTAGTTGAATCCCAGTAAATCTAAGACCAAAAGTTTGCAATGCGCAAACAAATTCTTGCCGTGAAAATGTCTTGTCATTCAGAACTCGCGAAAGTGTTCGGTTTTACAGTAGCCTTATATTTCAAGTATCTACTTCCCTTCTTCCAGGGGAATAGTCAACAAGCATGTCTGCATGTTGATATTTAGCTAGATCAATACATGCATGTTTTATTATTACCGAAGTTGTCATTACACAATGGGTTAGAGGAGCCTGGGGGGAGTAATTTAACCTGAAATACACATTGGGGTGGGGGTGCATATTTTTACCTGTTTGTAGCATTTTCAAGTCAGATTTATTAACACAATTCAATAAAAGATAAAAGCCTTTAAATTTCATCGTCACATTTTAGTTATGTTACTAAATGTATTAGGTATAATGCCTTTAATTTGTGTTAATTCTTTTCATTTGCAGTCGAATCGACACGCTCACTGTCAGTAGAAAGTAAAATAGAGAGCACCATTGACATGTTCGAAGCAACGTGTGAAGCTTTAGATGGTAGACCAGATGAAACAATCACATGGATGTTAGATGATGGTAATTCACCTTGTGATAATCCAGTAGTAACGCCCCTACCAGCTGGATCAGGTCTGTCTAGTAAGAGTAGTGTCTGCACATTTCAAGCTACCAGTGAGAACAATGATCAAACATTGAAATGTGTCATCACCGGTCATCAAGTATCTGACCTCAATGGAGAAGAAACAACTACTCTTAATATACGTCGTAAGTTTAGTGACTGTACACTTTTTATGATAACACTTTCCATATTTGAACCTTGTTACTAAGCAGAATAATAAACTATTTAAATAAAATTGAGATCAACTATGGTAAAACTGATTGTAGTAATTCATAGAAACGACTACTTTGACATACCAGTAGTGTATGTTTGCAGTCAGAAGAATGTTCATGTGATGTAAAATGATATGAGGTAAGAACCTCCTGGCTCCAAACAGACAATGTTAATAATTCCTCTTAGGATAACTAAACGTATTCATCGATTTAGGAAACTTTTTTTTTCTCCTGATATTCATGTACGAGTATGTAATAGCCAATTGTTGTGCACAAGATTGTTTACCTTCAATACTTAAGTCTTCAATGCCAGATTAACAAGAGGGTACAAGTTCAGAGGTATTTCTTTCACTCTTCACTCCCCTTCACACAAACAAAAAATGTATATAAATGAGGTGATTACATTAGCCGTTGTAAAGGCAACAAACTTAAAGATGAATTTGTTTTTGATTGATTTTTTGTTTTCCATTTTAAATGTATCAATGCAAAGTAGTTTCATCCTTGTTAAACATATAGGGTTAATTTATACTTGCATTTTTTTTAGTTGCTCTCAAAAAAAAAATCAAAAAAAAAAAAATCACATTTTTTCAATAAATTGTCTTAAGCCCCACTGTCCAGATGTAGCTACTTGCTCCCTCTATATAGAAAACTGCCCCAATCGGTGCCTGCTGGTCCCCCATGATCCTCTTTTTCTTATGTTAGTTGAGAGCTGAATTAATGAGATAGCCACCTGTCAGTCATCTCGTTGTGTGGTCTAATCCCTTCTGGCCCAGTAGTATTGACGGTCTTTAATGATTGTGAATGACTTCAGTTTAATACTCCGTCAGTGCATATTTGAATTTTCCATGTTTATTTTAATTCAGGGATGCCTACTACTGATATAACGGTGGGATTCCAGTTCCTTGAACCAAGCCTCACAGTGTCATGTGACATTGCTGATCCAGACCAACCTAATCCAAGCATAAGGAACTACTACATATACTCCGATGGTACTCTGATACATCAATCCTCAACGGGAGACCACGATGTGGAGGTTCCAAATACAAAATTCGACCTCTATACGGAGTTCACTTGCGTAGCAGGGAATTATCTTGGAAATGTGACAAGTGATCCAATTACGTATGACCCAACCAGTAAGTCATCATTAATTTATATCATCAGTGGAATGAGAGTTTGTTTGTTTGTTTGCTTGTTTGTTTGTGTTATTACGCTTCTGTGTTCATATTCTCTTTAATTTCTATCATTGTTTCTTGGGGAAAGGTGACACACCGGTGTCTATTAGAAGATCTGCATGTACAGTATACACCCTACATATGCGTAGATCACTATGTTTGCATATTCAAATCAAATACAAGAATACATTTGTGATCGTATAAAACCAATCATAAGTATACATACATGTATATATGACTCTACTTTCTGAGAATGATGAAAAATATTCACGTTGATAGAACAATTCTGATTTTGTTTTATCAGTCATTGATACAAAGCATTCTAACAAACAACGTGATTTGTTTTTTACGGAAATGGGACCCAGACAAACCGGAATCGCTTAGACCGGGTGCGACGAGCGGCACAGAGAGTAAATAGGTTATGATTTTTTTTTTGTGGGGGGGGGGGGGGGGGGGTCCATATTTTTTTTGGCCCGAAATTTTTTTTTTTTTTTTTCGGGGACAATCAAAATTACGGAAAAATTATCTGTCGAAATAGTTCAAGAAAAAAAAAAAACCTTCAAAAAAAAAAAAAATCCTAAACAGCATTTTTTACCCAAAAAAGCATTTTAGGGAAAAAAAAGAAAATTTTGAAAAAATAATTTCCAGGGAAAAGAAAATTATGAAAAAAAAATTTCACCAGCCGGTAAAATATGACCAACCAGGAAAATATAACAATTTGGATCCTCGCAATTGATATCACGTGACGAGCTCTTGACCAATCACATCTCGGTATCTGTCTAAGCTATCTAATATTATACATTCTCAGATTTTATTGAACAATAATTTGCCAGAGGTGTTGCATCGAGTTCAAGAAAAGCGGGTGCTGCGGCATGATGATAGCTTCATGATCAGAGTCCTAGAAGGCCGTCTACATGGAAAGAAGTTGAGGGGAAGACCTCGTTAAGGCTTTCTAGATGATATTGATTGCGGAATGTGGAGCAACGGGATGTGAAATGCTGAAACGGATTTTCTGAAATTCAATGAATTATTGAAAAATTATTGCATTTCGTTTTTTTTCTTCAAATATTTGTGGGAACTACCCCCTACCCTAGCCCCCGCTGCGTACAGTCATGGTTCAGTGGCAAGGTAATGGCCTCGTTACTGTGAGGCCCCAGGATTAAAACCGTGTCGATGTGCTATATTATTGCCCTTTTGTGGGGCATTAATCCTCATTACTGTCATTTATTACGTAAGGGCGTAGGTCCCCTAGTTGATAAGCATAGTGACATACACATGCTTTAGCAGTCACGCAAAAACAAACACTAGCAAATTATTATTCAATAAAATCTGAGAATGTATACTATTATCTATATCTATTAGGAATAAATCATTGTCAAAATAATTCCATGAATTGGGGTAAAACAAAAATATTCCAACTATATGAGCAAAAGTATATCTCGTACAACATACACCTGTACAGTATGTCTCCTCTCCATTTATTTCAATCCAAATATAAAAAAAAATATCTTAATGTTCACATTTTATGTTCAGAGCCAGAAGGGCATTAACACTTTGTTGAAATATATGAATTGATACCCTTCCGGCTCAAAACACATGATGTGACCATTGAATAACAATGTTAATGATACCAAAATAAACCATTTTAATTTGTTTAATGGGAGAAAAAATCTTTTGGAAAACAATATTTTGCTCTTCAGATGGATACACTTGGTGAAGGGGATTCATTTCTAGATCAGACATATTATGACTTTAGAAATACTAGAAATCATTGTTTGCAATGAACCAGAGCCGTGTGTGTGTGTGTGTGTGTGTGTATGAACACGTGTCTTTCATTTCTTTTGATGAAATATTATTATTGTAGATAATTTCTTAGCTGTATGATGTACACAATCATGACTGATCTTCGTCAATGTTTTCCTGAAAACATCTTCAGTGGCATATCCAAGCCTTGGCCTCAGAAGGGGCAAAACATTTCCAACTGTTATCCATATACCTTTAGTAAGGAAGGTCGTGGTCTGCGTTACCGTGGGGGGGGGGGGGGCATCATTTTAAATACTCCCTTAAGACATTCCTTTTTAATTCTCCCTGTTGATCCTCCCTGTTAGTCTGTAGCTTTAATGTGTTATTCACGGTAGATGTAATGTAATTGCCTTAATTTGAATTTGTTATGTTTTGCCCTAAAATGTATTGAATTATATTGTATATATATGTATTGACTAGATGTATCTGTGTTTATGTATTTTGAATAAATTTGTAAGTTGATAAGTATATATTAATTATAGTTATTTAATGTATTATAATCTAATTATCTAAGTATTGCCAACTTTGTAAAGCGCTATAGAAATATAATGTATTATTATCATCATCCCAAATCACTTAATTGAGGAAGAAAGAGTTAGTCCGTTGACGAATATCTTGCCTAAATTTCATGCGTTTCTTCGCTTCGCTGCCAGGCTTTTTCCTGGTTGATAACCTATCAGAAGGCGCGAGTTGCCGGAAATGAGTAAAGACATACGGTGTATTAGAATTGAAATGAAAGTGCATAATTTTTAGTTTTTGTTGTCTTATATGAAGACATATGAGTCATGAGGAAGGATGTCGATCACAGACGAGGAGGAACTATAAGGTTCTTATTGCTAATATTTCATCTGATGTAAAGAGAATTCGTATAAAACCTTTTGTCTTTATAGCTTTTCCCTTTTCTCTCATTTCTAGGTAATCAGGAACTTTGTTGTTGTTGTAATAAATCGCGGTTATATCAACCATGGAGACCCAGTTCTGTTTGCTTATAGCTATTTTGAAGTCTGTGTATTGATTATATTAACGTTGTATTGTTTATTTGTTTTAATGGAAATTATAAATGGTTGAATGAATTATAACAATAAATTACGTTTAATCATTCAATATCATTGATGCGTTTAGTGACCTTTTGATTTGAAGCGGATCAAATTGAGTTCAAGTGAAAACTTGATTATTATATCAGAATTATGTAAAAGTTTACCAGAAAAAACAAGTAAAATATTAAATATTAAAAGAAATAAAATGAAATAAACCATATTTCAAAGCGACACACTACCGGAAAGATTGTGTGATTCGTAAATTCATGGCGTATCTACAGTAGTACAGGAATTATGGCGGGGGGTATGTGCCCCAATCAAAAAGTGGCAAGGGGAAAAATAGTCAGAAGAAGAGATACAAGAGAAAAAGAACGGGAGAGGAGACCGAACTTGAAAAGAAGACCCGTTTCACACTCTCCCCCTCCCTCACTTGATGGCCTTGTTTTAACACATTTCATCTATCAAGGAATTCGGTGCCAATGATACAAGCGCCTATCACCTCCCCTATAGATGAACTCTCGCTCCGCCCCTGGTTACGGCATAAATTTGCAGTTCCAGTATAAGTGCATAGTGTAGGATACGACTGGGAAACCTTTGGAAAAGGCGCTATATAAATCCAATTATTATTATTATATGTAATCATGTATGAGGACCAGTGGAGGACTGTCGTATATACTACCCCAACTAGCGGCGATAAAACATCAGTCTGATGGTGACTGCGGCAACGAGTAGGCGAAAGTCTTTGGTACCATTCACTCGGATTTGTTTTGGAACTTTGGCTGATCCCAGGCGCGGATCCAGGATTTCTTAGGGGAGAGGGCCCAACTTTTTTTTGTTTTTGCTCCCGAAAATTTGAAAAACGCGCCGGCCAAAAAATCGCTCATTGGGGGGGGGGGGGGGGGGGGGGGGGGGGGGGGGGGGGGGGGAGTAGTGAGCACTTTTTTTTTTTTTTGATCCTCGAAAAAATTTCAATTTGCATCCCCCCTTGAGCGCCAGGGGGGGGGGGGGGCCGACCCCCAAAAATCGTAAAAATCACGTGATTTTACATGATTTTTTTCTCAAGGGGGGGGGGGGGGCCCGGCCCCCCCCCTGGATCCGCCACTGGCTGATCCTGCCATGACTTTAGCCTTCGTCATGTTTATTTGGAGACATGTTAGTCGGCTTCTATTGTCCCGTTCTTCCCGCATTATTTCGAGGTCGTTTAAGTTGTCAGATATGATGACAATAACGTCATCAAATCTTAAATCGCTCATGTTTTCCCCAATTATGTCTAATGTTTCGAAGATGCTCTGTAGGCACGTAGTGAAGAATTTTGGTGAGCCGGTGTCTCCCTGCCGAATTGTTAATATAGATATTAATATGGGTACTACTACTAATATTACTACTAGTAGTAGTACACGCAAAAAACAAATCTTCTTTTTTTATGTGTTTGTTTGTTAATTCTGTTCTGTCTGTTTTTCTTAACTAGCTTTTCTAATTTCTGCTAGGGACATACCGTCCCTAGCAAAAATTCCGACTATACCAGTCGGAATGTTTTTGATATATTTTCAAATATGTCTTTTATTGTTTCAGTAGTTTAATTTCAAATATTTTTTCACAGCCTGGATTGTATCAAGCTTTTATGCATTTAGAATAACATATTTGGTTACGATAGCTTGTCAAAAATGTGTATTAAACTTTAAAGTATACTATAGGCCTACAGTTACGCAAAATATTGGTATGGATTAATGTCTGTTTCTGAAAAAAGGACTCATGCTACCAGCACACCTCCGTGAGGAAATAACACCAGGAAGCAGGAGTTATATTATCATTATAAGTAGGATAATATCAATGATAGACGTCGGCTTCCATAACCTGACTGATATCATGAAACTATGGTTCTATTAACAGCTTGCCATGGTTTATATATTGTTTCAGACGGTTCGAGGAATCGCTTTTTTTTTTTACCGTGTAAAAGGGTATTTAACATTAAACTAAAATTAGCTTTCCTTGTATGTATCCTTTTCAAGTCATGATTTTCCTGAAAGGCGAAATCGATCACATGTTGTTCTTCAAATCGTCAACAATAACATTTCTTTTGTTTTGTATGAAGTCATATCCTGCCAAAAGCTTGCATGCACGCTACCGTTATAATGCCCTTGTACACGCGAGCTAGCTATCGCTTCGTTGCATCTTGTACTAGTGGCAGATAATGACGCCATCAAAGTGACACCTAGAGTGCAACGACTGTTGAAATAAGAGAACATGAACTAGTGTTGACACGCAGCTTACTCCCCAAATAACTGCTCCTGAATGTTCTTTTGAGTTATTCCAACGAATCAGTTTCATTAATTTACCTCAAGTAAATCTCATCAATTTGTTGTCCCAAGTAACTTAACCCATTCTCTTTTTCTGAATGACATGCTTAGCATCCTGCCTGGAATCGGTTGTCACGGGTACTTTTGGAACCCTGATATTTCCCCCTACACCTCTGGACCAGACCGCTGACAGCCAAGAACGGTGCAGTGAATACAGTAACAACAGTAAGTCGTCAATCAGTGATGTAGCACGTGTTAGCCATTGAGCGGGCACTTTTATAATGAGGGGGTGGCATCGATTGGCCTTACTTGGTGGATGGCCAATGCGATTTAACTAGGCATAGTAACAAGGCCATCCCTTTCTGTGACACCGTACCCTGTAGTTATATCCCTGATCACATCACATATAGTATCTAGGGAAATAATGAAATTTCTCATAATTAATTTTAATTAATTAATTTGAAGAAAACCTCAAGGCATAAGCAAATAAGGCAAACGAGGGGGGCGCAGCCCCTTAGGAATTTTTAAAGGACTAATATTCGGACAACGATGTGATGTCATGGTAGGGGGTGAGTCAATTAGTCTTCATAGGTGGTGCATATCATCTTCTTTACATTTTACTTTCCCTACGTTTCCTGTTCCTTTATTTTCTATCTCCCCCTTTCGTTGTCTCCCTTTCCTTATTTAATTAGGTAAACTAGTCACTTAAATATATTAGAACATATTTGTTAATTGCAGCCTCCCTAGCAAGAGCTAGACGGACATGTCGTAGGGATCTCTTGTCGTCAGCTGTCTGGGAAGATCTCGTGTTCCTCGACTGCTTTGTGGGAGAAGATACTAATGAGGTTCTGGAAAACATTGCAAGGGTAAGAAATTAAGTCGTTATGTATTTCATTCTCTTAAAGATGTAACGCTCTCAATGAATCCATTGACCGGGGTAATAGTATATTTGTAAAGCGCTAAGAGACATTTGTATCAAGCGGTATATACAAATTAAATATTATTATTATTATTCTTATTATCATCATAATATGCATAATGCCAGAGATAACTACTGAAATGCAGGGTGAGCCGGGGGAAGGGAGGTAAATTGCTAGTAGTAGTAGTAGTAGTAGTAGTAGCAGTAGTAGTAGTAGTAGTAGTAGTAGTAGTAGTAGTAGTAGTAGAAGCAGCAGTAGTAGTAGTAGTAGTAGTAGTAGTAGTAGAAGCAGCAGTAGTAGTAGTAGTAGTAGCAGTAGTAGTATTTGTAGTAGTAGATGAAGCAGAAGAGGAAGGAGAAGAAGTATAAAGAGGAGAAGGAGGAGAAGAAGAATAAGAAGAAGAGAGAGAAAGAGAGAGAGAGAGAGGAGTGATAAAGCGAATGGGCGACAAAGATAAAGAGATTCAAAGTATTATTTCTTTTGACTTTTATTGTTATACACCACCGGGTCAAAGTTAAACTTATAAATAAACTTTGTAATCATATTTGCAAAGGTTTTTTTCCCTATAATATTCCATTTTTCTTCAAACTCTTGTGATGCGTTTATTCGGCTTAAAAATGACGCAGTGTATGCCTTCAGTCCCGACATCGAGCTGCTTACATCATAGCATTTTTCCATCATCAAATCCCCAGCAAATGATTATTATTTTCATCATTGTTCATCGAAACTGAACTTAATCATCTGACTCACTTACGCGAATGTACTCCATGTAGTTAAAATGAATGGTAGGCAGCGGCAAATGAGAAGGGGGTTGGGGCACACTTAGCCGATTGTACCCCTTGCCCTGTGTCCAACTGTTGGCGTACCTTAAGTAAACAATAACAATTACTCCCCCTCCCCCACAATTTTTTTCTCGGAATTACATTCTTGAAATATATGAATCCGTTTCTCCAATTACAGGGAGTTGTGACGTCAGAGAATGTAACCGAATATTCTTACGACGTTGCTGAAGCAACCGCAAATGTCGCCGATATCAATGCGAAAGGTCTTCGAGCCATCTCTGATGCTCTGGAAAAAATCGTCAACGTCGGGAACTCATCGATAAAGGTAATAACGCAGATTGTTCGTGATCTGACATAATATTTTTTGGCGAGATTAAATATTTTGGTTTTAGAGCTTGAATAGGGTACGATTAAAATTAGATTTGGCTAATGGTTAGTGTAAGCTAGGTTTTGTGTTTGATCCATGGTTGAAGTTAGGAATTTGATTATTAACTGTTCATTAATTTTCGCCGGAACACTATACTATACAATTATTATCATGATTAATATAAACTAGTTTTGTCATGACATTTACAGTATTAGTGACTATACTTCTGACGCCGAGTTCCTACAGAGGGGTACTTGCAAAGAGGAAAACTGGGGATAGTTTCCAGGAAAATGCCTCTTTCTGAGTGCGTAAACCATGTGAAAGCCATTCTTACGACTCTGTTTACCAATGTATATCTTTATATTATGTTTTGCGACACAACCCACGCCATTAAATACAAGTTTATCAATGGCTCTCAAAAGCACTTGAATATTTTAAAGCCCCATTGCACTACTTATAACTACTTGCGCCCTCTATATAGCAAACAATGTCTAATCGGTGACCATTGATCCCCCATGATCCCCTATTTCTTATGTTTATTGAGAGCTGATTTGATGACATAAACACCTGTCAATTACCATGTACGAAGGCCTAATCCCCCCCTGGCCAAACTAGTGCAGAGGGGCTTTAAGATTATTGCCATGAAGGTTTCCAATCAGAGCTAGCGCCCTTTGTTGAGGTATTTATATTTATTCATTTCGGGTTAGGACAAATCAATCAATTAACTGTTTCTACCAGGTCACCAACAACACCCTCCAGATCGTGGACCACGCTCTCGGTGCTCCCGAAGAGGAGTTCGTAAACGCCGTCGAAGTCGAAACTCCGACGAGGATTCTCGATTTCCTGGAGCAACAGATCACCCTCTTCCAGACCCAGGGCGACGGCAACAACCTCACCATCGTCGGAAGGAGCGTAGCTGTGGTGGCCCTCCAGCTCCCGAAGGAAAGTTTGTTGGAAGGTTTAGGGTTCGCTACCCTGGCATCGCCTGACGGTGAAGAGAAAAGCAGCGTGCTCAACGAATTAAATAAAAATGAAATGATTATTTATTTCAATCCAGACAACGTCCCGGACACAACAATTGATGCAGCCATTCTTTTGCCACCATATGTATTAGGTGCGAAACGCTTCATGTTTAAAACCCAAACATTAAATATAATTGCATAATGAGACTGTCCCCAAACTAGAGTGTAAACTAAAACCATGAACTTTAGATTATGTTTCCTTCAATTTGATCCAATAAACATTAATGAAATCTATTAGCAATCATTAAAAAAAATATGAGGCTCAGGTTGCAAGCGAGCAGTATTCAAAGCGTGAATCCATGAAGCAAGACGGGGTCTTGTAATGTTAACCTGTATATTGATAATTAATAGTGATATTGCCAGGTCTACTGCCTGAACAACAACAACAACAATAAAACCCAACAACAATAACATTAACATAAATCGTACTATGGTGAGATTAAGAGAACTTTATATCAGACCGAAAAAACGTTATTTTAATCAGTAATTTTAATATGTGAGATTACAGGGAAAAACGTAAAACCATTTGACCAATATAAAAATTCACTAGTAAGAATCACGCGAACATCCCCTTCTTGAAAATCCCTGAAAAGCAATTATTCTCCCATCTTCTCTTCCATGCAGAAAATGGAACTGTTCCAGTGACTTTCTTCCTATTCCAGACCAGTAAGCTCTTCTTTAGTACAGAGCAAGCATACGATCTCGGCGGTGTTCGTCGACTAGCGGTCGGAACCCGGGTCATATCAGCGACCGTGGAGGGTGCGGTCATTCAAGGTTTGCCGCAGGGTGGTGAAGTGGAGACAACCTTCCTTGAACTGAATGTGAGTTATTTTGATTTATAAAAAGAGCAAAACTACGAACTTTCATCAATCTGACATGATTTATTCACTGTCAACAGGATTTTGTATACTGGAATTTTATGACAGCTAATGTGAAATATAATCTACAATTTTTCTTTCAAATATAAAACTCAAAGGGCTACGATATTACGTTCATGCAAATTACACACGGGGCGTCAATTCGATTACGTCATTACCTGAACTATTATCCTGTGCGTCTGGCAAATGACACCTTTTGTGCAACAGGTATTATGCCCATTGCACACACGGCATCATTTCATTAACGGAGGGGGAGGGGCAGAGCGTCTTCCATAGTTGGGGGCCAAATAGGGCACTATATAGAAGAAAAAAGGCATCTACATAGGATAATTTCAAAGCGAAAATATACATTTTGTTTAGTATTGGTATAACCTTTACATTGTGATTACATTATCAGGGATGATTTCAATATTTTGTTTCGCTTTACATGCCATACAACATATTGCTTAAGCATCATTATATTTTCTCTTATCCTCAAGTGAGGTTCTTATTTTCAGAAATTCAATACATATTTACATTAATAATTTAATGAATGAGTGAGTGAAACATAACATAGGCTAAAAATTTAAGTATATTCAACAATTATTCCAGCTTAGTATTGTATTCTTTGCTAACAAATTCATATCTTAAAAATAATCTAAAGCAACGACTTGAATTTAAAAAAACTAAGTGTGTGGGTAATAATCAGAACCCTTAAAAATCTTCTTAATGTAACATTTATAAATTGCATATTGTGCATAATTTTAAATAACGTTTAGGAGAGAATATTGTTTGTTTCCAATATCCTTACCTACAACTAATATCTTTTGGTCTATTTGTATTTTTTGGGGGAATAGGTTAAATATCATGTTATATATTATTTTCCAAAACAAAGTCAAATCCTTGCAATATAACATTAAGTAAAAAGTTGAGTCTACTTGTCCACAAGAGTTGCATAAATCATTATTCATAATTTGCCATTTATATCAGTTTTCTTTTGAGGCAATAAACCTATAAATCAACTTGAAATTAAATCAAATTAATAAAATCATTAACATGACTTAATCTATCTAACCAACACTGCGGAAATGTTTTCTTTAATTTTGTATTTTAAAATCAAATAAGAGCTGTTGTGCTTTCACTTTTAAATTTATTAATGTAGAGTCATGCCATACTTTGCTATTGGATGTGATGTTTATTTGCGAGCAAGCGAAGCGAGCGAGGACAAAAATTGAGATTTGTGAGAACGCAGTGCGAAAATTACATCTTATGAAGAGGAAAAACCCCAATCCTGATGGGGTTATAAGCACATTCTCAAGACAGAAGAATGAAAATACCTTTGATAAGTAACATAATTTTTTTAATATAAATGCGAGCACGAGCGAGCATTGGGTGAAATTGATCTTAGTCGCTTAAAATTAGAGACGCGTTTAATGATGAGAGAAAAAGCGGACACTTATCGAAAGGGATAAGACACTTATTAAAAAAGAAAAGGAGCACGTGTCAAAGTACAATAGGTAATTATCAGAGGTGAAAATGGGCACTTCTTACAAATTTCGATAGGGGCATTTATTAGAGGTGGAAATGGGCATGTATGAAAAGGGGATAGGTCCCTTTAATAAGAAAGGGAAAAGGCACATATCATTGTTAACAGGGAAATTATCAGATGTGAAAATGGGCACATATTGCACCTAGAAGGTAGCACTGACCAAATATGAATATCGACACTTATCTAAAATGACAATGAGTATTATCGTCCATCAAACTGGTCATTTACCAGAGATAAAAAGGGGAATTTATAAGAAGGGAAAAGTGCTCTTTTTTAAAAATGGGAGCACTTATCATTAGGAAAAGGGACACATGTGAAAATATAAGGTGCGCTTATCCGAGTTACAAAGGGGGTAGTTACTAAAAGGGGAAAGGGCACTTCTTACAAAGGAAATTAGGAGCACTTATCACAGTAAGATGGGCACCTCTCAGATTTTAATAAGGTAATCATCAGAAGTAAAGAGGGCTCTTATCAAATAGTAATTAGGAGCACTTCTCGTACTAAAGATTAAAACGGGCACTTATGAGAATGGAAAATTGACATTTGTTGCAAAGGGAAATGGAAACTTGTCAAAGGAAAAGGGGCACGACCCGTGTCAAAATAAAAAGGGGGCACTTATCAGAGGTGAAAAGGGGAAGGGCGCGATTGACCCGTTCAGCGTCAAATTCTAAACAAAGTCTTACTCTTGGCTTAACACTGGCTGGTCATGATCTGAATCTTACTTTTTTAATTAACGCACCCATCTTATGTAAACTAATCAACGACGGCATGTTGCATGATGGTGGGTTTAGGGAATCATAAAGAAACCCAATAACAAAAGTGCCACATGAAATTATGGTATATTTTTAAACATTTTACCCCCTTTTATAAATATAAAAATCTTGACTCTGCCTCTGTATGTGTGTCTGCTTCATCCCGGTCCATACAGGTGACTCGAGACAATGAAACAGTAGATAGCAGGACATGTGTGTTCTGGGATAAGATTGATCAAGGTGGAAGATGGTCGTCAGAGGGATGTCGACGAGAAAACAACCCCGACATCAATATGATACGATGTCTTTGTGATCACCTGACAAGCTTTGCCGTTTTGATGGTACATTATTGTTTCTTTTCATGGTATTTAATTTCATTATCAAAAAAACGTATAGGACATGTGGAAAATATTTGGAAAAAATAGCCAACTTCCTAGAAGTGTCACTTTGGAAAATTTATCCATATTAAAACCGCTATCGTATATCATTCCGTAAAATATCACGGTTATTACTATCCATTTTTAATACGGTTGTTCATCTATCTGCATAAATGGATTTGCAAGGTGGAAATTTCAGGATCCTACAGCGGTATTGAATTTTACATTATCTCCACCAGAGTGTAATGTTCGGACTAAATACAGATCGAAGACGGAGGCGGCATAGCCAAATGGTTTAAACATTTGACTAGATTTACGAACGTGTGGGTTGGAACCCTCCTGTGGCACTATTGTCCTTTTTCAATTTAGACATAAATCTTGTGTTGCCACTCTTCAACCAGGTGTTAAATGGGTATCGGTTTGGGAAGCAATTCCATGAACGCACCGGAATCGACGGGGCTCGCCTAGCTAGTTCGAGCTTGGGTAATATTGGAGTGGCTTGGGTACCCGGGGTCTCAGTCATGTAGAAATACTATTTAATCTATTTTGTATAAACTTTCTCTGAAAACAAGAATTATATTTTAGGTTTGGGTTGGTATCGTGTGCATGCACCTTAGCTACCTATAAGTTCGTTTCAAACAACACGCGCTTATAGGTAGCTAAGGTGCATGCATAGAGATGTATACTATGACTCATTGGGTGCATGCGATATGCATGACATGCTACCAACTCACGCTGGATAAGCTACCTCTCGCGGTCATCGTCAACAATATGACCAAAGATGAGAGAGCGCCGCACGTCTATCATCTTTGCTTTAACTAGCAGGCGGCGACCGGTAATCCCGCCAATAAGCAATTATTCTCCCCCCCCCCCTTTTTTCCCCCCCTGTCTGGCCCTGAGGGCTAGAAAATATCCCTCAACGCGTAGATCGGCGCGTACAGCAGGATTTTGAACCATTTTGAAGAAGAAAAAAAAGGTCCTCCTTTCATTGAAAATGTCCCAAAATTGACGTTTTTGAACCCCTTAATGCGGCACCGCGCGGACCGCGTCCGATCTTTATATTATAGGTTGTAGATGTGAGCGCTTTAAAATATTCAATATAGGATTTACCGGCCAAAATCGCGAGTTTGTCATTAAAATTAATTTGTCTTGCGTTCAAATTCAACGGTTTTAGTGCTGTCGTGTATATCTCGAGTTTACATTCCTTTTTCTAAAATTCAAATCTATGAAGTTATCATTATAATCTATGTATGTTTCATTCAAATTAATGAACAAAGTGCTTATTTCGCTATTTGGTCATTCGATTTAGCGCAACACTTTTTTCTGACATCGCGACGGTGTACTTCTAGCATTCGAATTCATTTGTAGCATTCATATTAGCACATTGTGCACTTAAATTTATGGTCAATATACATTTCTCGTTTATTACACACTTTTTATAGCTCATTCTTTTTCTTTCAAGATTGTTTTTTCCAAGTGTATTTCATCATATTATATTTTCTTGCATTTATACACTTTATATACTTTTAGATTTATTTGATATTCATCATCCTTTAAGTTAGATTGTTAAGAAAGAAAAAAACGACTTACATCTACGGACTTGATGGTCTCAATATTTTTGTAATTTTCATGTAAGGAAGTTGTTTGTCTTGTGTTTCATCATAAATTTATCACAATTTCATTATGGAGAAAGGGTACAATATTGTAACTGGGGTAGGTATTGTTGTATCCCCACTTTTCCTGGGTATATGAACATGTCCGTGCAGAAATGCCATATCCCTTGATTTCGCCACTTCTTAACCAAATGTCTGACTACACCCATATGCATTGTCCTCAAAATTAATAAATGGAATAACAGAAAAGACCCTAATGGCAAAATATGCATTTAATTGCATTTGAAAAAAACTGTAAACGTGTGTTGCATTTCTTCCCCTAACATTCCTTACTTAAATACACAAAATTCAAATACGAATAACAGATGTTAATTTGAATGATAAAAATGACGCCTCGACAAGTGAAGATTAATTTGAATGCTAGTTGAGCAGTTTCTAAATTGAATGACAGATCTATGAAATCCTTCGACCAAAATCCTAAATTAAATACAAAATCGGGAAAATTGAATGATAATTGGCATGGCAAAGCTGTTCTGCGCTAACTTAAATGCAAAGTAAATGAATTCGAATAACAAACTCGCGAATTTGGCCGGGAAATCCTATATTAAATGGATCATTCATTTGGTATACCCATATACATGCTTTCACATTTTTAGGTAATTAACTTTGTCTCTCTTCTGTTCCTTCCCCCTCCTTTCCTACCTCCCTCCCTTCTCCCATCCTCTCTCTCTCTCTCTCTCTTCCCCTCCCTCTCACCCTCTCTTGCAATGCTTCATTCGTTAATTGAAGGATGTATCGGGAGATGTGGGTCTCTACGTTTTAGATGTGTTGGGTATGATCGGCTGTATCATCTCCATCATATGCCTCGTGATCACACTTGTTACTTTTATGAGCATGAAGTAAGTGATGTTTCCCTATAACCCTCACCAAACGTCAATATTTAACATGTTTGTGTAATCTTTGATTAATAAATTGGAGAGCCTGAGGACAGGTTAAAAAACGGGTTTGAAGCGGTATTTTGAACAATGTTCTCTAAATCAGAGCATTATTTATATCAAATATAAATGGATAGGAATGGATATAGCTATGGAAAAAGTTAGGCTATACTATTGCTCAGGAAATGTTGATACTTTTGTGTGTTTTTATATGACTTATTAAATTGTGATTGATTTTTATTTAAAGCAGTACTATCGCAATAAAAAATGATGGTTATGGTGCAAACACAATTCGGCAGGAATTGACAAAACTACAAGAATTGTTATTTATAAATAGTGACAAAAATAAGTAATAGTTGATAGTGCTGACAGAAAGGAGAACTTGTGCTCGTCGATTCTGGCCCCTTTGACGCTAAATATCATCCGACTTTCAAGTTGTATATAATACTTTGCGACTTTAAATGTGGCATTTGTAGGCCATAATCACTTGTGTGAAAACACATTCTACCATCTTATCAAAATGTCAAAAGAACAATTTATATGGGTGTAAGTCTGCATAATTGGAAGGATAATTGCTTGATAATTGTTTGATAATTATAATCTTTCGCATGTGAAACTTTTCGGAATTGAACAAAATATTGGAGCAGCTCCCTGAAATATTTGTAAAATTTCTGTGGAATTATTCCTAATCTCAAAAGCTTTACATTTTTTTCTTTTTGACATTACAATCCAGACATTACAAGAACGGACCCCTAAAAGACAAACTGTACGTGTCACATGTTCTTTTTTAAGTTCTACAAACTTTAAACAAATTTTGACAATCAAATTTGATCAACCTTTTCAATGCAATTAGGAAACTACGCTCGAAGCAACCTCAGCGGATCCTGATCAATCTTTGCTTCGCGCTCCTCGGGCTCTATCTCGTGTTCGTCGTGGGTATCGACCGCCGTTACCCGACCGCGGGTTGCGTAGTGGTCGGTTTTCTCATCCATTTCTTTCTGCTATCGTCGATGTCGTGGATGTTGGTGGAAGCTATCAATATGTACCTCCTCTTTGTCAGGGTCTTAAATGCCACCGTGTCTCATTTTATGCTCAAGGCCGCGCTTTTTGCTTATGGTGAGTGTCTTGGTCTACTAAGAAAATGATGTGGAGGTGTCGTGGTATAGAGGGTTTTTTATTTGACTCGGAATCGTAGGGTTTGGGATTCAAATCCTATCCCAGCATTATGGTCCTTTGGCAGGACATTAATCCACAATTGCCACTCTCCACCTAGGTGTTTTAATGGGTACCTGGCAGTTGTTGGGAAAAAAGCTTTAATGCTGATGTAACTTTCATATTTAAACAGAATTATTAGTATTATTATCAAATGCTAAAGAACATGTAACTTTAAGGTTACTGTCCCAGCGAAAATGAACACGCTCTAATTTGATTAGGGATGTCGGGTTAGGGTTAGAGTTGGAATAGGGTTTAAAGTTACGGTTAGGTTAAAGTGTTTGTTTTAAGGTTGAAGTTAGGAATTTGATGATAGTCACCGAAGCATAGTCCTACGTCGAATTGTATCATACGTACTTCGATTTATTTTCCTGCATTGGGCAAATGCCTCCTCACCATATCCGGGAAGCGTGTCAAGCTATTTCACGAAAAAACGAATTTGCCACTTTTATAGATTGTCACAGTTTTAAAGTAGATATTCATTGATTTTGGAAAGTGTAAAACTAACTTTATTTTCATTATTGCAAAGTTGAAACTATGATTCGACAAGGTTATCAAAATTCAATGCTTGGAAACATTCGAAGTAATAATTATTATAAATTACAAAACGCTTAAATACAGCCCCAGCACAGCACCTGGAGAGCTCTCCGAACGCTGCTGAGATGTGTGAGATCACAGTATGGACATGATTTGCACAAGCAGACGATGTCCCATGACATCTCACACATTTTCAGTGCCTGTGTTTTCATCTTCTCTTGAGTTCTTTCTCTTACTTCGCTACCGTCAGGCTAAATATATAATCTGTTGCCTCACTCTAAATCCGCGCATGGTTTTATTTTGATGACAAATGCAGCGATACAAAAATAAAGGAATCTGTCGCTTGTAAACAAATAAGACGCCATTGTATATTCAGCTGCACACACCGGGGTATCTTCGGCGTTTCAAGAGGGAACAAATGCCGTCCTTAATATCACGATTCAGGGTTTTTCAATTTGAAAGTCTGGTTTCTTTGATTGTTAATTAACCCCTATCCTGTGTATTTACAAGCAAAATATTCTAGTTATCAGAATTGGGTCATATCCCCTTTTGAATGGTTTGACATGCCATTACATTTATGTCGTCTGCTTGGGCAGTATTGGTCCATATAGTGACGTCATTAAAACATCGTTATTTTTTCGGTGAATCTCTCGTATATCCCAGCTGCTATGATGGTGGTTGTATTTGTATTTTTTATAAATCACCCGATATGTAGTTGACCTAAAACGTGTACGATGGCCATCTGTTAGCTTATCAGTTTCTAGTGATACATTAGTTGACATATTTGTGATTTTCTTTGAATTTCACCTTTAAGAGCTCGCACAATTTAGAAAACTGGAGACAAACAATTACCTTCAGGCAACGAGAAGTCAATCGTCCTGAGGAAATTGGACCCTTTTACCTATATTGAGTTTTACACATTTGGTCATAGAGTGTTAGACATTTTTAAGTCTTTCTGATATTATATATTTGTTAACAGGTTTGCCTCTTCTCGTGTGTATCGTAACTGTAGCAGCCGATAGATCTCTCTATTTGGGAGACGGGAATTAGTAAGTTAAATCTTTAAATTTTCTCATAAATCGCCATCTTGTTTTAAAGGCATACTAATATTTATGAGAACGTATGTTGAAGGTCGCCTTTTTTTATATCATTCATGGAAACTGTGTCGGCCCGTGTGTAGTTACATTGTATATTGAATTAACGATGAGTTGCTTTTGGTTTTCTGAAAACCCATGTCGACAAGGTCGTCACTTTGCGTATTTTAATGGAAACTGAGTAGGCCCGTTAATCATGTAGTTATTTCAAATTAATGATGAATTGTGATTTATCTGCTTCATGTTGAGGATTCACTATCACTTTCATTATATATGAATTCTTTTTTATTATCAGTATTGAGGCGTCAATATTTTTTTAAAGCGAGTAATACCTTGGTAAGATGGTCTCTCTGTTCTCGAACTTAAGTACGATGTGATTGTTTTCTCTTCGCTTAACAGTTGCTTTGTCAGACCGGGTCCAGCCCTGTATTACGGCGTCTTACTCATCGTTGCTCTCTTACTTGCCACCAACTTCATCATCTTTGGTCTCGTTATGCAAAGCTTGTCACGCCGCGAGTCCATCGCTACCCATAAGACCAACGAAACCAACAGCGGTGAGATGTGGCGACGGGTCCAGAACGCCTTCGCCATCTCTGTCTTGCTCGGTCTGACATGGTTGTTCGGTTTCCTCGCCATCGGTGGTGCCCGTCTTGTCGTCAACATCCTCTTCCTCATCTTAAACTCCCTCCAGGGGTTCTTCGTCTTCCTCATGTTCTGCGTCCGACAAAAGGAGGTCCGTGAGCAGTGGGTGCGATGGATGCACTGCAACTTTGCCGAGCTCAAGCCGGGGCAGCGTCGCAGCAACGATCTCGTCAGGGAGAAATGCAAGAAGACGGGGTCGCAGGATGGTCGAATTCCCTTGGCGACGTCAATCAGTCAGAGTAGTCAACTGTGAAGTAGAGTGACTAGTTTGCAGGCACAAACCCTGGTCAGTCGTATTAGAGAGTGTGCACTATAAGACTACCATAGGTCATGTACTATAGCTGCTCCTGACATTGACACAACCAGTATGTAGCTAGGCTAGGCTTCTCTCAAGGGACAATTACTTTTTGATAAAGTGTCAAATTAGGGTCTGTGCTTGCAGACTATAGAGGGACAGTCAGCACCAATACTACATAGTGACTTCCATGAACCTAATACATTTGGTTTGAATAGATTGCTAGACCAGCTGAACAGTGAAAATCATGAGAATAAAATGGAATAGTAGTATCCTTATATGAGCTTTTTTAATTCCACTAACAAAAGTAATACCAACAGTCCTTTTCAGGACTCCCCAATCTTCCCCTCTCACATGGTGCAACCGTAAGCCTACTGTAAATGATTCCATAATTATTTTATTAGTGATTAACATCATTTAATTATACAATGTTGCATATCGAGAGGGAAACATTATGTAAAAACTTAAATCTATCTTAAAGCCTATTATTCAGACATAAGATACAAATTAATCTAAAGGTTGACATGAAAGTTAACAAACATGAATCTTGCCAGAAACTTAACCGCCATCATTTTCATTTGTTTAGTTGCATCAATGTTAGGAATTTTGGTTTGTGCATTCAGAATAATGAAAATCAAACTAAGAAATAGCTTTGTTTACAAATTACAAACAGGATGAATGAAAAATATATTCTGCTTCAGCACTAATTACTAAGAAAAGGAAGCAAATACACATCAGGGATTGGTTGCTGGTTAAAATGTAGTTTGTAGAAGTGTCAAACATAATTACAGTGTTTATAGCTATCTTTGAATCTTTGAGTATCTATAGGACACTATATGACATGTTTAATGCTGCGTTGATATTGATGAACTAATACATTTACGTCTATATTCAATTCAATTCAATTTATTTCGCAATAAAAAAATCAAAGTATACAAGGTAACAGTAAATTTTAACTATATTTACAAAGGTTATATGCGGGGCTTTCCATGGAGGTTGCGAAAACACATTACAATAAATTAAGTAAAATAAGCAAAGTACATACACTTCAACTATCTATCAGATGGGAGAAAGTGAAATAGAAAAGAAAAATATATATATGGGGGGGGGGGGGGAGAAGAAAACAACAATACTAACATAATTGTTTTGGCGGAGAACCGAGAACCAGAAGGACGTATAGGTCTAGTGTCGTATTTAAAATTGATACACGTGGGGCGGAATCCACTCCAAACAGGGAGCCACTATATTTAGTTAGTTATTTTGTTATTAATGTATTATTTAGTTATTTATTAAAACATATTTTAACAGGATAGCATTGATCAGCTCGCAGCTGTTTTACATATTATGGTCCTGCATAAGGATGGAAAATACAAATTCAAGTACTGACAGTAAGAGTAGTTACAAACAAAAAAACAGTTTTATATAAATGGTAAAAATCGAAAACAACACAAATCGGAAAAATAAGATCAAGGAAAAACGAAAAGAGGAGGAAAACAAGATAAAATAATGCAATATGACATTTACATTATGACATTTTACATTAGAATTATATATAACAATTAAGTTAATAAACATTTCATGTCGAGATTAAGCCCAATGAATTGTGAATATGGTTTGTATTGCATAATTATAAAAGATAAATATCAAATTTAAGACATGATGTAGGTATATGAAATTTATAAGTAATTGGGTTAGCAATCATTTTAGTTATTGCATATAGTGTTGTAGTAATGAGGAGAAACGGCAGTGAACAAACTCATCCACTGAATTGGCATTTTGGATATCATTGGGAAGCTTATTCCAATTAACCGCTCCAGCAAATTAAAAAATGGTTTGAAAAGGGTCACGTTGGGTTTTGGCAATACTACATCAAGAGAGTTTGCATTTCCACCTCGTTTATCAAACGAAATAGAAATGTATTTCGACCGCCATGGCCTAAATACATTTCTATTTCGTTTGATAAACGAGGTGGATTTCATTACATTTAATATTACAGCTCTGGTCCTTAGACTTTGACACTCCAGAAATCTCATTCAATTCTGCCCATAATTTCTTCAAATTATTCTTATGTTTATTATGTACATCCCGGAAATATTCCTGTTTTTTTCTTCGTATGACACAGATAATGTGTTTTTTGAAGTTTTGTATACTTTTATCAAAATCAGTACGAATTTCTTGTTCAGGAGAAGACACGGACTTTCTTTTAAGAAAATCTCTGGTGTACCTAAGTTTTACAATTTCCGGAGTCATCCCGGGACAAAATCTTTCTTTTACCCTAGTTGTTTTGATAGGTGCATGTTCGTTACTTATTTTCAGAAATGTTTCTTTCCAAGCATTTCATGTTCCTTCAATTGGACCATCGTTAGTTAATTGAAATATTTCAGCTGATTTTATAGAAGCAATAATGATTAATATACTTTGTATAAAAGCTGCGCTATATAAATGTATAATAATTATTATTATTAATAAATGATTTACAATCACGAAAACGACGGATTGTACTTTTATCAAAATCAGTACGAATTTCTTGTTCAGGAGAAGACACGGACTTTCTTTTATGAAAATCTCTGGTGTACCTAAGTTTTACAATTTCCGGAGTCATCCCGGGACAAAATCTTTCTTTTACCCTAGTTGTTTTGATAGGTGCATGTTCGTTACTTATTTTCAGAAATGTTTCTTTCCAAGCATTTCATGTTACTTCAATTGGACAATCGTTAGTTAATTGAAATATTTCAGCTGAATTTATAGAAGCAATAATGATTAATATACTTTGTATAAAAGCTGCGCTATATAAATTCATAATAATTATTATTATCAATAAATGATTTATAATCACGAAAACGACGAATTGTATGTTGCTTCCTTTCCATGATAGTGTCAATACAAGTATAAATCATATAAAGGTCACTCCTGGACATTTTTGCAACATCACATACAATGTGCTTCTGGGGAATTGAACTTAACAAATGGTCTATACAAGTTGATGATGAAGTAGTTACTTTAGTTGGCTTATTTATCATTTGTGTTAGAAGGAATAGGTTTTCTATGAGATTAATTTGGTTTTCATGGAGTGGTTCGTCCATTTTATAATCAATATTAAAGTCCCCTAATATCAGCAGATCAGATGGTTCATCAGTTGCTTTTTCAAATGCATCTAGCACGAAACTATATGGGGGAAAACCCTGCGTGTATCTGAAGTCTATAAACAGCCCCCCCCCCCTTCCACTGTCACTATGAAGATGAGGAGAGAGTGTGTTGATTTGATTTGATTTGATTTATTTGTTTCTGCATCTTTTTTTTTTAAAAATCATACATTTTCATGAACATATTATGGTGTGTGTGCGGGTATGTTTGTGTTGATTATAATGTCTAGTTCACAATAACTATGCTAAGGTTATGTCAATATTGTTTAGATGGTAAAATGTCACCGTATGGATCTACTTTTTTAATTCTCTTTGCAATGCGTCGCCTAATTGCCAACAAGTTCCATGTGATGGAATTTTTTAAATTTTTTAAAATTCAAATAGCATTATTGAGACAAAAAACAAATAAGAATAATAATACAAGGTTAACGTTAACTGTAAAAATGTTCACTCCCATCTCTCTCAGCTAATTCCTGCGAATTAACAGTGGAATCAACCAAGTGAAATCATCTGTGAAATGAACTATATCTTTCATCATTGAGTCCCTAAATAGTAAATTGCTATTCCATGTCATAATAATAAAGATATAATAGTTATACTACTACTGCTACTAGTAATTACCATGTGACGCTACATAAACTCGTATCATAAAATTGTTTCTTGTTGTAAAGAAAAGTTTGGCATGCACCCAGTAGATTAAGATCGCGTTCTCCTTCTTGTAATTGAAAGCAAATCAGAAGTAAATGTTGCAACCAGTGGGATCTACTGAGTTCAAGCCAAAAATTTCATAAGAACAATTGAAACTCATACCAGGAGTCCTGACATTTACACTTTGTTAATTCAAATGAATTGTAGAGACCATGAACAAATGAGAAAAATAATACATTGTCAGGCCTGTGCAAACTAGGGGTAAGCGGGTTTCGCGCGAGCCCCCCCCCCCCCCACCCCACCTAAGCAAAAAATATATTAAACTTCAAAAACATTTGTTTTGAAAATCATTTCAGAAATGTATCTAAAATGACATCCTTTTGCACATAATGATACAATTTAAGTGAAATCTTGCCATCAAATTTGTTTGCGCACCACGGCCTAGAATGTCGGTATGGCATGACATGAACCAAATTGCATCATTGTAAATCCAAAAATGCAAAAGCTCCCTAACATAAACAAATCCTATGGACGGCCATGCATTATGGCTCAGGGCATGGGCACACAGAGGATTTTTTTTATGTTGGGAACCGGGGTAAAATGCAATAAATTATTGAAAATTTATTGCATTTTCTTTGTTTTGATATGGTTTTTATGGAAACTGCCCTCTACCCTAGCCCCCACTGCGTACAGTCATGGTTCAGTGACAAAGCAATGGCCTCGTAACTGTGAGGTCCCATGATCAAAACCGTGTCGATGTGCTATATTAGTACCCTTTTGTGGGGCATTAATCCTCATTACTGTCATTTATGACTTAAGGTCGAAGGTCCCCTAGTTGATAAGCATTGTATTGTATTGTATTGGTTTATTGAGATAAAAATCATTGGACATGCAGCTAAAAGCTAAAATTGTTCAATTTACAGAGTAAAAAGTACATGGCATAACATTGCATTGATAACACATTAAAATATTTAGAACACTTAACAAATATTGTGTATATTTAAATACGATTCACAGTTTCATTGATGATATAAGATTGTCATTGGTTTTACATGAGATAGAAAGTTGATAATTAACAATTTACAGGTTTATTGCAACAGTGATACGTAGGTGGGATAATATTAAGATGTTTATACAGATAAAATACGATAAAAATAAAATATTAAAGCTAAGTTTCAATATTGGTTAAACAAGGTGATGTTCCGGAATTAAGTGAAATTGGCAAATTAATATTACATCAGAGAGTATAAAGTGAAAAAACCTTTAAATGAATTAAATATAGTGATGATGAAGATGTAATGTTGACATCGACAAAGATAAATAGTAACAAGGTGATTGTCCTGAATTCAGCGAAATTGGCAAATTAATATTACATCAGAGAGTATAATATAAAGTGAAGAAACCTTGAACGAATTAAATATAGTAATAATAAAGATGTAATGTTGACATCGACAAAGATAAATATTAACAAGTAAATAGGCTACTTCACATTGATTGACAAATTTTCAAGTTCTGTTATTAATTGATATTGCACATAGAAGAAGAGATACGAAAGTAGCAATCAGTAGATGAAAATGCATGTGGGAATATAATCAAATACATTTTTTTTGTTGACTCGATCTTTGTTAGTTTTAGTTCAAAGATTCAAGGTAAATTAAGCAGTCTAACAATAGTAGGTATCGTTGAGGAATAATACCGGGTAGTCCGACAGAGGGGGGTATTGAGAAGATGTGAAGAGCGTAGGCGACGAGAGGACATATCACTACGTAAGGGAGGGAGAAGATCACGATGCCGGGGAGATTTCAACAGACTACGAGCAAAGGAATCCAGTAGTTGTTCATGACGCTCCGACATACGATAGATGGAGAGGTGCTCTAGAGCATGGTCGTAAGTAGCCTATAATCTAGGCGGAGTGCCGAGCTTTTTTCTTTGCTGCTAGACTAACCCTAAGCAGAACGTCTGATACGGCGAGACTACGAACCGTGAGTCGCGAAGCGGCTCACCGCCTATAATCACTGGTCTAGCTAATCAATATTCATATATATTCAAAATGGCGGATCTATGAATCATTCAACAGCCCTACCAAATAAGGTACACCTATGTTACGTTCGACCAATCAGATATAAGAAACCGACTCGAGTCATCATGATCATAGAATCCGTGGTCGCTTAGAAAATCACAGCACAAGGGGATTGCTTGGTATATTGCACTCTTTCCAAAACCAGTAGGTAATGCAACAAAAATATCCCTGCCGGCTTCAATAACGCTACGAATAGCGGATTCTTGCAGTTCTCTGAATTTTCCATTAGGAATGCCTAGTTTGTTGACCGCATATGATAAACTTTCTCGCAGAAGATCGTCGTCGCATGAACTACCCGCCATCTTGGATGAAGAAAATGACGTAATGTCACGTGATTTATAATATGCATATGCATAGACTCTTCTCCATACGTGTTTCTGATTGGTGAGTTCATTTCGTATTCATGAGGTTTTTTCGTACGAAAAACTGCCACGGATTCATGGTCGATAATAAAAAAAAACAACGACTAAAGCTAGACCAGTGATTAGGCGGTGAGCCGCTTCGCGGCTCACGGTTCATAGTCTCGCCGTATCAGACGTTCTGCTTAAGGTTAGTCTAGCAGCAAAGAAAAAAGCTCGGCACTCCGCCTAGATTATAGGCTAGGTCGTAAGAGACATACTGGTCCTTCATAATGATGCGGCAGACACGTTTCTGGATTTTTCTCAATATCATTGTACTGATTTGCAGTGATGCTTGGGGACCAAAGGGGAGATGAATACTCCAAAAGAGGACGTATGTAGGATGAGTAGATGTTGACTAGGTCACAACTTGGGATGGATGCCTTTCGAAGACGACTTATCATAAATACTCGCTTTCCCGCTCTTGATACCATATCACCAACTTGTTTGTCCCACTTGAGATTGGATTGTAAGTGCACGCCCAGTATTTTCTGGGATTCCGTTGTTTTCAGAGGCTCATCATTGAGACGCAAACAAGGAGTGTTGATGGCATGTTTCGTGAAGTTGACAGACATGGCATTGCTCTTGGTGGTATTGAATTTCATGTCATTGTTTTTACTCCAATTTTCTAATTCGTCAAGATGGTCCTGTAGTTTCGGTGCCGATGTCGTGCGAATCTCGAGAAGGCTTAGGTCGTCAACATATTTCCAATGATGCTCGATATCATGTGCGGCATCATTCACCAGAGCTAGGAACATCAACGGGCCTAGTTTTGTTCCCTGCGGAACTCTTCATCATTTTGAGCCCACCCTGCTGATAGTCTAAAATCATTGTACTTCTTTTAATTTTATCTTTACCTCTCCACAAGAAATCAAAACATATTACTTCCATTTCTTTGTTTACCCACTCTGGAACTGGCATTAGTGATGTTACATATGTCAATTTATAATATCCATATACTTTCATCAATTGAATTTTACCCATTAAAGTTAGGTCACGCTGTTTCCACCATGTCAGTAGTTTTTTAATTTTGCTCAATATTTCCTTATAATTCATTTTTTCCTTGATATCTACATGTACTGAAAAATAAACACCTAATATTTTAACAGCATCTACAAGCTTCCCAAACGGAAATCTATGATCAGACACCTGTAGGCCCAGGGGCAGAATATATGTCTTATCTTTGTTTAACTTAAATCCTGATATTTTATTTAAAAAAAAAACCTTCTAAAACATGTTCTATTTCCTTAACTGAACTCATATCTTTGATGAAGAGTGTTATATCATCAGCATACAATACTTGCTTTATTTCTGTATTTCCAAAACAAATTCCTTTTACCAATTGATTATTTCTAATCATATGTGCTAAAAATTTCAATGCATAAAATAAAAAAGTATGGAGATAATGGGTCTCCTTGTCTAATTCCTCTTTCAACCTTAAAATAACCTGTTGATGTGTTTCCATTCATAACACAACTTTCAGTATTAGTATAAAGTATATTCACCCATTTACAAAACAATGGTCCAAACCCAAATGAATTTAAGACTTTGTATAGAAAAAAGAAGAGAAACGGAGTCAAATGCCTTTTCAAAATCTAAAGCCATCAAAAAAGCATTTTCCCTATAAAAAGAAGTATGAAAAATCATGTCATCTATTATTCTTATGGCTTCTCCAATGTTTCTATTCTTAACATAGCCAAGTTGATCAGAAGATACAATATCAGGTAAAATTTCTTGCAATCTGTTTGAAAGTATCTTTGTTAAAATTGTATAATCCACATTTAAAGCTTATCTGCCGTAGTTTACAGGAGGGATTAGAGCACCCTGCAAGGTCACTGGACAGGTGGTTATCTCACCAACTCAGCTCTCAGTTAACATAAGAAGAGGATCATGGAGGACCAATGGTCACCGATTAGGCATTGTTTGTTATATAGAGGGCGCAAGTAGCTACAAGTAGTGCAGTGGGCCTTTAAAAGAGAAATCGGTCTGTAATTCTTAATTAAGTCTGAATCTTTGTCTTGTTTATGTATCAAGGTGATAACTGCTTGTCTCTGAGAGGCTGATAGTCCTCCATGTTTAAAGGCTTCATTAAAAGATGCAAGGACTAGATCTTCAATTACCGGCCAAAATGTAAGATAAAACTTTACACTTAAGCCATCATTTCCTGGTGATTTATTTAATTTCATATTTTTAATATTTCTATACATTCCCTTTCTACTATCTTTTCTTCACCTTAACCCCTTAAGGTCTCGTTTAATTTTGGCAGGTTACTAGGGAAAAATCTAAACATCCATCTAGTACAACTTCTATTTTTTTATACAATTTCTTTTTCCTCAGTAACAATCTTTCCGTTTACGTTTAATTTCTGTATTACACTTTTCTTTCTATTTGCTTCCATGAGCTGTTTAACAAATGCTGTATTCTTCTTTCCACATTCATACCATGAGGCCCTTGATCGTATTTTCAAACCTTCATTAATATAGTCATAAAATACTCTTAGTTGTTGTTTCTTAATTTTCAATTGTTCAAGGAATCTTTATAACGTGCATTATTGAATGATAGTAAATTCTCTTGCTAGTCTTCAATTTCTCTTTTTAACTTTTCCACCCTTTCCTTCCTTTCCCTTGCCCTTTTCTTTGAAAATTTAGTTGTAAACCTGCGTATTTCCATTTTGATATAGTTCCATAATACTCTCTTGTCTTTTATCTCAGATAACATTTTGTTCTTTAAAGTCTGTATTTTCTTCCTTCATCTTTAAAACATAGTCTCTATCATTTACCAAGCTATTATTGAACTTCCAATAACCTCTTCAATTGCCAAAAAGGCTAATTCTCGCTTAAAATTGTTGTATAGATACCAAACTTGTATGAACATGAAGTCGAGACGTATTTTGTGTTTTGCTATGATACAATGTTTATTTGATTATGCTAATGCTGCTTGGTACAGTAGTCTGGGCAAGATGGATAAGAAAAAGTTAAGAATAATTCAGAATAAGATGGTAAGTTTTATTAATTGCTTAGGCCCAAGAACACACGTCGGGAAAATGAACTTGAAGAAGCAGGTATACTCTATGTAGGTCAAAGGTCTAAACAACTCGTGTTACACCATGTCCATAAAATATACTACTCAGATGTAGATCATTATATTACTAATAATTTTACTCGTGTCTCAAATATCCATGGATACGATACAAGAAATAGTCATTTTAATTTTGTTTTACCCAAGCGAAAAGGACAAATTGGAAACTCTTTTTATTTTAATGGTATCCAATTTTGGAATTCTCTCCCAAAACATGTCAAAATAGTTAAGAATTTTTCACACTTTAAAAGTGTATTAAAACAATACCTAAAGCATGAATCCCTTCAAGAACAGTAATATCAGTTATCTTAAATCACAGTTCATTATGTGTAGCGCATGTTTTTAAGTTTAATCTTGCATAATATACCGTAGATCATTTTTTGCTATAAGTTCTATAAATTTTTGTTGTTGTTTATGTTATATTATTTATTCGTAATATTCGTAGTAGTTATTAGTTGTGATATTTTATTCTCATGCCGTACTGTACACGTACTTTATAGGACCCCGTTGGAAATAAGCCTTTTCCGGCTTTCATGGGTTATCCTGTCAATGTATCTTCTCGTTTCTTTTTGCTTTATGTAAGCATTCAATGTACTATACTTGACGAATAAAATCAATCAATCAATCAATTTTACGCTGAAATTGTTCAGACGTTCTATCATGCAGAACCAAATTAACAGCTGAATGGTCAGGTGCTATGGAGGGAATAATGTCACATTTAGATGTTATCTGTTTTAAATTCTTTGATATAATGAAATAATCCAAACGGCTTTGCATAAATGGATTCCCTTGTCTATATGTATATTGTTGTTTATCTTTATTTTTTATTTCTCCATACATCTCTTAATTTAAATTCATCCATGAATTCTTCTAATTTGCTACTAAATATTGATTGCTTCTTTAAAACTTGTCCAAAATAATCTAAGTTCTTGTCTCTAATAACATTAAAATTACCTCCAAGAACTACTGGGTTCCCTTTTGGATTGTTTCTACACAACAACTTACTTTAATCCATTAAACATTTTATTTGCTTCCCTTCGTTATTTCCAGTAGGAAAATAAACATTTCCTAGCAACATCTTCTGACCTTGTATATTACATATAATCAATACATATCTTCCATTTATGTCTGCACAAGTGTCACTAATTTCAATGTCTAACTTACTATTTATTAATACCAGAACTCCTCTACTGTGGCTTGTATCATGACTAAAGATACATTTCCCGCCCTACTCCAAGTGCCATTTATTTTCGATATCAGGTGTACTACTGTATATGTTTCTTGTAAGTATATTATATCTATAGACTTTATCCTAAACTAATTGAACATCTATATTTGAGCAGGGACACTCTATAAATTCCGACCTAAGAAATTTAGATATCGATCGCAGAAACATCGATGATCGGTGGAAAAGTGGATTCCGGAATGTACCCTCTCAAATTTATAGTCAAACTATACATTTTTCGTGCTCTGTACAATCGCAATGCAAAAAACTATACATGAGGGATATAATTGTTGTTATAATATCCCTTATCGTAAAATTGTTGCATTAGAAGTGTACACAACAAGAAAGGAATAGTTTTACTATAAAAGACGTTACCTGCCGACTACATCGGAATAGTTCATTTTTGTATTGCTGACGTCACGCATAAGGGAAAAGATGAACTATGCGCCACCCCCTCCCCCTTATTTGAAATGCTTGCGCATGAACTCGCGCAGTGTCACGGCGCTCAAGCCATGCAATCTACGCTGTGAGTATACGGTACATGTTACAGAAACAGTAGCGTACGCAGGATTTTTTGAAGGTGGGGGGGGGGGGGGGTAGAGTAAGAGCACATTTTTTTTTTTTTTTGTGTTCCAAAATTTGGCCGATCGATATATTTTTTTTTTGGGGGGGGGGGGGCGGTAAGGTCGGTTCTTTTGGGTCATCAATTACCGCAATTTTATTTTTGTTACATTATAAAAAAATATATATATATATAAACAAGGGGGGAGTTTTCTGGCATCCTGTTTCTGCAAGCATTGCGACAATGCAAAGTGAGGAAACGAAATTGACACTCCTACAATGCCCCGTCCATTATTGATGTTATTAAGTTGTTATCAGAGAAGGTAATCCCCCGGGAGGGGGGAGGCCATGGCCCAATTTTTGTAGTACCCAAAACTGCCCCGTTTTACATGGGAAAAATGACCCCTTTAACTTGTGGTAAGTGCCTCCGTTTTTTTCCATAAGAACCCATTCCCTTTTCTTATAGATGCTCCTTTTCACCTCTGATAAAAGCGCAATTAAAATACAATAGGTGCCCCCTTTCCTTTAACAAGTGCCCCTTTTCATTTGCAATAAGTTTCCCCTTTCCATTCACATGTTTAGTGTCCTATTTCAAATATTATAAGTTCCCCCTTCCCCTCTGATAATTTACCCTATTCAAAATATTAGAAGTGCCCCTTCCCCTTCTGCCAATTGTTCCTTTTTACCCCTTGATAAGTGCTCTATTCTTTCTTTGACCCGTGCTCCTTTTTTTCTAAAAAGTGTACTTTTCCTTTCTGATAAGTGCCCCCTTTTCCTTTCCCCATAACATGTGCTCCGGCCTAATTTAAAGCGACTTAGAGCCATTTTTTAAATATTTACCTAAAAGCTCACGCACTGTGGTCGCTCGCATTCATATTAGATATAACTATGTTACCTATAAAAGGTTTTTTCAGTCTTTCATTATTAGACTGTTCTTTAAACCCATCAGCATTTAATTTTTCCCCTCTTTATAAACTTTATTTGTTTCGCCCTGTTTGGGAATACAGCGCAAATTAATTTAGTGCCGCATATTTTGTAGTCTACAATTCGGGCACTCCATTACTGTACGCCCGCAAAGGTAGACTCTTGTTGGGTACATATACAAGGAGGTCATGAATATGCATGTTAATGACGTCGTTGTCAGTTTCCTGTATATTTTTGTTCTTGACATGTGCAGATCAGGGAGATGACATGGCTTGCCTTGTCACCTACCTGTGCAGATTGAGGTCATGTATGAAGGTGGAACCTGCAGCACAGTGGCGCAGTTAAATCAGGGCCCAAATTTGACCATAACATACAGGTGCATTGTTTGTGGACAAGCTGTAGTAGCAAGCTTTTTTAGGGTTATGCATATTTATTGAGTTTTTATTTAAATAACGTGTTTATACGAATTTTGCGATTCTTATTGTCATTTCTCCAACGAGCACGTGGTTAACTCGGTCGCAGATCAAACCATCTCCCTGCAGGTGTGCCTGTCTGCTTACCTCTATACATGTGCCCGAGGAGAGGTGAAGGTAATAAGGCATATAGCTAGAGTTGAATATAGAATATCCGAGAGATAGAGGATAAAATAAAGCTTCCTATTAAAGAGATACAAGTTAGTTTCACAAATATCAATTCAACTTCTTTTCATTGATTTTCTGTGGAGTATGTTTAAGTGTTTTACGTGGTCAAAACATCACCTCTCTGTAAATGTGCATATACCTCTACAACCTGACATGCAGATAGCATCTTGTAATGAGCTTACAAATTGGCATAGGGTAGGTGTGGGGGAATTGGAGACCCTTATAAGTACATTTGCATAATTTACATAAACATGAAAAATGTTACACATACAGAAAGTTTTGTATTCTCTTCAGTAACTTCTTCTCTTTAGTTGGTAACAAAATTGCGGTCATGATGTAACTGATTAATAAGATAACAATGATTAATGACGTCATCACCAAAGATCTCTCATTACCTACATGTGTAGGTAGTAAGGGGCATTTACAAATCAAGACATTTTAAGTACAATTTGAATGATAATGGCATTTTTATAGTTAGTTCAAACACTTTTGAAAGAGATAAATGCAGCCAATGAACTTACTGTAATTTTGAAACGATTTTAAAACAATGTGACCCAAAATATTTCAGTAGTTTTTTGTTCAAAGTAATAAAGGCGCTTTAAATTATGTTTAAATACTTTCACAATAATGTTCTGGCAATGTAACTTTGACATTGATCAAACTCACAGCATAGAGACAACTTCTTAAAATAAAAAGCATTCATATTAGAATGGTGACACGAACAACCGAATATGTTTCATGATAGTGCCTTTCAACATGAAATGAACAACTGGGGGAAAGTAGGCCCCCATCTTGGACCTGGTGTCCCCCATTGCCTACACACATTTCTGAGCAGACACCATTCGAAATGTGCATTGCAACACCCATTCACAACACACAATGGCCATTTTTCTGTGATGGTTGGCACACTTCATAAACTTCCCTTTAAACTACGTTTTAAGAGCCACCCCTAAATATCTGCATACACCACAACATTCAGTGAAAATTGTGCTTTTACGATCAAAAAAATTACTTTTCTTGGTCAATTTTGCCAGTTTTCTCGGAGAAAGAACGCATTGTAGTCTTCGAAATAAATTGGATATATGCTGTAGTGTTGTTAATGGTAACATATGGCCCTAAAGCAATGTTAGAGCCAATACGGAAAGACAGTGACAGACAGTGATGGGTTCAAGCTTGGTGGTCTCCAATTCCCTACGGTCTTCCCTACACCTACCCTATCTCAAACGGTTCAGTGAATTATTGCCAATCAAACATTTGTATTTTCACATTTTCATACACTGTACAACATAAAGGACACATTCATTTGGGCCGTGCACAAATTGGGTATCAAAAGACTGATGTGTATTAAAGACTGTAATGTATCGAGTTAAACAAGGTTAAAGTATTATGTATATCATATATTTATCCTCACGCGTATTCCGACAAGCGTACAGGGGGTCCCCCACCCCCGCCTTTTTTAAAAGACTTTTTGAAGTTAGGAGTAAAATGTTTACCAGTTTCATTAATATTCTTGCTACATTTGCGAAAGTGGCCTCCAGAGGCAACTTCTATAGGAAGAAATATGACTGAGTATTCGTTGGTCTGCATGTTGAAAAAACTAGTGAGGTATTTTTTTATTTGATTTATATTCAGGCATTTTGGGTAAGTTCGAGTCGAAAGGAATTGACAATTTAAGTATAAGAATTTTCTTTTAAGTTTTTCCAAAAGACACAGATGTCTGCAATTAGGTTAGCTTGGGTGCACTTAATGGGAACAGTGGAAATAATTTCCTTTATCCATCGATCAAGAGTCAAGTCTGTATACATAATAGCAGTTTGTCCCTCTGGGAAGCGATACCTTTTTGAGTAGTTTTAGCAAGATACTATAGTATGTTGTCATGTCACCAGGTAAAACATCCCTCTTTGAGAGATTTACTGTCAACAAGTTCCATGTGAAGGAATCGCTTTTTTTTTTTTCTTTCTTCTTTTTTTTTTCTTCTTTTTTAACCAGAATTTAATTGAAACTAATTTATTTTCTACTGCAAAACATATAAATCAAAATTACATTTCAACGATACAACATATACAAAATATAACAATTTCGGGGAACGTATATATATATATATATATATACACAATATAATCATATTAGAAATGTTGGCATTAAAACAAAATATAATCGCACTATCAAGAATTATTCGATAATAAATCTGCAGAAGAAGAAGGGCTATCACAACAATCGTTTGCTTGATAATGTGATAGCCCGCGGGCGGGGTGGATATTTTAAAGAATTTTAGAAAATTATGGTGATGATTATGATGAAGGTGATGATGTTGATGATAATGATGATGAGAATGAAAAAGAAAATATGTTGATGTCAATATGTCTGACACAGAAAATGTTTAGTATACAAGAATTATGAAATAAAGTGATGTTTTATACCGAAAGCCCAAAAATGAAAAAGTTAAATTCCAACGGCATTTGAGATTACTTGTAGAGATAATCCCGATGGCAGCTATCATACAGCTAAACTGGGATGTCCGTGCAACGTGCTGGCATAGTGACAGTGCATGAAGTAATATGAGATAATACTAATTTAGAACTTCCCTAAAAAAAGGGGGGCTTGAAAATAACGACCATTATTTGAAGAGTTTCATTCCAAAAGGAGCTAAATCCACTTTGGGTACTTCTGAGTGAATCGACTTTTTTTATTTCTCCACTTTCCCTTTAGCCATGTACCTTAATGTTGTTATATATGTTAAAGGTGTCACCCTGGACCAATAATATATGATAAGAAAAAAATCTACCACTTTTTCCTGATTTTTAATAAATTTTTAGATTTTTTTTTCTCGTGCATTTAGCTCCTTTTGGAATGAAACATGATATTGTATCTGAAAAATTTCATATTTTCTCAATAAAGTCACTGAAATTTATTCAAATTTAGTAGCAACCCTTTCCTTTTAAATAATAATAGTGAAATCACAACTAAAAAAAACCTTTGAAAAGAAAGTAAACAACATATCACAATTTTCATTCCAAAAGGAGCTAAATCCATTTTTCATTCAAAAAGGAGCTAAATCCACAAAATCTAAAAAAATAAGTAAAAATCAGAAATAACTGGTAGATTTTTTCCTTATCATAATTGGTCCAGGGTGACACGTTTAACATAAATAACAACATGAAGGTAAATGGCTAAAGGGAAAGTGGAGAAATAAAAAGGGGGATTTACTCAGAAGTACCCAAAGTGGGTTAAGCTCCTTTTGGAATGAAACCGATTTGGATTTAGCTCCTTTTGGAATGAAACATGATATTTTATATAAATATTTTCATACTTCCTGATGAAATTTTTGAATGTTATATAGTGCATTTTGCCCCCATGTAGGAAATTTTAAAACAATTAACTCGATTTTGATAAAATAAGGATTTAGCTCCTTTTGGAATCAAGCTCTTCATTTGTCGAATCGACTTAAGTGCTACCAAGTCAATAAGTAATAGTCTGATTTTGAGACCATTGTACCGAATGGTCGTACGTATTGTGCTGCGCAAGGATTCAATTCAGTTTAATTTTGGTCATTACAAGAATTGGGTTATTGACAAATGTTCATGTACCCTGTACAGCTCATTTCATGTATGTTATTACCAAAGAAGAAAAAAGGCAGTCAGTCACTCAATAGTGACAGTGAAGTCTAGCAAGTAAACGGGTTTTCTTGCATAATTTGAATATTAGGACACTGCTAACGTTTAAATTTCACAAATAGGGCATACATGACATATTCATAATTCCTGCAAAGTTCTTCAGGATTTGATGTTGGCTGCAAAAGGGACATAGTATCTTTAAAGGTATATAATATTGATACAATCGAAGAGATACTGCTGATGCCAAACGTAGATATTGCAAATATAGAGTAAACATAAATGTGATAAATACAAATGTCTCATTTCCAGTTTCAGTTAGAGTACTATGAAAGTAATCAAAATTCTTATGGATAACACTACACAAATGCGCAACAATTAATAAAAGTTAATAATGAGATATTTTATATTATATTTGCATAACCGTAGTTACAGGGAGGGCATGCTGTAATCATGTGGGAGCTTGATAAAAAAAATTAAAAGCTTGTATATCATAAGACCCCGCCTCCCCTACAGGCTATTGCACTATACTACAAAGCAGAAAACACGAGTAAAGGCGTAAAGTGGATAAAAAAAAAGATATATATAAACGGAGAGAGAGACACAGACGGAGGGAGGGAGAAACAGCGAACGAGAGAGAGAGAGAGAGAGAGAGAGAGAGATGAACGATTGGAAGCTTACATTGCGTATTAACATAGAATGCATTAATTGTATTCTAATTTAATTTCGATTTTGAATATAGGTGATTGCTATTTTAAAGTAATACACCTTCTAGCAGGTAACATTTTCAGGGTGCTGTTTAATAAAAGTAATTCTCAAGTTGATTTTTCAGTTTTTAAATGAACCATACAGACTTTATGGCAAACAAATAGTTCTTGCAACTCCATTTGAATGAAAAAAACAACGAGGGGTTGTTTTCTGTTCCATGGCAGGGTGAAAATCAAGAAAGGGGGCGTAGAATTTGTTTTCCAAACAACTGTGGAAGAAGACAATACGACCCCTTTAAACCACACCTTCCCCTCATGGCCATATGACCCCTATGACCTAGTTTTATTTACGTTTCATCCAACAACCGGAGTGCTTCCCCCTCCCCATCTCTCATGACACCAGCCTCATATACTGCCCTCTTTGTTGCATTTGTGTTGGTGGCATGTACAATTATATACACATAATTATATAAGTAGTTGGTTATTGAGATCAACAGTACGATGTGCATATCATAGATATTATTCAAAAACTCATTACCGCCCTCTGTGTTAAATCTGTCTTAAAATGTAGAACAGTTTGCTGAAGATTCTAAGAGAACATTCTTTGGTCTGATCTAGCCGCATCAGTTTGCTACAAACCACTAAAGCTCCTGACCTTGTCGAAGCCAATCACTGTGGACTTATATTTCTGGTAAGATTGACAAATCGATTTTATTTATTCTACTTTATTCTATTCCTGTTTGATTCTCTTTTGTTCTTCGTCATGTTAACCATTTATTTGCGTCCACGGTCTCAATTCTCCCTACGGCTTATCTGAATTCATAACAATCATTCCGCTACTCCCTTTGCTCCTGTCAAAACATCACACTGAACCATCCAGCTCCCTAGATGCTACCCACACTTGGTGACAGAGCCTTCACAACTGCTGCTCCCAAACTGTGGAATAACCTACCTATATCTCTTTGTAACCAACAGTCTGTCAATACCTTCATAAATAATCTAAAAACTTACCTCTTTTGTTAACAACAATATAACTGTGAAGAGCATTTGAACATGAATATGAGAAATGCGCTATAATAATCATTATCATCACTTACTAGTTTAAAACATGTAAATATTAAAATTTAAAATTTAATCAAACGGGACGAGCTCTAAATACAAAGACATTATTATTAAGTATTTGGCCTCGCCTGTATAGTGCTTTGAGAGGGCCTTCCGTCCTGAAAAGCGCTGTATAAGAACTAGCTATTATTATTATTATTATGCCTTTCGAAAACAACGATAGACAAAGAAAGTGGAATAGTTAATAATCAAACTCTTAGAAATAGGCCTATGGTTTGATTGGTTTTCGAATTTGGTCTTAATTTTATATTAAAAATATTAAACAAATATAGGCGTTTGAGTGCTAAGTGACCGACAACGATGTTTTTAGTACTTTATATGTACTTATAACATATTTAACCGACGCTTCAAGTCTTGGATATGTTCTCTCTTTTCATGCTAATAATCATAATAGTAATAATAATTATAATAGCTCACATTTATAATGCATCTAACACTTTGTTTCTAGGCGCAGCACATATTATTAACCAGGTCATCGGATTCAGGCTTAACCGCAACACAATGTATGCACATTTTCCACTCCCTGGGGAGCATTCCAGCGAGTCTTCATTTAACAACCACATTAACTTTCGCATCCTACCGGGTACCAATTTAACACCTGGGTGGAGAGTGGCAAATGTAGATCAATGTCTTGCCAAATGACATTAGTGTCGTGGCGGGACTTGAACCGCGAACCTTGTGATCCACAGGCCGGTGACATATCCGAACTTTAATCACTTTCCCCAAAAGCGTCAAATAATGATTCAATGTTCTATTTTTCTTGTAGGAATCCTACATGACTGTCAACAGCTTGACGATGAATCCCCGACTGATAATAGAAACAAGCAGATGGTTGATAGCGCTAACCGTGGTAAGTCGTAGACTGTTCTTAGTTTTATCTTGATCTTACTCCTACGATGAATTCGCGACCGCTAATAGAAACAAGCAAATGATTGATAGCGCTAACCGTGGTAAGTCGTACACTGTTAGAAGTTTTATCTTGATCTCACTCTTATGATGAATCCGCGACCGACAATAAAAACAAGCAAATGATTGATAGCGCTAACCGTGGTAAGTCGTACACTGTTCGTAGTTTTATCTTGATCTCACTCTTACGATGAATCCGCGACCGCTAACGGAAACCAGCAGATGGTTGATAGCGTTAACCGTGGTAAGTCGTAGACTGTTCGTAGTTTTATTATATCATTATTATTTGCAACTGTATATTTGATGTTTTTCTATTCATATCATTATTGTTAGCAACAATATATTTAATTCAAACCTATTCATATCGTTATTATTAGCAACAATATATTTAATTCAAACCTATTCATATCGTTATTATTAGCAACAATATATAGCAACGGTTGAACACAGGCAAAATGTTGTAAATAGCAAGAATATAATAGTACGAGTGAGAATGATAACAATTATGCGCTAATCAAACTTATTCAGGCAAGGTGTACACCTTTCCAACTCCATTAGCACATTGCCTTGAGGATGTGAGTACTTGAAGTATCCACACACAAAATTCTTCACATAATCAGACATTTGCTCCTGTGGCGATTGTAGTGTGTATATCATCAAAGGTTTACCATTGGGCTTATAGTTGAGTTTTTTTGTTTTTTTTTATGAAAGATTTAGGGGAATATGGTTAGTTTATTGTATGTCTAGTGTCGGAAGGTAAGAATACGTTTGGTGTGAAAAATTGACGAAAGAGTCGTCAGTAGGGTTCTAGTTTAGATTTCTTCTTAATTTATTAACCCCCCCCCCCTCCGAAAAAAGGAAATAAAAGAGTCTTGATTGTAAACGATTTATGCAGGGCGCATAAAGAAAGTTAATGATATATTTTTATTTGGCAAACGAGTGTCATTTTCGCCACGTCTATTATTACTGTGTCATATCTTTATAAATTCACTACGGAATGTTATTTTAACTGTTCTGTAAACGTTATGCTTCTTGATGTAAATATGTTCATGTTGTTTATTAAGGGCCCCATGGAAGACCACTACATATTGGTGAATGGGCTACCCTGACAAAAGATTATAAATAAATAAATTAATTAATTAATTAATTAATTAATTATAATTAATAAATTGATTAATTAATTAATTAATTAATTCATTAATTCATTAATAAATAAATAAATAAATAAATAAATAAATAAAATAATAATAATAATAAAAAATTAGTAAATAAATAAATGCAAGAACCCCGAAGCCAAGATGACCCCCAAAAGCCCTTACCCCCTTAAAAAAAATGAAGTGCCGCATTTTAGTATTTTATGACCGATTTCCATTGCCACAGATGGTTGGAATCACCAACGGTCTATCTTTGAATCTTGTTGGGCCATCTTGGGTGCAACAAGGGGATGATGCGGTCTTCATCTGCACCACATCAGGTTTTTTAAACTCACCCACCATCTTGTGGCGCGACGGAGCTTCGATCGTATTCCTCGGGGGCGATCTTTACAGTCGAGAAGCCAAACACAGCAACTTCAAAGTGTCCTCCGATGCCGTTTCCTCCAACCTGACAATACAGGGAGCAGCATTCGAAGATGATGGATCCTACAGCTGTAGCGCGTCGGGTCTCGATAGCGACACGATTGATCTCGAGGTGGAAGGTAAGAAAACAAATATGGATGTGTCGTGGTCTAGTGGTTAGGCAATGAAGTACATAGTTCGGGGTTCGAACCCTATACCATTGCTACTAATGTAGGAGGTAAGGAGATAAGGAGGCTGTAGTGTTTTAGGGCTCATCAGTGTCAAGATTGATCTTGTTGTTCAAGGTATGAAGAAAATCTGGTGGTGTCCTGGTCTAGTGGATAAGTTAGTATCAGAAATGTTATCACAGAATTTAACTACTGATCGAGCCACCCTACTAAAAAAAGACTAATAAATAAATATATAAATAAATAAATCACCATCATAATCATCATTATCACTTTTTATATGGCACCCCATTAATTTACTTTTTGATTAATCTCTCGGTTTTGTCTGCTGTGGATCTTTTAAATCTACCACAGTGAAATCAAATGTGTCGCTGACGGTGATTACTACGACGATCAACAATACAATTGTGTACCAAGCAGCTTGCGAGGCTATCGGCGCTAGACCAGAGGAAAACGTAACCTGGACCTTAGGAAATATCACCCAGACTTTAGGCATAGTGGAAACGGACCCCGATGTTTCCCATCACACCCTGTGGGACAAAAGAAGCGTGTTCACCTTCCCTGCAAACAAGGAGAACTACAACCAGATGTTGACATGCCAAGTCAACGGTCATGGGGTTTCTGAACTCAACTGGCAGAAGTCAATCCAACTGGATTTCCATGGTTAGTTAAATGTAATTTTTAGTTATCATTTTTGAATTGTTTTTCGAACGGCATTGACGGGTAGGCTATTATCATTGGAAGAAGGGTTTTGGTAGGAAATGAATCTCACCTTCGGCAGAATTCAATTAATTGCAGTATTTCTAATTTCTGCAATTTTGCTAATCCTCAGTCTTATTCACCGATCCGCCCACTGATATGCACTGATATGATAAAAACATCAATTCGGAGAATTAATTATTGAGGCTTGTGAGATTTTAAATTCATTCTCATTCGAAGAAATACTCGGTATAGACATGACATAACTAAGCTATATTTTGTTGTTCTATTAGTAGGCCTTGTAAAGTGTTTTGTATGTGATGTTGTTGTCATCGTCGTCTTTGTTGTTACAAATATTTAAAGCAATGGTCGTTCATACCGATCACGATCGCGAAGACTCTCAAGAAACCAAATCAAGGGCTATATCAATGCCCTATTATATTGCTGTTTTTTAAAATTAATAATTAATCATTAATTTATTGAATGCCATATCATCTTTTCAAACATACATGTCAGGATTATGTTAGGCCTAATGTGTGCCCATTTCAAGAGAATATGAAAAGGCTATTGAAATTGTCCTAAGTTGATTTTGATGGTCTTTGCGAACTTGTTACGGACCAAAAGTGAAAAAGTGAATATTTAGTAACCCTAAATTAGCGATATATTGAGCCAATCTGTGAAATAATTTAAAAGAAGCTAATTTCAACTGATTTGGGTAGGTATGGGTATGGACAACTACCAAAAAAGAGGAAGGAGGGATGGGGGTTAGGGAGATTTTTTTATTAGAGGTCAAAGGTCATTGACCCCCGTGATTATACCTCTTTCATTGTTGTATTCAGAACCCCCTTCCCCTGATAACATCATGACCACCTTCATCATCGCGGACTCAAGCCTAACCGTGTCATGTGACCTTGATGCCTCTAAAGGTCAACCGTGTCCGGCCATCACGAACTATTACATCTTTTCCAATGGCGTACTCATACATGAATCTACACAAGGGGAGAATATTGTCAGTGTCTCCTTACCCAACGTGGTCGTGGAATTTACGTGTATGGCGGGAAATGTGTTTGGAAACGCTACGGATGCGATAACCTATGAACCTGGTGAGTTTATGTCATCTTTACAATGATATATCTCCCTTACTGTTATTCTATTTATTTATCTATTAATGCATATATTTAATACTTCATTATATATTCATTCATTTATTAATTCCTTTTCAATGATGATGGTGATGCGTGAGTGCGTGTATGTGCGTGTGAACCTGGTGAGTTAATGTCAATCTTTAAAATGATATATCTCCCTACCGTTATTCTTTTTATTTATCTATTAATGCATATATTTAATACTTCATTCCTTTATATTTATTTTTTCATTCATTTATTTATTCCTTTTCTGATAACGAATTGTTAGAAGGTACAAACAAATTAAGACAAATAAAATGAATGCCAAGGATAATAGTGATAAGCTTTTTCCGCAATTTATAGTGATGATGATGATGGTGATGCGTGTTTGTGCGTGTTTGTGCGTGTGTTTGTGTGTGTGTGTGTGTGTGTGTGTGCGCGCGCTTCATACTAGATGCATGTCGAGTATCAAAGAAAATCAAATATATTTTTGCCCGTATTTTTAGATGAAGATGACAAACATTATCATTAGGCAAGTAAATGAACTTTAACTGAACGAATATTGTTTATTATGTATATTGTAACCATTTCTATTTCGACTTAAACTCTGTTTGATAAGAACAGGTAGCCTTGGTTCGTTTTACTCTTTGTTTTATCCATTGAGAACAGGTGATTTTTGTTACACAGATATACTGATACATTGTGTAAAACTTTAATTCTTTATATCACTCGCTTTGCTTTATATATTACATCTGCAGACTTTAGGTTTACTGATTATCCCAAACAACGTTCCTTCTATCAAATGAATCTTCCATTTAGAGAAATTCCCTTTCGACTTATAATATAAATTTAACAACAATGAATTAAATTTCGCTCTCATATGCACCGTCTACATTTTTTCATTCAAATCTTCAAAGGCTATACCGTCATACAACATTTTTCAGTATGATATGGAAATAATGTGAGGTTCTGTCTTTTTTCAAATTTCATTTGCACTCGTTGCCCGTATTGCGCCTTGCAAAAAGCGCATGTCATGTATAAGTAATTTCAACAGCGTCTCAATTATTCCTAGCATAATCCAATTTAAGCTGAGACGAGATTTTGTAAATGATAAATGAATGTTATTATGATTAAAATGTGATATCCCCGCTAGCTACATTATCGCTCACGAGTGCGAGGTTTGTATAGTCCAGGAGAAAATTAGGTAACTTTGAGAATGATAATTATTATGAAAAATATAAAATGTACCAACAAGCTGAGCATAACTTTTCTTCAAATGAAATTAAGCGATTCTCTTGTTGTTGCCTTCATGAATGTTTATTAATGCAGTCTTATCTCATCATTCATGAGATTGAATGGGTTACTTTCAAAAAATGTAAGCCCGGATATTGAGTAGTGTGTTCTACGGTACAGTATACATATTAGATGAGGACCGATACAAGTGTATAAGTTGGGGCACTCGCGGTTGTAAAGGCACATGCATCGCTTTGTAACTGCAAGGAAAAGGCGATATATCAAATATCTTTTGGATTGGATTGGATTGGAAGACAACTTTTCCAACACTCACCCAATTCCTAATTACACCCAAGATCAACCAACACTATAACTAGCTCTCAGTATAACCTTAATCCTCAGCAAACAATCTAAAACTTCAAATGTTTAATAATGTTTTTCTTTTTTCTTTTCTTTTTCTCAAAATGTCACATTAACGCTTTGCTAGATATTAGATTCAACCTTAGTGTTGGATGCAGCACGTTTAACGTGTTACTCTACTATTTTGAAAAAGTGGACAACCCTCGATCCTTTTGATTGTAAAATCGAATCGTAATCCTATCGCAACCCCAAAGTATTTGACGAAAGAAAGCCAGTAGCTACTGTCAGATCATATCAACTTTTCGAATGTCCGTTACATCAATAATTCGATTTAAAAAAACTCTTATTTGTGCACATCACTATACAATGACTTTGAAGAAAAGAAGATAGATTCGTTGCAATGTAGGGCTTCATGTACTCATCATTATTATTGAATTCAATTATGACCTTTAATAGTATTCATGAATAAATGCGTCGTAAAGGTCTGATGGAGGCGTCTAAAGCATCAATGGGACACCTGAATCGCTGACCTTTTTCCGAGTGTGAAATGCGCCATAAGGGGTATAAGATCCTTAGGTTGATATGAAGAGCTTAATTCCAAAAGGAGTTAAATCCACTTTTGATGCAAATTGAGTTTTGATGTCAGAACATCGTTCACTTTCCGTCTTTCAACAAAATTATTTACATAAATGTTTGGAGCAATTTTGTAAAAATGCACCTTCTAATATCACTTTTCCCTAGACGCCTGTACAAAATCTGGTAAACAATTTTTTTTTCTCCGAAGTTACAAAAATGGATTTAGCTCTTTTTGGAATTAAACTCTTCATATTATGTTAGCATGCTCACCACCTCAGGCCTACCCTGTCAGTCTAATCTTCACGCGCAAGCATGGTAGTGGATTAACACTGTGTTCTCAATATTGCTATAATATTGGGTTAACCTTCTGTGAATGCATGGCGCTCATTGAGAGGACAAATAGCCCCCAGAGAATTTGTGAGGTTTCCTTGTTACGGATATTAGCCTGGACTGGAATACAAATTGAGAATTGGTCAAGACTCCCCTCCTTTCGACTATGATCCCTTGTGTCAATGGCATGTGGTTACTTATAAAGAGTAAATCATTTTTACTTGCTTCATTTAACCTCTACAATCAAAATAGCGATAATGGTAGTCACATTTGTATAGCAGTTATTACTACGCTTCAAGGCGCTTTACATCGAAATCATTATTACCCTGTCAATAGATTGGATTGCTAATCATCACATGATTACATGACATGGGTGGAGAGTGGCAAATGTACATCAAAGTCTTGCAAAAGGACATTAGCGCCATATAATGAAAATTCTAGAAAAGGCTGTACATTCTCAACTATACAAGTATTTTATTGACAATGAACTATTGAGTTCACTCCAATCTGGCTTTCGCCCACTGCACTCAACAAATAGCGTTTTAATTGATGTAAATGAATACTTGTTACGTAACATAGAAGAAGGCTTGGTGACCGGAGTTGTTTTCATTGATCTGAAAAGTGCATTCGATTCTGTTTCTCATGAACTACTTTTATCTAAATTATCAACGTATGGTGTAAAAGAAACAGAGGCTATTTGGTTTTCTAATTATTTACATGACCGTGAACAATGTGTTAAGGTGAACGATAGTCTTTCCAATTTCAGACCTATATCGAAAGGTGTCCCGCAAGGGAGTATGATATCGCCTCTATTGTTTTCTATATTCATTAATGATGCATGTAATATTAAATTTGGTAATTCTTTTAAACTATGTGTGTACGCTGACGATACCGCTATATTTTGTCGAGGGAAATCATGTTCTCTTGTCCAGAAAGAGTTACAGCTAGCACTGAATAAAATCCTTGCATGGATTGATGATAATCGGTTAACCCTTAATGTAAAGAAAACAAAATGCATGTTAATTGGAACTCAATCTAAAGTGAAAAATAAGAAACTAGAAATGTATGTAAACACCAACAAACTCGAACAGGTTAATGAATTTAAATATCTTGGTTTGATAATTGACTCTTGCTTACGGTGGAACTGCCACATTAATACATTATGTAATAAGTTATCAAGAACTATTGGTTATATCAGACGTATTCAATATCTTTTACCGAAACGTATTTTGTTAATGATTTATAATAGTTTGTTTTTACCGCACATCGATTATTGCAATATTATCTGGGGACAAAGTGCAATGTGTCATATTTCAAGAATTCAAAAACTACAAAACCGTTTTGCAAGACTCATACTTAAAGCTGATTTTTTTACCCCTCACATCACTATGTTGACTGAACTTTCCTGGCAATCAGTACGTCAAAGAATTAATTACCAAATTTGTTTAAATATGTACAAAATTCAAAATAATCTCACGCCTTTATATCTCAAGCCAATAGTTATCCCGAGAAAGATTTCTATTTATACCAGGCATTCTGCACAATCTCCACTCTTCATTAAAACTCCCCGAACAGATTATTTCAAAAGATCCCTTCACTACCAAGGGTCACTCATGTGGAATAACCTCTCTCCTAATGTACATGTTAGTGTGTCCCTATTGTCCTTTAAGAGGCAATGCAAGCTTCTCAGTATCCAAAACGCCCTCTGACAAACACTTTTTTTTTCCTTCTTCTTCTTCTTTCATTTGCAATATTTATTCTTAAACTTTTTTTTTTTTTTTTTTTTTTTTTTTTTTTAAATATTTCATATATTGTATTCGTATTTCTTGTTGTAATCTTAGTTACTTTGTATATCGGTTTTATTTGTATGTATACCATATTAATGTGCAATGTTTTACATGTTTTTAATTGTATAGACAGGGCCCCTTGGAAGAGCAATACTCGTTATTGAAAGGGCCACCCTGTATAAAGAAGACTTGAATAAATAAATAAATAAATAAATAGCGCTGCGTCGAATCGCTGATCATGTGATCCACAGTCCGGTGACGTATCCCCTAGACCACGGCACCTATAGAGTACCGAAGCTGTGACGTCATAAAAATCTTGAGAATTTTGAGAATTTCCCAATTTCTTCTTCATATTCCGAAAGAACATCAACAAAAAATGTCCAAATGTTAAAAACCAATTGAATATGTTAGGTATTGGCTGAGATATGACCATCTGAATAAATATACCCCCCCCCCCATAGGAACTCAGTGTTATATGCTCTGGCTCCTAATGGTTAGGAGCCAGGGCATATAACACTGATTTCACATAGGACATACTCATTCAGATGGTCATATCTCAGCCAATACTTTACATATTCAATTGGTTTTCAACATTTGAACATTATTTTTGATGTTCTTTCGGAATATGAAGAAAAAATTGAGATATTCTGAAAATAAATTTTTGATGACTTCACACTTCACCACTCTATAATAATGTGATGCCGATGGTAACCCGGTCAGTTACTATACCACGTCTATGGTGAGGCTGGTCAGCTTGCTATGAATGGGAGTGGGTGGCCTGGGTAAGTTTGATTTGACAACACTTTAGGGCAGACCTTGTGACTATTACATCAGTAATTAGATAATATATAAATATCAAATTCTCTGTTTGTAGGCTGCATAATATAAAACAAAAGTCAAACCTGTCTATTAAGGCTGCGTTTATGCTTGATTTTTGGAGGTAGAATGAGCGATTTGAAACGTACATCGTAAACGCTCATCGTAATCGCAGTTCCACGGTGTACTGTTCATGCTCACTTCTCTGGCTCCTCCAGGCAATTCTCCCTGTGTGGCCTTAATTGGCCTTGCAGCTGGATTCGCAACCTGCACTGTGCATACCCACTAGAGGTCAGTGCGTTGACCCCATTTAAATGCGTTTACAAATTGTAAACGCATCTTTTTGTGAGTTTACGATCGGCGATCGTGATCGCCGTTTTTCGGTGATTCTACAAAAGTGAGCATGGACGCAACCGTGTTTTAAACTAAACGCGTAACAGATGCCTGATTCTGGCCAAAAAAAGTTAAGCATGAACACGCCCTTAGACCACCCAAGGGAAACACAAAAAATGGCCACTGAAGATAGACGTTCTTTTAAGACAGGTTCTTCATTATACATTTCCTTCTATAGGGAGCTTGTGTGACCGCTATATACAGGTGGCCGTTGTAGACAGGTTTATGTTATATCCTGCGTTATGACAGTAACAGGCACGTTTTGGAGTTGCTGCATGACGGAAAGTTGATACTTCAGTATAATAGGCAGGCCACCTTGTGATTAGAATGCCTTTTGAGCTATAATTGCGCGGGGTCGGGCCGAATTTCCCTGGTCGCCTCATCTTTTTTGAGCTAGGGGTTATGTGATCTTTGGCAATGCCGTATAATCATTGAATAATTGTTCAAATAAAGAGTGCAAATTTCCTTGAGTTTGGTTTGATGATACAAACATAGTTTAGAATGCCCGCTCACGTCTTATTTTGACCGTGAGAGCGACGTTACCTTCACCTAAAGAACAGTGCTTTCCATGAAATTCAGAGATTTGTTGTAGCAAACCTCAGGGTTATGCAAACGATAGTGGGTACAGCATATATCCCTGCATAAGGACACAAAGAGAGTTGGGTATTGGATTTTTCGACAGTGCTCTGATGACAGTTTGTTCAACTCTCTTCAAGTCTGCTCCAAACCCTCTCACTTTGACTGTTAACACTAAAACCTACACTAAAACCCAATTGCAACCCCCACCCTTACCCTAATCTTACATCATTGACGGTATAAAATGCAGGGTAATTGTCGCGTAAGAGTGACATCGTACACATTTTAATACAACATGAACAGTGTGAACATTACTTAGATATATAGGTCAGATGCATTCGCATGCTTGAATGGCGCAAGTAATAACGCAAGTACTAACGCAAGTAATAACGCAAGTAGTAACGCAAGTAATAACGCAAGTAATAACGCAAGTAATAATGCAAGTAATAACGCAAGTAGTGACGCAATCGAGATAACACCTTGTATGCAATTAGCATTGCATTATGCTTCTATCACAGATCCATTTATTTTTCTCGACGACGTCATTCAGAAAAAATATGCTTTGGGAGGATTTTCATCACTGGAATTCCTAACTCTGCTATCAAGAACCCACTCACGTGCCGGAACACGACAAATCATCATGTTATTCATAACATGTAACACCTGTACAGACAAATGTATATTTTGTGCTGATGGCAGCTATTTATAAATCCTACATGGAATATATATTTTGTAAAGTCTAAAAAACACCTAATAGCCATCAGAAAGCGGGATTCATGTCCCGTAATTGGCAGTGCTAATTTAAATGCAAATCGAAAAAAACATTGGAAAATAACTGACAGAACACATGACAAGTGATAGATAGTTAGGATCCGAGTCATGATGAAAAACAAATAAATTAATGCAATAAGTCCGAAGAAATGAAATGTGATTCCATGGAAATAAAATTGGTTGGGGTGGGGGGGGGGGGGTGGGTGATAGAATGTATGTCAACGTAAATTGCTTTCTTGGAAACGTATAACAGTCATTCAGATACATGAGCATTGATTATAGATTATTCAGTTCAGGTCATTGCAGTTCGTTATCTGTTTCATTTAAACAATCTGCAAACACTTGTACATGTACGTGACAAACATACAATTCCGTTAACATTCAATATTATCGCAATAGCCGTGTCCATCAGATTCTAAAATGCGAGAAAACAAAAAGAACGTGTTAGGTTATCCGAATATGATTTCTTTTCCATTAGTAAAGTATTGACAAAGTACTTGAGTTAATTTCTCGGAAATGTTTTCGATCGTTCCATTCGGAACTCAAGTGAATATCAAATAGCCTATATTAAATTGCGAGAAAAGGAAATAGGGGAACTAAAAATGAAGCTAAATTGGCAATTATCATAGGGCACAAATTTCCCGTCGAAAACAATATGTCCGGTGTCTTTCTAAAGTTTTCATTTCATTCATCCACATGCCTTTCTAGACTCAACTGTCGTACGTTATTTACTTCTTAGTAAGTGTTATGGAACACATATTAATATACGTGTTCATCCGATGTGAAGAATAGCTATCATCAATTTTAAAAAAATAGTTATTTCATATTAGCAATTTGTCTTTTGTATTAAGTGAAGTATTAAGAAATCTCGAATTTCATTAATCATATACATATTCATAATTATGTACATGCATGCGCATTCGTTAGGTTGTTGATTGGGAGATTCAATAAACCACCATAGTAATGGATAAAACTTCGTTGCTGTTTATTAGTTTTGAGTAATCGTGTGTTGCGGGAAGTGAGAAGGACTAATAAACCATCTCGTCATAATATAAGGGACAGTTTCGGTTGTACATGTAATTTCGTGCCATTCATCCCCAGCTCTTCCGGACAGTTCATATTCGTCTCCAACGTTACGGTTGGGGTATCTCCTATTCATGCACAACAAGTTACTACTAAGAGGAGAGTATTTATTCAAACCAAACACTATCAGGCTCTACGTCAATATCCCTCCACCTGACTGGCATGATTGGCCTGGACATTATCCTCGGGCTAGTTCACACTCAGTACTGTCTCACTTGAGATGCGTCCTTTGCATCCATATTACCCTGAGCAATTTCATAATACCCTCCCTTTTTAAAGGCATCGTTTAACAATTTTAAATCTGAGATGCACGGTCTTACGTGTTATCAGCGTCTGTGATATGGTGTAATATTAAAGCCATAACAAAGTGGCGCTTCAAAAGGATCATGAAGTGCCTCAAAAAGTTAAAAAAAATCTTTGAATGACCGGTTTTACCATACTCAATTCCCAAGTAGATTGTAGTAATATGCAAACCGTTAGGAAAACGCAAAATGAAATTTTGATTTTCAATCATGAATATCTAGATAATCAGACAGGCGATCGGCTTGTAAAAGTCATGGGATTCCCGAATGTCCTAAAGGTTTAGAATTATCATTGCAGCATAAGCTAAATCAAGGATTTTGTTTAAGGATCTGAGACAAAGTTACCGGATTCCTTTAAGCTGTCATACAACGTACTCTGATTACAGAATCGTAAGTGCATGGCTCCAACGACAAGTATCAACTCGGCGGTGGTTCAACGACAATTCCTCCGGAGACAATTGCTTTGGCGACAAAAACGGAAAACGTAACAGACTATTATTTGTAAAAGCCATATTTTTCGTGCTGCTTTGCTACTCCGATATTCGCCATTATAAGAATAAAAAGAAAGGAGGAAGCTCACGTAATTATAATTCATTGTTATCCTTCAGTCGCTGAAAACGAGACCGAGACCAGAGCCTTTTTTCATCAAACTTGTTACCAATAACAAGTGTCACATTTCAGTAACAGATTTGGCCTCAGCCAATCAAATGCAACGATTTCAGTAGCTTGTAACAGTTATGAAACAGGGCTCAGACCGAAAACATACCGATCAAACAATCACATTACCCCCCAATGAAGAAAACATACCAAATCAGGCAGCTTAAAGTTAGAGAGGAGCCGGTTTGGCGGTGTGACTAAGGTATTAGGTATTAGTATCAGATCCTGAGTCACATCATCACAATGAAGTTGCTTTTCTCAACCCAGGTTCACTAAATAAACACCTGGTATGAATAATAAGTCGTTCTAAGATTCTGCTGTTACGTCATTTACATGAACACGAAAATAAAAAACAACAATTGGGATAAAAAGTCACTACATCTCTTGTTACGTATCGACGAAAAAATAACAACAATAACAACAAACTTCTGTCATCTCCATAAATGCTAAATCAACAAACATTCCGTTAATCAATCCATTGCTTTTTTCTACTCTTTCTTATTCTTTGTATACGCGAGGAGATCCAAAATCTAGTTAAAATATTCTTTATCGAATCCCTCAAAAGGGCGAGCGATTTTATTTTAGGTAAAAGATACGAAGGGATATGTTATGAGCAAATCTGATTAAGACATACATGTACATAACATTTTCCTTGTTATTTTCTCTTCTGCGGAAGTAGTGTAGCTTTGGGGAGGATGATATCGCAGTCGAGACGGAGGTTGGTATCAAGACTCATTCAATAGCCCGAGGTGGGGCAGCAGGAAAGGATACGATGCTTTGCTCTTGATCTGATACAGATATCAAGTGGCGTAGCGTGGGTCGAGTCATTTAGAGGGCCCCGAAATCATGGGGGGGGGGGGTCGATTTCAACAGACAAAAAGCGGTATAGGGGGTATAGAGGATGCCTTTTCATTTCGTCCATGTTGGCTTGCCCCCCCCCCCCTATCGTCTCTCTTCCCTTTCCCCAATTTCTGTCTATCTGTCTGTCTGTCTCTCTCTCTATCTCTATGTCTCTCTCTCTCTCTCACTCTCTGTATCTCTCCCCTCTCTGTCTCTCTCTCTCTGTGTCTGTCTCTGTCTGTCTCGCTCTCTCTCTTTGACACTATTTGAGGGAGAGACATGCCCCTGTGCACTTGTAGCTACATGTATGCAGCGCGAAATAGCGGATGATTTTCGGATAAAATGTCCAGTCAAAGTTAAAGAGAAAGTTCTGATGAAAGAAAACAAATCATGTATCAGCTTTCTCCTTCTTTTCTTTCTCTTTATACATTCCTTTGATTACCGAATGTGGAAGGATTTCATTGTAGCATTTTCTCAAGAAAAGCGCTGTTTTTGAAGTGCTCTCATATTTCAAATATTACGCCAAAAGCTTAGAACTTTGGATATATTCTGAAGCCACATGGTAATGGCATGAATCATCATTTAGGGATTTTTTTTTTTTAGGACAGCCATGAATCACATGACTTTTACAAGCCAATTGCCTGTCTGATTATCAAGATATTTATGATTTGAAATCGAATATCACTACAGTCTACTGGAGAAAAGAGTAAGGTAAAACCGGTCACTCAAAGCTTTTTACTTTTTTTGAGGCACGGCAATCATTTAGAAGAGTACTTTTTGGGGGCTTCAATATACACCATATTACAGACACTGATAACATGTAGGGCTATGCATCTCAGATTTGAAAAACAATCCCTTTAAGTATTTATCTGATAACGGTCTAAGAAATAACCCTTCCCCATCCTGGCTAGGATGATTGTTCTGTTTCCAGCTAACCGAAATGATGTTAAGTGACAGCAACACAACCGGACATATTTTACAAACATTTTAACCTAGAAATCTCGCGTTTCTTAACTTAATATAACATTGACCGAGTTTATCTCATCAACCATGGACAAAACTCTATAATGCTAACCATAAATCGAACCCGGCAAAAACCCGATCACCCAGCCAAAGCCAAACGCAAGTCCAAACTTAAACCTACTGGGAGAAAATGTTGTAAGACAAAATGTCTGAACATCACCTTATGGTAAATATGATATTATAGTCGAATTTCATCATTGTATGATATAATAATAATAATGATAATAATAATAATAACAGTGGGTTCTTATAAAGCTCTAATATCTTCCAGACTTGAAACTGCTGGTGCTCCCCAATACTATTATTTCCCGGCTTTAACATGGCTGCCATTATGGCGCTCTGTCGTTGCAAGGAATTAATTGGGGCAAATTTGAATTAATGTCTTGCCAAAGAACATTAGTAGAACTCGAACCGCGAATCATGTGATCGACTGTCCGGTGACGTATCCACTCGACCACGACACCTCAACATGTATATGTTTTACTTGATCCTATTTTTTAGTATAATCTTAAACTGAAAAATTAAACAACACATAGGAATTGTCACTTTTCATCATTAAATTAACAAGAAAGCAACTACGCCGTGTATTGTCCTTATCAAGTCTCATAAAGGCGTGTTCACATATGGTGTGGTAAAATGGCGCATACAAAAAATCCGCCGCATTTTATTAAGTTGTAAACTGAAAGGGAACTACGCGTAACAAAGGACTTGCGTGTATGATCTCAGTGTTGTAAGCTACAGTAATGTGAAGCGTATTAACTTGACATCATCATTATACAAATAAAATATAAAAAAACGCCGAGGTTGTTTTGCGTCATATGTGAACGATCCTGAACGGGTATCTATCTCATCATGTGCAGCATCATGAGAAACAGGTAGTTTCGAACTGACATCGCTATCACGTGTGTAATTAATCAATCTGCCTGTCATGGAAGATCAATAGAAAGAGAGTGGATAATTACTGTTTAATATGACCCATTAATTAGTCCTTGATCGGCAGGCTTAATTATACCTCATAGCAGCCGTTAATTATCGACGCTATAAAAAGATATTGATTGTACCGCAGACGGCCAATTTCACCACGCGCGTTTGGGTTAGGAAGTGGGATGAAAACTTGTAATGTTGATAATATTGGGAGATGAGGTATCTTCTTGAAATTAGCATACTAGCCGAGACGGGTCAAGTGCGTAATCTAAACTTATCATAGAACTGAGCAGAAATTAATGTTCTGGATGAATCAATTAGGTTGGAATTGATCGAGTAGTTCACTGACACCATCTGTATAAGCGTATTTCAAAATGGAGGTCGGATGCGATCTTTGTTTGCTATATACTCTGAAAAAAAAATTGGGTTTCGATATTAAGGTGAAGACTATTATGTGAGATTGCCGATTCATTCTAGTCATAATGTTGAAATGAAAAAAAGCGATGGAGTAATTTCACATCAAAAGGATTGATCTTAAAAATAAGCTTGAATTCTGGTAATTATAGAAAATAAATTCTCACAGAATCCAACAAAATTTAGACTGAATGTTCAAGATTACAAATAGATAACACGTGCCAAACGATTTTAGTAGAAAATGTATAGGGGCTGAGTAATGAGAATAGAAAGATAAGCAAATCAAGGTAAACAAAAGAGAGGTTTTTCCTTTAATTGAAGATGATTTCAAGCAAGTTTTTTTTTTATTTTACTGGTTCAAACAATCAATCTACTGCAGGAAAACCAATCAAGAATGAATTATAGCCATGTTCTCTCGACATGCAATTCCCATACCAGACCTGTGGAATAGCTCTATCAGGGAATCTTGTCCCAGTTCGGATGTTGATTGCAATAATTCCCCACATCTCTCTACTTTCCAGGCACGTAGCCACGGGGGGGGGGGGGGGGGGGGGGGGGGGGGCACGTGCCCCCCTAAAATTTCCAAGATCGGTTGAACTTTTTTGACCCCTTTTTGACCCCCGATCGATTACATGTAGGTGCCCCCCCCCCAAAAAAAAAAAAAACATCGAACTCTGGCTACGTGCCTGCTACTTTCTGCCACTCTACACTCTTGCATTGATATTTCACTCCATGTTTTAATGTTCCCCTCCCTTAAAGACTTGTGCACACAATAATTAATGGTTGAAAACTTTGACACAAAATTTAATGTCGAACGCGTGAGGGTCCCATACATTCATATTCACCAGCAGGTCTTAATAGAACCCCTCCTATTTCATCCCAAATTGAATTCCCTTTCGTCAGCTTTAGGCATAGAGTGTGTCCCTGTATATTTTTCTCATTCTCCGAATTTGCTTTTACAGCATGATGTTGAACATAATGAATATGTTTCCTAGAACTTTCAAACCTTCACTTTTGATTGCTAATGTCCATTGTTCCTGTATACGATGTGACATAAATACTACTACCAATAATACTACTAATAAAAGTGGAGTCTTGAACAGCGCTCATGTCTGGCACACTGTGCCATTCCTGGCGCTTATAGTTAATACATAAAAATATTCATTTATACTCGTCTGCGAAAAGCCTCGTATTAACGATTAATAAAAGAAAGTACATGGATATATAAAAAGATATTAATTGTATCGATATTTAGTTCGAAAAATGTAATAAAAGAACGATAGAAAAAATACGATAAAGGGAAACTAAGGGGCATTAATCAAAATTGATATAAGTCTCTTGTCAGATGGAACAGTTTTATATGAAATTCGAGAATTCATTATCGGTAAACACATGGTGTGGAATATTAAAGCAACCATTATGGATTCAAAAAGTAAACACTTCGTAGGGGAATGGGAGCTCATCAGAAACGAAAATTAAATCCACGCACGGAGAATTTCAAATTGACTGGGAGACAAAAATGGTGAGCTCATAATTGAATCTACCCGCGTGCGTTGTCGAGGACCGCCATATACCATTACAGATTTAATTGTATCAATTTGTTTGCATTTGCTAGTCTGTCCTTTGGTGAGTGCGCCCTTATTGGAATAGATTTCCCAGGACTGTTCATCCTATCCATCCCACTCATCATCTCTTAACAGCCTGCATTTCAAATTGTATCGTACACCGTGGGAATTATACGATTCCAATAATTGTTGTTGTGGTCATTTCTATAATTTTAAAGAAAAGTTAAACAATAGATACAAGTTTGCGCATACACAATGACAATAATAATAGCTAGGTCCATGATCCTGTTCGGGTTATTAAAGGCAGGTCTGAATGAGGTGTCATTGAATATGGAAAGGGAGATAAATGGAATACAGTAACACAATTTGACATTAACCTCAGGACTACATCTCAACAACAACAATTACTATGAAAGGGAATCAAGCATAAAGAAGGCATTGGAAATGTAAAGCCTTGGCACTGACAGTAACTCTTTACTTTGACAGAAAAAACGTTCTCCTCCGGGATTCTTGTATAGTATGTGCAAACTTGCTCCAATGTAATCAGGATAATATTTATTAAAAAACGTTTTCGAGTTGTTCAGTGAATGTTATTCTATCTCTATTTATGTTTTAATGTTTTTCTTTGTGTGTTTTTTATCCATAAAAAAACACATTATATCAATGACTTAAAAGGATTAGAAAATAAACTTGTTATTTGCAAGCGGAATATATTTAAAGCTTATTTCACTGCATGGATGCTATCACTTAGTAATTTCCCCCGAAAACCTAAAACTAGTTGTGGTGAAAGTGGAGTTACCTCAGGGGCGTACGCAGGGGGGGGGGGGGGGTTTGGGGGTTCAAACCCCCCCCTTTGGTATTTTAATGTATTAAACCCAAATAAGGTGACCTTACCCCCCCCCCCCCCAACGAAAAAATGTCCAATTTTGAAATTTTGGAGACCAAAAAAAAAAAAACCGCTTACCCCCCCCCCCCCCCCCCCCCCCCCCTCACATTTACTGGCACTGGTCTTTGAAGGGACTTACAAATCATGGTCACTACACAATTTACATTTTTTGACAATTCATTATTAAGGAAATAATATCTAAAGATCATAATGGTGAGAGCAACCAAAACGTCCATAAAGTCCAACTTAAAGTCGATCTTAGTCTTTGTGTAACACTCCTTTGGTTTTACATGTTTTAAATGACAGGTAGTTATATTTGTAGGTTTGAGGTCAAGTGTGTGAGGGCGTGAACGTGTGATGTGGATGTGAGTAAGCTCTCTGTGCTTGCCTATTGACCAGCTCTACATGTGAAATCTCAGTTTGTTTGTTTGTTTACCCGACTGCTGAGAAACCATGTGCATGCTTGTATTAGAAAGCATGGGACTGACGGCTTTATGTTCTCTCCGAGGGACTTGGTAAGTGATGCCTCACCAAAGGGTATAGCGCATCGACTGTGTTTCAAACTCAGAACCTCTCGGTTACGAGACAACTGGGATCCGTTTCACAAATGACAAAATAAATCAGTGACAAATCTGCAGATAACCAATCAGAAGCAAGGATTTCACTAGCTTATAAAAAAAATGTCGTGAAATGGGGCCATCACTGAGCCATCTCGCACCTCCTGCCCTATATTTCAGATGGTGACGTTTAATAGAGGTCGGTACTCAGACGTAAATAATCATATTTGATTGATACTCGCCTGTTCGAACCTAATCAACCTCCCACACCCTCCCAAATCCTCCCACACCCTCACACATGAACACCCATGGACAAAGCACCCTCGCACATTCCTCCACCCACATTTACCACATTATTTTGGCATTGGAAGGCAAATTTAAAACAAATTTGCCTACCCCATCTATGTAGTAAAACTTCATTTTATGTTAAACTGACCTAGCGTATAGACAAAAATGATAGGCATTTCTTAATGCGTTTACTACAGAAGAATGGAGTAATGCCTAATGTCATTGGGACCATAAAGCGGAGTCGAAACATTACAGTCCTGTAAATTATGACTGTAATTGATTATTCAATATGCCATTGAGATTTTTATTCCGGATGCCCATTATGAAGGGAAACCTTTTGTAATGTTTAATTTCTTTTCTTTTACTTTTTTACAGATATACAAAGAGCTTATATTCAAGGTAAGACCAGTTTCATACTTAACCTCTATTTAAATCCTACCATTTTCTAATATGTTGTTTGTAATCGTAATGAAAAATTACAATCTTTGGATGCACCCTAGTATTGCTAGTACCTCCGAATTGGTGTCCGTTCCCGATGTTTTCTTCTTCTTTTGCCTCGTAGAAACATCTTCTTCTTTTTTTTTTCTTTTTTTTTAAAATGAGATCCGTTGCGCCTTTTATCAATGTTACATTTTCCTTGTGTGTTAACAGGGACTTGGTTTAACAGTTGATTTATATTCTTATTTATGTTTTGTTTTCTTCTTTGATTGCGGTAAAAAGTGGATCTACTACAGAGGTCTAATACAAATTGACATTTCTCACTAGGTTGTTCTGTTAAAACCTTTATAGATAATATAATTCAAAATTTCTTGGTAAAGAACAGGACATTGAATGAAACAAACCAATGTCCCTCTCTAAATACAAAACGCTACAACGGGCATAGTAAAGAGTGAGAGAAAGAAAGAGAGAGAGAGAGAAAGAGAGAGAGGGGGGGTGATCTGAGGAGAGAGAACGAGAGAGAGAGGGGGAGGGGAGGGGGAGATGAGCATTTACAAATAGATCTGGAGAAAGAACCACACAAGCAAACTACTTCACTGAAAATTCCCTTCAGCTGACTTCGATCTTGGGTCAAGAACCAAGTCAGAAAGGAGAATGTTTGGGAGTCAGGCAATAATTGCTAGGGCTGCACAATTACCATAATGTTGTTAGCATGGATTCCCTTTCCGGGATAATCGAATTAGATTGGCTGAAACCAATCACGAGGTCTGTGACGTCACCTATGACTAGCGATTTCTTATTGTATCAGTTAAAGTGTGAGTATTCTTTGACATGAGTCATTTAGTCAACTTCGAAAATAATGAAGAAGATGATAACGAAAATAGGAACTAAATCAGAGCATAACTTGGATATTAACAAGGAAATAACTTCAAAAAAGCGACAAGCGTGCAACAAAATGTTCAATGTAAGACATTCCTATTAGTATCAGTATGCGGTCCCTACAAATATTATTAAGATAGATTGATTGTCTTGTACAGGACGACAGTGCTTAGTTGGGATTCGAACCCTAAACCCTCCGATTGAGAGTCAAATGAATGAACCACTACACCACGGCCCCCCCCTCATAACACTTTATTGTATCCTGAGATCCAGAAGGGCATAAACGTCTGGCTCTCAACAGTCGAAGAAGGCAGAGAGTGTTAAAGATAAACTTTAGTACTGGTAATGCGATTGCATTGTGAAAGAAAAGGTGTGGAAAGGATCAGAAACAGTTGATCATGTAGCATGTAAGTATTGGTGTGCACTGCAAGGTTCTGGAGTCATCAAAATCATAATAAATTTGACCGAGTCTTGGTAAAGTAACAAGCACTCACATAGAAAGCTATATATGGGACAACACACATGGTGTCGGGGCTAGTACTACCTTGATTTCCTTGTCTTTCTATGCTCATTACTCAGCCAGTATACATTTTCTTCCAAAATTGTTTGGCACATGTCATTTATTTGTAACCTTGAACATTCAGTGTAAGTTTCGTTTGATTCTGTGAGAATTTTTTATTATTTTTTTACCAGTACTGGAGTTTATCTTTAACACCATAGCTCCGTGGTTATATGTCTCATAAGATGGCAGAAAATTTGGTTGAGATGCCAGTTCAGTCTTGGGCTGTCCTTCTCCTCTTGGGGTCTAGTTTATCACTCTGCGTTCATCTCACTAACACAATCCAATTTAGTTGGGTAGGTAGCCGCTTAACTCGCGGTGCTTTTATTTAAATAGTGCGTCCTGTGCTGGCAGCTTTTCACTCACAGTCTATTCTCAAAGGATAGCCTGATGACGGGAGGAGGTGTAGATGGTGGAGTGGGGGGGGGGGGGGGGGGAGGGGGGGGGGGGGGGGGGGTTCCCAACTTACTTCAAAGGAAAGAAAAGAAAATGATAAATCGAGATAATAGAGACAGAGAGAGAGAGGGGGAGAGAGGGAAGAGAGAGAGATAGAAGGAGAAGGAGAAGGAGAAGGAGAGAAAGAGAGAAAGAGAGAAAGAGAGAGAAAGATAGAAAGAGAGAAAGAGAAAGAGATAGAGGGAAGGAGAGGGGGATAAGTGGGATTATGAAAGAATAAAGGCCTCCTGTCATCTCGACCTTAACGTTTATCCAATCCGAATTGAAGACGAATCGTCTCTAAAGTAACGGTCGAACGACTCCTTTGTAACATTTGATGCATTTCACTATTATTTCGAGTGTGGATTTTCACTTCTGTAAACATTGCCCTTCTCCTGTTATCGTTCGAAATGCTGACATGCATTTCATACTCCTAAAAAGACCGTTGCACCCCCCCCCCCCCGCCCCACATACACACATAATCCCTGTGCTCCCTCTACACCTGAACCCATGCTACGCCGCTGGTGACAGGATTAGAGATATGTGTATATTATACCATGAGCACAGCGAGGGTTGAATATTAATCTTCCTTCATCTTCATCTGAACCTTGTCTTTCAGCCGAAGCAGAACCGTGTTTAGTATACAAACGACTTTAATCACAGCTAGCATGGTTATTATGAACATGAAAGACGACCGTTCCGGTCTCAAAAAGATAATTAAATGGCGGGGTACAGTGATTTCTAATCACAAAGGGACCATATTTTAGCAGTAAAACACATAAAAACCTATTTCTGCGGTCGTTATTCTAAGAATGGATATTACTCGATTATGACAAAAGTACGAGTTACGAATCGATAAGAGTGACAGGATTGACTCAAAATTAGCTGCTTTCTTCAAATATCAATAAAATATGTAGATTTTGTTGGCCAATCGCAGCAGACACAATGGTTTTATCTTCGGAAAACCTGTATTAGAACAAATTCGGTTTAGAGAAATAATATAGACTGACCACTATGTCGACGTGCGAATCTAAACGTCCCTAATGACGCCGCATGTCCCATTGGCATACAAGAAACTTCAGTAAGGGACCCGTCATGCCTCAGGGCGCAAAAATGGCATGGTTATGGTAAGTGTGTTTGTGCGCGCGCTCTCACCTCAGCATTCTTGTGGGGTTTTATGTGCGCTTCACATACCCCTTGTGAGGCATTTTTACTTTGTGGGGAATTTTTTCAGGACCCCACAGAGTAAAGTCTTTCAAATGACTGTATATTCGGTGTCCTATGCCCTGCGGGGCATTAGAAGTGGTACCCCATAAATGACTTTTTGTGAGCGTGTGCTAAAACTTGCACACTTTTTTATGGTAACATCGTAAGCACACCGCCGGGTTGTTATCGCCAGGTTGTACATACCCCACTAGTAGGGGAACACAAGGTATATCTGGAACGCACAGAAATACCCCCACAATCAGGTGCCCCACAAAGGCCCTGATGTGAGAATGTGTGCGTGTGTGTGTTTGTGTGCGTGTGCGTGTGTATGTGTGTAACTTGGGTTTTAACAGACGTGAATCAATTATTATTTACTTCTGGGGACCGAACTTTAACTTCGCCCTTCGAAAGACGTGGCTCAGTCTCGAACCCAGATCCGCTGATATGAGTCAGTTTGTAGGCGAAGACAGGGAGCTGACCGTACCATGGACATTACCACTAAACCAAATCACATTTCCCCACATCTCTGTGATGAATATTAAAGTGACTCGGTAAAATTGTTGAAGATTGATTACAAAATTGCGTAATTTTTGTATGAAATGTTACTTATTATCTTCCTTTTAATTTACTAACCCTCTAACATGCAAATATCCTGAAAAAAATTCTCAAATCACAAAGATATTAATGGTTTTCTAAGATGGCGTCACTGTGCAACACCCTCTAACAGTGATTAACAGTAAATTCTCGCAACCGTTTTTCCATCAAAATAAGACAAAAGACAGGCTTTTAAAATAATCTGTCAACACTTAAATGTCTAGAATGGTATGTAGAGCCGATTCATTACTTTGTGACGATTTACATGTACCTAAAATGTAATTAAATCGTAATAATATAGTTGGGAGAATTAAGGTATCGATTAGATCAGTTTTTCCCAATTTGTATCGTTAATAATGGTCTGTTTTCACTCAAACTTTCAGATTATCTTTAATTGTACATCTAGTATTAAAGTCACTACCACAGCACCGTTTTCTCTCATGTGTACATTGTTACAAAGTCCCTTTAATAGTATTCATATTGCGCCATATATCTCTTTAGAAACATTCACATAAAGCCTTTTACGTCTTCTTCCTTTTCATCCATCAGCTGGAGATTTCTTGGATGAGATTATGGACTTTATGGACGGTATGTCGTCATCTCTTTTTCTTTCCTTACTTCCTCAAACACGATCGCAAAGTCTTTCGAGAAATAAATTCTCGGCAAGGACAATTTCAATGAAACTGATCGTACTGCTTAGCTGTAAAGGAATTGTTTTGGGGGAAATGTATCATTATCATTTTCATATTTGCATATTTCGGAATTGATGCATGGCTAGTGAAATTAATAATAATAATAACAATAATAAAATTTAGCTTTTATAAAGCGCTTAATACAAATGTCTATAAGCGCTTTACAAATATATTACTACCCTAGCTTGGTTTCTTGAAAGTCGTTGCGATCGTGTAATGAATGTTTGCAGAAAATATAAATCGTTTAATGTTTTATTCGATCAATTAACCAGGTCTCTTGAATTATTTAATCATTGGTTAATTTGCCCTAATAAAGTAGCGAAGTAGGACGTCATACTGGTCAAGTTGTCAAGGTTGCTGGTTCCAAACAAACTTGCGCTAAACAGTCCCAGACACTGAATTTGCCCTGTTCCAGCCCGTTGCTCGCGGTGAACCTCAAGCACAGGCTCTGTTGTTTAGAACCAGTTACACCTGGACGACGAGCAAATATGACATTTTTAGCACTTCGGTAGGCCTACTCTTTACTACATGTAATTAACGGGGGGGGGTTGTGAAGCGCTTTGTAACTGCAAGGAAAAGGCGTTTCATAAAATACTCTGTAAATTCGATTGCATTGGATGTACAAAGAAATCGTTGTCCATATTTTTAGATCAAACTTTTTCTGAAGGCAGTGGTCAATTGGTATGTTTACTTTAAACTCTTCCACTGAAATTAAGAGGAAATGATTTCACAATACCCTCGGATTCTAAGTACGATTTATAGATAAGTACTTCAAGTCTTTCAAATTCCTAAATCCGCCTTTTCTTAAGATTTATTGTAAATGTTTTTAAAATTGTTGTTAAAGGTTTCCTTGATAATCCTAGATATCATGTAACAATTATTTTGTTTTGTCATATCAACTATATAGCCCGATACATATAAACAAAGTTGTATCATTCGAAAAGTCCGACTACGCTATTAAGCCACTAAGATCATTGAAAGAAGGCTGGAAAAGGTTGTTATAATTACGAATATCTTGCCTCATTGGTCTAACTTTAAGTACTCAATTAATTAGTTCATTAATCTATTACCTAATATATTGACCTACTCATACTGCTACTACAGTGCTACTACTACTGCTGCTGCTACTACTGTTACTACTACTACTACTACTACTTCTACTACTACTACATCATCATCATCAACAAAATTAGAAATACAGACATCATTGATATTGTAAACTTTTGGAAAACGTTCAAAGACTTTCTATTAACAAACTTATTTATATTTTTTATTAAAGGATTGCCGATGGCTTCGATGTTGTCCGACTTGACTGGTGGTCAGATCCTGGGTATCATAATAGTCATTACGATCGTCATGCTCCTATCTATCATCATAAACATCGTTCAGTGGTACACGAAATAGATTACATAATTAATTGTATTTTAGAACCATCTTATTAAAGGTTTGTACTAAATAAGGATTCTGCATTGCTATTATTATCTTTTGTTTGATTACCCTTTTCAGTTATCACAGGAACGCTCATAAATCTTAAATAACAGATTACAGAACTTTGCCGTCTTTCGTTTTTTGGGCCGTTTTTAAATAGGCCGCCATTTTTATCTTAATGTGACCTTTCAGATGTCTAATGATCAATGCAGCAACAACATATTTTGTCTGTGTAAACGTCGGAGATTGTTTCTGTCGAGAAAGACTATAAGAGAGCAACAAAACGTTTCCACCATAAAGCATAATAAAAATGATAACCTTGTAATATTCTTTTACAAACTACAAGTTCCAATTTCATAATAATCTCTCTCTCCCTCTCATCTCTCCCTCTCCCCCCCCCCTTTTTTCTCTCTCTCTCCGTCTATTTCTCCCTCTCTCTCCCTCTCATCTATCTCGCTTCCCCCTCTTTCCCTCTCCCTCTCTCTCTCTCTCTCTCTCCCTCTCTCATCTAATTCTCTCTCATACACACACACACACACACACACACACACACACACCTCTCTCCCTCTCATCTCTCTCGCTTCCCCTCTATCCCTCCCCCTTTCTCTCTCTCTCTGTCTCTCTCCCTCTCCCTCTCTCATCTAATTCTCTCTCTCACACACACTCACACACACACACACACACCCCTCCCCTCTCTCTCTCTCTCTCTCTCTTTCTAATCTCTCTTTCTCTCTGTCTTTGCTAACATAATGGACTATCTATACATTTCTATCACGATGCATGTCTAATGAATGTAAAAAATGATGTTATACGCATTTATTGTGGATGCTACACAATATGTTTAAAATATGGGCCATTTGTTGAGGTTTTCATGATTTAATTAGATTAGTGATAAACTTTGCTTTGAAATGCCTGTTTTTTAAGCTATTTGGTATATTATGTGTAACCTTTTATATGTTTAAGACAAGAATATGAACATTTATCAATGATGTTTGATGAAATACAATACATTACAATTCATTATTTCAAAGCAGTACATAACTCCTATATATTCCAATATTCATATGAATCGTTTGAATGCATGACGATGCACGTGTGTGCACGTAGCTATCTGAATTTCAAACTGTGACACTATCAGAAGTACGTCGGAAGCAATAGCAACTTTTCAAGTACAGACATGTATAACTTTCTACACGAAAGTAACCAGACTTTTACAACAATTTTTTTCTTTATTAAGTATATTTCTTTCTGTCTTTTAAAAAAAAATTGCTGTCTTCTTTCTTTCTTTCCTTTTTATTTATTTTTTTTATTTTTTTTGTAATCTTTTTTTTTTTTTTTTTTCTATTAATGTAATTCTCTCTTTTTTATTTGTGGAATGCAGAATATCATTTATTTATGTAGAAACGAAAGTATATAATCCTGAGTGATGATATGTCAAAATTATTCACATTTATTAGAATCAAATAGAGCAAGATCATGAATCAACGTAATTCACATTTATACAAGACTTACTTTTTATACGACTTAATGGTAGGACAAACATTTCAACAAACACTTCTTTTTGTCATTGTCTACTCTTTGTATTATGACCGTGTTCTTCTATCTTTGTCGTGTAAAGTATTGTCTTGTCCCTTTCTCGTCTCTGTTGGCATCCCCCTTTTTCTTTCCCTTACTTTGTAGTTCCTTTTGTAGTTACAGATTAGTTAATTTAATTACTCATTATTCCTAAGTTTAACTTGTGGTGTTCACATTTGAACAAGCATTGCTTTTTAGTGGACCCCTCTGTTTCCAACATGTATTTCTTACATTTGTTTTAGATGCTTATAATTGATTTGTAATGTTTTGTTGGAAACATGAATACATTCTAATTTGAATTTGAATAAAAATCATGTATATTTCACATTGGTTACAAATTGATATTATGTGTGATTAATTACAAGGCATTAGTTGGTACTACAATTTGTCTCTCTTTTTTTAAAATGTCAGAAGGGGCAAAACATTTCCAACTGTTATCCATATACCTTTAGTAAGGAAGGTCGTGGTCTGCGTTACCGTGGGGGGGGGGGGGGGCGTCATTTTAAATACTCCCTTAATAATCAATTTCACGATATGTTTGTTAGCTGGTTTAAGAAGATCTATGTAAACGCAGTGCTCATGCATTCCTTAGCCTATAAAGCTAAAGGGGGAAGTCCAATACAATCAACAACAACAACCTACGTAATATGATTGCACGCGAGATATACAGAGTGAGTCAGAAAAAATGTTCCACTTTTTAAAAGTTGAATTGTTTGAAGTATGAATATTTAATCATGGGTTTCATGATATGTCTTGATAGAGTTACCCTCCCAGTACATTTAGGTACCATTTTCGTTTGAATCTCTGCATGCATGACTGAACATCAGACAATCTTTACAAGACTGCCAGATCTCACTTGCGCCAAGTTGCTGGGTGAGGAATAAAATAGTGCTTTGAACAAAGACAGCCAGACAGATAAAAACATACACACACCCACAGGCACACACACACGCACATACACACAATTGGGGTAAAAACTATTATTCCACCTTAAAGGGATCCGGTCACTTTGTCTCAGATTCTGAAACAAAATCCTGGATTTAGCTCATGCTGCAATGATAATTATAAACCTTTAGGTCAGTCAGGAACCCCGTGACTTTTACAAGCCGATCGCCTGTCTGATTATCAAGATATTAATGATTGGAATTACAAATTTTGAAAACCGTTCGCCGGACGGTTTTCATAACACTACAGTTTATTGGGGAAAACGAGTATGGTAAAACCGGTCACTCAAAGATTTTTACTTTTTTGAGGCACTTCTTGATCATTTTGAAGCGCGATATTTTTTAGGGCTTCAATATTACACCATATCACAGACACTGGTATCATGTAGGACCGTGTATCTCAGATTTAACATTGTTAAACGATCCCTTTAATGACCAACAGAGAACAAAACTGTAGATTAGTGCATTAAAGTTGTAGTATTTACAAGAATACCAGTCATGTTTATTTCTTCCACATCTAGGTGAAATTTTCTTTGATCAACATTTCTGTTTCTGTTTACAAATAATCTCGCCCTTTTTGTATTTTGGTTTTGAAATCAGCAATTGAATTTTTAACGCAGGGGCCGTGATCCCGGGGGACGGGGGGGGGGACACGTCCCCCCTCAACTTTTTGTTTAGAGGGGATCGTCCCCCCCTCAACTTTTGAAAAGTTCACACAAAATTTTATAGCTCTGGAGGGCCCAAGAGTGCAGCGTTTAGACAAATAAAAATGCAAAAATCTTCTCACTCGGTAGCTACGCCCCCTTGCATAATATTCTTCAAAATGTACAAGTAAATACCGAGAAAATCGAAGTGTGAAAAAAGTATCTGCTTTTTTCATACTATAGTTTGGCTAAGGAGTGTAATTTTGTAATACAACAACACTTCAAAACCTGTGAGGGGGTAGTCACTTCCGTCACCTTCACCCCTCTTATTCACTATACTCCCTCGCACCTGCGTAATGATGGGGGGGGGGGGGGGGGGCTTAGGGGGCAGTTCTCCCAAAATCAAATTCAAGCGGGGTTTATTTCTAATTCGATACCAGTGATTTACAAATGTTGTTGAAATGGCAAGATTTTCCCCTGAGCTTCCGAGAGCTCTGCCCCCTGGCTGCTCATGTGACCCTAATTAAATGCCTAAAACCCCTGGGCTTCTGAGGGCTCCGCCCCTGGACCCCATTCCAATAAGTGACCTGCATGCCAGTGTCACAAATAAAGTATCAAAATATGCTCATCTGACCGTAATTAAGTGCCTAAAACCCATGAGCTTCATGGGGCTCCGCCCCTTGACACCCGCCGGGGCTTTGCCCCTGGACCCCACGCCAATTTACGCTCCACTTTGCTTTGCTTTGCTCTAACTGATCGTAAATACTGTAACCCCCCCCCCACACACACACACTTTGAAAAACGTTCCAAGGGCCTGCGTAACATGTAAGAGTGGTGGTGATGCGGATTTTTTTTCTCCCCCCCCCCCCCCAAAAAAAAAAAACGTTTTTGCTCATTACGCCACTCATCCTCCTCCCCCCCCCCCCCCCGGTCATGAAAAAAAATCGCCGCGCCTGCTTGAATGTTTAACTCTGAAAAATTCGAATGAAGTGTAAAAGGCACGATAGTATTTTTTTGTATAAACCTGGATATTTTTGTTTACATGTCAACGTTCTCACTTTTATTCTTTTCGTGAAGAAATCTTGAATCTTGAAGCTTTATTTTGTAATAGTGCTTGAAATTTTGTTTGCACTATTACATGGTATTTCAGACTAACATTTTTTGTTATGTTATGGTTTATTCAATTTGTGATTATGACATCTCAGCTACTCTGTTGAAATAAAAAAAACGAGCGTCTATTGCATTTGTACACGGCGCATTTGCATAAAGTAAGCAACCGTACGCAACTGTAAGCAACCATACGCCTGGCCTACGCAAGCGTACGCAACCCTACGCCTGTCAAACGCAAGCGTGCACGTATGTACGCCAATTGCATACGTCGTAGGTACGCGTTGCCTACGCCCAGGGTACGTAACCAAACGCCATCGTACGCCAGCCTATGCATACCCTACGCAGGGATTACGCCGAAGCATAATTGTTTTCATGAATACGCAACTCTACGCAGATCCGGTGTAAAAGGGGCTTATTTGTACTTACATAGCAATATACAGGAATATATGGCTACCAGAGTACAGGAGATACAACTAAATCCAAAAACTGATATAAAAACAACGCTTCATAAACTCCAACTTGTCTAGTAGTTTCCAGATTACTAAGTGTCTAAGAATAACGAGCAACCAGGAGCTCTTTTTGGAGAGCAAGCAAAAGGCATGTGCAAATGCCTGTGTGCTCATCGAGTAAATATGTTTAATTTTCAATTGACCTATTTCCATTAAAAACTAACACATATTTACATGTGATATAGTACAGGCAGTTCAAAATCTAGAAATCATGAGCATTGTGTAAAAGGGGGCGTAGCATGATGAGACTACGTGTCTTTCTGGTAGCCTTACTCGGGCCAATCGGGTATGACTACGGACGACGCGACCGCAGCATTCACATGCGTGCAACATACGCGAAACCGGAGCGTGAGGCGAAGTTCGGTCTGTTTCGCGAACGCTTGCGCGCGCTGACCGTTAATCAAGTCAATTCGTGTACGTGCAGTTGTCCAAAAGAAGTCAAAGATGGTGTTAACCACTATTTGCCATGCTACACCCCATTTAACTCTTATCATGCCACAGTGCTAATCCCCATTGTGCCAAGTCCCAAACCACGGAGTGCCAAGTTTATATTGAGATAATCTGATTAACGCGATGGTTTTATGAATAGCTAGTGAAAAACACATAGCACAGACCAATGAGCATGAACAATAACTGCTACTACAAAAGTGTGCACGCACGCACATGGCAGCGTAGCAATAGCTTGCTCGCTTGTAAAAAGCACTATAACGATAGTGTGCATGCACCCCCATGGCAGGCTATGAGTTAAGTTAATTTACACAAACTGTAAGCACCTGTAGAAAGATTGTTTTACCTTGTTGATTCAGGCGTCCAAATGAACAAAATAATGACACAGATATGATAACATAATAATGAGTAGTGCGCATGGATTCATCTACTCACCCCCTCCCCTCCTTAAGCTGTAATAAAGCCCCACTGTACTATGTGTAGCTATACTTGCGCCCTCTATACAGCCAACAATGCCTATGTTCCCCATGATGCCCTCTTTCTTATGTTAATTGAGAGCTGATTTGATGAGATAACCACCTGGAAGTGACCTTGCAGAGAGGTCTAATCCCTCCATGCCAAACTTAAAGGGATAGTTGAGTTCTGTTCCCAGCCCGCAAATGCCTTCAAAGTGGATGGTTGTGCCCTTTTATAACCTAAAAGTGCTATGAAGGTAATTTTAGACCCCAAAATGTGTAAAATTTAGCCAATACGATCATACCAATTCAGCTCCACTTTCAAAAAAACATTGTGACAGTTAATTAATTATTTAATTAAAAATAACAATACAAGGGCCGGCTGGTTGTGCGTAATATAAGCAACACGAAAATGCCAACAAAATAGCCAACATCGAAATTGGCTGAAATACGACGTAAAAGGCGTTATTCCTTTTTTTCAACCGTTTTTTTTTTTATTTGTCAAAATATCTAAAAATTTGGGTGGTACACAAGTTTTAGAAAAATCGTTATTTTTCAATCTTCTCTAAACCGATTTTAATCAAACAAAGATAATTTTGTCATTTAAATATTATGTTCTTTCATATTTGAAACTCAGTTGTTCATTATCTCACAACAAAATTATTTTGTGTAGCGCCCTCTGCAACAAACTCAACTATCCCTTTAATACTCAGACGCAAGCATTTTGAAACGCAACGGTACATCTGCAGTACACGATTTTTTTTGCTTGCCGGTACATCGACTATTTTCTGCCGCGATTCACCGCAAAGTCATTGCATTTCAAGTTTAAATGTATATGTCGGCACCGCTGAGGTCGCGCCACAATCGTTGAGCAGCACGCGACGACGCAACGCATCGTAATGCTAATATTTTGCATAACTTCTGGTACAGCAACACTTAGCCGTTTGTGATAGCAGTGGCTTACCCGCGGGGGGGGGGGGGGTTCCTATGACAAGCATAGTATGGCAATATCAAGGGGAAGAGGGATTCAAGAAGAAAAGTGTAAACATCTGGCAAAATCGAGAAGGAAGTAGGAGGAATTGGAAAGAAAAATAAACACCGGGAAGTCCGTGGACTGCCCCGGCGGAAAGGTAGTGTGCCTACGCATACGCCACTGGATGGTGGGCAATGCAGTAAAAACACTCTAACCCATACCTAGGGTTTTTGTTTCAAGTAAATGTTTCCGCTTTTCTCTTTCTTTTTGCCTTTTAGCCGCCAAAGGGGAGGAGCACGGGGCTGTATTGAGATTGCATGAACAGATCACAGCAATTTATGTTTACAATTCACTTTAGCATATATATACCCAGGCTTTACGGGAGATATAATGTTATGCAGGGGCGTACGCAGGGGGGGGGGGGGGGGGGTTTTGGGGGTTCAAACCCCCCCCCCTTTTGGAATTTAAATGTATGTAAAACCCCCTAAAAAAAACTAAACCCCCCCCCCCTTTGTTTTTTGTTTGTTTTATTATTTTTTTTTTTATTTAAAAAAAAAAAAAAAAAAAAAAAAAAAAATTATCCCAACGGCTAACCTAAATAAGGTGACCTTACCCCCCCCCAACGAAGAAAAATGTCAAATTTTGAAATTTTGAGACCAAACAAAAGTGTCCGCTTACCCCCCCCCCCCCCCCCCCCCCCCCCCCCCCTCCGAAATTTCTACCTGATAACAGGTATAATTAAAAATAATAATAATAACAATAGTGGTTTCTCGTATAGCCCTTACTTCTGCCAGACATGACAAACCTGGCGCTCCACAATTACTACCCCCTGCTTTAGCATGGCTGCCATTATGGCGCTCTAGCATTTCAAGGAATGTATTCCTAGCCGGTACCCATTTATCTCACCTGGGTTGAGGGTGGCAAATTGAGACAAATGTCTTGCAAAAGGTAATAAGAGCCGCGTCAGGACTAGTACCACGAACCATGGGATTGGCAGTCCAGGGCCTTATCCACTACACCACTAAACCACTTCTGTTGCAATAGAATGCAATAAAAATATGTCATGTTTAAAAAAACTGAACAACCTTCCTCATTGCTCATCTCTCACTCTCTCCCTCTCTCTCCCTCTCGTTCATTCCGCTTATAACTTTTTTAAGTTTTTTATGTTTCTCCTTCCAATATATGTATGCCTCTGACCGTGTAGTCCAATAGGGCCAGGGGAATTATGGAATAAAAGCTCTGCCTTATATCATAAAGTTCTCACATAATTACGATATGCCCTCATTGCTATTGTAGTTATGCTTATAATATGAACTACAGAAACCCTAGTTATTTTATTAGAAACCTTTATTATTTTTCGTGCATATTTTGTTATGGTCTTCATAAAACAAACATGTTATATCAGGGAATCCATTTTGAAGGCAGATAAAAATGAAACTAATACTAAATAAACTGCTTTTATCACATTTATTTTACTGTATTTTTGCAATATTTACATTTGGTAGCAGAAATATTTCCTCGATTTAATCAATGTTATAAACCCTTTAAAAAATATTGTAGACTTTAAATAAGCCTAGTCATTAAAGGAATACACCAGTTTTGGAAACGCCCCCCTCTCAAAAAACTCTTATTACCAATCGTATGAAAGAATATGTTTTGACTTATACGTGATGATACAAATTTTGCGGGTAAACCGCCTACTAATTTATATATTTGGTAAATTATTATATCTATTCGGACTGGATAGATATCGCGTAGTCCCATAAACATCTTTCTGTGTACAGTGCTTGTAACTTTACCAAGACTGGGCCAAATTTCTTATCATTATGATGATTCTAGAACCTTGCAGTACACACCAATACTTATATGCTAGATGATCAACCTTTTCTGGTCGATTCCACAACTTTTCTTTTACAATTCAATTGCATGACCATACCTGGTCCATACCTTTGATTTGACATCATGATCATTTGGCAAATTATCGTTATTTTTATTTAAATCATCACTCTCAAAGGTAAAATAAAGTGTAATATTTCAAGAATAATAGTGCCTCACGGGCAATATCAAATACAATCAAATTTCTTTACCAAATAAGCTTATAAACAAGAATATGGTGATTTCCTTTAATCCATTGCAATAGTATGCTTACACTTTAGGTTCGCGATGTAAATGAAGGATAGAGATTATATAAAAAACATAGGGAGAATATATTTTATATACATGTATATTTTACTAAAGGCGTCATTAGAGGGGCATTTGGAGTGAAAAAATGATTCATTAAGTAGACATTGTCATTAGGAGGAAAATTCGGTGTCCTCTTAACGGGTTGTATGTTTTATTTCTCATTGAAGGCCCAATTTTGTTATATTTATCCCTTTCTATATATGTAATATTACTAAAGGTGTCATTGGAGGGATATTTGGAGTGAAAAAAATAGTCATCAAGTAGACATTGTGGTAAGGGTTAGGGTTAGTGTTAGGGTTAGGATTTTTATAAAGACCACTTAATGTACCATGTAGGGTATTATATATATATATATATATGAAACCCTACATGTTGTATTAACAGGACACCTGTATCTAACCCTAATATCTCTGATTTCGCTTTCAAACAAATGTTTCAATACAGATTCTCTTTTATCTTTTTACAATTTGTTTGCGTTGTAAAATAACTTAATGTACAATCCAGAATGATATGGTCAGAAATAAATTAGACTGGCAGTTACTTTCTATTTTTAGTAAGTGCTAAGATTTGTATGAAAACACGTTGAATATGTAACACACTATATTCATTCTGTATGAAGAGAATGTGCAAATAAAGAAATAGGTGAATAATTCACACGAAACCTATTGACAATTAGGCGACATTTTACCATCTACAAACATTGGCATGACCTTAGCCCATTTACTGTAACATAGACCTTAACACATACCCTTCATATTTATAATTAACGCAAAATACACCTTCATACATGCACATGACTATACAAACACTGTTGCTCATGAAGTTTTGAATATTTTTTTATTACGTGTTTCCATGAAAAGATTGTAACAGTATATTTTTTTCTTGATAAATTCTCATAACTGTATTGATGAATCTTTATGAACCCTTAGATTAATCAATAAAGTTCTAAGAAGATATAAACTGTATCTTTCAAGAATAAATGATACTATCACAATTATCTCATGAAAATAGGTAAGAAATGTTATTCCAACATACATATACATATGGGGTAAGGCCAGCTCAGCCTATGGCATCGCGAGGCTACTTAGTTTAAATCGAGAGTTAAAGTATAATGATAATAAATGTCTTGATTTTAAAGGAATATGCATTGCAGCCCGGTGGCTAAATTATAAAATATTTTTGCAAAAGTATCTACATGATAAATAATACACTAAGAAGGATCATAGAAATACATAAAAACAATCTATATCCAGTTGTAAAGCACTCATGAGTGTAATATATACAGGTGAGTCTACTATTAAATGAGAGGTAAGTTTTAAATGCATAGATGAAGGTTCAAAATAGTATAGTGTGATTTAAATGATGACCGTAAAAGGTAAAGTGTGGTAGAGGCAAGCTGCATGATTTTAAGAAGGCAGATGGGAGGGACAGATTGATAAGGAGGACTGAGAGTGCAAGAAAGAAAGAGGAGGTGAGACTTGTGCGAGAGAGAGAGAGAGAGATGGATGGACAGAAAAAAGGAGAAAGAAAGGTAGAATAGAAACAGAGGGAAAGAGAAGGATAGAGAGGAGAAGGAGGGAGAGAGTGGGTGATGAAAAGAAAGAAGAAAGGGGGTAGGAGGTGATCCACACACAACAATACTATGAAATAACACGAACATTGGCAAACGTTGCAAGGTAAATTACAAGTAAATTTTACACAGTATATACACAACATAACTGACAGACAATTAGAAGAATGAGTTGTTAAATGTATGAGATCGGTTGCTACTAGGACCTCGTGATATTCACAAATATCATGTTTTCTAGGATAGCTGCACCTCTAGACATTGTCAACTTATCTTTTTAAAGTAACTACTTTACAAATTTCTACTAAATGATCCCTAAATTTTTTTTATAAAAAAGCAGAGTTATGATGCAGAATTCAAACAAGTATATTCGATAGCCTGATTCAGCATTCTTGGCTAAATTTAACAAAATGTATTTCCTATAATATCCCTCTAATATCCCCGTAGTCCCAGTTAGTTGGCTCGGATCTGCTTTGTACAAAATAAAAGATGTAGACGTAATGTAGTATGACTGCATATCCGAACAAGGTGTAATTTCACATGTCAAGTGTAGACGCATACAATCCTTCATCCAAGTCATTGAGAGACAGGTAATTCTGTGAAAATCAAAAGAAATTAAGGTAATAGTAATAACAACAATAATAATACCAATAACAATGATACTAATAATAATAATAACAAAAGTCAGACATCATTATGAGATAAGATAGGAAATTTCAATTATCGAGGTGCCCACCCCTTATGCCCATGGAAAGAGAGATAGAGAGAATGTGGAAAGCCTAAGTAGAGATGACTCCAAAAATCATCGGACACACACTCGTGATGAAGAGGGAATTAAAGGTGTCTCATCATCACCAAGATCTCCCCGAATCTACACGTCTAAGACCTGCAGAAGACAGATATATTGGCAAGACAGCAGAACAATAAAAAAAAGCATAGGCATGTATAAAGTCGCTCTTGATAGCACATCGTGCTTGTTGTTAAAACTAAATCTTCAAGAAAAAAATACGGACTTGATCCTGTTTTGCGGAATAGTAATGGCAAAAATAATAGCATTAACAACAACAACACTAATAATAATATCAATAATAATGATAATAATGATGAAGATACTAACGATAGCTTCATTAATACCTCACATATATCAACCCAGGGGACGGTAGATGCGAAGTTCTGTTGTTACACTGGCTAAACCGCTGAAAGAATTCAAGGAATAACTTCGTTTCAAGTACCCATTTTTTACACCCGGGTGGAGAGTGGCAAATATTGAATAATATCTAGCCAATGGCCATAGTGCCACGGCGGGACTGTAACAACTAATCATGTGATCCTCGATCCGGTGACGTATACACTAGACCACGACACTGCCAATCAACACCGAAGGTCGACCGCAATGAATTACTCTCACATTATCATGTTCATGTTTAAAATGAAGATCGAATTTTGTCATGTAATATTCTGTTTTCATAATTTTATTAAAAAGGGAAATAAGCAAAATATGATTATTTGATTTAAATGAATTTAAAAAGCATGAATATTAATATGAAGGATATGGCAAATCAGTTAACTAAAAGAAAAGTTATTAATCACAAAAATTGCAAAGATCATAAAAGGTCAAGGCTATAATTGTTTCCATTACACCTTCTTAGTGAACTGAGATTAATGTACTAGCGGAATTATACAAGTGGATATGTAATAAGGAAACTAAATGATGTATTAGATATGTTAGAAGAAGACAATTTGAGTACATCTTACATGAGTCTTTTCTAGAATCCTTTCCAAACTCTTGAGGATCTGATCAAAGTTACTCCGACGTGTAGCTTCCTTCTCCCAACAACCAGACATGACCGAATACCTGAAAGATACGAAAAAGAGTCGATCCTTATCTAATAGAAATCTAATAGAACTACCGAATTGAATCTAATACAAAGACAAATACAAAATTTCGACAAATTCAAAGTTCATGTGCAACAGAAGTTTCGTCACTATTGTTTCATTATGTTATGTGCGCACTCAGTCCGAGGCGTTTTACTACACCTTATTTTTTTAATCATTCGATCACTTTCTCTTTTTGTCTTTTCTTATGTTGTTCTTTTTTTCTTTCTTCTATCACCTTCTTTTATGTTATTCTTTGTTTATATCCTTTTATCACTTTCTCTTTCTGTCTTTCCTTATGCTATTCTTTGTTTCTTCCTTCTATCGCCTTCTCTTATGTTATTCTTTGTTTTTATCGTTATATCACTTTGTTCCTACCGTTCCTTTTGTTATTCTTTGTTTTTCATTATATCACCTTCTCTTATGTTATTTATGTTTTTATCATTCTATCATTTACTCTGTTGAGTGTTTATTAATAATAAATCACATTTATAACGCGCCTAATACATTGTTTCTAGGCGCTGTGGTACTGTTGTCACAGCAGCCTTTAACCCTAATAAGGCCGGGGGCTATTATGCCCCCCCCCCCTCTACGATTGTTCTGATTGCTCGGGTACGCATATGGATGGCGCCCCGCCGCTCACTGACTTTTTTCTTTCGAGTCTTGCGCATCTTTAACAAAAATGAAAATCGGACCTACAGTTACAAGGTCACGTGACGTTTTGTCTTTGCATGTCAGCCCGAAAATCGCTAATTTTTGTGATTTGTGTACAAAACATATGGAAATATCATTTTTCCTAAAAATAGATTAAACATTGGTTATTGGGTGTTGTTTAAAGTTTAGGTGGTTGTTCTGGGAGTCAAAATAGTTGAATTGTAGTAAGAAATGAAATAAAACAACAAAAACAATAAAATACAGAAGTTAAAGAAACAATGAAATACCTATTAGAAATTATCAAAACAAGAGATAGCATAAGGAATAAGCTGGCTCTTCCAATTTTTTGTCGTATTTTTTATTCCAAATGGTCTAATGAATATAAGTAGTATAAAAGAATGCTTAGATATGAATAATATATGATTTATGGGTAAAATGTGATTTTTTTATGACAATATTTGCATACATTACCATAAATATGCAAATAAGTGAATTTTTCAAAAAATTGGAATCATCATATTATTCTATACACTTCACTTGACATGCGTGCACATTTTCGCGGGGATCGGCTCCTTCACGACCGAAATCTTAATGGGGCATGATGCCCCCCCCCCCCTCCCCCCGGCCGTACTAAGACGTCAAATAGCCCGGCCTCTTTAGTGTTAAGTATATCAATGTCCTTACACGTAATAAAAGCCGGGACGACAGCACCAGGCTTACATGTTACGCTATTTTACGTTACAAAATTACAGTTTGTTACAGATAAATGAATAAATCAACTTAATCTAACTTAAATTATGGTAAAGATGACTTATTTCCTAACAAATAGTAGTACGACATCATTTATTCATTTTGACATGTTTAGAGAAGACAAAATTCATGATATGGATTTGAACAGATGAGTTTTTAACATTACTTTGAAAGTGGATACAGAAGGAGCATTTTGGATGTAGGACGGGAGGCAATTTTACCACTGGGGGAGGGGGCGGCTACAGACCTATTTGTTCAGCTTCAGAATCAGATTCAAAGGAAAGATAGCAGAATCAAGTGAAATCGTATTTCTTATTGTTTGGAAACATATCTGCATTTGATACAAAACATCATCATGAAATCTAGCAAATATAAATAAAGCATCGAGTGAGTAAACTTATGACATTTACAGAACAATTCGCTTGAAAGAGTAATATTTACACTTCTTGTCCACAATGGAGAGGGCATGGCATCTGGTAACCATTGGCAACCTCCTTTTGGACAGTGTCAATGGTCTTTTTAGGGTATGGCATCGCACCTTTAAGAATCGAAGAAAAATAACAAGAACACGATTTTTTCCAAAATACGAATATGTGACATCTAAAGCTATGGAGAGAAGTTATATATATTTATCATATACATGTATATACAATTTCTCATCAACCTTTGATAGTACAAGCGGAATTAAGTGAATAAATTAGACTAAATGTTATTCATATCAGCGACATGTATTTGAATATACGAATAATGCAATCAATAAAGTGGAACAAGTGACTTGAATTCTTCATCTCTAAAATGCATCAAACAAGTATTAGTCATGATCTATTTTGATTATTTAAGTGCATTGATTTGCTCATATGATACACGGTGGAGGGGTCGTGGTATAGTGTCCCATTCTCTTGACTCTCAATCCGAGGTTTAAGGGTTCGAATCCCAGCTCGGCACTAACTTCCTTTGGCAAGACATTTATCCATATTTATCACTCTCCACCCACTCTGCCCACCTGGCAAGGGTAATAATAATAGGAGGGCCCTGATGAAGAACAGCTATAAAGCCCATAAGGCTTCCTACGTAAAAAACGTCATGGTCTTTAAGATGGTACACTCAATTATATGCAATATAAACATTATTTGTTCACCTAATGTCACAATTTCCCACAAGACGATACCAAAAGACCAGCTATCTCCTTCTGTTGATTGGTCGCCAGTAACCATGGTTTCGGGTGAACTCCATCTTGTTGGTTTCTGAGATGTTGGAAAGTATTTAAAAAAGGTTTTAAATTGTATTCACTTTTAAGTTAGAGTCAATAATCATTTTATTCATGGCTTAAAACGAACCGTAATTGGCAGACAATGGCTTAAGTGTTTACAATTTACAAGCAGATTTGAAAATACATCAAAAACAATATTGCATATGCTTAAAATGAAACAAACACCACGGTTAATAAAATTTCTGATAATCAGGGCGTATAAATATACCAGTATTGGTATAATAATTAAATAATCTATGCTGATGATATATCATTAAATAGGGTGATACTCACACCTGCGTTGCTAAATAGTGATGAAGATAATCCATAATCTGATAGCTTGCATTGCTTTCTATCACCTAGTAACACATTGTGAGCGCAGAGAGTTCCATGGATGATCTTTGTAAAGAAGAATAGAAATAGATAATCATAATGATAACAATAAATAAATAAATAAATAAATAAATAAAATCCACAATTATATGAAATGGATGTTTTTGATTCACCTTTGATCATCATAACCATCCTTATACCATACTGTCTTACTCTTCTCCCATTTTTAAACTTTCTTCTTCAATTTGTGTAATTCTCATCCTTCTCGTATCCCCTCTGTCCTCTTCCCCTCCCTTCCCCCTTCCCTTTGTTAATTCTCTTCTATTGCAAGTCATGAAATAAGGTTACCTTCTTTGATGCCAGATACTGCATCCCCTTTGCAATTTGCCAAGCCAGGTTGAGTAGACTACCTTCATCGATACGAACCCTCTTTGGTTTGAGATTGCCGTATGTGGGTTGAGACTGCACCCCTGTGGTCTGTAGATGGGTGAGTAGGGTACCCCCAGGGATGAACTCATACAGAATACCACCTATCATTCAATAGAAAACAATACTGAATCACATTGATATTTAACACTGTATTTTATCAGACATCATGTTATAGTATACGAAAAACATCTTCAATAATTATCAAATACAATTGATTGTTCTTCCAAGACAATCTTGTTTTACTATTTGTATCGTTTCTGGTTATTCAGACGCGAAGCTTACTCAAAATGCTTTGCACCTCTAGGGATGATAGCTTAGGTAGCGTTGCAAATTATTAGAATTAAATGCTCATATGCATGAATATGTAAAGATTTTAGCGACAATCAAAAGCTTTGTAATTGCGGGATGAGGTGTTTTTACCTTGTTCTTGGCAATATCCTAGACACTTGACAACATTCGGTTGATCCGATAGCTCAGAAAGGACCTTGACAGCTCGAAGAACGTTGGTTGAATTGTTCACTTGATCTAAGAAAAGATACATTCTACATATAACTAGCACATTTGCTTTCAATTTCGCAGAGAGTGATGTGTTAAACTCAATCATGCAGTTGCCAATAAATAAGATTAAGGGAAAATAGTGCAGACAAGTGAATATAAATGAATATATTTATATTCATATTCATATTCATATTCATATTTATATTTTTTTTCATTTCCAACATAAAGGTAAACAAAGATATTACATTTTTTTTCATACATAATTCATTTTTCAGGAAACTATACAAATAAACTTTGGAAAAAAAAAAAAATTGCAAATAATAAAATTATTGAAAGAAATTCTTAATTTCTGAGGAAATGTGGGGGATCCACTAAAAAACAGTGCTTGTAGTTTGTGGATCCCCCAGAAAAAATTAAAATTTAATGTTTCAAATTTTGCCTACGAAGAGTTAGAAAACACAAGACAATATTACAAAACAACATACAATGTATAAACACGAAACGAACAAGGAGAAGTAAAACAGATAAGAAGAAAAAGGGAAAAGGGGGAAGAAGGAAGGAGAAGCAGGACAAACCATGACCGAAAAAAGGGTAGTTATAAATGTTAATTTTGGGAAGGTAAATTCATAAGACCAAATAAATATTAAATTAATCAAGCAGATGATGAAGACCTAAATGAAAAATTAAGATGATTACCAACCAATATCAGATTATTCTTGTATATTAGTATAAGATTTGAGCAAAAATGTTTTTAGATTCTTCTTAACTCTTAAGCTGCAACCCATACAATGCACCCAATGCCACAGTGCTAATCCCTATTGTGCCAGCCACAAATCTCCTGTGTGCCAAGTTAATTTAATTTAATTAAGGTTGGTTCAAGCGCGTGTTATTTAAATCTTTGCAAAAACAAATCGCTAAATTACTCGAGAAAATCCAATCTGATTGTTGTATACAAAGAGGCTGTTCACACCGCAATGAGATAGCGCGGTCTATCGTAGCACCCCTTTTTTTCTAGCGCGCGCTACACCGCGCTATCTCTCGTGGACCACCCCCAAGAGGTGCTCCAGTGGCACGCCGTTTTGGCTCGCCGTGGCTCGCTGTTGGGCGGACCGAAACGACGTTGTACCTTCCAAACCGCAGAGATAGCGCGGTCTAGCGGGCGCAATCTCTGCCGGTGTGAACAGCCTCAAAGACGCGTAATCCAAAGCCGATAATCTGATGCACGCGATGGTACTTTCAATAGCGCTGCAAAAGTACTCAGCACGGTGCAATGGGCATGAACAATGACTGTTATTACATATGCGCCCTTGCGTGCACAAAGCAGAGTAGCGGTGGCTCGCTAGCATGAACAATCGATAGCGCGCTCGCATGCACAGAGCACTATAACAATAGCGCGCTAGCAGTCTCATGGCAGGATATGAGTTAAAGAATTTAGGGATGGACTATTTTTAATACCATCACTTAGAGAATTCCAAAATCTAGGACCATCATACATAAAAGACTTCTTCGCTAATAAAGTTCTAAAGAGCGGTAGGTGAAACTCGTTTGACCGTCTAGTTGGGTAATCATGAAATAAACGATTTAGGGGGAACATGGCATCAAATATATGTGGAAGGGTCTTTCTTGAATACTTATACATATATTGTCCTAAGTGAAGTAGATACAGGTCATTTGTTTTTAATGGTCTGCCATTAACAAATAACGGGTCTGTGTGTGAGAGTGGAGCAGAATGGTAAATAATACGGAGAGACTTCTTTTGTAATAATAACAGTCTATTTAGTAGAGTTTGCTGCGTGTTGCCCCAAGTAAGTATCCCATAATTCAGATATGGTAAAATTAAAGATGAATAAAGCATGATTAGGGATGATGTCGGAAAATGAAATTTAAGTTTATTTATTATGCCAATATTCCGTTAAATGATCTTACATGTATTATCTATATGGTATTTCCACGAAAGTTTGTTATCAACAGTTAAGCCTAAAAATGTAATGAAAGAAACAACTTCCAAAGGGGTATCGTCAAAAATGATATTCTTCGGCAGAGTGTCAATAAAATTACTAAATAACACATATATATATATATATATATAACTTCAAGCAACTCAAAGGCCCTATCCTAGTCACTTAAACTATCCATTACCACTCCCCATAATACCATAGTAACCCCGATAGACAGTTGACCAAAGACCAATCAGAAGTATGATTAAGTCACCCATCCAACTTTGTTTCACTCTCCAAAACTTTCCTGATAGTAATTTTTTTCTAATCAGGAGACTTGAATTTTAACCATGAACCGGCGAACACATATTTTTTTAATCTCCATGCTAAACAATTTAATTGTATTGAGAGTTGCTGAACTCTGCCAAAAAATACATCCATTATATTCCTCATCTAAAAACCGATCCCCAAACATAACAATATATAAATATACTAAATAAAACAATTGAACTAAAAGTGAATAAATGAACTCTCAAGAATTTGTATTTCAACTGTTTAAATTTTTTATTTTTTATATTTTTATATTGCCATGACGGAGGATTATCTTAAATTGAATCGTTTGATCTAGATATATTATTATATACATTGTTTACTTTTGAAGCGATGTGTTACTTTATACGCTTGTTTTGGTCACACTGAAATTCAACTTTATAGAAAGGTAAATTAAGGCATCTCTATTTATGATGATAAATAAACGTCTCATTTTAGGCGATTAAGCGATTTGCTTGTCGGTCTTTTTAACTCATTATTTTGTTTAGGGAGTGGTTGGCAAGACCTCACCTGGAATCTGCCTGATAGCAACGTCTACTTGGCTTTGATTCGAGCGGAGTTCTCCCTTCCATACCCCGCCGAAGTCACCGCGTCCGATTGAACCGAGTCTGGTGAAGAACGTCACGTTTTCAGGAGCAATGATGGGAGAGTGGGATGGACCGAGTTTGAGAGATGTGTATGCTATAAAAACAAACATTAGATTAATAATAAAACGATTCGAATAATTGAAAGATCAAATACAAGCAATCTTTCACACTCTAAAACAGGGATAAGGCTACCCTTGGATAATCTTTTCTCGATTTCTTTCAAATATAAAACGAAAGTGAAAGAGTATTCACCATGAACTTATAATTGTGTGTGTGTGGAAAGCGAGGAGAATTTGCGATTTGAAAAAGCGGCTGTTATTATAGATAAGTTTTAAAACCCCTGTTAAATGAGTAGGCCTAACACAAATCAGATCAGGGAGAATGATTAAGCTTATAATGTTTCCTGTGGATTATATACTACTACTTTTATTAATAAAGTAATAGTCTTGATAGTTACAATGTATTGGGCAGTTTGGGACGAAATGATTATCATTTAGTACAATAGTATCTGTGTGGTTGTGGGACATTTTTAAACGTTTTTATGGCATTTTACAAAGCCATTTATCTACCCTTTTTATTTTGTGGGTGAATTTTTGATATGTGATTAATTTTCGTGGAACTAACGCTTTTCTCATTTTAAACTACTGACTGATTTTACAGATTTTCTCACCTCTATCTCCATTCTGAATCATCTCATACGCCGTGTTGTCGTTTGCCTCATGAGATACGTGTCTTTCTTCTCTGTGAAAAAGCGATACTGAACAAAATGACCTTTCTGCCCTAGCCCATAGCCATCTATATACAGAGTTTGACCAAACCGGTTCGTTTTGGACGCAATATGGCTACTACTACTTGTTTGGCAAGCACAAAACAAAAGAATATACGCCATGTTGTGACCCAGTGAAACCAAGTTGTCCAAACTCTCCTAATCAATGACACTGCCCTAGCCTATTGTACAGCGCCATGTCAGAGCCATCTCATCGAACTAATTTCCAATTACTCGTATTATTGCAGTTTTACCTGTTTTTGTGTAACATTTTCGTTTTCTACATTACGAAATATGTCTTCATTCTGCTTTCAAATTAACTACTTTTCAATCCCCTTGAATGTGCAAAGTTTCATACCAATTCAATTTCAAGTTTCACTTTACTTTTTAACATATTTGACACGTAAACACATGAATAATGATATCATGCTTAACTTTAGAGGTTTCTCGTATTTCACTACATTCGAATATTGGTGTGTGTGAGAATGTGTGTGAGGGGAAGGGTGTTTGTATGAATATTTATAGATCGATATATAGTATTTATATTCTCTTCAATATTTCGAACTGCTAAATACTAACCTGGAAACGGTTTTCGATGACTCTTCGAAACCTGCAGAAAGAAAAAGAAGAGGAAGAAGCAAATATAGAAACTTTAATGGATATTTTTTGTGTAGAAAATAGGAATATGGCAAATTTATCAACAAGGAAGTAAAATTTAGTCTCAAGTAAATGGATCTCTATCCTAAGGTATTGATATGGTATGGAGGAATACATTCAGGAGATGATAGATGTTATGATATCCAAAGACAAATACCTTCGCTATCAATTTCCGATATCATGTTTTCTCAAACTCTTTAAACAATACCAATTCAATTTTGTCATGCCCTTTGGTAAGGCATTTATCCTCGTTTCAAAGTCCCTTGAAGAGTACTTAAAGATGTCAGTCCTGCGGTTGCTTATTTACAAACATACACATAGATATTTAACAGTCAGGTATAAACAATCATGAAACAAACATTTACATATCTTATAATCGTTCTGATTCCATCGTTCAACTATTCTAGTAGAAGATGAATATAGTCACCTGGTCTGGTCTCATGTCTTCTCAACATGATGAATTGAATGATGTTGATGATGACAGAAGCCACTAACAGGATGGCTAAGACAGCTATACCTGCAGAAGCCCCAGAATTCAGACCACATGGCACACAGGTGCATAGTGTAGGATCTGGATGATGAGCAATGTTTCATACAATATATAAATACACAAGCTTCTAGATGAAATCATGAAATCTGTGATTAGTTTTCTACAAACACTCAGCGGTAGTAAAAGACACATTCTTACGGGATTTTTGCTCCGGATCCATTTCATACACTAACCGAATTATTTGCTTCAACCCTAGACTAATTACTATAATTAAACCGTAACTCTTACCCTGAACCTAACCTAAAACCCAATCGCAGCCCTAACCCTTACCCTCACTCTAAACCTAACCTAAAACCCAAATCGCAACCCCAACATTTACCCTCACTTTAAACCTAATCTAAAACCCAATCGCAACCCTAACCCTAACCCTTACTCTTAACCTAACCGTAAACACAATCGCAACCTTAACCCTCACCTTGATACTCTAAAACCTACCTAAAACCTAATTGCAACCCTTACCCTATACATTTGACGAAACAAATACAAGGAAAACAATTTGCCGGAGCAAATGTAAGATCACATACCAGTACTATAACATACAGGTATCTATAGATATATAACAATTTTAAAGAATCAAATTTAGACCCAATAACTTTAATTTAAAAAATACAATAACCACCGTGTTTCAGCCATACAAAACAAACATACTAAAAATTTAAAAAATCAGTTCACATTCTACCGACAGTGACACTGAATAAAACAAATCATCAGGGGAATTCCCGATTGAATTCATTCCGATCAAAAGAGGAACCTCTTGACGAAATTGAGGAACAATACTGTATGCGTATTCACCTATACTATGAAGCCTCGCTTCAACCATTGCAATAACAAGACTTTGGACTCTGGTCCGTGTTCACAAATACATGGTAGGTTAATATTTGCTGAAGTAACAAGGGAACAATATACATTGCTCGGATGAATACACATCCTTTGATATTGATCTTCCTGATATTTTTATATCACATATAATAATTTATAATGGCATAGTTTATTACAATGGCTCATTTATCAGGAGCTTAAAGTGATGAATTGCTTATATTGTTAAGATTGTACAGAAAGTTAGAGTTTACACTCCAATCGAATTGCTAAATTTTAATGTGAACTGAAACTTGTATCCCCCCTACGTCTACCCTTCTTCCATTTACGTTTATATAAAGTGTTGATAAGGAGAATGGTCTGGTGTGTGATACAAATTCAACATCAAATTTACTTCTTTATGTATATTCATGATAAATATTTACCCGTATAATCCTGTATATTAGTTTATGAAGTCAATAATATGACATAACACGGGCATACATGGAATAAAGCAATATCAAAAGAATTAAAGTCATACATTCAATTATCTCCCTCCTCTGACTAAAATGTATTGTTCAGCTATTCATCATTGTTTAAATTGGAGAGATGAAAATAAAAATAAAAACTTTAGTAGAAATAAGTAAGCCATTGGTTGGAATGAATCATTACAAACAAGTAAGCTTAATGCTTGTAAGCAGGCACGTAGCCACGGGGGGGGGGGGGGGGGGGGGGGGGCACGTGCGCCCCCCTCCCCCCAAAAAAAAACATTTCCAAGATCGGTTGACAATTTGTTAGACCCCTCCCCAGGACGTCGATCAATTACATGTATGTGCCCCCCTCCCCCCACCCCCCCCCAAAAAAAAAAAAAACAAAACAAAACAAAAACATCAAACTCTGGCATTAGGAATGACGAAATTGCCAGAAATGTACTGGTGCATATATTTTTTCGGATAAATGTCTTTTTTTTTCTTCAATTAATTTCATAGTTAGCTTTTGTAAAGCCATTTTAATGCCTAAATCACCCTCCTTTTCACCAGAGGGCGGCTGCAGTGACGTCATATGCTATTGCGCAATACAGCACGGAAACTGGGCTTTTTTTCCTGAGCGTTCTGAGTCGTCATGTTAAAACGGAGCACCTTAAAAACAGGGCACATGGCCTTGGAATATTTTTAAGATGCATTTAGTAGTATTAAAAAACAGAAAATAAAGAATGAAATAACTAAAACTAGTACCGGTAATCTAAATGTTATAGATGTATATCATGCGTTTCGTACTGTATCAACAAGTTAATTACAACTTCATCTACATGTATAAGCACTATCATTTCTAACCACTCATACTAATTGACATTACAATCTATAAGTGGATTTTCTTGTAGTATTTTGATTATATTTGGAATGGGTTGCCAGATGTTTTAAAAGAAATACCAACTGTTTTCGCATTCAGGAAAAAAAAAATATATCGTATCTTCTCAATAGGGAGTATAGTTTTATTTCATCTGATTGCCTTTTATGCGATTTATGTAAATAGTCATATTGTGCTTTATGATGTGATTATGGTATGCTATATTACCTGTTTGTTTGATTGTTGTTTTTATATTTTTTTAAATGATGTATTTCACTTGAAGGGTGGTAATATAAGGGATCAGCCTTGACAGACCAACGGCCTTTGCTGATCCCTCGCATCCACCACCCTTTATCCTTCTTTCGTTGTGCCATGTCAATGAATGTTTTTATTTTTAGTTTGTTTTATTTATACTGATTTTACTGACATCTTCTGATGTGTTTTTATTAGAGATGTGAACAAAATAAGAATTGAATTGAATATTACGAAAGACGTATTGAGAGCGAATTAATCATTTGCATACATTACACGGACAAACCCATGCTGAATCCCCTTACATTGTAAAGTAGTTATCAAGAAGCCTCATTGGCCCGATATTCACTTGACACAAGTTAAATCACCGTACACAATATTTGCTCAGTCCGAATTTGTTTCAAATGAACATATTGAAAGCCTATGCGATCCTACAGTATTCAGTGATCGTTGTCGCGGTTGAAATAGATAATAAACTTTTTATATTGAATAGCTCCCTCTCAATGTCAATATTTTAATTAAGCTATAAAACAATGTTCATTGACTAAAATCGACCGATTAGCTATTCCCGTTTAAAAAGGGATGGGATAACTATAATTATTACGAAAATTAATCGGGAAAAAATATGAATTCATTGGTTTAATAGCAACTTTAAAGAAAAATGCAAGTAAAAATGTACCTTAAAACAAGAATGAAACTACTGAAAACAAACAATCAACAATCAATTTAAGAATGACACTGAGAGATGCAAACTTGAGCTAATAATGTATCTTTCAGCTTGTTGGCTTTACAATGTCTAATGTAATCTTCTCATTTATAGGGATGTACTTTTTAGGATGGGGGAAGGGGAGGGTTGGGTGAAAAAATACCTCTGAACTTGTACCCTCTTATCGATCTGGCATTAAAAACTAAAATATTCAAGGTTTACAATCTTTTGCACAATCTATGGTATACAGGGACATGTATATCAGGAGAAACAAATAAGTTTTCTAAATTGATGAATAATTCCAAGTTATCCTAAGAAGAGTTATCATCATTGTCTGTGTGGAGCCAGAAAGGTCTTACCTCATATCATTTCACATCAAATGAACATTCGTCTGGCTTCAAACAGACAATACTGGTCTCATGTAAAAGTAATCGTTTCTATGAATTAATACAAACAATTTTGATATAGTTGATCTCTTTTGTTTTATAGCAAATTATTCTGTTCAGTACAAATGTTCAAATATGCAAAGGGGTAACCAAACTTACTTTGCATATTAAGAGTAGTTGTTTTTTCTCCATTGAGATCAGATACTTGATGACCGGTGATGACACATTTCAATGTTTGACCATTGTTGTCACTAGTAGCTTGAAATGTGCAGACACTCCTCGTACTAGACAGATCTTCTCCAGCTGCAGGGTACGTTACATTTGTATCATCACAAGGTGAAGGCCCATCATCTAACATCCATGTGATTGTTTCATCTGGTCTACCTCCTAAAGCTTCACATATTGCTTCGAACACGTCAATGTTGCTCTCTGTTATAGTTTTTACCGATAGGTTCCGTATCGATTTGACTGCAAATCAAAATAATTGTTGTTGTAAAAGGTGATAGTACAAAATTACTGTCAGAAATACCATTACTCTAATTATTTCGTCTAATACTTTGTAATCGTCGCAATATGAATAAAGATTGTTATTATTATTATTATTATTATTATTATTATTATTATTATTATTATAACTATTTTTTATCAATTTTCCACAACATAATGTACAGATAGATAAAAGAGGAACCGGACTTCATCGAGAAATCTGGGGTCATCTGTTTGTGTAATGATTTCATCAATTCATCTTATTATTATTATTTTTATTATCAATATCATTATAATTACTATTATTAATATCATTATCATTATTATCATTCTAGATACATTAATAGGTCTAAAAATGCAATTTCAAATAGATCCCTTCTTGACATCTACTGTCCATGGATCCTCTTTTTAGGTACTGGTAAACAATACTAACTTTAATGAAAAGCTACAAAGGCAGGAACTACATTAACATTCAGTAAAATAGACTGTTCAAACTTTCTATGACCCACCTTCTACTGTTAGTTCTGCACCTTCAATGTTTCCTGTTCCTACAGGAAGTTCAACACATCTATAATGCCCTTCATCTTCTACCAGAGTATTAGTGATTGTCATAGTAGATGTACCCTCATTTTCTGATACACCAAAGTTGACATATTTTGGATGAGTAGAGGGATTGGTAACCGCTTTTCCATTAATGAAGATATTAACAATTGGAATCACTGAACGATCTTCCCATATAAAGGTATATGGCGCTGCTCCTCCAGTACAGGTGTAAACTGTGTCAGTACCTTGCTGTATTAAGGAAGGACCTGTCAGAGTCACAGATTGGCCGTTTGAGAATTTCGTGATCTGAAGAAATAAAGATAGGTAGTTGAATCAATCGTTACAAAAAAGCGATCTAAAGCAGCAAACCAATTTCAAATGCTGGTTTAGAAAAGCAAAGAAGATTTCAAATGACTTTTGCTCCGTCTGAATTTTCGATTTTGAATTAATACCAGAATAGTCTCTGATTTATTTTTTTATTTGCGAAAATGGAACTTAGTAGCTACTTACTCGTGCATGGATAATGTGAGCTGATATTACTATTTTCACTTTATATAACGCTTCTTCTTGTTTTTGCTAACGTCATTACAACTTTGTTTCCAAAGAACCAATCTATGAATATGTTAATTTAATATAGAAGACGTTGGCTTTAAAAAATCCATTCATTTACAAAGAGTCCATTAAATTCTGTTTCTACCCTTCTTAAAACCTATACCGAGCGACCTTCGAACAGAAAAATAACAGATATCTTGCAGTAGTGTATTCTTCATCCATGTTCTATCCAATGGGAATGGTGCCTCCTGCATGAATGTTCCAATTTGAGCTAAGAATAATATTAATAAAACCTACTTTATTATGGACTGTATAATTTTTCCTAATCAAAATACACTACATAAGATATTACCATTTCATTAATTTAGTGTGAACATCCCTGCCCGCCTAAGGACATTCGGGCGTCTTGTTGCCCGAATGTGAGTTGCCAGTTGTATTCCCGCATATTGGTATTTTACAAACTAATATCCTCAGAACTGCCAGCACCCCTCCCCCATCAATGTTATTATAGGTAATACCAACTTTTGGTATGAGGACATGACTTTGGTTCAAATGAACATATTGGAAGCATATGCGATCCTACAATATTCAGTGATCGTTGTCGCGGTTGAAATCGTGTCTAAAGATGAAATTGTTAATCATAAAATCTTTACGTTGTATAGCTCCCTCTCAAGATCAAGATATTAATGTAGCTTTAAACAATGTTTCTTGACTAAAAATCGACCGTTTTGCTATATCCCCGTTTGGAAATTATATATTACAACTCCACATTCTGAGATTTTCATGCTCGCAGCTACCATTGGATGGCCGTATAGGCACTCTTTTAAATTGATCACAATTTACCGGTAGCACCGATATTTTTTTTTATATTCAATTGTTCTCGAGAGCAGAAGTGTTTTAGGGGCTAAATTTTCTAGTGCGTATTATACATCCTCGTGGGCATCCAAATATATCAACATTCTAAAGAATCGCTATCCGCATAATTTTCTAAGTTTTAAAAAACTTTGTATTACCTTTAACTAACTCTATTTATCTATATTATGATTTTAAGACACTGGAAGACTTTAGGAGAAAAACAAAACACCCATTTAATGACAAGTGTTTTCTCCTAAATACTGTTTTCTTCTGTTTTATTATAAGTATTTTTGCCCTTGCATGTAATGTGTTTACTGTAACCGCTTTCAGCACCATCTGGGTGTATAATGTTAGACTCAAATCCTCAATTTCTAAAATGATAATTCCACTTACTTATGTCCCAAGCGGAGATTTATTATTTACATTAATATTCCCATGTTTGTATGCACAATACGTTACGAAAATGTAGAAGTGTTGTTGTCTTGTGAAAAAGTCTCCTGACTGTGAACCGCAGGGTACAGGGCTCCGAGTCCCCGCCGAAGTACTTATGTTCTTTGGCAAGACATTTATCTATATTTTTCGCATTTCCCCCCAGGTGAAGCAAATTGTTACCTAGCAGAAATTAAAACATTTAAATGATTGAGCGCTGTAATGGCAGCCGTGTTTAAGCCGGTGTAATAACAATGCTGCGCCGTGATATTGCATTGTGCCAGACAAGAGCGCTATGTACCCCACGTACTATATATGCATGTGCAATAGTTTGTATTGTTTTGCAATAACGAAGACAACTTACCAGCATTAACAATCCGATGAAGTGCAAAATGGCTCTCATATGTTGGATATCCATTTTAGAACTGGACAGTCGACTTCTGTATTAATATATCAATTTCACGATATGTTTGTTAGCTGGTTTAAGAAGATCTATGTAAACGCAGTGCTCATGCATTCCTTAGCCTATAAAGGGGGAAGTCCAATACAATCAACAACAACAACCTACGTACGTAATATGATTGCACGCGAGATATACAGAGTGAGTCAGAAAAAATGTTCCACTTTTTAAAAGTTGAATTGTTTGAAGTATGAATATTTAATCATGGGTTTCATGATATGTCTTGATAGAGTTACCCTCCCAGTACATTTAGGTACCATTTTCGTTTGAATCTCTGCATGCATGACTGAACATCAGACAATCTTTACAAGACTGCCAGATCTCACTTGCGCCAAGTTGCTGGGTGAGGAATAAAATAGTGCTTTGAACAAAGACAGCCAGACAGATAAAAACATACACACACCCACAGGCACACACACACGCACATACACACAATGGGGGTAAAAACTATTATTCCACCTTAAAGGGATCCGGTCACTTTGTCTCAGATTCTGAAACAAAATCCTGGATTTAGCTCATGCTGCAATGATAATTATAAACCTTTAGGTCAGTCAGGAACCCCGTGACTTTTACAAGCCGATCGCCTGTCTTATTTTGAAGATATTAATGATTGGAATTACAAATTTTGAAAACCGTTCGCCGGACGGTTTTCATAACACTACAGTTTATTGGGGAAAACGAGTATGGTAAAACCGGTCACTCAAAGATTTTTACTTTTTTGAGGCACTTCTTGATCATTTTGAAGCGCGATATTTTTTAGGGCTTCAATATTACACCATATCACAGACACTGGTATCATGTAGGACCGTGTATCTCAGATTTAACATTGTTAAACGATCCCTTTAATGACCAACAGAGAACAAAACTGTAGATTAGTGCATTAAAGTTGTAGTATTTACAAGAATACCAGTCATGTTTATTTCTTCCACATCTAGGTGAAATTTTCTTTGATCAACATTTCTGTTTCTGTTTACAAATAATCTCGCCCTTTTTGTATTTTGGTTTTGAAATCAGCAATTGAATTTTGAATGCAGGGGCGGTGATCCCGGGGGGACGGGGGGGGGGGACACGTCCCCCCTCAACTTTTTTTTTAGAGGGGATCGTCCCCCCCCCCTCAACTTTTGAAAAGTTCACACAAAATTTTATAGCTCTGGAGGGCCCAAGAGTGCAGCGTTTAGACAAATAAAAATGCAAAAATCTTCTCACTCGGTAGCTACGCCCCCTTGCATAATATTCTTCAAAATGTACAAGTAAATACCGAGAAAATCGAAGTGAGAAAAAAGTATCTGCTTTTTTTCATACTATAGTTTTGCTAAGGAATGTAATTTTGTAATACAACAACACTTCAAAAACCTGTGAGGGGGTAGTACCTTCCGTCACCTTCACACCTCTTATTCACTATACTCCCTCGCACCTGCGTAATGATGGGGGGGGGGCTTAGGGGGCAGTTCTCCCTAAATCAAATTCAAGCGGGGTTTATTTCTAATTCGATACCAGTGATTTACAAATGTTGTTGAAATGGCATGATTTTCCCCTGAGCTTCCGAGGGCTCTGCCCCCTGGCTGCTCATGTGACCCTAATTAAATGTCTAAAACCCCTGGGCTTCTGAGGGTTCCGACCTGGACCCCATTCCAATAAGTGACCTGCATGCGAGTGTCACAAATAAAGTATCAAAATATGCTCATCTGACCGTAATTAAGTGCCTAAAACCCATGAGCTTCATGGGGCTCCGCCCCTTGACACCCGCCGGGGCTTTGCCCCTGGACCCAACGCCAATTTACGCTCCACTTTGCTTTGCTCTACCTGATCGTAAAAACTGTAACCCCCCCCCCCCCCCCCACACACACACTTTGAAAAACGTTCCAAGGGCCTGCGTAACATGTAAGAGTGGTGGTGATGCGGATTTTTTTCTCCCCCCCCCCCCCGAAAAAAAAAAACGTTTTTGCTCATTACGCCACTGCTCCCTCGTCCCTCACATTTCGTCCTCCCCCCCCCCCCGGTCATGAAAAGAAATCGCCGCGCCTGCTTGAATGTTTAACTCTGAAAAATTCGAATGAAGTGTAGAAGGCATGATAGTATTTTTTTGTATAAACCTGGATATTTTTGTTTACATGTCAACGTTCTCACTTTTATTCTTTTCGTGAAGAAATCTTGAATCTTGAAGCTTTATTTTGTATTAGTGCTTGAAATTTTGTTTGCACTATTACATGGTATTTCAGACTAACATTTTTTGTTATGTTATGGTTTATTCAATTTGTGATTATGACATCTCAGCTACTCTGTTGAAATAAAAAAACGAGCGTCTATTGCATTTGTACACGGCGCATTTGCATAAAGTAAGCAACCGTACGCAACTGTAAGCAACCATACGCCTGGCCTACGCAAGCGTACGCAACCCTACGCCTGTCAAACGCAAGCGTGCACGTATGTACGCCAATTGCATACGTCGTAGGTACGCGTTGCCTACGCCCAGGGTACGTAACCAAACGCCATCGTACGCCAGCCTATGCATACCCTACGCAGGGATTACGCCGAAGCATAATTATTTTCATGAATACGCAACTCTACGCAGATCCGGTGTAAAGGGGGCTTATTTGTACTTACATAGCAATATACAGGAATATATGGCTACCAGAGTACAGGAGATACAACTAAATCCAAAAACTGATATAAAAACAACGCTTCATAAACTCCAACTTGTCTAGTAGTTTCCAGATTACTAAGTGTCTAAGAATAACGAGCAACCAGGAGCTCTTTTTGGAGAGCAAGCAAAAGGCATGTGCAAATGCCTGTGTGCTCATCGAGTAAATATGTTTAATTTTCAATTGACCTATTTCCATTAAAAACTAACACATATTTACATGTGATATAGTACAGACAGTTCAAAATCTAGAAATCATGAGCATTGTGTAAAAGGGGGTGTAGCATGATGAGACTACGTGTCTTTCTGGTAACCTAACTCGGGGCCAATCGGGTATGACTACGGACGACGCGAGCGCAGTATTCACATGCGTGCAACATACGCGAAACCGAACCGTGAGGAGAAGTTCGGTCTGTTTTGCGAACGCTTGCGCGCGCTGACCGTTAATCAAGTCCATTCGTGTACGTGCAATTGTCCAAAAGAAGTCATTGATGATAGATGGCGTTAACCACTATTTGCCATGCTACACCCCCTTTAACTCTTATCATGCCACAGTGCTAATCCCCCTTGTGTCAAGCCCCAAATCACGGAGTGCCAAGTTTATATTGAGATAATCCTGATTAACGCGATTGTTCTATGAAAAGCTAGTGCAAAATACATAGCACAGACCAATGAGCATGAACAATAACTGCTAGTTACAATGCCTATGTTCCCCATGATGCCCTCTTTATTATGTTAATTGAGAGCTCATTTGATGAGATAACCACCTGCCAGTGACCTTGCAGAGAGGTCTAATCCCTCCATGCCAAACTTAAAGGGGTAGTTGAGGTCTGTTTTCAGACCGCAAATGCCTTCAAAGTGCATGGTTATTGCTGTTATTCTTATCTGTGACATTTCTAGTGCCCTTTTAGAACGGCTATGAAGGTAATTTTAGACCCCAAAATGTGTAAAATTTAGCCAATACGATCGTACCAATTCAGCTCCACTTTTCAAAAAGACATTGTGACCGTTAATTAATTATTTAATTAAAAATAACAATGCATGGGCCGGTTGGTTGTGCGTAATATAAGCAAAACGAAAATGCCAACAAAATAGCCAACATCGACATTGGCTGAAAAACGACGTAAAAGGCGTTATTTCTTTTTTTTTCAACCGTTTTTTTTTAATTTGTCAAAATATCTAATATTTGTGGTGGTACACAAGTTTTAGAAATCGTTATATTTCAACCTTCTCTAAACCGATTTTGATCAAACAAAGATGATTTTATCATTTAAATATTATGTTCTTTTATATTTGACGCTCAGTTGTTCATTATCTCACAACAAAATTATTTTTTGTATAGCGCCCCTTGCAACAGAACTCAACTATCCCTTTAATACTCGAACGCAAGCATTTTGAAACGCAACGATACATCTGCAGTACACGATTTTTTGCTTGCCGGTATATCGACTATTTTCTGCCGTGATTCACCGCAAAGTTATCGCATTTCAAGTTTAAATGTATATGTCGGCACCGCACTACGGTCGCGACACAATCGGTGAGCAGCACGCGACGAAGCAACGCATCGCAATGCTAATATTTTGCATAACTTCTGGTACAGCAACACTTAGCCGTTTGTGATAGCAGTGGCTTACCCGGGGGGGGGGGGGGTCCTATGACAAGCAGAGTTTGGCAATATCAAGGGAAAGGAGAGATTCGAGAAGAAAAGTGTAACAATCTGGCAAAATCGAGCAGGAAGTAGGAGGAACCGGAAAGAAAAATAAACACCGGGAAGTCCGTGGACTGCCCCGACGGAAAGTTTATATTAATAGTGTGCCTATACGCATATGCCACTGGATGGTGGGCAATGCAGTAAAAATACTCTCACCCATTTTTGTTTAAAGTACATGTTTCCTCTTTTCTCTTTTTTTTTTGCCTTTTAGCCGCCAAAGGGAAGGAGCACGGGCCTGTATTGAGATTGCATGAACAGATCACAGCAATTTATGTTTACAATTCACTTTAGCATAAATACCTAGGCTTTACGGGAGATATAATGTTATGTTCTGGACAGTCAATTGACTTTTTTTACCGATGCTGTTGACGGCACATGCTGCAGCAGTAGGCCTACACTGTTTGATGACGTATTACGACTGAGGGCAATTTAAAGGGATCCGGTAACTTTGTCTCAGATTCTGAAATAAAATTCTGGATTTAGCTCATGATGCAATGATAATTATAAACCTTAAGGTCAGTCAGGAGCCCCATGACTTTTACAAGCCGATCGCCTGTCTGATTATCAAGATATTTATGATTGGAATTACAAATTTTGAAAACCGTTCGCCTGACGGTTTTCATAACACTACAGTCTATTGGGGAAAACGAGTATGGTAAAAACAGGTCACTCAAAGATTTTTGCTTTTTTGAGGCACTTCTTGATCATTTTGAAGCGCAATTTTTTTAGGGCTTCAATATTACACCATATCACAGACACTGATAACACGTAGGGCCGTGTATCTCAGATTTAACATTGTTAAACGATCCCTTTAAAGCTACTTGGCCAATACTTGCAAATTTGCTTAAATGAAGGCATGAAGGAATGAATATATATGCCTAATCTTGGCAATGCCGATGCGGCTATCCGTGTAAATAAGACAATTCTATTCAATTAAATTCAATCAAGGTTTATTAAAGACATGAATGACAGTCATAGCCTGAATTGTACATGCTTTCACAGTGCAGGTAAAAAACAATGTACGTATAAAATAATAACATGAGATCAGGAAAAATGGAATTAAATGTGTACAAGCATAATTCTAAATTATTAGATATGATGTTAAGCAACAGTATTTATGAATATATGAATTTATTTTTGTTCGCTCTTCTCTACTTGGCTATACTTGGACTTCGATTCATCGGGTCATTGCGTCCGGCCGGGTCTATTTGTAAATAAAAGGGGCCTATTTTACAACACTACGCCGATATTTCGTAAATAAAGGGGCATGTTTCCTGAAATTTGTACCTGATAACAAGTATATTAAAAATAATACAAATAATAGTGGGTTCTTGTATAGCCCTTACTTCTGTCAGACATGACACACCTGGCGCTCCACAAATACTACACTGGCTTTTGCATGGCTGTCATTATGGCGCTCTAGCATTTCAAGGAATGTATTCCTAACCGGTACCCATTTATCTCACCTGGGTTGAGGGTGGCAAATTGAGACAAATATCTTGCAAAAGGTAATAAGAGCCGCGTCGGGACTCGTACCACGAACCATGGGATTGGCAGTCCAGGGCCTTATCCACTACACCACGAAATCACTTCTGTTGCAATAGAATGCAATACAAATATGTTATGTTAAAAAAACTGAACAACCTTCCTCATTGCTCATCTCTCTCGCTCTCTCTCTCTCGCTCTCTCTCTCTCTCTCTCTCTCTCTTGTTCATTCCGTTTATACATTTGTTATGTTCCTCCTCCCAATATGTTTATGCCTCTGACTGAGTTTCAATTTTTTTTACTTTGTAGTGCAATAGGGTCAGGGGTATTATGGAAAAAAAACATTTGCCTTACATCATAAAGTTCCCACATAATTACAATATGCCCTCATTGCTATTGTGGTTATGCTTATAATATGAACCTCAGAAACCCTATTTGTTTTATTAGAAACCTTTATTATTTTTCGTGCATATTTTGTTATGGTCTTCATAAAACAGACATGTAATATCAGTGAATCCATTTAGAAGGCAGATAAAAATGAAACTTATACTAAATAAACTGCTTTTATCACATTTATTTTACTGTATTTTTGCAATATTTACATTTGGTAGCAGATATATTTCCTCGATGTAATCAATGTTATAAACCCTTTAGAAAATGTTGTAGACTTTAAATAAGCCTAGTCATTAAAGGTATACACCAGTTTTGGAACCCCCCCCCCCCCTCTCAAAAAGCTCTCATTACCAATCATATAAACGAATATGTTTTGACTTATACGTGATGATACAAATTTTGCCGGTAAACAGCCTACTAAATGATATATTTGGTAAATTATTATATCTATCCGGACTGGATAGATATAGCGTAGTCCCATATACATTTTTATATGTACAGTGCTTGTAACTTTACCAAGACTCGACCAAATTTCTTATCATTATGATGGTTCTAGAACCTTGCAGTACACTCTAGTACTTATATGCTAGATGATCAACCTTTTCTGGTCGATTCCACAACGTTTATTTTACAATGCAATCGCATGATCAAACCTGGTCCATACCTTTTAATATAACATCATGATCATTTGTCAAATTATCGTTAGTTTGATTTAAATCATCAGTGTCAAAGGTAAATTAAAGTGTAATATTTCTAGAATAAGAGTGCCTCACGGGCAATATCAAATACAATCAAATTTCTTTACCAAATAAGCTTATAAACAAGAATATGGTGATTTCCTTTAATCCATTGCAATAGTATGCTCACACTTATGGGTTCGCGATGTAAATGAAGAATAGATATTATATAAAAACATAGGGAGAATATATTTGTATATACATGTACACACACACACATATATATATATATGTAACCCTACATGTTGTATTAACAGGGCATCTATATCTAACCTTAAATGGTACGTTAACCAGACATCATAAAAACTGGTATATTACCCTAACCTTAACCCTAACCCTAACGCCAACCCTAACCCTAAATTCAAAACTATATAACTAATGAAACTAAAGACTTAAACCTATTGTTTCTTGGCAGCTCTATAGGTTTCTACTGCCTGCAAACGTACGTACACGGTAGTAATTATATTGCTCCGGTTGTCTCATTTTCGCTCGCTTGAACATTGCCAGCACAAACCACTGACCTCTACCTCCTGGACGGATCATCGCCCATTCCCGCCCGTGATAACTCTTGAAGTGGGCTCGCACGCGCGGCGGCCATTTTACACTTCCAAGAGCGATACGGCTCACTATACGTTACGTACTAAAAGGCTGTAATGTCTGTAATATTCATGTTTTTGCTTACCTCGGCAAAATGTTTGCTTTTACTAAATGGAGAAATTATGGTGGGGGTTTGATGAAGTGGACATAATGAACCAAGCAGAACTTATCTATGATAATTCATGCTTATTATCCTTCGTGTGCTTGACCTATAATCTTCCAATCGCGTAGTAAATTGAGTCCAAAGTTCGACTTGCTGTACATGTGTTATATAGGCAATGGCGAGCTTGCGACCTGTTTTGATGAAATTACGGTGGGTGAACTTTCAAAAGTCAATGGTACATGAGGGTTCCAATGAAAGAGCTAGTGATAACGTACGTGAGGGTGGATGTGCTTTTCGTTTAAACAAAAAATTAATTTTTAACGATGGGGGGGGGGGGGGGGGGGCTAAAGGCCTTAGGCTGGCTGCTGACTCTGACGATAGGGGGCGTTGTCAAATGAGACTAAACGGAGCTATATGTATATTGTTCAATCGTTAAAGCGTTGGTCACATCCCACCGTGCGTGTTTTTAGTCCGTACGTTGGCAAAATTTGGGTATCCGTACGTGATGAGTACCGCCTCCGTACGGATTTGGGAGCACGCCGACACACCGTAGCACTTTTAGTGCATGAGGAACTTTCGCTGCGTTCGGGCTGCGTTCGGGCTACCGATTCACCCCAGTGCGTGTGACGTGCGTGCCCGGTACTGCCAACGAGCGCACGACGCACTGACTCCGTGCGTATTTTAAAGGCGCACGTGATAAGTGCGTGGTCCGTGCTTACTCGCCACTTCCCCAGTTCAGCTATCCAATGAGCGCGCAGAACTCACGTGGACCGTACCGAGTAAGCACTTACAACGCACGTTGTTCGCACTGATTTATGCAGTATATAGTCTCTTCGGTGGAATGGGCAGCATCTTGAGGCAGCAACAGCTGGGACTTCTGGAGAACATCGGAATGTCGTCCTATATAAACACCGAGTTCATCGCACATGCACGGACTTACAACGTGCGAGTGAGTAAGGACACCGTACGTGAGCTGCACTTGTAAGTACGGCCTCCGTACGATAACGTGGCAACCGCACGGAGACCGTACGTTGTAAGCACGTTGTAAGCACGTACAACGCACTTACCACGTGCGCAACGTACGATGCACGCAACCGTTCACGGCCAGGCGTGGCGTGCGGGCCACGTACTTACACAGTGCGTGTGACGCGCGTTGCCGGTACCCCCTCCCTGCCTTTGCCACTCCCTCCCTACGTTTTCAGAAAAACGTGGCGGCCGTGGCCTCCCCACAAACCGTACGGAATAAAAACACGCACGGTGGGATGTGACCAACGCTATAACAGGACACGAAAATATCCTGATAATGACATGTCTACTTTATAATGACTCGTTTTTCACTACATATTTCCGTATAATGACCCAGTAAGATAAATATATTGTATAATTGTATATTGTATAGATACTAACTTCACATTAAAATCATTCAAATCAATAAACAAAATTATTATGATAACAATACACCAGTTTACAGTTGTATCAGTGCGCATGCGCAGACAGTTGACCTCGGGTCATTGGCCCCGGAAGCGGGGCCAATAACTATGACCAGTGGTATTTATGCGTAAATTAAGATTGCGCCCATGCAAATGATGATGTGCGCGCACAATGCAGCGCGTAGGCAGTGATATCATCATAATTTGCATGGGCGCAATCTCAATTTACGCATAAATACATGACCTCTAGGTCATTGGCTTTGTTTAAAATGGCGCACACAACCGTAAACTGGTGTATTGTCTTTATGTTTAAAGGGATAGTTGAGTTCTGTTGCAGAGGGCGCTAAACAAAATAATTTGCTCTGAGATAATGAAAAGCCGAGTGTCAAATTTGAAAGAACATACAATTCAAATGGCAAAATCATCTTTGATCAAAATCGGTTCAGAGACGGCTGAAATATCCATAAATATAACGATTTCTAACACTTGTGTACCACCACAAATATTAGAAAATTTGAACCAGCCGTTGAAAGTCGTTGAAAAAACACAATAACGCCTTTTACGTTATATTCCAGCCAATGCCGATGTTGGCTTTTTTGCTGGCTTTTTCGTGTTGGTTATATTACGCACAATCAGCCGACCTATATATTGTTATTATCAATTAATTAATTAATTAACAGTCACCTTTTTAAGTGGAGCTGAATTGGTATGATCGTTTTTGCTAAATTTCACACATTTTGGGGTCTAAGATTACCTTCTTAGCAATGTTAGGTCCTAAAAGGGCATTAGCAATGTCATAGATAATAATAAGACAATAACCATGCACTTTGAAGGCATTTGCTATCTGAAAACAGAACTCAACTATCCCTTTAAAGAATATGCATTGCAGCCTGATGGCTAAATTATAAAATATTTTTACAAAAGTATTAACATGATAAAAAATACACTAAGTAGAATCATTAAAATACATACATACAATCTTTATGCAATTGTTAAGCACTCATGAGTGTTATATATACAGGTGAGTCTACTATTAAATGAGAGGTAAGTTTTAAATGCATAGATTAAGGTTAAAAATAGTATAGTGTGATGTAAATGATGGCCGTAAAAGGTAGAGTGTAGTAGAGGCAAGCTGCATGATTTTAAGAAGGCAGATGGAAGGGACAGATTGACAAGGAGGACTGAGAGTGCAAGAAAGAAAGGTAGAAGAGAAACAGAGGGAAAGAGAAGGATAGAGAGGAGGAGAGAGAGAGAGAGAGAGGGGGTGATGAAAAGAAAGAAGAAAGGGGGAAGGAGGTCATTCACACACAACAATACTATGAAATAACACGAACATTGGCAAATGTTGCAAGGTAAATTACAAGTAAATTTTACACAGTATATACGCAACATAACCGACAGAAAATTAGAAAAATGAGTTGTTAAATGTATGAGATCGGTTACTATACTAGGACCTCTTGATATTCACAAATGTCATGTTTTCTAGGACAGCAGCTGCACCTCTTGACATTGTCAACTTATCTTTTTTAAGTAACTATTTTACAAATTTCTACCAAATCGGATCCTAACAAAAAACTATAAAAAAGCAGAGTTATGATGCAGAATTCATACAAGTATTTGCGATAGCCTGATTCAGCATTCTTGGCTAAATTTAACAAAATTTATTTCCTATAATATCCCTCTAATATCCCCATAGTCCCAGTTAGTTGGCTCAGATCTGCATCGTACAATATAAAAGATGTAGACGCAGTATAGTATGACTGCATATCCGAACAAGGTGTAATTTCACATGTCCAGTGTAGACGCATACAATCCTTCATCCAAGTCATTGAGAGACAGGTAATTCTGTGAAAATCAAAAGAAATTAAGGTAATAGTAATAACAACAATACTAATACCAATAATAATACTAATAATAATAATAACAAAAGTCAGACATCATCATGAGAAAGGATAGGAAAGTTCAATTATCAAGGTGCCCACCCCTTATGCCCATGGAAAGAGAAATAGAGAGAATGTGGAACGTCTAAGTAGAGATGACTCCAATAATCATCGGACACACACTCGTGATGAAGAGGGGAATTAAAGGTGTCTAATCATTACCAAGATATACCCGAATCTACACGTCTAAGATCTGCAGAAGACAGCTCTGGCAAAACAGCAGAACAATAATATAGCATAGGCCTATATAAAGTCGCTCTTGATAGCACATCGTGCTTGTTGTTAAAACTAAATCTTCAAGAAAAAAATACGGACTTGATCCTGTTTTGTGGAATAGTAATGGCAATAATAATAGCATTAACAACAACAACAATAATTATATCAATTATAATGATAATAATGATGATACTAACGATAGCTTCATTAATATCTCACATATATCAACCCCAGGGGAAGGTAGATGCGAAGTACTATTGTTATACTGGCTAATTCGCTAAATGAATTCAAGGAATAAATCCCTTCCAAGTACCCATTTTCTACACCCGGGTGGAGAGTGGCAAATATTGAATAATATCTAGCCAAAGGCCATAGTGCCACGGCGGGACTGTAACAACGAATCATGTGATCCTCGATCCGGTGACGTATACACTAGATCACGACACTGCAAATTAACACCGAAGGTCGACCGCAATCAATGACTCTCACATTATCATTTTCATGTTTAAAATGAAGTTCGAAATTTGTCATGTAATATTTTGTTTTCATAATTGTATTAAAAAGGGAAATATGCAAAATATGATTATTTGATTTAAATGAATTTAAAAAAGTATGAAAATTAATATGAAGGATATGGCAAATCAATTAATTAAAAGAAATGTTATTAATCACAAAAATTGCAAAGTTAATAAAAGATCAAGGCTATAATTGTTTCCATTACACCTTTTTTGTGAACTGAGATTAATGTAGTAGCGGAATTAAACAAGTGGATATGTAATAAGGAAAACAAATAATGCATTACATATGTAATAGAAGAAGACAATTTGAGTACATCTTACATGAGTCTTTTCTAGAATCATTTCCAAACTCTTGAGGATCTGATCAAAGTTACTACGACGTGTAGCTTCCTTCTCCCAACAACCAGACATGACCGAATACCTGAAAGATACGAAAAAGATGATCCTTATCTAATAGAACTGAATCTAATACAAAGAGAAATACAAAATTCCGACAAATTCAAAGTTCACGTGCAACAGCAGTTTAATCACTAATGTTTCATTATTTTATGTGCGCACCCAGTCCGAGTCGTTTTATCACCTTCTTTTATATCATTCTTTGTTTTTATCCTTCTATCACTTTCTCTTTATATCTTTCCTTATGTCAATCTTTGTTTCTTCCTTCTACCACTATCCCCTTGTCTTATGTATTTCATTGTTTTTACCATTCTATCATTTTCTCTGTTGAGTGTAGACACATTATTTTCAGCTTCAGAATCAGATTCAAAGGAAAAATAGCAGAATCAAATGGATCGTGTTTCTTATTGTTTGGAAACATATCTGCATTTGATACCAAACATCATCATGAAATATAGGAAATATAAATATAGCATCGAGTGAGTCAAATTATGACATTTACAGAAAAATTCACTTGAAAGAGTAATATTTACACTTCTTGTCCACAATGGCGAGGGCGTGGCATCTGGTAACCATTGGCAACCTCCTTTTGGACAGTGTCAAAGGTCATTTTAGGGTATGGCCTCGCCCCTTAAAGAATCGAAGAAAAATAATTTTAAACATAAAACATTTTTTTTAATATACGAATATGTGACATCCGAAGCTATGGAGAGAAATTATATATATTTATCATATACATGTATATAATTTTATTCATTAACCCTTGATAGTACAAGCGGAATTAAGTGGACAAATTAGACTAAATGTTATTCATATTTGTGACATGTATTTGAATACGAATAATGCAATACAAAATCGCAAGTATTATTGGTGAGTCTTATAGAGTTGAATAAGTGGCTTGAATTCTTTATCTTTAAAATGCATCAAACAAGTATTAGTCACGATCTATTTTGGTTATTTAAGTGCAATAATTTATTTCAATTTTCTTCATAACACCATATGATACATGTGAAATGGAGGGGTTCGTGGTATAGTGTCTCATTCTATTGATTCTAAATCCAAGGTTTAAAGGTTCGAATCCCAACTCGGCACTTACTTCCTTGGGCAAGATATTAATCCTTATTTGAGACTCTCAACCCACTCTACTCCACCTGGCAATGATATTGCAAGGGTAATAAGAATGGCAAGGCCCTGATGAAGAACAGCTGTCACGCTTAAAAGGCTACCTACGTGAAGAACTTCATGGTCTTTAAGATGGTACACAAAATTGTATGTGATATTAACATTATTTGTTCACCTAATGTCACAATTTCCCACAAGACAATACCAAAAGACCAGTTATCTCCTTCTGTTGATTGGTCACCAGTGACCATGGTTTCAGGTGAACTCCATCTTGTTGGTTTCTGGGATGTTGGAAAGTACAAAGAAAGGTTTGAAATCGTGTTAACTTTTACGTTACAGTTTATAATCATTTATTCATGGCTTAAAACAAACCGTGAATGGCTGAATTGTTCACAATTTACAAGCAAATATGAAAATGTATACGAAAACAATATTGCATAAGGCTAAAATTAAACACCATGGTCAATAGAATTGCTGATAATCAGAGTGTATAAATATACCATTATGGGTTAAACAATTTAAGGGGAGAATTTCTAACGTGATAAATCATGAAAACACATAATTCCATGGTGACGTTTTGGTAGTTTCAAGATTTTCAGATATATTCTATCGATTAAATATATTGTGGTCATCATTAAAGATGTGCCGTCCATCTCTATGCTGATGATAATTATAATCATGAAATAAGGTGATAATACTCACACCTCTGCCGCTAAACAGTGATGAAGATAGTCCATAATCTGAAAGCTTGCATTGCTTTCTATCTGCTAGTAACACATTGTGAGCGCAGAGAGTTCCATGGATGATCTTTGTAAACAAAAAGTAGAAATAGATAAACATGATAACAATGATAAATAAATTAATTAATAATATCCACAAATATATAATCTGGATGTTATTGATACACCTTTGATCATCATAACCATCCTCATACCATACTGGCTTACTCCTCTCCCATTCTTCCACTTTCTTCTTCCATTTTGTAATTCTCATCCTTCTCGTATCCCCTCTGTCCTCTCCCCCTCCCTTCCCCCTTTGCCTTTGTTAATTCTCTTCTATTGAAAGTCATAAAATAGGTTACCTTCTTTGATGCAAGATACTGCATCCCTTTTGCAATTTGCCAAGCCAGTTTGAGTAGACTACCTTCATCGATACGAACTCCGTTTGGTTTGAGATTGCCGTATGTGGGTTGGGATTGCACCCCTGTTGTTTGTAGATGGGTGAGTAGGGTACCCCCAGAGATGAACTCATACAGAATACCACCTATCGTAAAATGGAAAACAATACTGAATGACATTGATCTTTAACACTGTATTTTATTAGACATCATGTTATAGTATACGAAAAATACCTTGAATAATTTTCAAATACAATTGATTGTTCTTCCAAGACAATCTTGTTTTACTATTTGTATCGTTTCTGGCTATTCAGACGCGAAGCCTACTCAAAATGCTTTGCACCTCTAGGGATGATAGCTTAGGTAGCGTTGCAAATTATTAGAATTAAATGCTCATATGCATGAATATGTAAAGATTTTAGCGACAATTATAAGCTTTTGTACTTAGCCGAGGGGTATTTTACCTTGTTCTTGACAATATCCCAGGCACTTGACAACATTCGGTTGATCCGATAGCTCAGAAAGGACCTTGACAGCTCGAAGAACGTTGGTTGATTTGGTCACTTGATCTACGAGAAGATACATCTTATTTATAACTATATATTTTTGTTTTCAATTTCGAAGAGAGTCGTGAGTTTAAGTCATTTGCAGAAGAACTCAATCACTCAGTTGTTAAGAAGATTGAGGGGAAACTGTGTAGATGAGGGAATGCAAGTATTTGGTGTACTCTTAAACCGATGTGTTACTGTATTCGTTTGTTTTGGTCATCCTGAAATTGAACTTCTAGAAAGCTGAGGGCATCTCTGCTTATTTATGATAAATACAAGCTCTCATGATGTTCGTGCAGGCTACATTGATATGCACGAAAGCGATTTGCATGTCGGTCATTTTTAACTCATTATTTTTATAGGGAGTGGTTGGCAAAACCTCACCTGGAATCTGCCTGATAGCAACGTCTACTTGGCCTTGATTCGAGCAGAGTTCTCCCTTCCATACCCCGCCAAAGTCACCGCGTCCGATTGAACCGAGTCTGGTGAAAAACGTCACATTTTCAGGAGCAATGATTGGGGAATGGGGTGAACCGAGTTTGAGAGATGTGTATGCTATAAAACATAAATAAAAAAATTATATCACAAGGCTTCTAATACTTGAAGGATCAAACACATGTAATACTTCCCTGAATAATTTCGCACATTCGGGGAGCTTGGCTAAAGCCAGATTAATATTGTTACTTTGTAGGCACCTTGAGCATCCCATGGATAAAAACGTGCGTTTGTATGATTATGAGAGCTTGTTCTATGTTTGTTTTCCCACGAACAAAGCCATAAGTATCTCTAGTGTTGTTGTTTTGTGTTAATTGATGATATTTTACCTCATGTTTTTTCTTTGAAGCATTCCTAACTATCATAACATTGTGATGATTTTTCACATTTTCTCACCTCTATCTCCGTTCTGAATCATCTCATACGCCGTGTTGTCGTTTGCCTCATGGGATATATTTCTCCCTTCTCTGTGAGAAAAAACAACCATGTGTGGTTCCTTAATAAGACATTTATATAGATAGTGTCCTGTTTATTGTACAGCGCCATCTCATAGCCATCTCTATATAATTTCTAAATACTCGTATTCGGAGCAGTTTTGCTCGTTTTATGCTTTGTTCTACATAGCTAATCGTTTTTGTTTTCCACTTTACGAAATATATATATATATCCATTTTCCGTTCGGATTGACTACTTTGCAATACCCTTGAATTTAGAGAGCGTCATAAAAATACAAACACAAGTTTCACCTCTTTTTTAAAACATATTTAACATGTAACCCATGATAAATGATATCGTCTTTAACTTGGTGGTTTCTCACATAATTTTACATCCGAATATTGTTGTGTGTGCATGTACGTGCGTGCGGGTGGGCGCATGTGTTTGTGTGATTAATATAATTATATATATTAATTTTCTGTTGAATATTTCGAACTGCTAAATACTAACCTAGAAACGATTTTCTGTGACTCTTCGAAACCTGCAGAAATAAAAAAGGAGAGGAAGAAGCAAATATAGAAACTTTGATGGATATTTTCTGTGCAGAAAATAGGTATATGACTAGTTTATCAACAAGGAAGTAAACTTAACTTAGTCTCAAGTAAATGGATCTCTATTCTGAGGTGTTGGTATGATGTGGTTAAGCACATTCAGGAAATCGAAAGATGTTATGATATGCAAGGACAAATTACCTTCGCTATCAATGTCCATTATTAAATTTCCTTAATCTCTTTGAGCAATACCAAGTCAATATGCTCATGCCCTTTGGTAAGGCATTTATCCTCCTTACAAACACCCTCAGAGAGGACTTACAGCCGTCATATTTTATACATACTTTCTAACAGTCAGTTAAAACAATCATGAAACAAACATTTACATAGCTTTTCTTCGTTCTGATTCCATATCGCTAGTAGAGTTGATGAATATAATCACCTGGTCTGGTCTCATGTCTCCTCAACATGATGAATTGAATGATGTTGATGATGACAGAAGCCACTAACAGGATGGCTAAGACAGCAATACCTGCAGAGGCTCCAGGACTCAGACCAGTTGGCACACATGTACATGGTGTGCGATCTGGATGGTGAGCAATGTTTAATACAAGATCTAAAGACACAAGCTTCTAGATGAAATCATCAAACCTATGATTAGTTTTCTACAAATACTCAGTAGTTGTATCACACATGCTAACGGGTCGATTGCTCCAGATCCATTGCATACACTAGCCGAATTATTTGCTCCAACGCTGGACCCTGTATAAATGATCCTAATCCTTACCCTAAACCTTACCTAAAATCCGATCGTAATCCTAGTCCTTACCCTTACTCTTAACCTTACTTAAACCCCAATTGCAACCCTTACCCTATAATTTTGACGAAAACAATAACAATGTCGCCGGAACAAATGTAAGATCACCATACCATTTATATAACATACAGGTATCTATAGATATATAATAATTTCAAGAACCAAATTTATTCCCAATAACTGTAAAAACAACATACAATGATAACCGCGTTTAAAGGTACTATGCCCCATTTGCAGGCTAACAAAATGAAAAGGTTATATTCCAACGGCATTTGAAAGTAAATACTAATTTAGAACTTCCCTAAAAAAAAAGGGGGGGGGGGGGCTTGAAAATGTCTTTAAGAGGAAAAATAACGACTATAATAGTTGTCAAATCGACTTAAGAGCTGTAGAGCCAGTAAGTTATAGTCTGATTTTCAGATCATTGTACCGAATGGTTGTACGTTTTATGCTGCGCAAAGGTTCAATCAGTTTAATTTTGGCCATTACAAGAAGTGGATTATTGACAAATGCTCATGTACCCTTAACAGCTCTTTTTTATGTTTGTTATTACCAAGAAAGACAAAAAGTCAGTCAGTCACTCGATAGTGTCTCACAGTGAAGTCTAGCAAGTAAACGGGTTTCCTTGCATAATTTGAATATTAGGACACTGCTAACGTTTACATTTCACAGAGAGGACATACATGACATATACTCTTAACTCCTGCAAGTTCTACAGAAGTTGATGTTGGCTGCAAAAGGGACATACTATAGTATCTTTAAGCCATACAAAATAAAACTACTAAAATAAAAACATTCTCACATTCTCATGGACAGCAACCCTGAATCTTTCTATAGTACTATATCTTTCAGATACTGAATAGAATAAATCATCGGGGGAATTCCCGATTTAATTCATTGCGATCAAAACAGAAACCTCTTGACGAAATTGAAAAACAAGTTTGTATGCGTATTCACCTATGCTATGAAGCCTCGCTTCAACCATTGCATTAACAGGACTTTGGACTCTGGTCCGTGTTCACAAATACATGGTAGATTAATATTTGCTGAAGTAACTAGGGAATAATATACATTGCTTGGATGAATACACATCCTTTGATATTGATTTTTCTGATATTTGTATATCACATATAATAATTTATAATGGCATAGTTTATTACAATGGCTCATTCATCAGGAGCTTAAAGCGATGAAATGCCTGTATTGTTAAGATTGTACAAAAAAGTTTATTAGAAATATTGTGACCGATACCTCCCTCTCTCTTTCTGAGGAGCTCATCTAGCAACGTACTGTAGTCTTTTATATTCAGATTCGGAAGAGACTTGTATTACTGTAAACGCTGTTATTTTCAGCATCAAATTTACTTCTTTATGTACACTGTTGGTCATAATGGTGGATTAATTATTTTCACCCCAGTTAAGGGAAGGATTTTAAAAAATTATTTATTTCTAATAGATCTAGATAATGGCATATAAAAATTCTCAGATTTTATTGAATATTAATTTGCGAGTGTTTGTTTCGCGTGACTGGTTAATCATATGTGTGCTACTATGCTAATAAGCTAGGGAACCTACGTCCTTAAATCATAATTGACAGTAATGAGAATTAATGCCTCACAAAAGGGCACTAATATAGCTGATCGACACGATTTTTATGCTGGGGCCTCACAGTAACGAGGCCATTGCTTAGCCCCTGAATCATGACTGTACGCAGTGTTTGCTAGGGTACGCGGCCGCCCCCACAAATCCCCCAAAACGAAGAAAATGCAATAAATTGTGAAAAAATTCATTGCATTTCCCCCGGCCCCCAACAGGAAAACTTCCTCTGTAGGGCCATGCATTATAGTTCAAGGCATCAACTACATGTGTGTTACTGCATGACGTTCATGTACACCTCACAACCATGCCTGCGTATGCACGCCATTGCCTACTCTTACAAGCACACCCGACTTTGGACTGACAAAGGGAAAACTGGAGAGAAAAAAATCCTCAAATCATACGATTCATCAGCTACATGTATACAAATCTGTATTGTATTTGACGCTTAACCCTAATAAGGCCGGGGGGGGGGCATTATGGCCCCCCCCCCCCCTCCACGATTTTTCTGATTGCTCGGGAACGGATATGGATGGCGCCCCGCCGCTCGCTGACTTTTTTCTTTCGAGTCTTGCGCAACTTTTACAATTTTTTTTTTGAAAATCGGACCTACGGTTACAGGGTCACGTGACCTTTTGTCTTTGCATGTCAGCCCGAAAATCGCTCATTTTCGTGATTTGTGTACAAAACATATGGAAAAGTCATTTTTCCTAAAAACAGATCAAACATAAGTTATTGGGTCTTGTTTACAGTTTAGGTGGTTGTTTTGGGAGTCATAATAGTTGAATTGTAGTAAGAAATGACATAAAACAACAAAAACAATGAAATACATAAGTTAAAAAAACATTAAAATACATAAGAAATTATCAAAACAGGGGATAACATAAGGAATAAGCTGGCTCTTTCAAATTTTCTTGTTGTATTATTATTCAGAATGGTCTAATGAATATATGTTGTGAAAAAGAATGCTTAAAGGTAAAGACCAGTAATGGTCATGCGATTGCATTGTGAAAGAAACGTTGTGGAATCGATCAGAAAAGGTTGATCATCTAGCATCTAGCATCTGCAAGGTTCTGGAGTCATCAAAATGATAAGAAATTTGGCCCATTCTTCGTAAATTTACAAGCACTATACACAGAAAGATGTATATGGGACTACCCTATCTCTCTCACCAGACCATGAGAGAAATAAATTTACCAAATATATGAATTAGTAGGCGGTTTCCCGGCAAATTTTTTATCATCATGTATTAGTCAAAACATATTCTTTCACATGATTGGTAATGAGAGCTTCCATTTCATTTTTTGAAATTGGGGCGTTGCCAATACTGGTCTTTACCTTTAAATATGAATAATATATGATTTATGGGTAAAAATGTGACTTTTATGACTTTATATGCATAAATTACCATAAATATGCAAATGAGTGAATTTTTCACAAAATTGAAATTATCACATTATTCTATACACTTCCCTTGATATGCGTGCAAATTTTCGCGGCCGAGATCTTAGGGGGGGGGGCCATAATGACCCACCCCCGGCCATAATAAGACCTCAAATACCCCGGCCTTTTTAGGGTTAAGGCTTACCAAACACGACAAGTTTAAATTGGTAATCTCTATAACATGAAACCCTATACCATTCGCTTTAATATGTAGTTCCATGGATGCACGTGCATGTATTTTTTGAGTTGGGATATGATACTATAAAGCAAAATACTTTTATTGTAAGTGCATCATGGTTCTAAATCTATATTCAAAAGTACAATGTAGGCAAGTCTGACAAACATGCTAATTCATTTCAAGAATAAACGTGCATGTATAGACAGTAATTTAAGTAAAATTGGAAAAGTTTTTTTCAAAATTACGTTGAACTGGGTCTGTATATAGCCCTAAACAGAGCATTTAAAAAAAAAGGAAATGTAGATAATTTGTCATTAGGTCACCATACGAATTTCTCTTTATCAATTTACATCAAGAAAAAAACCCTTGCTTAAACTCAAGAATATTCATGTATTTGGAGGTAAATTTTCAAATCGGAAATTGATTGAATGACAATTCCATAATTCATTAAATCGTATTTGGTATGTAAACATATACTACTTCCTTGGAAAATACTTTTCTAGTAATGGCCTCTACGTTATTACTATTAAAAATGCATATTGTGAGAATGTAACTGTAAGCATTCCTTACATTTAACTCATAGCCTGCCATAAGGCTGCATGCACGCTATTGTTAAGGTGCCATGTACACGCTAGCAAGCTATTGCTCCTCTGCTTCTTGCATGATTGCACGCATATGTAATAGCAGTTATTGTTCATGCCCATTGGACTGTGCCTAGTGTTTTGCACGCGCTATTGATAGTACCATCGCGTTAATCCGATTATCTCGTTATAAACTTGGCAATGGGGGATTTGGAGCTTGGCACTGCAGGGATTAACCCGGTGGCAGGATAAGAGTTAAGGATCAAAATCGAATGTAACAGAACGGTACTGTTGAGGAGCCAAAACACATTAAAAACTTGTAAAAGTGCAGAGGGAATCTGTTGAGATGTGGTTTGCTAAATAATTTTGAAATTGAAAGAGATAGGTAAAGTCATAATTAGTCTCAAACTACAGAATTGATTTGATCCTACTAAAACACATCCTAACATTCCGCAGTATGATATATCACTCTTCGATTTGAACCAAGTGTTTAGGATTAAAAAAAATCATACCAAACAGCTTCCTCACCAACTACCTCAACCTCTACTCCCCCCCCCCAAAAAAAAAAAAAAATACAAATACAAATCTCCCACAACATCTCTGTTCAATCTAAGGGCTACGCAGGAGTCACATTTTGATTCTTTGCAAACAATGGCTTCTAGTATTTGTAACATTTCTAATGGCTTTATCTAAAAATGAATCCCCTTCACCAAACTTATCCATCTTAAGAGCAAAATGTTGTTTTCCTCAGAACATTTCCCAAAGTTATTTATATCCCATTGAAAAAATTAAAATGGTTAATTTGGGTCTCATAAACACTATTCAATGGTCAGACCGTCTGTTTGGAGCCAGAAGGGTATTAATTCATACACAATCAATACAGTGTTAATGCCCTTCTGGCTCTGAACAGACGATGTGACCATTAAGATATATTTTCATATTTGGATTGAAATAAATGGAGAGAAGACAATCAAGTGTATGTTGTACGAATTACATTGCACGAAGATGATCTTGATATTTGTTTGCATATAAAGTTATATACGATGATTGTACATGTTATACACCCATGCATATGATTGGTGTTGTAAAATTACAAATGTATTCTTCTATTTGATTTATGCAAACATTGTGATCTATGCATATGTACGGATTACATGTATGCACATGTGGATCCTCTTTAAGATACGGTGATTACCTTTCCCCAAGAAACAATGATAGAAATAAAAGACGATAAATACACAGAAGCATAATAACACAAACAAACAAAAACAAACTCTCATTTCACTAATGATATAAGAGCATAATGACTTACTGGTTGGGTCATATCTAGCCGGATCACTTGTTGTGTTTCCAAGATAATTCCCTGCTACGCAAGTGAACTCCGTATAGAGGTCGAATTCTGAATCTGGAACCTCCACATCGTTGTCTCCCGTTGAAGATTGATGTATCAGAGTACCATCGGAGTATATGTAGTATTTCCTTATGCTTGGAATAGGTTGGGTTGGATCAGCAATGTCACATGACACTGTGAGGCTTGGTTCAAGGAACTGGAATCCCACCCTTATATCAGTAGTAGGTGACCCTGAATTAAAGTAAACATGAACAATTAAAATATGCACTGATAGGACAACTGATTTTTATTTTTTAATTTTTTTCTGAGGGGTTGATTTTTTAGAGCAACTGAGAAAAAGAAATGCAAGTATAAATTTACCATATACAAGGATCAATCTTCTTTACATTAATACAAGGGTAAAAAGCTTCCAGATGACATTACTTTGCTTAATGTTGGAGGGCATGATGTTGCGCTTAGTGAAAATGTTCAGTTCTTAGGGTTAATCATGGATGAGCATTTATCTTGGAGAAATCATTTAGATGCTGTATGCACAAAGTTGTCCCGTAGTGTAGGTGTCATTTTTAGATTAAAATTTATTTTACCTGAAAGAGTGCTGATAACATTATATAATAGTATTATTCTTCCTTATTTGACATATTGTAATGTTGCTTGGGGAAACACTTTTAAGTCATATCTTGATAAGTTGAGAGTATGGCAGAAGAAGGCAATACGGCTTATTACTAATTCTTATTATAGACATCCAAGTTCTCCATTGTTCCTTCGACTAAGAATGTTACCACTAAGTGGACTTGTGTCGTTCAATTGCATATTGTTTACGTTTAATCTTAAGTCTATGCCTCATAAAAGTACGTTAAAAGATTTATTCCGTCAGAACTCGCAAATTCATGATTATAATACACGTCAAAGGTGTCTTATTCGTCAGCCTTTTGCAAGAACAATTGTCACTCTGACCTCTTTCCATATCTCTTGCATTAAAGAATGGAACAGTCTGCCTGATGATATAAAAAATAGTACAACTCTTTCTAGGTTTAGAAGGTTATCTAAAATGTACCTACTTGAAAGACTGACATAGTTTTTATTTGCATCTTAGTAATTTCTTATTCTGAAATGCTTTTTGACCACTAAGGACCTATTCATCAGTGTGACTGCTGTGTGTGTGTGTGTGTGAGTGTGCGTGTGTGTGTGTGTGTGTGTTGAGAGAGTATTTGTATGTTCTATATTATGTAGCTTAGTATTTTCATCCATTGTATAATCATACGTAACATTCTTTTTACTGTAAATGTATGTATTTTGTTGACTATAGGGCCCCGCTGACAAGCTTAGCTTCTAAAGGGGTCCTAAAACCATTCAGTTTATGATGTAATCAAGTTGGAATATGTTGATTGATGTTCTATTACCAGTCTCTTTTTTATGTAACAGATTATATCATGCTTTGTGTGGTTTTGAATAAAATGAACTGAACTGAAACTGAAACATGTAAGATGGAAACAAAATCAACAATCAATTTAAGAATGACACTGAGAGATGCATATGCATACTTGAGCCAACAATGTATCTTCAGCTTGCAGCTTTTTAGGATGGGGTGAAGGGGATTGCAGACTGAAAGAAATACCTCAAACTTGTACCCTCGTGTATTCAAGTTGAAATGACAACTAAAATATTCAAGGTACACAATCTTTTGCACGCCAATTGGCTATTACATATATGTATACGTACATGTACATGTGTATCAGGAGAAAAATAAAGTTTCCTAAATTGATGAATACTTCTAAGTTATCCTAAGAAGAGTTATCATCATTGTCTGTGTGGAGCCAGAAAGGCCTTAACTCATATCATTTTACATCAAATGAACAGCCTTCTGACTGCAAACAGACAATACTGGTATGTAAAAGTAGTCGTTTCTATGAATTAATACAAACAATTTTGATATAGTTGATCTCTTTCTTTTTATGGGGAAAATTATTCTGTTCAGTACAAATGTTCAAATATGCAAAGGGGTAACTAAACTTACTTGGAATATTAAGAGTAGTTGTTTCTTCTCCGTTGAGATCAGATACTTGGTGACCGCTGATGACACATTTCAATGTTTGACCAATGTTCTCATTGTCAGCTTGAAATGTGCAGACACTCCTCGTACTAGACAGATCTTCTCCAGCTGCAGGGTACGTTACATTTGTATCATCACAAGGTGAAGGCCCATCATCTAACATCCATGTGATTGTTTCATCTGGTCTACCTCCTAAAGCTTCACATATTGCTTCGAACACGTCAATGTTGCTCTCTGTTATAGTTTTTACCGATAGGTTCCGTATCGATTTGACTGCAAATCAAAATAATTGTTGTTGTTGGGGCAGGCTTACTTTGTAAAAGGTGATAGTACAAAATTACTGTCAGAAATACCATTACTTTAATTATTTCGTCTAATACTTTGTAATCGTCGCAATATGAATAAAGATTGTTATTATTATTATTATTATTATCATTATTATTATTATAACTATTTTTTATCAATTTTCCACAACATAATGTACAGTTAGATAAAAGAGGAACCGGACTTCATCGAGAAATCTGGGGTCATCTGTTTGTGTAATGATTTCATCAATTATTAATATCATTATCATTATTATCATTCTAGATACATTAATAGGTCTAAAAACGCAATTTAAAGTAAATCCCTTCTTGACATCTACTGTCCATGGATCCTCTTTTTAGGTACTGGTAAACAATACTAACTTTAATGAAAAGCTACAAAGGCAGGAACTACATTAACATTCAGTAAAATAGACTGTTCAAACTTTCTATGACCCACCTTCTACTGTTAGTTCTGCACCTTCAATGTTTCCTGTTCCTACAGGAAGTTCAACACATCTATAATGCCCTTCATCTTCTACCAGAGTATTAGTGATTGTCATAGTGGATGTACCCTCATTTTCTGATACACTAAAGTTGACATATTTTGGATGAGTAGAGGGATTGGTAACCGCTTTTCCATTAATGAAGATATTAACAATTGGAATCACTGAAAGATCTTCCCATATAAAGGTATATGGCGCTGCTCCTCCAGTACAGGTGTAAACTGTGTCAGTACCTTGCTGTATTAAGGAAGGACCTGTCAGAGTCACAGATTGGCCGTTTGAGAATTTCGTGAACTGAAGAAATAAAGATAGGTAGTTGAATCAATCGTTACAAAAAAAGCGATCTAAAGCAGCAAACCAATTTCAAATGCTGGTTTAGAAAAGCAAAGAAGATTTCAAATGACTTTTGCTCCGTCTGAATTCTCGATTTTGAATTAATACCAGAATAGTCTCTGATTTATTTTTTTATTTGCGAAAATGGAACTTAGTAGCTACTTACTCGTGCATGGATAATGTGAGCTGATATTACTATTTTCACTTATATAACGCTTCTTCTTGTTTTTGCTAACGTCATTACAACTTTGTTTCCAAAGAACCAATCTATGAATATGTTAATTTAATATAGAAGACGTTGTCTTTAAAAAATCCATTCATTTACAAAGAGTCCATTAAATTCTGTTTCTACCCTTCTTAAAACCTATACCGAGAGACCTTCGAACAGAAAAATAACAGATATCTGGCAGTAGTGTATTCTTCATCTATGTTCTATCCAATGGGAATGATGCCTCCTGCATGAATGTTCCAATTTGAGCTAAAGAATAATAATAATAAAACCTACTTTATTATGAACTGTATAATTTTTCCTAATCAAATTACACTAGATAAGATATTACCATTTCATTAATTTAGTGTGAACATCCCTGCCCGCCTAAGGACATTCGGGCGTCTTGTTGCCCGAATGTGAGTTGCCAGTTATATTACCCGCATATTGGTATTTTACAAACTAATATCCTCAGAACTGCCAGCACCCCTCCCCCATCAATGTTATTATAGGTAATACCAACTTTTGGTATGAGGACATGACTTTGGTTCAAATGAACATATTGGAAGCATATGCGATCCTACAATATTCAGTGATCGTTGTCGCGGTTGAAATCGTGTCTAAAGATGAAATTGTTAATCATAAAATCTTTACGTTGTATAGCTCCCTCTCAAGATCAAGATATTAATGTAGCTTTAAACAATGTTTCTTGACTAAAAATCGACCGTTTTGCTATATCCCCGTTTGGAAATTATATATTACAACTCCACATTCTGAGATTTTCATGCTCGCAGATACATTGGATGGCCGTATAGGCACTCTTTTATATTGATCACAATTTACCGGTAGCACCGATATTTTTTTTTATATTCAATTGTTCTCGAGAGCAGAAGTGTTTTAGGGGCTAAATTTTCTAGTGCGTATTATACATCCTCGTGGGCATCCAAATATATCAACATTCTAAAGAATCGCTATCCGCATATTTTTCTAAATTTAAAAAAACTTTGTATTACCTTTAACTAACTCTATTTATCTATATTATGATTTTAAGACACTGGAAGACTTTAGGAGAAAAACAAAACACCCATTTAATGACAAGTGTTTTCTCCTAAGTACTGTTTTCTTCTGTTTTATTATAAGCATTTTAAGAGTATTTTTGCCCTTGCATGTAATGTGTTTACTGTAACCGCTTTCAGCACCATCTGGGTGTATAATGTTAGACTCAAATCCTCAATTTCTAAAATGATAATTCCACTTACTTATGTCCCAAGCGGAGATTTATTATCTACATTAATATTCCCATGTTTGTATGCACAATACGTTACGAAAATGTAGAAGTGTTGTTGTCTTGTGAAAAAGTCTCCTGACTGTGAACCGCAGGGTACAGGGCTCCGAGTCCCCGCCGAAGTACTTATGTTCTTTGGCAAGACATTTATCTATATTTTTCGCATTTCCCCCCAGGTGAAGCAAATTGTTACCTAGCAGAAATTAAAACATTTAAATGATTGAGCGCTGTAATGGCAGCCGTGTTTAAGCCGGTGTAATAACAATGCTGCGCCGTGATATTGCATTGTGCCAGACAAGAGCGCTATGTACCCCACGTACTATATATGCATGTGCAATAGTTTGTATTGTTTTGCAATAACGAAGACAACTTACCAGCATTAACAATCCGATGAAGTGCAAAATGGCTCTCATATGTTGGATATCCATTTTAGAACTGGACAGTCGACTTCTGTATTAATAATCAATTTCACGATATGTTTGTTAGCTGGTTTAAGAAGATCTATGTAAACCCAGTGCTCATGCATTCCTTAGCCTATAACGCTAAAGGGGGAAGTCCAATACAATCAACAACAACAACCTACGTAATATGATTGCACGCGAGATATACAGAGTGAGTCAGAAAAAATGTTCCACTTTTTAAAAGTTGAATTGTTTGAAGTATGAATATTTATATTTATATTTTTCATGATATGTCTTGATAGAGTTACCCTCCCAGTACATTTAGGTACCATTTTCGTTTGAATCTCTGCATGCATGACTGAACATCAGACAATCTTTACAAGACTGCCAGATCTCACTTGCGCCAAGTTGCTGGGTGAGGAATAAAATAGTGCTTTGAACAAAGACAGCCAGACAGATAAAAACAAACACACACCCACAGGCACACACACACGCACATACACACAATGGGGGTAAAAACTATTATTCCACCTTAAAGGGATCCGGTCACTTTGTCTCAGATTCTGAAACAAAATCCTGGATTTAGCTCATGCTTCAATGATAATTATAAACCTTTAGGTCAGTCAGGAACCCCGTGACTTTTACAAGCCGATCGCCTGTCTTATTTTGAAGATATTAATGATTGGAATTACAAATTTTGAAAACCGTTCGCCGGACGGTTTTCATAACACTACAGTTTATTGGGGAAAACGAGTATGGTAAAACCGGTCACTCAAAGATTTTTACTTTTTTGAGGCACTTCTTGATCATTTTGAAGCGCGATATTTTTTAGGGCTTCAATATTACACCATATCACAGACACTGGTATCATGTAGGACCGTGTATCTGAGATTTAATATTGTTAAACGATCCCTTTAATGACCAACAGAGAACAAAACTGTAGATTAGTGCATTAAAGTTGTAGTATTTACAAGAATACCAGTCATGTTTATTTCTTCCACATCTAGGTGAAATTTTCTTTGATCAACATTTCTGTTTCTGTTTACAAATAATCTCGCCCTTTTTGTATTTTGGTTTTGAAATCAGCAATTGAATTTTGAATGCAGGGGCGGTGATCCCGGGGGGGACGGGGGGGGGGGGGGACACGTCCCCCCTCAACTTTTGAAAAGTTCACACAAAATTGTATAGCTCTGGAGGGCCCAAGAGTGCAGCGTTTAGACAAATAAAAATGCAAAAATCTTCTCACTCGGTAGCTACGCCCCCTTGCATAATATTCTTCAAAATGTACAAGTAAATACCGAGAAAATCGAAGTGTGAAAAAAGTATCTGCTTTTTTTCATACTATAGTTTTGCTAAGGAATGTAATTTTGTAATACAACAACACTTCAAAAACCTGTGAGGGGGTAGTCACTTCCGTCACCTTCACACCTCTTATTCACTATACTCCCTCGCACCTGCGTAATGATGGGGGGGGGGGGCTTAGGGGGCAGTTCTCCCTAAATCAAATTCAAGCGGGGTTCATTTCTAATTCGATACCAGTGATTTACAAATGTTGTTGAAATGGCATGATTTTCCCCTGAGCTTCCGAGGGCTCTGCCCCCTGGCTGCTCATGTGACCCTAATTAAATGTCTAAAACCCCTGGGCTTCTGAGGGCTCCGCCCCTGGACCCCATTCCAATAAGTGACCTGCATGCGAGTGTCACAAATAAAGTATCAAAATATGCTCATCTGACCGTAATTAAGTGCCTAAAACCCATGAGCTTCATGGGGCTCTGCCCCTTGACACCCGCCGGGGCTTTGCCCCTGGACCCCACGCCAATTTACGCTCCACTTTGCTTTGCTTTGCTCTACCTGATCGTAAAAACTGTAACCCCCCCCCCCCCCACACACACTTTGAAAAACGTTCCAAGGGCCTGCGTAACATGTAAGAGTGGTGGTGATGCGGATTTTTTTCTCCCCCCCCCCCCAAAAAAAAAAAAAAAAAAAAAAAACGTTTTTGCTCATTACGCCACTGCTCCCTCGTCCCTCACATTTCGTCCTCCCCCCCCCCCGGTCATGAAAAGAAATCGCCGCGCCTGCTTGAATGTTTAACTCTGAAAAATTCGAATGAAGTGTAGAAGGCATGATAGTATTTTTTTGTATAAACCTGGATATTTTTGTTTACATGTCAACGTTCTCACTTTTATTCTTTTCGTGAAGAAATCTTGAATCTTGAAGCTTTATTTTGTATTAGTGCTTGAAATTTTGTTTGCACTATTACATGGTATTTCAGACTAACATTTTTTGTTATGTTATGGTTTATTCAATTTGTGATTATGACATCTCAGCTACTCTGTTGAAATAAAAAAAAACGAGCGTCTATTGCATTTGTACACGGCGCATTTGCATAAAGTAAGCAACCGTACGCAACTGTAAGCAACCATACGCCTGGCCTACGCAAGCGTACGCAACCATACGCCTGTCAAACGCAAGCGTGCACGTATGTACGCCAATTGCATACGTCGTAGGTACGCGTTGCCTACGCACAGGGTAAGTAACCATACGCCATCGTACGCCAGCCTATGCATACCCTACGCAGGGATTACGCCGAAGCATAATTGTTTTCATGAATACGCAACTCTACGCAGATCCGGTGTAAAAGGGGCTTATTTGTACTTACATAGCAATATACAGGAATATATGGCTACCAGAGTACAGGAGATACAACTAAATCCAAAAACTGATATAAAAACAACGCTTCATGAACTCCAACTTGTCTAGTAGTTTCCAGATTACTAAGTGTCTAAGAATAACGAGCAACCAGGAGCTCTTTTTGGAGAGCAAGCAAAAGGCATGTGCAAATGCCTGTGTGCTCATCGAGTAAATATGTTTAATTTTCAATTGACCTATTTCCATTAAAAACTAACACATATTTACATGTGATATAGTACAGACAGTTCAAAATCTAGAAATCATGAGCATTGTGTAAAAGGGGGTGTAGCATGATGAGACTACGTGTCTTTCTGGTAGCCTAACTCGGGGCCAATCGGGTATGACTACAGACAACGCGACCGCAGCATTCACATGCGTGCAACATACGCGAAGTTCGGTCTGTTTCGCGAACGCTTGGGCGCTGACCGTTAATCAAGTCCATTCGTGTACGTGCAGTTGTCCAAAAGAAGTCATAGATGGTGTTAACCACTATTTGCCATGCTACACCCCCTTTAACTCTTATCATGCCACAGTGCTAATCCCATTGTGCCAAGCCCCAAGGCACGGAGTGCCAAGTTTATATTGAGATAATCTGATTAACGCGATGGTTCTATGAATAGCTAGTGCAAAACATAGCACAGACCAATGAGCATGAACAATAACTGCTACTACAAAAGTGTGCACGCACGCACATGGCAGCGTAGCAATAGCTTGCTCGCTTGTACAAAGCACTATAACGATAGTGTGCATGCACCCTCATGGCCGGCTATGAGTTATTAGTTAATTTACACAAACTGTGAGCACCTGTAGAAAGATTGTTTTACCTTGTTGATTCAGGCGTCCAAATGAACAAAATAATTACACAGATATGATAACATAATAATGAGTACTGCGCATGGATTCATCTACTCACCCCCTCCCCTCCTTAAGCTGTAATAAAGCCCCACTGCACTATGTGTAGCTATACTTGCGCCCTCTATACAGCCAACAATGCCTATGTTCCCCATGATGCCCTCTTTCTTATGTTATATGAGAGCTGATTTGATGAGATAACCACCTGCCAGTGACCTTGCAGAGAGGTCTAATCCCTCCATGCCAAACTTAATAATAATAATAATAATAATAATACATAACATTTATTAGGCGCTTAATACTGATGTTTCTAAGCGCACAGTGTTCTGATTAAGAGAAGACTATAACCCGTAGAATTAAATTAGAAGAAAAAGCAAAAATACAAAAGTAACATAGATAAGGTAAGAAAAACAGTGGCAATCAACTAAATAAAGACAAATATGGTGCGCACCTCCATTGACCGACGCACAACTGCAATTTACAATTTGAAAAGATAGGTTTTGAGTAGAGATTTGAATTGAGATACAGAGGGGGCGCAGTGAATAAAGGCGGGCAGTTTGTTCCAGAGAGCGGGGGCAATAACTGAAAAGGCGCGGTCACCATACCGGGTGTTAGTGCGGGGTCCAGGTGTTAACAGTAATGTGGAAGATGAACGAAGTGTTCGTGACGACGTACGGGAACGTAAGGATATGAGATCGGAAAGGTAAGAGGGGGCTAAGCCATTGATAGCTTTGTAGCACAGGAGAAGAATTTTGAAGGATATGCGGTGGTGAATTTTAAGCCAATGTAGTGAGTTCAATATTGGAGTTATGTGCTCTGATTTACGCGAGAGAGTCACAAGCCGAGCAGCGCTATTCTGTACCCTTTGAAGTGGGGCTAGATGTGACTGAGGGAGGCCAGAAAGAGAAGAATTACAGTAATCGATATGGGTCGAGACAAAAGCATGGACTAATTTTGAAGTTGTGGGTCGGTCAAGTAGCCTCCTGATTCTACTGATCTTATATATACCAAAGGAAGCAGACTTACAAATATTACTAATGTGTTGTTTGAAAGTAAGATTGCTGTCAATATTTAAACCAAGGTCACGCACAGAAGCACAACAACTGAGAGAGCCATCACTCATAACAAGATCAGGAAAGGGGTCTGAGTTCCGAAATTTAGAAGTAATATGAATCATTTCAGATTTTGAATCATTAAGGCAGAGACAGTTTTGAAAAGACCAGGTTTTGATTTCATTGAGGCAACTGGTGAGTTTGTTCGCGGCTACTGTCCTGCTGTTTGGGTGAAGAGTTACATAAATCTGGGTGTCGTCTGCATACATAGTGTGTTGAATATTCTGATGAAGGTTAATAACATTTGAGAGAGGGCTGGTGTAAAGAATAAACAGGAGGGGGCCGACCACGGAACCCTGAGGAACGCCGCAGATGAGGGGAAATGATTCCGAGTTGGTGTCATTGATGATCACCTTCTGAGTTCGGTGCATGAGATAGGAGCGAATCCACTGAAGTACGGTGCCGGTGATGGAGAAGTCGTTCTCTAAGCGATGGAGTAACAGGTCGTGGTTGATAGTGTCAAATGCGGCAGTGTAATCAAGCAAGATGAGGACAGCTTCATTACCCTTATCTACAGCTAGAAGTAGGTCATTTAGGACCTTGACAGTTGCAGTCTCAGTAGAATGATGATTCCGATAGGCAGATTGGTGGATTGGAAACAAACCGAGATTGTCAATGTGGGCTTTCAGCTGTAGTGACACAATACGTTCCAAAACCTTCCCAAGGAATGGCAGGTTTGCGATGGGCCTGTAGTTCTTAAGTCCATTCGTGTCGAGACTCGGCTTCTTTAGGAGGGGAAGAAGCAGAGAAGTCTTAAAAGACTCTGGAACTATTCCGGATGATAACGAGAGATTGAACAGTTTGGTTATGTGAGGAAGGAGTTCATCGAGGACTTCCTTTAGAAGCCAGGTAGGAATCGGATCTAGCTTACAGTGTTTAGAAGGAAGTGAAGTGATGAGCTTCCTGATTTGTGAGAGGGATACAAGGCAGAAATCAGAGAGTTCATGACGAGGGCCTGGAGCAAAAGATCTTGAAGCTGGTGCTGGTACTACATTAGGGAAAGAGGATACAACTTTGGCGACTTTTTCCCTGAAGAATGTAGCAAATCTGTTGGCGAGTTCACTATCAGAAGAATGATCCGGAAGAGGTGAAGATTGAGTGGGCGTTGAGAGTGTCTTCACAAGACGAAACAGTTCTTTAGTGTCAGCATTCTTGATGAGATCTTTGAGATACGCTGACTTCGCATTGAAGATGCACTCATAATATGACTCGCATTCACGGCGGTACAGCTCTCTATCAACAAAAAGTCCAGACTTGATCGAACGACGTTCCGCACGACGCCTTCGCCTCTTGGCTTCCTGGATATCATCGGTAAACCATGGCGCATCAGGTCTGATTGATACAGTCTTGACCTGGATTGGAGCGTGCTCATCAATCAACGTCCGCAAAGATGAGTTGTAATGCTCCGCGGAAGCAGATGGACAAGATAGATCAGGAAGTGAATGGAACATTGTGTCAATAGAGTTGCGTAGAGAGTCCTTGTCAATGCTGCGATATTTCCTGAAGGAAACCTCTTTCTTGGGATTCTTCGGCCTTGCGATATTGACAGTGGTGACAAGTGCACAATGGTCGGAAGGCATGGAAGATAGCGAGTTCACGTTGCAGACATCATCCGAATTCCTTGTGAAAATCAAATCTAGAGTGTGACCTGCGCGATGGGTTGGTTCACGAACATGTTGCTTGAACCCTAACGAATCAACACATGTCATAACAGATTTTGCAAAATTATCATTGGGATCATCAACATGTATGTTGAAATCACCCAATAATAGAGGAAAATGATCATCTACAACAGCACCTTCAAGGAGAGTTGGAAATTCATCCAAGAATGTGCCGTTGGAGAGATTATTATTGGCAGACGGGGGTGGTCGATAAATACAGTACAACCTTACAGCAGATGAAGGTGTCAGATTGAGTGTGACATCCAGTAATTCAAAAGATGCAAAATCATTGTTGTTGTTCAAGGTACAGCGAGCCGTGGATCTATAGAGAAGCAAAATCCCACCGCCCTTGGAAGATAACCGGGGTCGATGGGTGAAATCATAATTAGGCAAACCAGATCTTAGATCAGCTAATATGAGACCATCCCTCTTACTGTCTCCAGAGAGCCACGACTCGGTGATGACTAGAACATCTAGATCATGTTCAACAATCAAATCAGTAATTGCGTGTGTTTTATTGGTCATGGAACGTGCATTCCAAAGGCCAAGTTTGAGGCTATTGGATGATACCGACATTGGTGGAGGGAAATCCGGCCTTGGTATCGTACGCCGCCCACGTCCGCGATGAGTTCGACGTCGGCGACCGATGCCAAGATCGCAGATCCTGCTCCAAACATTCATGGGTAGTAAATTAAGCGGCTGGTTATTAATCTGATGGAGATCATTCAAGTTGTATGAAATATGTAAAGCTGTACAATCAGCTGAATAAGGAGGTGAGTTGGTATGGCCAATATTGGAAACATTCTCAGTGCGATTCACTGGACCAGGATTGGGCTGGATATCTCCAGAATTAAGGAGACATCGAAATGTAGCTGTCGAATTACAGTAGTATAGTATAGGTTGACTACAATATTTGAGATGTTTACAGTGGAGGCTCTTCATGTGTGAACCAGTACGAGTGAAACATTCCTTGGTTATATAGGGCTGATTCAAAGTGTACAGAATAGAAATAACAAGCCCTATAGAAAACAACACTTTCAATGGCTTTCCATCCATTGTACAAGCAGGAATAGCTTACACAAAAGGAGCATACAAAAGAGACTATTGTGAATGTCAGTACATTCAAATGGTATACAAGCAAAGTATCAGTAAAGCTTAATGCACATGCCAGTACAGTAAAATTGAACAAGAACATCAAACATTAAACTTAACAGAAATACTGCAAATTCACACCAAAATACACCTTACAAAATGATTACCTCTGTTCCTTGACCAATATCAAACACAATGTTGAAAATACAAACACTAAATCCAACCAAAATTGGTGAAAAATGAAACAAATTACAGAGCTCAAAATGAGAGAGGCTACCTATAGAGGTGCACACCAAAAAAAAAAAAAAAAAAAAAAAAAAAAAAAAATGAAAAAAAAATCACTTAAAGGGATAGTTGAGTTCTGTTTCCAGACCGCAAATGCCTTCAAAGTGGATGGTTATTGCTGTTATTCTTATCTGCGACATTTCACATTTTGGGGTCTAAAATTACCTTCATAGCCCTTTTAGTTCTAAAAGGGCTATGAAGGTAATTTTAGACCCCAAATGTGTACAATTTAGCCAATACGATCATACCAATTCAGCTCCACTTTCAAAAAAACATTGTGACCGTTAATTAATTATTTAATTAAAAAAAACAATACATGGGCAGGCTGGTTGTGCGTACTATAAGCAACACGAAAATGCCAACAAAATAGCCAACATCGACATTGGCTGAAATACGACGTAAAAGGCGTTATTCCTTTTTTTTCAACCGTTTTTTTTTTAATTTGTCAAAATATCTAATATTTGTGGTGGTACACAAGTTTTAGAAATCGTTATTTTTCAACCTTCTCTGAACCGATTTTAATCAAACAAAGATGATTTTGTCATTTAAATATTATGTTCTTTCATATTTGACACTCAGTTGTTCATTATCTCACAACAAAATTATTTTGTGTAGCGCCCTCTGCAACAAACTCAACTATCCCTTTAATACTCGGACGCAAGCATTTTGAAACGCAACGGTTCATCTGCAGTACACGATTTTTTTTGCTTGCCGGTATATCGACTATTTTCTGCCGCGATTCACCGCAAAGTCATTGCATTTCAAGTTTAAATGTATATGTCGGCACCGCACTACGGTCGCGCCAGAAAAGTTGAGCAGCACGCGACGACGCAACGCATCGCAATGCTAATATTTTGCATAACTTCTGGTACAGCAACACTTAGCCGTTTGTGATAGCAGTGGCTTACCCGCGGGGTGGGGGGGGGGGGGGTTCCTATGACAAGCAGAGTTTGGCAATATCAAGGGGAAGGAGAGATTAGAAAAGAAAAGTGTAAACATCTGGCAAAATCGAGAAGGAAGAAGGAGGAACTGGAAAGAAAAATAAACACCGGGAAGTCCGTGGACTGCCCTGGCGGAAAGGTAGCGTGCCTACGCATACGCCACTGGATGGTGGGCAATGCAGTAAAAACACTCTAACCCATACCTAGGATTTTTGTTTAAAGTAAATGTTTCCTCTTTTCTCTTTCTTTTTGCCTTTTAGCCGCCAAAGGGAAGGAGCACGGGCCTGTATTGAGATTGCACGAACAGATCACAGCAATTTATGTTTACAACTCACTTAAGCATAAATACCCAGGCTTTACGGGAGATATAATGTGATGTTCTGGACAGTCAATTGACTTTTCTACCGATGCTGTTGGCGGTACATGCTGCAGCAGTAGGCCTACACTGTTTGATGACGTATTACGACTGATGGCAATATAAAGCTACTTGTCCAATAACTGCAAATTTGCTTGAATGAAGTAAGGAATGAAGAAATGAATATATAGGCCTAATCTTGGCAATGTCGATGCGGCTATTCCGTGTAAATAAGACAATTTTCTATTCAATTAAATTCAATCAAGGTTTATTAAAGACATGAATGACAGTCATATACTGAATTGTACATGCTTTCACAGTGCAGGTAAAAAACAATGTAAGTATAAAATAATAACATGAGATCAGGAAAATGAAATTAAATGTGTACAAGCATAATTTTTAATTATTAGATATGATGTTGAGCAACAGTATTTATGAATATATGAATTTATTTTTGTTCGCTCTTCTCTACTTGGCTATACTTGGACTTCGATTCATCGGGTCATCGCGTCGGGTCTATTTGTAAATGAAAGGGGCCTATTTTACAACACTACGCCGATATTTCGTAAATAAAGGGGCATGTTTTCACAAAAGGTCGGGTAACGCGACAACCCCATCCGACGCGAAGACCGATGATTCGAAGTAAGCCCAACAGACACCGACTACTCCAAACGCCAATCATTGTCAGTAGGACGTTTTATGTTGCTCTCTCTTCATTTTGAATGAAAAAAGCTACTTCCGACATCCCTCTTTTTCTTGATTTCACCATGCGTTGAACAGACAAAAATCTCGATGCCTTCGTTTAATTTTGCAAATCGAGTTACATGTTTTTTGTGGGTGCCATGAATTTCATATTGTTAATTTTACAATTAAAAAAAAACAAAAAGTAACGATAGAGTTTCCCGAAATTTCTACCTGATAACAGGTATAATTAATAATAATAATAATAATAACAATAGTGGTTTCTTGTATAGCCCTTACTTCTGTCAGACATGACACATCTGGCGCTCCACAATTACTACCCCCTGCTTTAGCATGGCTGCCATTATGGCGCTCTAGCATTTCAAGGAATGTATTCCTAACCGGTACCCATTTATCTCACCTGGGTTGAGGGTGGCAAATTGAGACAAATGTCTTGCAAAAGGTAATACGAGCCGCGTCGGGACTCGTACCACGAACCATGGGATTGGCAGTCCAGGGCCTTATCCACTCACCACGAAACCACTTCTGTTGCAATAGAATGCAATACAAATATGTCATGTTTAAAAAACTGAACAACATTCCTCATTGCTCATCTCTCTCGCTCTCTCTCTCTCGCTCTCTCTCTCTCTCGCTCTCTCTCTTGTTCATTCCGTTTATAAATTTTTTTATGTTCCTCCTCCCAAATTGTTTATGCCTCTGACTGAGTTTCAATTGTTTTACTTTGTAGTGCAATAGGGTCAGGGGTATTATGGAAACAAAACATTTGCCTTACATCATAAAGTTCCCACATAATTACAATATGCCCTCATTGCTATTGTGGTTATGCTTACAATATGAACTTCAGAAACCCTATTTGTTTTATTAGAAACCTTTATTATTTTTCGTGCATATTTTGTTATGGTCTTCATAAAACAGACATGTAATATCAGTGAATCCATTTTGAAGGCAGATAAAAATTAAACTTATACTAAATAAACTGCTTTTATCACATTTATTTTACTGTATTTTTGCAATATTTACATTTGGTAGCAGCAATATTTCCTCGATGTAATCAATGTTATAAACCCTATAGAAAATATTGTAGACTTTAAATAAGCCTAGTCATTAAAGGTATACACCAGTTTTGGAAACGCTCCCCCCCCCCTCTCAAAAAGCTCTCAATACCAATCATATAAAAGAATATGTTTTGACTTATACGTGATGATACAAATTTTGCCGGTAAACAGCCTACTAATTGATATATTTGGTAAATTATTATATTTTTCCGGACTGGATAGATATCGCGTAGTCCCATATACATTTTTATAAGTACAGTGCTTGTAACTTTACCAAGACTCGGCCAAATTTCTTATCATTATGATGGTTCTAGTACCTTGCAGTACACTCTAATACTTATATGCTAGATGATCAACCTTTTCTGGTCGATTCCACAACGTTTATTTTACAATGCAATCGCATGATCAAACCTGGTCCATACCTTTGAGATAACATCATGATCATTTGTCAAATTATCGTTAGTTTGATTTAAATCATCAGTGTAAAAGGTAAATTAAAGTGTAATATTTCTAGAATAATAGTGCCTCACGGGCAATATCAAATACAATCAAATTTCTTTACCAAATAAGCTTATAAACAAGAATATGGTGATTTCCTTTTATCCATTGCAATAGTATGCTTACACTTATGGGTTCGCGATGTAAATGAAGAATAGATATTATATAAAAAACATAGGGAGAATATATTTCATATCCATGTATATTTTACTAAAGGCGTCATTAGAGGGGCATTTGGAGTGAAAAAATGATTCATTAAGTAGACATTGTCATTAGGAGAAAAATTTGGTGTCCTCTTAAGGGGTGTATGTTTTATTTCTCATAGAAGGCCCAATTTTGTTATATTTATCCCTCTCTATATATGTAATATTACTAAAGGTGTCATTGGAGGGATATTTGGAGTGAAAAAATTAGTCATTAAGTAGACATTGTGGTAAGGGTTAGGGTTATGATTTTTATGAAGACCACTTAATGTACCATGTAGGGTATTATATATATATATATATAGATATATATATATATGAAACCCTACATGTTGTATTAACAGGACACCTATATCTAACCCTAAATGGTACGTTAACAGGACATCATAAAAACTGGTATATTACCCTAACCTTAACCCTAACACAAACCCTAACCCTAAAGTCAAAACAATATAACTACTCAAACTAATGACTAGTGATTAAACCTATTGTTTCTAGGCAGGTCTATATGTTTCCTCTGCCTGCAAACGTTCGTAGAGGGCAGTAATTATATTGTTCAATCGTTAACAAGACACGAAAATGTATAATAACATTGACCATGATAATAATAACCATGTCTACTTAATGACTTGTTTGTCACTACATATTTCCGTCTAATGACGCTGTAAGATGAATATACAGTATAAGGCTACTTACTTCACATTTCAAATCATACAAATCAATAGAACATTAATCTTACACGAAAGGTAACTACAAACATCAAATTTAACTTACAGATATCACTCAACTTTTAAAAATGTACTTACTTCATTGAGGTAAATCATCTTTTCGTTTTGTTTCTTTACTTTTCTTCCTGCTATTTTGTTTCCGTTTTCTTTTCTCTGATTTCGCTTTCAAACAAATGTTTCAATACAGATTCTCTTTTATCTTTTTACAATTTGTTTGCGTTGTAAAATAACTTAATGTACACTCCAGAATGATATGGTCAGAAATAAATTAGACTGGCAGTTACTTTCTATTTTTAGTAAGTACTAAGATTTGTATGAAAACACGTTGAATATGTAACACACTATATTCATTCTGTATGAAGAGAATGTGCGAATAAAGAAATAGGTGAATAATTCACACGAAACCTATTGACAATTAGGCGACATTTTACCATCTACAAACATTGGCATGACCTTAGCACATTTACTGTAAAATAGACCTTAACACATACCCTTCATATTTATAATTAACGCAAAATACACCTTCATACATGCACATGACTATACAAACACTGTTGCTCATGGAGTTTTTAATAGTTTTTATTACGTGTTTCCATAAAAAGATTGTAACAGTATATTTTTTTCTTGATAAATTCTCATAACTGTATTGATGAATCTTTATGAACCTTTAGATTAATCAATAAAGTTCTAAGAAGATATAAACTGTATCTATCAAGAATAAATGATACTATCACAATTATCTCATGAAAATAGGTAAGAAATGTTATTCCAACATACATATACATATGGGGTAAGGCCAGCTCAGCCTATGGCATCGCGAGGCTACTTAGTTTAAATCGAGAGTTAAAGTATAATGATAATAAATGTCTTGATTTTAAAGGAATATGCATTGCAGCCCGGTGGCTAAATTATAAAATATTTTTGCAAAAGTATCCTCATGATAAATAATACACTAAGAAGAATCATAAAATTACATAAAAACAATCTATATCCAGTTGTAAAGCACTCATGAGTGTAATATATACAGGTGAGTCTACTATTAAATGAGAGGTAAGTTTTAAATGCATAGATGAAGGTTCAAAATAGTATAGTGTGATGTAAATGATGACCGTAAAAGGTAGAGTGTGGTAGAGGCAAGCTGCATGATTTTAAGAAGGCAGATGGAAGGGACAGATTGACAAGGTGGACTGAGAGTGCAAGAAAGAAAGAGGAGGTGTGACTTGTGCGAGAGAGAGAGAGAGAGAGAGAAAGAGGGAGATAGAGAGAGAAAGAGAGGGGTGGACAGAAAGAAGGGGAAAGAAAGGTAGAAGAGAAACAGAGGGAAAGAGAAAGATAGAGAGGAAAATGAGAGAGAGAGAGTGGGTGATGAACAGAAAGAAGAAAGGGGGTAGGTGGTCATCCACTTACAACAATACTATGAAATAACACAAATATTAGCAAACGTAGCAAGGTTAATTAGAAGTAAGTTTTACTCAGTATATACACAACATAACCGACAAAAAAATCATGAGAATATGCTGTTGAATGTTAGAGATCGGCCGCTATAACCTTGATATTCACAAATTTCGTGTCTTCTAGAATATCTGGACCTCTTGACAGTGTAAACTTAACTTTTTTAAGTAACTTTTTTACAAATTTTTACCAAATGATCTTAAAAATACAATTTTTTTCAAACAGACGTATACTTGATGCAAGATTCATACAAGTATTTGCGATCTAGTCTGATTCAGCATTCTTGGCTAAGTTTAACACAAGTTATTCCTTCTGATGTCCCTATACTGATCCAACCATCGTACGGTTTACAAGATGTAGATGCGTTGTAGTACCGCTGCATATCCGAACACGGCTTAATTTCACATGTCCAGTGTAGACGCATACAATCCTTCATCCAAGTCATTGAGAGACAGATAATTCTGTGAAAATCAAAAGTAATTAAGATAATAATGATAATAATAAAAGCATTTATATTCACCTCAGGAGACACTCATTGGAAGTACAAAGTAGTATTACGACATGGGATTTAGCCCAGCTGTTTTTAGGCGTTGAAAGCATTCAAGGAATAAATTCCAAGTATCACACTGACCCTCACTCTGCCAATTTTATGTTGAAAAATAAGAAAGGAATTTCCCTTTTTTTTTCTTTCTTCAGAATTCTATTTAAATTTGAAAATATGAAGAAGAGAAAATTATATGATCATATATGAATATGAAACACACAAATATGAACGGTAGGATATGGTAAATGAATAAACTAAATGACGTAATAAATCATTCCATAAGGAAAAGAAGCTCCAAAGATCACTATTGGTTAAGGGTTAAGGTTATTTTCACGATACCTGTCGAACTGAGGTTAATGCACTAACGGAATTGTAAAAATTGATATGTAATAAGGAAATTTAATTCTGATTATACATGTTAGAAGGTTATTTGAGTCCATCTTACATGAGTCTTTTCTAGAATCCTTTCCAAACTCTTGAGGATATGATCAAAGTTACTCCGATTTGTAGCTTCCTTCTCCCAACAACCAGACATGACCGTATACCTGAAAGATACGAAAAAGACGATCCTTATCTAATAGAAATCTAATAGAACTACCGAATTGAATCTAATACAAATACAAATACAAAATTCCGACAAATCTAAAGTTCATGAGCAACAGCAGTTTTATCACTATTGTTTCATTATTTTATGTGCGCAACCAGTCCGAGTCGTTTTACTACACATTATTGTTTTTATCATTCTATCACTTTCTCTTTGTGTCTTTCCTTATGTTATTCTTTGTTTCTTTCTTCAATCACCTTCTCTTATGTTATTCTTTCTTTTTTATCCTTCTTTCACTTTCTCTTTCTGTCTTTCCTTATGTTATTCCTTGTGTCTTCCTATATCACCTTCTCTCATGTTGTTCTTTGTTTTTATCCTATCACTTTGTTTCTACCATTCTTTATGTTATTCTTTGTTTTTTTCCTATCACTTTGTTCCTACCAATCTTTATGTTATTCTTTGTTTTTTCCTTCTACCACCTTCTTTATGTTATTCATTGTTTTTATCATTCTATGATTTTCTCTGTTGAGTGTTTAGACGTATTATTTTCAGCTTCAGAATCTGATTCAAAGGATAGATTGCAAAATCAAGTGTAATAGTGTTTCTTAAAGGGGCATGTTCCCCGTATTCCAGAGGGCGTTTAAAATACGTACCCGCTGGCGGACGGTGCTAGCTGCCTATTGACACCAACAGAATACGGCTCTTACGCAGATGGCATGTTCCGAATGCCCGCACAATGCCGATTAGCGCATACATGTGCCGAAGTAATACCAATCGCAGTTCGGCTCTAAAATTCGGCAGCTGTTTCCGCCCACTTTCGCGACGTCACAATCGGCAGCGATCAGCTGGCTTGGCGAAGGCATGCCAGGACGCGCGTACTTTGATTGACAGCTGTATGCAAATTAGAAGTCAATCTTCGGAACCAAGATGGCGATGACTAGAGCAGCGATAACTACACTGGCGGGAACATGCCCCTTTAATGTTTGGAAACATATCTGCATTTGATACAAAACATCATCATGAAATCTAGGAAATACAAACATAGCATCGAGTGAGTCAAATTATGACATTTACAGAACAATTCGCATGAAAGAGTAATATTTACACTTCTTGTCCACAATGGCGAGGGCGTGGCATCTGGTAACCATTGGCAACCTCCTTTTGGACAGTGTCAAAGGTCATTCTAGGGTATGGCCTCGCACCTTTAAGAATCGAAGAAAAATAACACTGAAAACGCTTTTTTCCAAAATACGAATATGTGACATCCAAAGCTATGGAGAAAATATATATATATTTATCATATACATGTATATACAATTTGTCATCAACCCTTGATAGTACAACCGGAATTAAGTGGACAAATTTAGACTAAATATTATTCATATCTGCGACATGTATTTAAATACGAATAATGCAATAAATTAAATATCGCAAATATTATTGGTGGGTCTTATAGAGGGTAATAAGTGGCTTGAATTCTTCATCTTTAAAATGCTTCAAACAAGTATTAGTCATGGTCTATTTTGATTATTTAAGTGGAAATGGTTTATTTCACTTTTCTTCATAACACAATATGATACACGTGAAGTGGAGGGGTCGTGGTATAGTGTCTCATTCTCTTGACTCTCAATCCGAGGTTTAAGGGTTCGAATTCCAACTCGGCACTATCTTCCTTTGGTAAGTCGTTAATCCATATTTACGACTCTCCACCCACTCCACCAACCTGGCAATAATATGGCAAGGGTAATAATAATGGGAGGGCTCTGACGAAGAACAACTGTAAAGCCCATAAGGCTTCCTACGAAAAGAACTTCATGGTCTTTAAGATGGTACACAAAATTATATGCGATATTAACTTTATTTTTTCACCTAATGTCACAATTTCCCACAAGACGATGCCAAAAGACCAGCTATCTCCTTCTGTTGATTGGTCACCAGTTACCATGGCTTCAGGCGAACTCCATCGTGTTGGTTTCTGAGATGTTGGAAAATATTTGTTAAAGGTAAAATTGTGTTAATTTTTAAATTAGAGTTAATATACATTTATTCATGGTTTTAAACAAACCGTGATTATCAATGGCTGAATTGTTTACGATTTACAAGCATATTTGAAAATACATCAAAAACAATATTGCATATGGCAAAAATTATACAAACACCACGGTCACTAAAGTTGATAATATTTAGGGCGTATACATATACCATTATGGGTATAATAATTAAATAATCTATGCTGATGATATATCATTAAATATGGTGATAATACTCACACCTGTGTTGCTAAATAGTGATGAAGATAATCCATAATCTGATAGCTTGCATTGCTTTCTATCTGCTAGTAACACATTGTGAGCGCAGAGAGTTCCATGGATGATCTTTGTAAACAAAAAAAATAGAAATAGATAAACAGAATGATAGAATTAAAAAAGACATAAATAGATTGGCAAAATTCTAAATTATATAATCTGGATGTTATTTATTCACCTTTGATCACCATAACAATCCTCACACCATAATGGCTTTCTCCTCTCCTATTCTTCCACTGTCTTCTTCCACTTTTTTAATTCTCATCCTTCTCGCACTTATCCCCGGCCTAAATGTTCTCACTCTCAACCACCCCTCCCACCCCCCCGGTCGTCTCTCGTTCTTTGATGCAAACGACATCGAAACGGCATTCCTTTGACAAAGTTGGGTAGACTGCCTTTATCTATTCATCTCCTTATTATTTATGCCTTCTCAGTTTCTCGTTACTTTTCTTCCTCTGTCCCCTCCACCTCTCTTCCCCCTTTCCATGTGTCCTTTCTCTTATATTGCAAGTCATGAAATAAGTTTACCTCCTTTGATGCAAGAAACTGCACCCTTATGCAATTTGCCAAGCCAAGGTGATTAGATTACTTAAATCTATGCACCTCATTCTCAATCATTCCAGGCCTTCTCAGTTTCTCGTTATTTTTCTCCTCTTCTGTCTCCCCCTCCATTCCCCCTGTTTCTTTGTCCTTTCTCTTTTATGGCAAGACATGATAATAATGTTACCTTCTTTGATGCAAGATACTGCATCCCTTTTGCGATTTGCCAAGCCAGGTTGAGTAGACTAGCTTCATCGATACGAACCCTCTTTGGTTTGAGATTGCCGTATGTGGGTTGGGATTGTACCCCTGTGGTCTGTAGATGGGTGAGTAGGGTGCCCCCAGAGATGAACTCGTACAGAATGCTCCCTGCATCATCGGCAATTCGTTCAATTGAAAACAATAACGTATGATTAGCTGATAACTGATATTCAATATTATCAGTGATTAGACATCATGTTATAGTGAGGGCAAATCCTCTACATTAATAATTAATTACAATAAACTGTTGTTTAAATCTTATTCAACTGATTCCGAGAATTGCTCAAAATGTTACGCATCTTTAGGTTTGCTATAGTGACCTTTGCAAAGGTCGTTCCAAACAATTAGGAAAATAATGCTGATGATCATATTAATATGTATTAAATTGAGCAGACCAAAACAAAACGTTTTTGTGATTGCAGGAGGAGGTGTTTTTACCTTGTTCTTGACTATATCCCAGGCACTTGACAACATTTGGTTGATCCGGCAGCTCAGAAAGTACCTTGACCGCTCGAAGAACGTTGGTCGATTTGGTCACTTGATCTAAGAGAAGATACATCGTATTTATAACCCGCACATTTGCTTTCAATTTCAAAGAGAGTGTAGGGTTAAAGTCATTTGCAGAAAAGCTCAATCATTCAGTTTTTAATAAGATCGAGGTAAAACCCTGTCGACAAGTATACATATATGCATCGTTTAGCTTTTTAGCAAGGTGTTACTTTTTACGTTTGCGCTGGTCATACTAATATTGAACTTTCTAGAAAGCTGAAGGCAACTCTGCTTGTTAATTATAAATGCAACCTCTCATAAAGGTTAGGATAATTTAGGCTACATTGATATTTAGTAAAGTGATTTGCCTTTCGGTCATTTAAGTTCGTTATTTTCACCTGGAATCGGTCATTTTAGTTTATCAATTTTTAGGGAGTGGTTGGCGAAACCTCACCTGAAATCTGCCTGATAGCAACGTCTACTTGACTTTGATTCGAACGGAGTTCTCCCTTCCATACCCCGCCGAAGTCACCGCGTCCAATTGAACCGAGTCTGGTGAAAAACGTCACGTTTTCAGGAGCAATAATGGGAGAGTGGGATGGACCGAGTTTGAGAGCTGTGTATGCTAAAAAAAACAAAATTAAATTATTATTAAAACGCTTCTAATACTTGAAAGATCAAATACAAGCAATCTTTCACCCTCTAAAACATGGATAAGGCTTCCCTTGGATAATCTTTTCTAGATTTTTTTCAAATATAAAACGAAAGTGAAAGAATATTCACCATAAACGTATTTATATATAATTGTGTGTGTGTGGAGGGCGAGGTGAATTTGCGATTTTAAAAAGCGGCTGTTATTAGAGGTAAGTTTTAAAACCCTTGGTGAATTAGTATAGTAGGCCTAGCAAAAATCAGATCAGGGAGAACAATTAAGCTTATAATGTTTCCTGTGGATTATATACTACTACTTGTATTAATAACGTAATAGTCTTGATAGTTACAATGTATTCTGCAGTTTGGGACAATATGACTATCAATTAGTGCGATAGTATTTGTGTGGTTGTATGACTTTTTTCAACGTATTTATGGCAATTTACAAAGCCTTTCATCTACCCTTTTTATTTTGTAGGTGAATTTTTGCTTCGTGATCAATTTTCGTGGTAGGGCCTTTTTTATTTTTTGGGTGACTTTTTGATTCGTGAATCATTTTCGTGGAACTAACGCTTTCCTCATTTTAAACTATTGACTGATTTTTACACATTTTCTCACCTTTATCTCCGTTCTGAATCATCTCATACTCCATGTTGTCGTTTGCCTAATGAGAAACGTGTCTTTCTTCCCTGTGAAAAAGGGATACTGAACAAATGACCTTTCTGCCCTAGCCCATAGCCATCATCATGTATATACAGAGTTTGGCCAACCCAGTTCGAGTTGGTCACAATATGGCGACTACGTACTGCTTTGTTGGGCAAGCACAAATCAAAAGAATATACGCCATGCTGTGACCCAGTGAAACCAAGTTGGCCAAACTCTACTAATCAATGGCACCGCCCTAGCCTATTGTACAGCGCCATCTCAGAGCCATCTCATCGAACTAATTTCCGATTACTCGTATTAGAGCAGTTTTGCTCGTTTTTATGTTATAGTACATAGGTAACATTTTCGTTTTCTATATTACGAAATGTGTCTTCATTCTGCTTTCAAATGAACTAATTTTCAATCCCCTTGAATGTGAAGAGTTTCATATCGATAAAAATTCAAGTTTCACTTTACTTTTTAACATATTTGACATGTAAATACATGAATAATGATATCATGCTTTGACAATTTTAGTGGTTTCTCATATTCCACTACATCCAAATGATAGTGTGTGTGTGTGTGTGTGTGTGTGTGTGTGAGTGTCTGTGAGGGGAAGGGTGTTTGTATAAATATTTATCGATATATATATATATATATATATATAGATATATATACATATAAATATTGTTGAATATCGATCTGCTAATTACTAACCTAGAAACGGTTTTCGGTGACTCTTCAAAACCTGTAAAAAAAGAAAAAGAAGCGGAAGAAGCAAATATAGAATTTTTGATAAATTTTTCTGTGCACATAAGAGGTATATGACACATTTATCAACAAGGAAGTAAAATTTAGTCTAAAGTAAATTGATCTCTATCCTGAGGAAATCCATTCAGGAAAGCGATAGATGTTATGATGTGCAAGAAAAAATACTTTCGCTATCAATTTCCAGTATTATGTTTCCTTAATCTCTTCAAGCACTTTTTTTTTTTTTGGTCTCGAAATTTGGAAATTTGACATTTTGCTCCGTTGGGGGGGGGGGGGGGGGGGGGGTAAGGTCACCTTTTTTAGGTCGGCCATGGGAATAATTTTTTTTTTTTTAATAATTAAAAAAAAAAGGGGGGGGGGGTTTTAGGTTTTTTTTAGGGGGGTTTACACACACAAAATTTCCAAAGGGGGGGGGGGGGTTTAACCCCCCAAACCCCCCCCCCCCTGCGTACGCGCCTGCCTTACTCTAAACTTAACATAAAACCCAATCGCAGCCCTAACCCTAACCCTTACTCTAAACTTAACATAAAACCCTACGCAGCCCTAACCCTAACCCTTACTCTAAACCTAACATAAAATACAAGTGCAACCCTAACCCCAACCCTTACTCTAAACCTAACCTAAAACCCAATCGCAACCCTAACACTAACCCTTACTCTAAACCTAACCGTAAACCAAATCGCAACCCTAACCCTTACCCTTACTCTAAACCCTACCTAAGACCTAATTACAACCCTTACCCTATACTTTTGACGAAAAAAATACCAGGAAAAGATTTCGCCGAAGCAAATGTAAATTCAAATACCAATAATATAACATACAGGTATCTATAGATATATAACAACTTTAAGAATCAAATTTATACCCAATAACTGTAATTTAAAAAGTACAATATCCAACGTGTTTGAGCCATACAAAACGAAAATACCGAAAAATAAATAATATCAGTTTCATTCTAAATATGAAATTTAAGATTTTAAAAGTCAATTCACATTCTACCAACAGCAACGCTGATTCGTTCTATAGTAGTATGTTATTCAGATACTGAATCAAATAAATAATCAGGGGAATTCCCGATTTAATTCATTGCGATCAAAACAGGAACCTCCTGATGAAATTGAGAAACAATTTTGTATGCATATCCGCCTATACTATGATGCCTCACTTCAATCATAGCATAAACAGGACTTTGAACTCTGGTCTGTGTTCACAAATATACTGTAGGCATTTATTTGCTAAAGTAACATGGGAACAATATACATTCCTTGGGTGAATACACATCCTTGTATTTTCTTATTTTGATATTTGCTTATCACATATTATAATTGTCAATGGCATAGTTCAATACAATGGCTTATTCTTCAGGTGCTTAAAGTGATGAAATTACTTATATTGTTGAGATTGTACAGAAAGTTTTAGTTTCTATGTGGGCATGCCTTAAACCCTAATGCATGGCCCTACAGAGGATTTTTTTCCTGTTGGGGATTGGGGCTAAATGCAATGAATCATTGAAAAATTATTGTATTTTGTTTGTTTATTTTGTTGTGTGGGGGCGTCGACGTACCCTAGCGCCCGCTGCGTACAGTCATGATGCATTGGCTAAGCAATGGCCTCGTTACTGTGAGCCCCCAGGATAAAAACCATGTCGATGTGCTATATTAGTGCCTTTTTATGAGGCATTAATCCCCATTACTGTCAGTTATGACTCAAGGACGTAGGTTCCCTAGTTGATTAGCATAGTAGCATACACATGCTTTAGCAGTTACGCAAAACAAACACTCCCCTATTGTCATTCAATAAAATCTGAGAATGTATGCTATTATCGAGATCTCTTAGGAATAAATCATTGTCAAAATCATTCAATAAATTGGGGTAAAAATAATTATTCCACCATTATGACCAACAGTGTACAACAAATGAAAGTCATACATTTAATTTCCTGTTCTGATTGAAATTAATTGTTCACCTATTCATCATTGTTTAAATTTGGAGAGATAAAAACCAAACTAACAAACTTTGGTAGATTAAGTTAGTCATTTGTTATAATAAATCATTACAAAAAGTAAGCTAGATTCTTGTGAGTCAAACAAATATTTGTTTTCAACAAAGATGTCAATGTTCAATTTATTTCAACAACAAAAAAAGCAAAAAAAATGAGAATATCACAAAAATAATTCCTCTCACCTGACGAACTTGGAGTTGTTCTTTCCGTTTCAATTGTTTCTAGTGCTGTGAGAGCATATGCAAACACGTTAGAATTATAGTACTGTAGATGGAGGATAATTATTTTTAAATGTATTTTTTGTCAGTTTCAAAGAGAAAACGGAGCATCCTATTTTTAAAGCTTACTGAGTCCAGAACAACAGAAAAATACTCAAAGAGTATTATATGTCTCAAATGATTAAAATCGAAGGCAGTATTTATTAGGCACCTGCTGTTAAGTGCATATGACTGCTGAAATACAAGCGAAGAAAGCCATCTTAGATATATTACAATATATTAAATGTACCTCTGAAGAGTGCCCTTTCTAAATCCATTTCATTTACTATCAGAATATTTTATTTTATACTTAACAAGTTACACAATGGCAAGTTAAATTACCACAGTCAATTTAGTTCCAAAGTTACGTTTAAAAGCGAACCTTTCCTCTATGTTTTAAAGAGAAATGTATGGTTTTAATGTAAATGTATGAAGAGCCTGGTGTGAACAAAAAACATTACTTGACCAGATTGACGACACATGAAAAAGCTTTATCTAATAAACTGAATGATGATAGAACGGAAGAAAGCATATGGACATACCGGTCATTAAAGGAGGAATGGTTGGTCCTGTTCATGGTATGGAAGAGAGCAGAACGAAAATAAAACAAATAAAACAGGGTATGTTAGATTAAATAGCTGTTTGCATGACACATGAAATATCTTATCCAAGAAAATATTAAGTTATGTTCATGTTCACTACATGTATGTCTGGAAAAAAATAACTAAGTTGTGCTACAGTTTTGTGCATTACGTTTTCTACCTTTGTATCCATACTCAGAACAAAAGGATGAATAATATTTATTTTTAAAAAGATAAATATTTATGGCTACAAATCCTTACATTTGTGAAAACTCTGATATATCTTTCGAGAGTTAATTCACTCTCCGATTATATGTGTTTTTATTTACAATGGGACAGTACAGTTATGTAAATCACATGAAAATTCTCACACACTGGTCTTTTTCAGAACGATTCACGACTGAAGCTCAATTACACATAATACATGAATGGCTGAGGATTAATCTAAAAGCGCTCATACGGCTGTATGGTTTCTAAAACAGGTTCTGTCAAGATCAGGCGAAATACGAAATCGAATATACCGTTATAAAAAATCAATGATCTGAGCCCTGTATCATAGAGAGTCGCTATTGCTCTGAATCAATCACAGCTTAATATTAATCGAAACTGTGTACTTAAGAAATATGAGAATGAGAATCAGCATGAGAATTTAAGCATACTCGTACTCGATTAAAATCATTGTACATTTGTAGACATCTTTGCAACAGCTCCGTCATACAAATATATTGCAGGTAAACAGAATAACAAACAAGAAATGGGGGCATCTACATGTACCTCGAGTCAAACAAAAATGAACATGCTTCATACTTCATATGAGGTAGAATGTACAATGCATATTGTTGTATTTTTGTGGGATATTTTTATCCTCTGGTTTGAAGAACCAACTGTACATTTTGTGTGACAGTAGAGAGTGGAAAGTAGTGACCAAAACATTTGCCACATGTGGCTTCGGAGTGGTTTTCAATACCACTTGCAACACACACCCACAGCGTCAAGAAATCACTTTCTTCGTAATGAATTATATTTTTCCGCTCCTTACTTTGTATGCCCTCCTCTGCAGTCCTTTCGCTTTCACCACTCCCAGTACGTCTTCCTCTCTCTCTCTGTCACCACGCACCCCTCCCTCCCCTTTGTCCCCCCCCCCATTTCACTCCCTCTCATCCTCTCTCTCCCTCCTTCTGCCTGCCTCTTTCTCCATCCACCAGCCCTTTCTCTCTCTCTCTCTCTTCATCTTGTCCAGTCTATAGCCATTTCCATGTCAACGTCTTCCTTAATTCTATCCACCTCTTCCTGCATCTTCCATTCTTTCTCTTCATCCTTTCTCTCAATGAATTATTGAAAATGTATTGCATTTTCTTTGTTTTATTGTTTTTGTGGGGGCGACAACGTACCCTAGCACCCGCTGCGTACAGTCACGATTCATTGGCTAAGCAATGGCATCGTTACTGTGAGCCCTTGGGATCAAAACCGTGTCGATGTGCTATATTAGTGCCCTTTTATGAGGCATTAAATCCCCATTACTGTCAGTTATGACTTAAGGACGTAGGTCCCCTAGTTGATTAGCATAGTAGCACATACATGCTTTAGCAGTCACGCAAAACAAACACTCCCCTATTGTCATTCAATAAATTCTGAGAATATATACTATTATCTAGGTCTATTAGGAATAAATCATTGTCTAAATCATTCAATAAATTGGGGTAAAAATAATTATTCCACCATTATGACCAACAGTGTATATTAAATATTGCCTTATAATTTGGTTTCAAATAACTATTATTAGGCAAGACGAACAAGTTGGATTAAAGATATGACCTTTCAAAGCCTGGTACTATTTTGTATATTTTGGCTATGACTATTCAAAACTTCAGACTAAGAACATTTTGCATAAAAGCTTAACTGAATATCTTTTTTATACACTGTTTACTATCCAATTAAAAAATATAATTGCTATACTAATTCAAATTTGTTATTAAGTACTCCTGTTTATATAGTAGGTATCAGGACATCATGTTTATCCATGCAGTTTATATCCGAATATAAAACCATTGGTCTACTGACTGTGCTGTCTGTACATGACGTTACTTGTATTGTCCCAAACATGTCGAAAATGTGAACAATGAAAATATTTGCCTTCTTTTATCAACAATTTAATTGATACTTACTATGAATATTTAAAACTCTAGATATATCTCCATCCAGCTCTGGTATCTGATGCCCAGAGACTTGACAAACCAAGGTCTGTCCATTATTCTCTTGAGTTGCAGGAAATGTGAACACGCTCTTTGAGTTAGATAAAGGTGCTGTAGCTGGTGGGTTTGTGTTCTCAATGCCATCAGTCTTTGCAACTCCATTGAGGGTCCATGTAAGACTCTCTTGTGGTTTCCCACCAACAGCATCACATGTAGCTACGTACATATCCTCATTGTCTGTCACAAGACTAGTCAGAGTCAATGTCAAAGTTGATGCAACTACAAGTAGGAAGAATAAATGGCAGATGTCTTAACCCATTCACTACTGAATCCTCTCATTCCCATAGACTTACATGTATATACAAGGGGTTAATCAGCTTTATAATATTAACCTTTATTTCCATAACACACATTATAAATGGTAAAATTAAATGATGTAGAAAACTATCGATTATCTCAAGAAGTATAATATGTCATTGAATGAGTCCACACCTAATATTTCAAACATCAATGAATGCCTATCACCTATGTACATGGGCAGTGGTAGAATTGGTCAAGCAATGGATGGACATTATTGGGAGGGAGGAGGAGAAGGGGTGGTGTGGGACCAGTGGGTGGTGTTGGATATAATTATTATCTTTATTGTTCATCCTATTAGCCTGCCTCCTCTGACCCACACCAACTCCTCCCCTCCTTCCCCTTTGCAATATGATTTTGTTTTTGAGGGGATATTGAGGGGTTGGGGTGTCTACATTCAGGATTGCTTTTACAAAACAGAGGTATACATGTATATCAATATTCATTTTAGGCTAAATCTCATTCATTTGTATTTGTTCAATGAATTTCAAATAGATTTACATGTTATGCACAATCAGTAAACCACTTTCCTTTTTTTATAAATAAAGTGAATAATATTTGTTAGTTATCAATAGGCTTAGAGTCAATATTATTGCTCTCGGAATCATGTTACCATGGTCTTTGCTATCTGTACAGACGTGCCATTTGATTTCTTTACTTGTACGAGAACATAAATTCCTTGCCATTCCAAATACATAATTCATAAAATGCATGTTTTGTACTAACCTTCTATCACCAGGTCTAGAGTATTGCTATTGGGGTCTGTTGGAATAACACATCTATACCCCCCATCATCCTCTACTTCTGCATTCTCAATGGTCATCACAGATTGGGTTAGTGATAATGACGTCACATCAAAGTTATTGTATTTAGAATCAGTACTGAAACGGTCTTGTCCACTATAGATAGTTGAAGAACCACCTCCGGGAACATCTTCTAACCATTGAATTGTGTTCGCTGTTCCCCCATTAACAGTACATGTGAGGGAAGTATCATTGGCAGCTGCCGCTCTGGAAGGACCTGACACAGTTACCGTTTGACCACAGGTTGCTGGAAAAGGAACACAACTCTTGAACAATAAAGAAAATAAAACCTGTTAAAATGATACTATTCTTTCAAACTATCTCTATCTTAAAACTGGATTCACCTGTATTGAGTTAAAGACAAAATAACATGTTAAAAACAATATACAGTGATGAATATGAAGTTTTAACAAAATAAAGAAAGAAAAAAAAAAGTGTAATTAATAGAGCGCGTTAAGTATTAAATAGCGATATTATAATCATATTGATATCAATACCGTGAGCCGACTACCAGGCCTAATCATAGGCGCCGGAAGTGGGGGAGGGGGGGGGGGCAGGGGAGGGGACAGTTCCCCAGCCCCCCCCCCCCCCCCCAGTCAAAAATGTGGGGGGGGGGGCAAAACGCATTTTTGCCCCCCAAAAACGCTCCCCCCCCCCCCCCTCTAAAAAAAAAAAAAAGGGCAGTAAAGGAGTAAAGATGGTGTGTATTTTTTAACCCCAAAGAACATAACAATAATAAAAACTTGAATTAAATCACCTATACAATTACATTCAAAGAAAAGGAAAGTTAACAGGAACTAAATTTAATAAACATTGCCATGCCACCTATATTTATCAATGGAGGTTTTTATAATAGCGATACACGCATATCGTGGACATATTGTGAGAGAATGGGAAAGCGTGTCTGTTTTTTGTTATAGGGATGGAAAGACATGAGCCCCTGAACGCTGGGGTACTGATAGGGGGGGGGGGGTGTTTCTTATTCGAAACCAGTGATTTACAAATTTTGCTGAAATGGCATGATTTTCCGGTATTCTTTCTCAATTTTTGTGTAAGTCATACCTTTTTATGCGTTTGATGGAAAATTATAAATTCCTAAATATACAGCCGGGCGAAAAATATGCTTATTTAGAAGCCTTCATGTCATGGTCTGCAATACGGCTGGGCTCGGGGGCTCGAGCCCCCCCCCCCCCCACCCCTCACTTTTTGAAAAAGTATGTTACAGAGAAAAGGAAAGAAAGAGAGAGAAAAAAATAAGTGACCTGCCAATGTCACAAATGAGGTATCAAAATATGCTCATCTGACCGTAATTAAATGCCTAAAACCTCAGAGCTTATGGGGGCTCAGCCCCCGGACCACACCAATGGCCCTAAAGCAGGTCCACTGGATGCTCATCTGACCGTAATTAAATACCTAAAACCCCTGAGTTTCCGGGGGCTCTGCCCCCTTGACCCCACCAAGGGCCCTAAGGCGGGCCCCTGGATGCTCATCTGACCGAGTGACCGTAATTAAATACTTCAAACCCCTGAGCTTCTGGTGGCTTTGCCCCCTGGACCACATCAATGGCCTTAAAGAGGGCCCCTGGATGCTTATCTAACTGTAATTAAATACCTAAAACCCCTGAGCTTCCGGGGGCTTCGCCCCCTGAAATCCCCGCCAATTAGTGACCTGCCAGTGTCACAAATAAGGTAGCTATATATGCTTATCTGACCGTTTCCTGACCGCTTGGTAACCAATCATGTTCAGTATGACCAGGGTATGACCCCCTTCCAAACGTTTTTTGCTCATTACGCCACTGCCCCGAAATTTGAGCCCCCTGGAACGTTTGACCCCCAATCCAAAACTGCTTCCGGCGCGCCTGGGCCTAATCATCTATCTCTAGGCAATGTCAGGGAATTCTTTGTATAGAGGACTCATATTGGAGTTTTTACCTGCATCTGGAATATTCTTGAATCAATCTATTCTAATAGTTGAATGTTTAATAAAAGATTTATTTCAAATTTGATATCATGTATCAAAACAAAGCGGCATGTATTTTTATGCGAGGTGTACACCTCAATCACACCGCCAAACTGACTTTACACTGACTCCAAACCAATCTGGTCCCTACCATTCAGAGTAAAGTAATTTTTGTTTGGTGTTAAGTCAGGTCTGATGCCGGTTTCGTTGGTGTGACTACGTTATTAGAAGACTTGGAAAATCAAAGATGAGTAATCGAAAACTAATTTCATTACACTTATCAATCAATAAGGAAGTAAATATTGGATTAATAGTGAATATTATATGAAAGCACTGAATTATATGAATATGCATGTAATACTTTTAATGCATTTATCAATGTTCATGTGTACTGTATTTTAGACATTGCAATTTATGTTCAATCTACTCCTGTAACGTCACCCAGAACTTCGAAAACGGTCATTTCAATTCAGATTTCGAACTCTCATTTTGAGCTAGATTGTTTATAATATATGACCTTAATAGAGAACTCTTGAGTGTTAAGGTTCCGTAGCAACAGAGTTCGGTTCATATTACAACCCCTTCATCAACCCTCCCTTACGTAATATCATAAATATTTGATAAATAAATAAATTACAAACCACTTACAATGAACAAGCGCAAGGACTGTAAAAACCTGTAATGCAGTCAAACCATCCATGCTAAACGGGTCGATTGTCGATATCTCCTTGAAAAGAGTTCTTGTCATTTTGTTTTGTTCTGATTGAGGAGAACGTCAGTTGAATCCTTTTGGCTTCAAGTCATTTCCAAATCTATTTTCCAAGACAGATCTTGGTTTAAAAGTAAAAAATATCTCAAAATGAATAAACGTGTTTCAAATTATATAGAACGGTTTACTTATTGCACCATACTTGTTGAAGATAGGGTACACAACTCAAAAACTTGCCGCACATGGCAACAATTAATGTAGGCAAAGTGGATTCCACCTATAAATATATAATTATGTATAGCAGGGGAATTAAATAGTAAGTAACCGGAGGTTTTGGAGATTTTTTCTTTTTTAAACATAAGGAATATATACAGTAGGCTTGCGGAATATAGGATAACAAATTAGAAAGTTACGCAATTTTGACAAACTGAGCGGAAGACCATGGCCATCACTGGATAATTTAGTAACTCACTCCTTACGCGCCTATTTTATGAAAGTTGAATTCACGCCCGAGACTCGTTTAAATGATGAGTCGGAGAGTTATGGAGAAAAAAAAATGCCTTTACCGTTTATAGACGGAAATTTTGTCACAAATGAAAGGAAACGAAAACGATTTACAAGGTAGAGCGTCTAGTCACCCTTACGTAACTAGTCTGTTTACCGTACACAAAGGCACATAATTGTATTGTCCCTGTTCTTTGGAAATTCCTGCTTTATTTCGCTCGACAAGTGAATGCATAGTGCGTTCTTTTAGATTCGTAAAAGTCTAGCTGGTACACGTATAAGTCGAATTCTAGATTGGAGTGCAATCAGAATGACCAACAGCATGCGGAAGTTACCAAAAGGAAAGCTCTATAAAATGTATATTTAAACTGCAATTAATTATAATAGTCATATATTTACCTTCTACGGTCTAATATCTGTAATATTGTAGTGAAATCATGAATACAAAGTAATGAGAATAGCGATCACACTCACCATTACAGCTACCTTCAAGATTCCATACATGTGGTAATAATGCAACCGAAAAGCTTATTTTTGGTAAGGCGAGGCGTCAAAAATATCGATACCAGCAGGCTGCCGCCTCACGTATTGGCGCATCGAGGCTGCAATTACGGCCGAAGCCTGGCTGGGGCAATTATTTTTCTTTTATTAGCCCAACCGGCTTGCGCCAGGCTGGGATCTGAGGCTCGGTTTCCATTCGAAAGGCGTCAGCCGGCGCATGCTTTTGAATGCTATTTCCTACCGCCAGCGGTAGCCGGCTGAGCTAATTTAAAAAATGCAGCCAGGACGCACAAGTGCAGTTAGCTGCCGCTGGCTGGTATATTTATTTTTGACGCCTCGCCTAATAATCAAGTAAATCCACGGTCACAATTGATATGAACGATTACAAAAATTGATTCCCGCATGCTGCGTGAGGGCGTATTGCAAATAAGTTCTACTCCGTTGTCGTTTCATCAACATATAATTTTGGAGACCATAGGCTATACCTCATAATCAAATTATATAACGACATTATAAAGAATCATATTAATGCAAATGTTAATTATCAGGACTCGTTTTAGCAAACCATGAAATCATGAAACTATCATATTTCATTCAAGTGCCATATTTCTAAAACGTAAATATTTTGTTTGTTGGGGGATAAGACTCAAGACCTGTCATAATGCTAACGATCTATAATTAGACTGTGAAAAGGGGGGAGTGGCAGAAGGGGCATATTCGGAGTACACGTCCCCCCCCCCCCTCCCATAATTCAAGATATATATATATATATATATATATATATATTTTGTTTTATTATTTATTTATTTTTATTTTATTTTTATTTATTTTTTTTTATTTATTTTTTTTTTGGGGGGGGGGGGGGACTCGCGTGAACAAAACAAGTTACATGTAATTATTTTTCATTACACCTATGTATCATAATTTTTTAGCGCTCCCACATACAAACTTGCATACAATCTCGCTCGATCACTACGCTCCATCGATTATTAATAGACGCAGTGTTTCTTAACACTGTTAACAACTCTGTCTACAAGTTAAAGAAAAGAAAGAGAAATGTTCGCAAACTATAACATTTACTGAAGCTGTATACGATTCATTCAGGAAAACATTGTTTAGATATTGTTTGAATTCAAATTTGAACCTTAACAAAACAAAACAAAAAGTTTTTTAATTTTTTGAGAGAGCTCCAAAATTAAATACTTTTTAAATAAATGATTTGTCGATTTGCCCTAACCGCTCCTCTCTCCCTACGCCAATGTTTATTTGTAATGATATTAGTTGATTTGAATTGGTAGATTTACCATATGTACGAGGTATAATATAACTGATAGTATCCTAAATGGATTGTTATATATAGTAAAAGTGCGCTACCTTCCCATCCTTCATCTCTCTCTCTCTCTCTCTCTCTCTCTCTTTCTTTCTTTCTCTCTCGTATTTAAAAAGTCTTTTTTTTGTAAGTTTGTAGTGTTATGGGGAGGGTAGACGGTTGAGCCTATATTATGGTATATGTTGACGATTCACTCGTGCAATGATAAGTTATTTATTGGTATAGAAATTTTCAGACAGGGACCTTTTGACCCAAAAGTCCAACTTTCCTTGTAATCATATAAGCTCCCACACATATTTCCAATATGTCCCTATTGCAATTACGGTTACGCAAGTGTACGCTACAAAAACGTTGTCTTAATTCTTTATTATCGTTTATTTCGTAATAGAATATTAGTAACATAACATAAGCATATTTTGTACGTTCTTTAAAGGCACGCTGTCCTATTTGTAGCTACTTGCTCCCTCTATATAGAAAACTTCCCCAATCGGTGCCTGTTGGTCCCCCATGATCCTCTTTTTCTTATGTTAAATGAGAGCTGAGTTAATGAGATAGCCACCTGCCACAGTGACCTCGCTGGCTCGCTGGGTGGTCTAATCCCTTCTAGCTGAAGTAGTAAAGCCTGCCTTTAATAAAAAGAAAAACAAGTACAGACTGCAAAGTTTGAACCTTGGTTATTTTTTTTTTAAGAGACAGATTGAACTAAAACTGAATCATCTGCACATTTATTTTACTCTATATTTGCCATATCTACGTTTGGCTTCAGTAATATTTCATATATTGTATCAATATGTTAAGGCCTTAAGAAAGTGTAAGAGAATTAGACTTGTAATAGGCCTAGTCTTGGATATAATATAATGATCTTTTGACAAATCATCGTCTGTTTGATATAAATCATCAGTGTCAAAAGTACATTAAAAGTTAATAGTAGTACTTCACATTAATAGTACATTATGAAAAAAAGCAGTATGAAATACATTCAAAATTATATCAACATTTCTTTATCAAATCTGAATAGGTTTATAAAAAAAAAACTGCGATTTCCTTTTAGCCTTTGCTATAATACGCTTAAATAAAAGTTTCGCAATAAACATGAAAGTGATTATATCAAAACATTTTCAAAAATCGGAAATTATATAATTGCCTCATTAGAGGACTTATTTCACATTCAAATCTTACACATCAATAGAACATAAATCTTACACAAATAACAGAAAAGATAACTACAACATCAAATTTAACTTACACATATCGGTCAAATTATCAAATGAAGTTCAACCATTCCTTTTGAAGTCATACATGTATTTTCCCTTTGTTTGTATACTTTCCTTTCTGCTACATTGTATTTCTATGCTTTCTCTGATTTCTTTTTAAAACACATGTCTCAATACAGAATCTCTTTGATCTTTTCTAGTTTTGTTGAGTTGTAAAATAACTTTATGTACACTCCAAAACGTTATGGCCAGGAATAAATTAGACTGGCAATTACTTTCTATATTTAGTCATTGCTGAGCTATATACTTAAACACCTTGAATATGTAACATGTGTATCCATTCTGTATAAATAGAATGTGCAAATTAAAACAAACTGATTCCTTCACATGAAACTTTTTAACAAGTAATCGACGTATAACATAAAAAGCATCATAAAGCCATACTGTCACATTTTACCATCGAAAATGCATTGACATAACCTTAGCACATTATAGTACCCTTCATATTTATAATCAACACAAACATAAACGCGCATAAAATCTAGGGCACACAATCACACGCACACACACACACACGTTCACGCATGTACACTTACACATGTGTGATGGGGTTGACCAAAGTTCTTGGAGATTTGTAAAAATATTAGGAAATGTGATATTCGATCCATGATTTCTCATATTCTACACAAATTTATTTAGTTAAATTAGTACCGAATGGCCATCAACGTTTTTGAATACAAATTGGTTCATTAAAGGGACTTGGCAACATTGTTCAGATGGGAGAAAGTGGTGCTGAGGTAGTGACTTCAATGCTAAGATAATTTGAAAATTTGAGTGAAAACGGACCATTATTAATGATACAAATCGGGAAAAACTGATCTGATCGATTCCTTAATTCTCCCAACTGTATTATTACAATTAAATTACATTTTAGGTGAATGTAAATCGCCACAAGGCAATAAATTGGCTCTACGTACCATTCCAGACATTTAAGTGTTGAAAGATTTTTATTAGCATATTTTATGTCTTTTTTTCATGGAAAACGGTTAGGAAAATTCAAAAATTTGGAGAATTCACTGTTAGAGGGTATTGCATAGTGACGCCTTCAAAGAAAATCATAGATATTTTTGTGGTTTGAGAATTGTTTCTGGATTTTTGTTTTGCATGACAGAGAGTTAGTACAGTAGAAGGAATATAATAAGTAACATTTGATACAAAAATTAGCAATTTTTTCATCAACCTTCAACAATGTTACCGAGTCACTTTAACTAAAAAGTTTATCATCAAAGCATCTGGAAATTTCGCGATCTAAGAATTCGATGTCTTATTGGAATGCGCTGAAACTCAAGAAAGAGTCATTAACAAAAACAAGAACTTAATAATGGTTTAGTTTTTAAAAAGCTATGCATCACAGCCCGGGGGGGGGGGGGGGGGCTGAATTGTACAATGTTCTTATAAAGTATTTACATGGTAAAAAAGCACTAAGAATCATACAACTACAAGTACACAATCTTTATGCAATTCTATATAACTCATGGGGGTTATACACACGTGAGAGACTAGTATTAAATGAGACGTATATGTTTTACATGTATAGATGACGGTTCAGAGAGAGCCAGAGCGAGAGAGATATATTGACAGAGAGAGAGCGAGAGAGAGAGTGGAGAGAAAGCTAGAAGGGGGAAACAGAGCGAAAGAGAAAGAGGCAGAGAGAGCGAGAGGGAATGAGAGAGAGAGAGAGAGAGAGAGCGAGAGAGATATGAAATGACAGAGAGAGGGAAAGAAAAGGAGACACAGAGGAAAAGAGAGAGAAAGAGAAGGAGAGAGAGAGCGCGAGAGAGGAGAGAGACAGAGAGGGAGGAAGGGGTGATGAAAAAAAGAAGAAAGGGAATAGGTGATCATCTACATACAATAATGCTATGAAATAACACTAACATTCATAAATCATGAGATTGTACTGATGAATGTACGAGATCATTTGCTACACACCGGACCTCTTGATATCCACAATTTCATATTTTTTGTTAAAAGCTGCACCTCTAGCTATTTTAAATATTACTTCTTTTTTTTTCTTCTCTTCTAATTTCTACAAAATGATCTTGAAAAAAAAGGAATAATTTTCAAAAAAGACATATACTTAATGCATATGTGATACATGTATTCCGATAGCCTGATTCAGCACTCTTGGCCAAATTTAACACAAGTTAGTCCCTATAATGCTATTGTAGTTCAGTTGGCTCTGATCCGACCATCGTACAGAGTACAAGATTTAGACGCATCGCTGCATATCCGAACAAGGCTTAATTTCACACGTCCAGTGTAGACGCATACAATCCTTCATCCAAGTCATTGAGAGACAGGTAATTCTGTGAAAATCAAAAGAAAAAATGTTGCAAGGATAATTATTGGGTTTTGGGCTAGAATTCTGTTCATGGTACCTGTTGAACTGCGGTTAAAAATCGGAATAATACTAATGGATATGTAATAAGGAAACTAAATTCTCCATTAGACATGTTAGAATAAGGCAATTTGAGTCCATCTTACATGAGTCTTTTCTAGAATCCTTTCCAAACTCTTGAGGATCTGATCAAAGTTACTCCGATTTGTAGCTTCCTTCTCCCAACAACCTGACATGACCGAATACCTGAAAGATACGAAAAAGAGTCGATCCTTATTTAATAAAAATCTAATAGAACTACCGAATTGAATCTAATACAAAGACAAATACAAAATTCCGACAAATTCAAAGTTTATGTGCAACAGCAATTTCATCACTATTGTTTCATTATTTTATGTGCGCACCCAGTCCGAGGCGTTTTACTACACCTATTTTTTTAATCATGATTCTATCACTTTCTCTTTATGTCTTTTCTTATATTATTCTTTGTTTCTTCCTTCTATCACCTTCTTTTATGATATTCTTTGTTTATATCCTTCTATCACTTTCTTTTTCTGTCTTTCCTTAATATGTTATTCTCTGTTTCTTTCTTATATCACCTTGTTTTATGTTATTCTTTGTTTTTCCTTCTATCACTATCACCTTGTCTTATGTTATTCATTCATTCATTCATCTTTATTCAACGATATAACAAGAAAATAGTACAATACAATAAAACATATTGACATAATCATATACATGCATAAAGTTAACATATCGTTAGGGGCAACCAAAACAGATCAAGATCTTGTGGACTGGTGCCCCTTCTACAAAATTAACAAATTATGAGTTTTTATCATTCTATCATTTTCTCTGTTGAGTGTTGAGACGTATTTTTTTCAGCTTCAGATTCTGATTCAAAGGAAAGATAGCAGAATCAAGTGTAATCGTCTTTCTTATTGTTTGGAAACATATCTGCATTTAATACAAAACACCATCATGAAATCTAGAAAATATAAATATTGCATCTAGTGAGTCAAATTATGACATTTAGAGAACAATTCGCTTGAAATAGTAATATGTACACTTCTTGTCCACAATGGCGAGGGCGTGGCATCTGGTAACCATTGGCAACCTCCTTTTGGACAGTGTCAAATGTCATGTTAGGGTATGGCCTCGCCCCTGAAAGAATAGAAGAAAATAATTTTAAAAATAAAACATTTTTTTCAATATACGAATATGTGACATCTGAAGCTATGGAGAGAAATTATATGTATCTAGCATTTACATGTATATACAATTTTTCATCAACCCTTGATAGTACAAGCGGAATTAGGTGGACAAATTTAGACTAAATGTTATTCATATCTGTGTATTTGAATACGAATAATGCAATAAATAAAATAAAAAATCGCAAATATTATTGGTGAGTCTTAAAGAGGGGAATAAGTCGCTTGAATTCTTTACCTAAAAAATGCATCAAATAAGTATTAGTCATAATCTATTTTTATTATTTAAGTGCAATGATTTATTTCACTTTTCTTCATAAGGTTTAAGGTTTAAGGGTTCGAATCCCAACTCGGCACTTACTTCATTTGGCAAAACATTAATCCATATTTGCCACTCTCCTTCCACTCCACCCACCTGGCAATGGTATTGCAAGGGTAATAATAATGGGAGGGACCTGAGGAAGAACAGCAGTAAAGCTCTCAAGGCTTCCTACGTAAAGAACTTCATGGTCTTTAAGATGGTACACAAAATTATATGAGATATAAACATTATTTTTTCACCTAATGTCACAATTTCCCACAAGACGATACCAAAAGACCAGATATCTCCTTCTGTTGATTGGTCCCCAGTAACCATGGTTTCAGGCGAACTCCATCTTGTTGGTTTCTGAGATGTTGGAAAATATAAAGAATGCTAAAAATCGTGTTAACTTTAAAGTTAGAGTTTATAATCATATATTCATGGTTTAAAATAAATCCTGATTACCAGACAATGGCTTAATTGTTCACAATTAAACAAGCAGATATAAAAATACCTACGAAAACAATATTGCATATGGCCAAAATTATACAAACACCACGGCAATAAAATTGCTGATAATCGGGGTGAATAAATATACCATGATTATGGGTTAAACACTTTAAGGGAGGACATTTCTAACGTGATAAATCATGAAACTCATAATTTTATGGTTACGTTTTGGTAGTTTTAAGATTTTCCGATATGTTTTGTCGATTAAATATATTGTGGTCATCATTAAAGATGTGCCATCTATATATATGCTGATGATATAATCATTAAATAAGGTGATAATACTCACACCTCTGTCGCTAAACAGTGATAAAGATAGTCCATAATCTGATAGCTTGCATTGCTTTTTATCAGGTAGTAACACATTGTGAGCGCAGAGAGTTCCGTGGATGATCTTTAACAAAACAAAAAACATAATGATAAAATAAATAAATAAATGAAAACAACAATTACAAAATCTGGGTGTTTTTTCATTCACCTTTGATCATTATAACCATCCTCGTACTATACTGGCTTCCTCCTCTCTTATTCTTCCACTTTCCTCTTCCACTTTTTTAATTCTCATCCCCTTGTCCTCTAGCTCCCCCTCTCTTCCCCCTAATCTGTTGTTAATTCTCTTCTATTGCAAGTGATGAAATCAGGTTACCTTCTTTGATGCAAGATACTGCATCCCTTTTGCAATTTGCCAAGCCAGGTTGAGTAGACTACCTTCATCGATACGAACCCTCTTTGGTTTGAGATTGCCGTATGTGGGTTGGGATTGCACCCCTGTGGTCTGTAGATGGGTAAGTAGGGTACCCCCAGAGATGAACTCATACAGAATGCCACCTGCATCATGGGCAATTCGTTAATTGAAACTATTACGTATGAAACTGATATGTAACATTATGTTTCATTAGACATCATGTTATATAATATTCAGCTTTCATAATACAAATGTCTCTAAGCGCTTTATACATTATTATTATTATTATTATACCACTACCCCGGTTATGAGATTCAATACTTGCCCGCACACATTGTGCGCACAATCTCCATTTACTGTTCGGGAAAATCCTCTACATTAATCATTAATTTTACTGGACTGTTGTATAACTCTTATTCAACTGATTGCGATAATTGCTCTAAATGTCACGCCCTTCTAAGTTAGCTATAGTGACTTTTGCAAAGGTCGTTCCAAAAAATTAGGGTAAAATTGTTAATGTTGACATTAATATGTATTGAATTAAGCAGATTAAAAAGAAACTTTGTAACTGCGGGCGGAGGTGTTTTTACCTTGTTCTTGACAATATCCTAGGCACTTGACAACATTCGGTTGATCCGGTACCTCAGAGAGGACCTTGACAGCTTGAAGAACGTTCTTTGATTTGGTCACTTGATCTAAGAAAAGATACATCCTATATATATAACTACCATATTTGCTTTCAATTTCGAAGGAAGTGGTGGGCTAAAGTCATTGCAGAACAAGTCAATCATTCAACGTTAATAAGATCGAGTGAAAACAGTGTAAACAAGTGAATACAGTATAAATATATATATATATATATATATATGTGTGTGCGTGTGTTTGTGTGTGGTGTTACTTTGTACGTTTGTTGGGGTCCTACTAAAATATAACTTTCTAGAAGCTGATGGTATCTCTGTTCATCAATGATAACACAACATCTCGTAAAGTTCGATTTTAGGCTACATTGATATTCATCAAAGCGATTTGCTTTTCGGTATTTTTTTTACTCATTGGCAAAACCTCACCTGGAATCTGCCTGATAGCAACGTCTACTAGACATCGATTCGAGCGGAGTTCTCCCTTCCATACCCCGCCAAAGTCACCGCGTCCGATTGAACCGAGTCTGGTGAAAAACGTCACGTTTTCAGGAGCAATGATGGGGGAATGGGATGGACCGAGTTTGAGAGATGTGTATGCTATCAAAACAAAAATTTGGTTATTATTAAAAATACTCTAATACTTGAAAAATCAAATACAAGCAATCTTTCACACTCTAAAACAGGGATAAGGCTACCCTTGGATAATCTATTCTACATTTCTTTCAAAATATAAAACGAAAGTGAAAGAGTATTCACCATAAAAGTATTTATAATTGTGTGTGTGGTTGTGGGAGGGGAGGTGAATTTGCAATTAAAAATAGCGTAAAGGTAAAATTTAAAACCTCAGTCAATTTAGTAGGCCTAGCAAGAATCTGATCAGAGAGAATAACGAAGCTCATAACCTTTCCTTTGGAAAATATACTATACTGGGAATAATTTAAATACAATAATTTCATTGATATTTACGATTTATTGTACAGTTTAGGGCAAAATGATCATCATTTAGTATACATTATTACAGATAATGGTGAGCTTGGGTCATCTGATAGCATTGTGAAAGAAAAGGTTTGGAATGGATCAGAAAAGGTTGATCATGTAGCATGTAAGTATTGGTGTGTACTGCAAAGTTCTGGAGTCATCAAAATAATAATAAATTTGGTCCAGTTTTGGTATAAAAGTACCGAGCACTGTACACAGAAATATGTTTATGGGACTACACAAATGGTGTCGGGGCTACCAACCTTGATTTCCTCATGTTTCTATGCTCATTACTCAGCCAGTACACATTTTCTACCAAAATTGTTTGGCAAATGACATTTGTAATCTTGAACATTCAGTGTAATTTTCGTTGGATTCTGTGAGAATTCATTTTCTTCTTTTTTAACCAGAACTCACCTTGTATTAATTTTGTAAAATTATGAGAGTTGTTAATGTTTGTTTGGCAACATACAAAGCAATAAGTATCTCCACTTTTTTTGTTTATTGGATGAATTTTATTGCATGTTTTTTCTTTGTAGTATTCCTCATTATAAACATTGGGACGAATTTACAGATTTTCTCACCTCTATCTCCGTTCTGAATCATCTCATACGCCATGTTGTCGTTTGCCTCATGGGATACGTTTCTTCCTTCTCTGCGAAAAAAAACAGTGGGATGTTTCTTAATAAGGCGTTTATATTGATAGTGTACTGTATATTGTACAGCGCCATCTCATAGCCATCTCTAACTAATTTCTAAATACTCGTATTGGAGCAGTTTTGCTCGTTTTATGTGTTATAGTGAATAGCCAATCCTTTTTACTTTGCGAAATATATCTTCATTCTGCGTTCGAATTGACTAGTATTCAATACCCTTGAATTTGAAGAGCTTCATATAGATACAAACTTAAGTTTCACCTCTCTTTTTAACATATTTAACATGTAACCACAAATACCATGATAAATTATATCGTCTTTCATTTGGTGGTTTCTCACATTATATTACATCCGAATATTGTTGGGTGTGTATGAACGTGCGTGCGAGTGGGCGCATGTGTTTGTGTGATCAATTATAAATTCATTTTCTGTTCAATATTTCGAACTGCTAAATACTAACCTAGAAACGGTTTTCGATGACTCTTCGAAACCTGCAGAAAGAAAAAGAAGAGGAAGAAGCAAATATAGAAACTTTGATGCATAAAATAGGTATATGACAAATTTATCAACAAGGAAGTAAACTTTAGTCTAAAGTAAATGGATCTCTATCCTGAGGTGTTGATATGGTATGGGTAAATACATTCAGGAAGGCGATAGATGTTATTATGTGCAAGAAAAAATACTTTCGCTATCGACTTCCGGTATTATGTTTCCTTTATCTCTTTAAGCAATACCAAGTCAATATGCTCATGCGCTTTCTTCTTCTTCTTCTTCTTTGGGTTAAGTCTACCTCCTTCACAGTTGAAGATTCTTGCAGACTGACGAGTGTGTGTGTGTGCTTTGATAAGGCATGTATCCTCATTACAAAGTCCATTGGAGAAGACTTAAAGGGATAGTTGAGTTCTGTTTTCAGACCGCAAATGCCTTCAAGTGCATGGTTATTGCTCTTTTTCTTATCTATGACATTTATAGTGCCCTTTTAGAACAAAAAATTGCTATGAAGGTAATTTTAGACCCCAAAATGTGTGAAATTTAGCCAATAGGATCATACCAAGTCAGCTCCACTTTTAAAAAAACATGGTGACCGTTAATTAATTATCTAATTAAAAATAACAATACATGAGCCGGCTAATTGTGAGTAATAAAAGCAACACGAAAATGCCAATAAAAAAGCCAAAATCGGCATTGGCTGAAATACGACGTAAAAGGCGTTATTTCGTGTTTTTTTCAACGGTTTTTTTCAAATTTTTCAAAATGTCTAATATTTGTGGAGGTACACAAGTATTATAAATTGTTATATTTCAGCCGTCTCTGAACCGATTTTGATCAAATAAAGATGATTTTGTCATTTAAATATTATGTTCTTTCAAATTAGACACTCATTTTTTCATTATCTCACAAAAAATTATTTTGTGTAGCGCCCTCTGCAACAGAACTCAACTATTCCTTTAAAGTCGTCATTGCTGTGGTTGATTACAATGTATTTACAAGCGTACACCTACTTTCTAAGCAATCAGGTAAAACAATCATGAAACAAACATTTACATAGCTTTTATTTGTTCTGACTCCATCTTTCAACTATTCTATTAGAATTGATGAATATAGTCACCTGGTCTGGTCTCCTGTCTCCTCAACATGATGAATTGAATGATGTTGATGATAACAGAAGCCACTAACAGGATGACTAAGACAGCAATACCTGCAGAAGCCCCAGAACTCAGACCAGTTGGCACACATGTACCTGGTGTGGTTTCTAAATGATGAGCAATGTTTCATACAAGATTTATCCTAAACCTAACCTAAAACCTTATCGAAACCGCAACTCTTACCCTGCACCTAACCTAAAACCCAATCGCAGCCCTAACCCTAACCGTTACTTTAAACCTAACCTAAAACCCAATTGCAACCCTAACCCTTACTCTCATCTTAACCTGAAACCGAATCGCAACCCTAACCCTTACTCTAAACCTAACCTTTAACCCTATCGCAACCTTTACCCTTACCCTCACTCTAAACCTAACTTAAAACCCAAATCGCAACCCTAACCCTTACTTTAAACCTAATCTAAGACCCAATCGAAAACCCTAACCCTAACCCTAAACCTAACCTAAAACCTAATTGCAATCCTAAAACTAACCCTAAATCTAAACCTAACCGTAAACCCAATCGCAACCCTAACACTAACACTTACTCTAAACCTAGCCGTAAACCAAATCGCAACCCTAACCCTTACTCTAAACCCTACCTAAAACCCAATTGCAACTCTTACCCTATATTACTGAGGAAAAATACCAGTAAAAAAATTCGTCAAAGCAAATGTAAATTCACATACCAATAATATAACAAACAGGTATCTATAGATATATAACAACTTTAAGAATAAAATTTATACCCAATAACTGTAATTTAAAATATACAATAACGAACGTGCTTAAGCCATAAAAAAAAAAAAATAGTGACAAATAAAATAATAATCAGTTTCATTCTAAATATGAAATAATTTAAGATTTAAAAATCAGTTCACATTCTACCAACAGCAACCCTGATTCGTTCTATAGTAGTATATTATTCAGATACTGAATCAAATAAATAATCAGGGGAATTCCCGATTTAATTCATTGCGATCAAACAGGAACCTCCTGATGAAATTGAGGAACAGTTTTTGTTAAATGCGTTTTCACCTACTATACAGAGTGAGTCAGAAAAAATGTCCCACTTTTTAAAAGTTGTATTGTTTGAAGTATGAATATCAAATCATAGGTTTCATGATATGTCTTGATAGAGTTGTCCTCCCAGTACATCTAGATACCATTTTCATTTGAATCTCTGCATGCATGACTGAACATCAGACGATCTTTACAAGACTGCCAGATCTCACTTGCGCCAAGTTACTGGGTGAGGAATAAAACAGTGTATTGAACAAAGACAGTCAAACAGACACACACCCGCACACACACGCACACACAAACGCACACACACACACACAACACACACGCTGACAATCGTTTTATAACTTCCCTTTTTCTGATTAAGCATTGATTTCTATCAAGATCGATCGCTGAATGTTTAAGTGGCATAACCCTGACAATCTTTCCCTTTAGTACACATTCACTACCACCATCATGTCATCATCATCATCATTGTCATCTTCATCATCATTATCATAATCATCATCATCATTATCATGGACAGCGGCAACTCAATTTTTCGTACGAGAAGAAAATTTCCCGACAAAAAGTAACAGTTTTAATAATAATAATAATAGCTCTTTCTTATATAGTTTTGGTGGGCCTTGTCGGGAATGGAACGCTCATTTGTGTGCGTGTGTGTGTGTGTGTGTTCGTGCGTGTGTTGTGTTTTGTCTGTCTGGCTGTCTTTGTTCAAAACACTATTTTATTCCTCACCTAGCAACTTGGCACAAGTGAGATCTGGCAATCTTGTAAAGATTGTCTAATGTTCAGTCATGCATGCAGAGATTCAAATGAAAATGGTACCTAAATGTACTGGGAGGATAATTCTATCAAGACCTATCATGAAACCCATGATTAAATATTCATACTTCAAACAATACAACTTTTAAAAAGTGGGTGATTTTTTTCTGACTCACTCTGTATATGATGCCTCACTACAATCATAGCTTAAACAGGACTTTGAACTCTGGTCTGTGTTCACAAATATACTGTAGGCTAATATTTGCTGAAGTAACAGGGGAACAATATACATTGCTTGGATGAATACACATCCTTTGACATTGATCTCTCTGATATTTGTTTATCACATATCATAATTTGCAATGGCATAGTTTAATACAATGGCTTATTCATCTGGTGCTTAAAGTGATGAAATTACTTATATTGTTAAGATTGAACAGAAAGTCTCAGTTTACACTCCAATCGAATTGCTAAATTGTTATGTGAATTAAAGCTTGTTCCTTCCCTATATGTAAGCTCCGTTCATTCACGTTCTATTTAAGATGGTAATATGAAGAGTGGATAGGTGTTGTATACAAACTCAACATTAAATGTCACTTCTTTGTGTTTATTCATGATAACTATTTACCCCGCATGATGTTGTCTATTACTTTCTGAAGTCAACGTTATGACATAATACGCGCATACATCGAATAAAGCAATATACAACAAATGAAAGTCATACATTCAATTTCCTCATCTGATTGAAATGAATTGTTCACCTATTCATCATTGTTTAAATTTGGAGAGATAATATTCAAAATAACAAACTTTGGTAGATTAAGTTAGTCATTTGTTACAATAAATCATTACACAAAGTAAGCTAGATTCTTGTAAGTCAAACAAAGATTTGTTTTCAACACAGATGTCAATGTTCAATTTATTTCAACAACAAAAAAACAAACAAATGAGAATAACACAAAAATAATTCCTCTCACCTGACGAACTTGTAGTTGTTCTTTCCGTTTCAATTGTTTCTAGTGTTGTGAGAGCATATACATAAACGTTAGAATTATCATACTGTATATGGAGGATACTTATTTTTAAATGTATTTTTTGTCAGTTTCAAAGAGAACACGGAGCATCCTATTTTTAAAGCTTACAGAGTACAGAACAACAGAAAAATATTCAAAGAGTATTATATGTCTAAAACGATTAAAATCGAAGGCAGTATTTATAAGGCACCTGCTGTTAAGTGCATATGGCTGCTGTAATACAAGCGAAGAAAGCCAACTTACATATATTAAAACATATTAAATGTACCTCTGAAGGGTGTCCTTTCTAAATCCATTTCATATACTATCAGAATATTTTATTTTATACTTAACAAGTTACACAATAGCAAGTTAAATTACCACAGTCAATTTAGTATCAAAGTTATGTTTAAAAGCGAACCTTTCATGTATGTTTTAAAGAGAAATATAGGGTGTTAATGTTAATGTATGAAGAGCCTGGTGTGTACAAAAAAACATTACTTGCCAGATTCAATACGACACATGAAAAAGCTTTATCCAATAAAATGAATGATGATAGAACGAAAGAAAAATATGGACATACCGGTCATTGAAGGAGGGGTGGTTGGTCCTGTTTATGGTATGGAAAAGAGCAAAAAGAAAATAAAACAAATAAAACAGGAGATGTTAGATTAAATAGCTGTTTGCATGACACATGAAATATCTTACCCAAGAAAATATTAAGTTAAGTTCATGTTCACTCCATCTAGGCCTATGTTTGGAAATAACTAACTAAGTTGTGCTACAGTTTTGTGCATTCCTTTTTTTACCTTTGTACTCATACTCAGAATAAAAGGATGAATAATATTTATAGTTAAAAAGATAAATATTCATGGCTACAAATCCTTACATTTTTGACAACTCTGATGTATCTTTCGAGAGTTAATTCACTCTCCGATTATATGTTTTTTTTATATTTACAATGGGACAGTGCAGTTATGTATATCACATGAAAATTCTCACACACGGGTCCTTTTCAGAACGATTCACGACCGAAGCTCAATTACACATAATACATGGATGGCTGAGGATTACTCTAAAAGCACTCATACGGCTGTATGGTTGCTAAAACAGGTTCTGTCAAGATCATTCAGAACACGAAAGCGAATTTACCGTTATCAAACATCAATGATCTGAGCCCTGTATCATAAAGAGTCGCGATTACTCTGAATCAATCACAGCTTAATATTAATCGAAACTGTTACTAAGAAATATGAGAATGAGAATTAGCATGAGAACTTAAGCATACTCGTACTCGATAACAAAAAAAATCATTGTACATTTTGTAGATATCTTTGCAACAGCTCCGTCATACATATGTTTTGCAGGTAAAAAGCATAACAAACAAGAAATGGGGGCATATAGAGGTACCTCGAGACAAACAAGAAATGAACATGCTTCATATTTCATTTGAGGTTAAAATGTAAAATGCAGATTGTTGTACTTTTGTGGGATAGTTTGATCCTCTGGTTTGATGAACAAACTGTACATTTTGTGTGACAGTAGAGAATGCAAAGTAGCGAACGAAACCTTTCCCACATGTTAATGTGGCTTTACAGTGGTCTTTAATACCACCTGCAACATGCACCCACAACGTCAAGAAATCAATTTCTTTCAAATGAATTATATTTTCCGCTCCTTGGATGCCCTCCTCTGCAGTCCTTTCGCTTTCACCACTCCCAGTACGTCTCCCTCTCTCTCTGTCACCACGCACCCCTCCCTCCCCTTTGTCTCCCCCCCCCCCATTTCACTCCCTCTCATCCTCTCTCTCCCTCCTTCTGTCTGCCTCTTTCTCCCTCCACCAGCTCTCTCTCTCTCTCTCATTCTCTCTTCCTCTTTGTTTCCCTCTGTCTCTCTTTCTCCCCCTCTCTAGGTTCTCCCTCTCTCCCTTCCTCTTTATCTATCTATACCTCTCTCTCTCTATTCCTCTCTTTCTCCATCTCCCCCATACATGTATGTGTGAGGGTGGGTATATGAGGGATGTACATACACATGTATATAATAATGTGATTTGTATTGCAACACCACCATAATATACTTCACAAATATGAACAATTATATTTGTAAGTGGCATGTGTCATGTACATGTAAATTCATTTTAATGGAGATCTGTGATCTGGTTTGAATTCAAATTCTGACAGCAAATTTGAATATCTTGAGCTCAACTTCATCATTATTCAGTGAGTGCTCAATGGGTAGATGAGGGGGGGGGGGGTTCTCGTTACCGCTCTCCATCTTGCCCAGTCTATAGCCATTTTCGTGTCAACGTCTTCCTTAATTCTATCCACCTCTTCCTATGTCTTTCTTTCTTTCTCCTTTCTCTCTGCTGCCCATCTAATCAGTTCATCTTCGCACTCTCTCTCTCTCTCTCTCTCTCTCTTATCTTCTCCCTTATCACAGTCACTTTAACTTCCTTTTGCACCCCATCATTTTGCCTCCTCTCATTAACTTTACATTACAACACAAACTTCTCTTCCAGATTTACACTTTAAACACAACTTGAACATAGAAAACAAGGAGGGCTATTGAAACCTAAAAAAATCTGTTTAAATAAAAGCTTATTTTGGAACAATGACTGCATTCATATAAGAGGGAAATCTATACAGATTAATAAGCCAGTAAATAAATAATGATAATAATAATAATAGCTTACATTTATAATGCGCCTAATACTTTGTTTCTAGGCGCGGAACATATTATTACCCCGGTCATCGGATTCAGGCTTATAAGATCGATAAAAAAAAAATTGGCTGATTTTTTATGACAAAAATAAGTTTTGGGCTATCAAATGTTCAACAAAAATTCATGGCTGGGATTATTTTGTCATTTGGAGTTGTTGTAGACCATGTTTGTTGATATTTAGTGCCTTTTCATGACTTTAAAATTAATAATATTGGTCTAAGAGAAGAGGCAAAACATGCAGGCCGCCATCTTGGATTATAATGTAGGCATGCATTATAATCCAAGATGGCATTAAAAAATTAAAAAAAAATAAAATAAAATTGCTGATTTTTTTCCGATCATTTTTATTGATCGGCGATCGGAAATTATTATCCAATCACCCCTGATCGGATCGGTATCGGCGTCCGATCCGATGATCGTTTACAGGGTTATTATCAGGGATTGTGTCTGGTACATGGGTTATACAGTATTTCATGACAATCATAGTGTAATACTGAACTGTTGGTTTAGGTCATTTCAACATACCGGTACACCAGACTTCCCTAAAGACCTTGTGCGCATGAGCATGACTCTTTCATGAATATCGCAAGTGGTCTATATTTGCAAAACTTTCATGCCACGTGACTACATTTTTATCTATAGTGAACAAGGTGCATTTTTGCAACTTGAAAACTATATTGCTGTAAAAATTGCTATGACCAACAATTTCAAAAAAAGTCTCATGCCATGAGAGTTTCTGGTATTACAACAGCAGATGATCACAAAAACATGTCACATCTGTTAAACAATTAAACCCTCCAAGACATAAAGAAAAAGGATTTACTCAGAAAAGATTAATGAATGCAAATATGACTTGTAGATTGAAAAAGTGTACCCAAGCAACAAGATGGTTTGATTGAGTTTGAATAATGGTTTGATACATCAACAAGATCAAATCATTCCACACTAATCATGACATCATAATAAACACATCAATTAAGCACAATAAAGTTCACTATACCTCAACACATGAAGCATCAATAAGACACACATACTAAATTGAACTTCATCAATAAATGCGCAAACATGTACACACTTTCTCAACATTCCTTCATTAGGAAGTGGATTTAGACTTCAATTTAAAGTTGAACAGAACATCACACTTTTTATCGAAATGATCTAATCGAGATTTGGATGGTTCTTCACCCCTCTCTCCACTCCCAAGGTCACACCAAACACATCTTACCAACACAACAATAAAAAGGAAAAAGATGTGGACAAAAAATGCTCATCTCTGACATCAGTGACATACATGTACATGTACACAAAATAAAGAAAAATGACTTACTTCTTGGGTCATATGGTACTGCTGCACTTAGTGCTGTATTTCCAAGGTAATTGCCAGCCATACAAGTGTACTGTGTACCCTCTATAGGATCTGAAACAGAGACAGTGTTGACTCCTTCCATAGATTCATGTATCGATTCGCCATTGGAGAATATGGAGTAGATTCTCATGGCTGGGCTAGGTTGGATTAGGGCAGTACATGACACTGTGATGCCTGCTCCTTGGGTTACATAATCTACAGTGACAGTGAAATCAGCAGCAGATTCTGGGTTGGTAAGAGAGAAATGAGAAAAATTAAATTCATCTAAAGCTATTAAGTAGTTTTAAAAGAATGTATGATACTTCACCTCAATGGAGACCTAAGGTTTCTGCTTTAAAAAAAATTGTAGATTAAATTTAATCCAATCTGATCTCTCAGTGCCATATATACATGTGCATGTACATGTACATACTGTTCAATGTTTGTTTCTATATGAATATCGCCTTATACTGCGGTTTCAAATAACTTAATATGGCCAAGACGAACAGGTTGAATTCGGACCTTTCAAAGCCTGCTACTAAAAAGTTTTTTTATTTTGGCTATGACCATTCAAAACTCCAGACTAAGTAAATTTTGCATAAAATCTTAACTGAGCATCTTTTATCTTCACGATTTATTATCCAAATAAAAATATAGTTGCTATCCCAATAAACAAAATCACGTGAAAATCACGTCAATATCAAGGTATCGACTTGAGGAGAGTTACGTTCTTCAAACACCGGACATTTACGTAAATGTGTTAATACGTTTATTGCATTAGGTAACTTGAAACACACGTACACTAAATCACGCAATTGTCACTGCAATATCACCATTATAATAACGTGATTATCCCTACCTTGGAGACCATGGTTTGTAAACCTAATACTCCCGTGTTTGTTTGGTTATAAAATTACATCTTCATACACGAAATTATCGCGTCACAGAAACACGTGAAGCGTTAGTGATAGTTTTAGTCAAAATATCTGCGTGAAATTCACGTGAATATTACGAGGCTGACTTGAGATGAATCATGTTCTTCATTCACGTGAAATTTACGTCGAAGAGGAAGTATGTTGCTGTAACCCGCGTTCAACCCAATAATTACGCAAATGTTACACAAAAAATGAACCAAAATAATGACGTTCTCATCCCGTTTCTGAACATCGTGTCTTGGATCTTCCATAATTACGTCCAGGCGCGCCGGAAGCAGTTTGGGATTAGAGGGGGTTGGGTGTGGGGGGGGGGGGGGTGCAAACATCCCAGAAGAGAAAGCTAGTTGCAACTGGTCCAGTTGATGAACCATTTAATGCCAACTGGTAACCCTGGAAATTGAAATGGGCTAAATGATCCAGTTGATCCAGGCCAGTTATAATTCAACTGGTCTAGCTGAGCCATTAGAACCATTTGGTAAAACTTCCAACCAGTTGAACAGCAACAATACTTCAATACTGGTACGTCTGTATTTCCAATGTAAGGGCATTGGTAATAAGTAGACTTACATAATTGAATTAATCGAACAAATTTCGTATACTTGTACTTTATTGAAATTATTTTAGTTCACAGTTAATGTTTCCCTTATTCATGTTTAACTATTTATACGAAGTAGCGAAATGTCATAATAACTGGTAATTTATATTTGTAATATTTTCGAAATGACTTGCATATAACTAAATCATCAGTAATTAAGAAATATGCTGTAAATTCATATAAATTGTTTAAAAAACATAGATCTGCACGCACCCCATATTCAATATGCAAATGAATTGGTGTCAGCTGGGTCAACTCGAAATATGCCAACGCTCAGTCATCAACTGGTGCAACTGGAAATATGCACACTCCAGTTATCAACTGGTGCAATGAAAATATGCCAACAGTCAGTTATCAACTGGTGAAAATAGAAATATGCCAACAGTCACGGGATTATCACCACGGAACTTAAATGGTAACTGTGAAACCATCAAGACACCCAAGAATAACTCATTTTCACACATGGAAAACACGGAATACCCAGCTTATATTAATAATCCGTTTGAGTCACGCGATCATCACCGCGGAACTGCTGGCAACTTCGACTACGATTTAAATAGGTGTTTTAAGACACCTAATCATGACTAATTTTTCACACCTAAAAGTCACGTATGCCCAGCTTAGATTAATAATCCGTTTGAGTCACGAGATCATCACCGCGGAACTTATGGCAGTTTTGACTTCCATTTAAATAGGTGTTTTAAGACACCAAATAATTACTAATTTTTCACACCTAAATATCACGGATTCACAGCTTAGATTAGAAATCAGTTTTAACTACGTGATCATCACCAAGAAAGTTATGGTAACTTTGAAACCATTTAAATAGGTGTTTTAAGACACCTAATAATGACTAATTTTTCACACCTAAAAGTCACGTATGCCCTGCTTAGATTAATATTCCGTTTGAGTCACGAGATCATTACCGCGGAACTGCTGGCAACTTTGACTACCATTTAAATAGGTGTTTTAAAACACTTAATAATTACTCATTTTCACACCTACATATCACGTTTTCACAGCTTAGATTAGTAATCAGCTTGAGCCACGTGATCATAACCAAGAAATTTATGGTAACTTTGAAACCTTTTAAAGAGGTGTGTAAGACACCTCAGAATTACTAGTCGAATATAACCAGAGATTCACGGACAGAACAATAAGACGATTAGCCGGTGTAAGTAACGTGATTATTACCATCAACCTTGGATAACCTGTGAAACCAATCAATAAAGGTGCTTACAAGACCAAATAATTACGTATTTATCGCCACCATCGGTTAACTGACAAAAAACTCGTTGCTTGGTCAAGTGGTTATTTGGTCATAAACACTTGATTTACAGAGGTAAATGGAATCACGTTACTCCAGTCGCCTGATAAACTGGTGATTTTTAGGTTAGATGAAAACGTGAACAGAAGTACCTTTTTTGTTTAAATTAAGGCACGTGTTGATAACGTTTAAATCTAGTTCAAAAGGCACTATACTTTAAAATCACTTAAAATACACTCCCAAAAGAGGTTACTTTTTGGTGTTCTGTTTATTGGGATACTCATTCAAATCTGAATATTAATTACTCCTGTATATAATAGGTATGAGGACAACGTTTTTTCCATGCGGTTTATTTCCCTAAATAAAAACATAGGTTTACTGACTGTACTGTCTGTACATGAAAATGCTTGTATTATCCCAAACATGTAACAGATATAAACAATGAAAACATTTGCCTTCTTCTATCCAAAATTTAAATGATACTTACCATGAATATCTAAATCTATAGATTTATCTCCATTCAGCTCTGTAAGCACATCATGTCCAGAGACTTGACAAACCAAGGTCTGTCTATAATTCTCTAGAGTTGCAGGAAATGTGAACACGCTCTTTGAGTTAGATAAAGGTGCTGTAGCTGTTGGGTTTGTATCAACTATCGTGTTCCCATTGCCATCAGTCTGTGTAACTCCATTGAGAATCCATGTAATAGTCTCTTGTGGCTTGCCTCCAACAGCATCACATGTTGCTACGTACATATCCACATTGTCTGTCACGATACTAGTCAGAGTCAATGTCTTAGTAGATGCAACTAGAAGTAGGAAGAAACAATGGCGGATGTCTTAACCCATTGACTACTGAATTCTCTCATTCCCATATGCTTGTATACAGGAGTCACCTGGTTCATATAGACAAGGGGTTAATCAGCTGTAGATATACTTTTCTTGTTATCATTATAAAAGGTAATATAATGATGTAGCAAATAAAAAGAACCATTATCTCAAGTAGTATAAAATGCCCAGGCGCGGATCCAGGGGGGCCGAGCGAGGAGAGAAAGGGAAAGAAAGAAGAGGAAGAAGAAAAGAAAAGAGGGAAGAAGGAGATAGGGGGGCCGAAAGGGTCTTGCCTCCCAGGCTGTTGCCCCCCCCCCCCCATCAAACAAAAAATTGGAAGGAAGGAAAGGGAAAGACAAAAGGAAAAGAGGAGATACTGGCGTACTGGTAAGGGGGGGGGGGGGGGGCTTAGGGGAAATCAAATTCAAACGTGTTTTATTTCTAATTCCATAATTGTGGATTACAAATAATGCTGAAATTACATAATTTCCGAGATTTTTCCTCACTTTTTAGTAAATTATACTTTTTTATGCGTTTGTTGGAAAATGACAAATTCCTAAATTTAGAGCTAGACAAGAAATGTGATTCTTGAGATTCCTACATGTCAGGGCCCGAGGAACGGCGGGAATTGGGAGCCTCGAGCCCCCCCCCCACACTTTAACAAAAAAGTATATTAAAGAGAAATAAAAAAAGAAAGAGAGCAAGAAAGAAAAAATAGTTAACTGCCGGTGTCAACAAATAATGAGGCATCAAAATATGATCATCTGTCCGTGATTAAATGCCTAAAACCCCTAAGCTTCCGGGGCTCTGCCCCATGAATTCCACCTAGGGCCCTAAGTTGGGCCCTTCGATGCTCATCTGACGGTTATTTAATGCCTAAAACCCCTGATTTTGGGGGGCTCCGCCCCCTGGACCCCACGGCAAATAGTGTCCTGCCAGTGTCACAAAATAATAAGGATTATAAAAAAATGCTCATCTCACCGTAAATAAAAGCCTAAAACCCCTGAGCTTCCAGGGCTCTGCCCCCTGGATTCCATCTTGGGCCCTAAGGCGGGCCCTTAGATGCTCAGCTGACGGTAATGTAATGCCTAAAACCCCAGATTTTGGGGAGCTTCGCCCCCTTGACCCCACGCCTAAGTGTCCTGCCAGTGTGACAAAATAATAAGGATTATAAGAAAATGCTCATCTGACCGAAATTAAACGCCTAAAACCCCTGAGCTTCCGGGACTCTGCCTCCTGGATCCACCTTGGGCCCTAAGGCGGGCCCTTAGATGCTCAGCTGACGGTAATTTAATGCCTAAAACCCCTGAGCTTCCGGGGGCTCCACCGCCTCGACCCCACTAGGGGCCCTAAGGCGGCCCCTGAATGCTTATCTGACCGTAATTTATTGCCTTAAACGTCTGAGCTTCCGGGGTCGGACAAGGTTTCAAAATGTGTTAATCTGACCGCAGGCGCGTAGCAAGCGGGGCGGTGGGGGCGGTCCCCAAACAAGCACCGCCCCCCCCCCCCCCTTAAAAAAGGGGGGGAACCTGAATTCAGACGAGGATTAAGAGTCGAGAACTGTACAACGAATCGTCTTGTTTCTCTAATTATTTAATGAAACGTAAAAGCTTCCGCGCTTCGCGCGGGAAGAGGGAACCTGAATTCAGACAAGGAATTAAGAGTCGAGAACTGTTCAACGAATCGTCTTGTTTCTCTAATTATTTAATGAAACGTAAAAGCTTCCGCGCTTTGCGCGGGAAGGGGGAACCTGAATTCAGACGAGGAATTAAGAGTCGAGAACTGTACAACGAATCGTCTTCGAAATCTAATGATTTAATGAATCGTAAAAGCTTCCGCGCTTCGCGCGGGAGGGGCCGGGGGGGGGGGGGGAACTGAATTCAGATGAGGACTATTTTCAAGAACGGCACAACGAATCATCTTCATTCTCTAATAAGTGAAAAATTCCGCGCTTTGCGCGGAAGGGGGCTGAGACAATAAATTTAGACAAGGAATAGGGCCGAACGCGGTACAACGAATCGTCTTCTTTCTCTAATAATTAAAAAAAGTCAAATCTTAATTCCGCGCTTCGCGCAGGAGGGGGCGGGGAACCTGAATTCAGACGAGGATTAAGAGTCGAGAACTGTAGAACGAATCGTCTTGTTTCTCTAATTATTTAATGAAACGTAAAAGCTTCAGCGCTTCGCGCGGGAAGAGGGAACCTGAATTCAGACGAGGAATTAAGAGTCGAGAACTGTTCAACGAATCGTCTTGTTTCTCTAATTATTTAATGAAACGTAAAAGCTTCAGCGCTTCGCGCGGGAAGAGGGAACCTGAATTCAGACGAGGAATTAAGAGTCGAGAACTGTACAACGAATCGTCTTCGAAATCTAATGATTTAATGAATTGTAAAAGCTTCCGCGCTTCGCGCGGGAGGGGCCGGGGGGGGGGGGGGAACTGAATTCAGATGAGGACTATTTTCAAGAACGGAACAACGAATTATCTTCATTCTCTAATAAGTGAAAAATTCCGCGCTTTGCGCGGAAGGGGGCTGAGAAAATGAATTTAGACAAGGATTAGGGCCGAACGCGGTACAACGAATCGTCTTCTTTCTCTAGTAATTGAAAACGTCAAATCTTAAAGGTAATACAAAGTTTTGGGAAATTTTAAAAATTGGGTGGATAGCGATTCTTTACAATTTTGATATATTTGGATGCCCATGTGGATGTATTACAAGCACTGCAAAATTTAGCCCCTAAAACACTTCTGCTTTCGAGAAAATTTGAATATAACAATTTACCGGTGCTCCCGGTAAATTTTGATAAATTTCAAATAGCGCCTAAGGCCGAACCATGGTAGCTGCGACCCTGAAAATTTCAGAATATGTAGTTCTGATATAATTTCCAAACGGGAAAAGCTAATCGGTCGATTTTAGTCAAGAAACATTGTTTTACAGCTTAATTAATATCTTGACCTTGAGAGGGAGCTATACAACATAAAGAGTGTATTATTTACAATTTCATAACTTTAGACTCGATTTCAACCGCGAAAACGATCAATGAATATTGTAGGATCGCATATGCTTCAAATATGTTCATTTGAACCAAATTGATGACCTCATACCAAAACTTTGTATTACCTTTAAGTCCGCGCTTCGCGCAGGAGGGGGCGGGGAAAATGAATTCAGACGAGGATTATTTTCGAGAACGGTACAACGAATCGTCTTGTTTCTCTAATGATTTAATGAACCGTAAAAGCTTCCGCGTTTCGCGGAGGAGAGAGGGGGAAACTCGCCCCTCCCTGCACCCACCCCCCCCCCCCGAATTACGTCACTGCTGGTCACCATTACGTACCAATTTTTGGCTCGCATAATTTCAAATTTGCCCCCCCCCCCACTAAGAAATCCTGGATCCGCGCCTAAAAATTCTATAGTGTGAGTCCTGCTTAAAGGGCAAATCAACCCTTGTAATAAGTTGATTTGAATGAAAGCAGTAGAATAACAGAAACAGAATGGCAAAAGTTTGAAATGAATCAGACTAATAGTAAGGAAGTTATGAATGTTTGAAATAAGAGATCACTAAGTCTTTGCGAATCTCAAATTGATAGTTTGATCGTGTTGTTACTATATCTTCACCTAGCCGATTTCTTTTCTCAAATAAAGACTAAGATACCTTGCATGCCTAAATTGCATTTATTGTGCTCACCTTCTACCACCAGATTAATATCATCGCCAGTGGGGTCTGTTGGGAGAACACATCTATAGTCCCCATCATCCTCGACTTCTGCATTCGCAATCGTCATCACAGATTCAGTTGGTGATAATGACGTCACATCAAAATTATTGTATTTAGATATATCAGTGAGAGAGGTGGTTCCTAAATAGATAATTTGAGTTCCACCTCCAGTAACATCAATCCATTGAATCCTGTCTGTTGATCCACCATTCACAGTGCATGTGAGTGCAGTAGTACTGTCAGCTGCTACTTCGGGAAAACCTGACACAGTTGCCGTTTGACCACTGGTTGCTAGAAAAGGAAAATAACTCTTGAACAATGAAGAAATTAATACCTGTGTATAAATGGCTTTTTTACGGTCACTCTCATCACACTGAATTCACTTGAATTGAGTTTAAGAAACATTTAGATATTACAAACAATATACAGTGAAATGTATATATAGGTTTAAACAATATAAAGAAAAAGAGTTGTTGTGTAGAAAAAATAGGTACATTGTAATAAAGCATGTTAAAGGACAAGTCCACTCGAAAAATAACTTACTTTCAATAAAAGCAAAACAATCAGACAAACCAATCAAAAACAAGTTTGAGCAAAATCGGATAACTAATATTAAAGAAAGTTATGAATTTTTGAAAAAGTTTGTAAAACTATGGAACAATGAGAATCACAACACAAATTGCCAAGATGGGAATCAGTTTGTGACGTCATGTCCTCACTATTTATCAATTGCTTTATATACTTTAATCCCATTAATTTCCCTTTTTATTCCCCATACCTTTGCCCAGGTTATATGATTTGTATCATATTGCGTGCATGACATTTCACAAAATCTTTATGAACTTTGAAGAATTTATACTATTTTCTGAATATTTTATATTCATAATTATTGATTTTCATATAAATATTTTATCAAATTTCACATTTTTCATGATTTAACTGGAAAAAATACTCTATATTAGTGCATCCACACAAAAACATATTACTATCAATCTAACTTGGATGCTGGGGTGAAGAAATAAGATTCTTAAGGAGGAAACAGGAAATTTATATCATCAATATAAAGAAAATAATTAGTGGATAGTGGGGACATGACGTCACAGACTCATGAGTGAGTTGCCAATATGTCTAGTGATTTTCAAAGTTTTCCATGTCATTAAAAATTCATAACTCTCTTATTAGTTATCCGATTTCGCTCAAACTTGTTTTGATTGGTTAGTCTGATTTTTCTGCTTGTATTGAAAGTAATTTATTTTTGGAGTTGACTTGGGCTATAAGCATTAAACGGCAATAATAACAATCATATTGATCGCAAAACCACGAACCGAAAAGTAGGCCTAATCTTCTATCCCTGGGCAACGTCATGGGAATTTGTGTATAGAGGACCCCTATTGGAGCTTTTACCTCCATCTGAATATTCTTGAATCAATCTATTCTAACAGTTGAACTTTTAGTTAAAGATTTATTTCAGCCAAACCGACTTCACACCCGGCTCCAAACCGACCTGTTCCTGACCACTCAAGCTTAATGTAAACAAATGTTGGTATGTGTAGTAAGTCTGATGCCGGTTTTGTTGAAGTGACTACGTTATTAGAAAACTTTGAAAATCAAATGATGGTATTCGAAAAGAAAAAAAGTCATTATGATTATCAATGAATTACCAAGTAAATGTCCATTGTGTTAAGGATTTATATGAAAGTGCTGATCATTTGAATATGCATGTAATATTCTGAGTGCATTTGGCAGTATTGATGTGTTTTTGTCATTTTAGTTCGAATATCGACCTTTCATTGCAGGGGAAAATAGACATGAATTTTTTGAAAATGTGTTCATAATATATGACTATAATAGAGAACTATTTACTATTCATGTTTCGTAGCAACAGAGGTCGGTTCATATTACCAACCTATTCATCATACTCTCCTTACGTAATATCAGATGTGTATTTAATAAAGAGATGAATTAATAACTATTTACCATGAACAAGCGCAAGGACTGCAAAAACCTGCAATGCATTCAAACCATCCATTCTAAACGGGTCGATTGCCGATGTCTCCTTGAAGAGATTTCTTGTCATTTTTTTTTGTTCTGCTTGAGGAGAACGTCAGTTGAATCCTTTTGGCTTCATATCATTACCAAATCTATTTTGCAAGACAGATCTGGGTTTAAAAGTAAAAATATCTCAAAATGAATAAACGTGTTTCAAATTATATAGAGCGGTTTACTAATTGCACCATACTTTTTGAAGATAGGATTCCCTACACAACTCAAAAACTTGCCGCACATGGCAACACTTAATGTAGGCAAAGTGGACTCCACCTATAAATATATAATTATGTAAAGCAGGGGAATCAAATAGTAAGTAACCAGGGATTTTGGATTTTTTTTTTTTTAACATAAGGAATATAGGATAACTAATTAGAAAGTTACGCAATTTTGAAAAACTTAGCGGAAGACCATGACCATCACTGGAAAATTTAGTAATTCACTCCTCACGCGCCTATTTTATGAAAGTTGAATTCACGTCCGATACGCGTTTGAATGATGAGTCGGAGAGTTATGGAAAAAAAAACCTGCCAAATGCTTTACCGTTTATAGACGGAAATTTCGTCACAAATGAAAGGAAACGAAAACGATTTACAAGGTCGAGCGTCTAGTCACCCTTACGTGACTAGTCTGTTTACCATACACAAAGGCACATAATTGTATTGTCCCTGTTCTTTGGAAATTCGCTCGACAAGTGAATGCATAATGCGTTCTTTTAGAATCGTAAAAGTCTAGCTGGTACATGTATAAGTCGAATTCTAGATTGGAGTGCAATCAGAATGACCAACTGCATGCGGAAGTTACCAACAGGAAAGCTCTATAAAATGTATATTTAAACTGCAATTAAGTATAATAGTCATATATTTGCCCTCTAGAGTTCAATATCAGTAACATAGTAGTGAAATCATGAATACAAAGTAATGAGAAGATCACACTTACCATTACAGCTACCCTCAAGATTCCATACACATGTTAATAATGCTACAGAAACTCTTATATTTGGTAATAATCAAGTAAATCCACGGTCACAATTAATATGAGCGATTACATAAATTGAATTCCGCATGCCGTGTGAGGGCGTATTGCAAACAAGTTCTACTCCGTTGTTGTTTCGTCAACATATAATGTTGGAGACCATAGGCCATACATCATAATAAATTATATAACGACATTACAAGGAATCATATCAATGCAAATGTTAACTATCAGGACTCGTTTTGGCAAACCATGAAATTGTCATGAAATTTGATCGTGAAATTGTTTGTTTGGGGGATAAGACTCAAAACCTGTCATATTGCTAACGATCTATAATTAGACTGTGAAAAGGGGGGGGGGAGTGGCAGAGGGGGCATATTCGGAGTACCCGCCCCCCCCCCCTCCATAATTCAAGATTTTTTTTTTTGTGGGGGGGGGGGGGGGGGGGACTCGCATAAAAAAAGAAGTTACATGTAATTATTTTTCATAACACCTATGTATCATAAGTTTTTAGTGCTCCCGGTATGTAAGTTTTTAGTGTTATGGGGAGGGGAGACAGTTGAGCCTATATGGTATATGTTGACAATTCACTCGTGCAATGATAAGTTATTTATTGGTATAAACCTTTTCAGACAGGGAACTTTTGACCCAAAAGTCCAACTTTCCTTGTAATCATATAGGCTCCCACACATATTTCCTATATGTCCCTATTGCAATTACGGTTACGCAAGTGTACGCTACAAAACGTTGTCTTAATTCTTTACTATCTTTTATTTCGTAATAACATATTAGTAACATGAAATAAGCATATATTTTACGTTCTTTAACAACAAGAAAACACAAGTACAGAATGCAAAGTTTGAACCTTGTTTAATCTTTTTTTAAGAGACAGATTGAACTAAAACTGAATCATCTGCACGTTTATTTTACTCTATATTTGCCATATCTACGTTTGGCTTCAGTAATATTTCATATATTGTATCAATATGTTAAGGCCTTAAGAAATTGTGTGAATTTAGACTTGTAATAGGCCTAGTCTTGGATATAATATAGTGATCTTTTGACAAATCATCGTCTGTTTGATTTCAATCATCCGTGTCAAAAGTAAATTAAAAGTTAATAGTAGTACTTCACATTAATAGTACATTATGAAAAAGAAGCAGTATCAAATACATTCAAAATTATATCAACATTTCTTTATCAAATCTGAATAGGTTTATAAAATATAAAAAATTGCGATTTCTTTTTAGCCTTTGCTATAATACACTTAAACATAAAGTTTCGCTATAAACATTAAAGTGCTTATATCAAAACATTTTTTTTTAAATCGGAAGATAAATAATTGCCTCATTAGAGGACTTATTTCACATTCAAATCTTTGCACATCAATAGAACATAAATCTTACACAAATAACACAAAAGGTAACTACAACATCAAATTTAACTTACACATATCAGTCAAATTATCAAACGAAGTTCAACCAATTCTTTTGATAAGTCATACATGTATTTTAAATTTGTTTGTATACTTTCTTTTCTGCTACATTATATTGCTATGCTTTCTCTGATTTCGCTTTCAAACACATGTTTCAATACAGAATCTCTTAGACCTTTTTCAGTTGTGTTGAGTTGTAAAATAACTTTATGTACACTTCAGAACGTTATGGCCAGGAATAAATTATACTGGCAATTACTTTCTATATGATTGTCATTGCTGAGCTATGGGCCTATACTTTAATACCTTGCATATGTAACATGTGTGTCCATTCTGTATAAATAGAATGCGCAAAAAACAAAAACAAAACTGATTCCTTCACATGAAACTTTTTGACAAGTAATCGACGTATAACATAGAAAGCATCGTAAAGCCATACTGTCACATTTTACCATCGAAAATGTATTGACATAACCTTAGCACATTATAGTACCCTTCATATTTATAATCTACACAAACATAAACGCGCATAAAATCGAGAGCACACAATCACACGCACACACACACGTACACGCATGTACACTTACACATGTGTGATGGGGGTGACCAAAGTTCTTGGAGATTTTTAAAAACATTAGGAAGTGTGATATTCGATCCATAATTTCTCATATTCTACACAAATTTATTTAGTTAAACTAGTACCGAATGGCCATCAACGTTTTTTACTACAAATTGGTTCATTAAAGGGACTTGGTAACATTGCTCAGATGAGAGAAAGTGGTGCTGAGGTAGTGAATTCAATGCTAGATGTACAATTAAAGATAATTTGAAAATTTGAGTGAAAACGAACCATTATTAATGATACAAATCGGGAAAAGCTGATCTGATCGATTCCTTAATTCTCCCAACTATATTATTACAATTAAATTACATTTTAGGTGAATGTAAATCGTCACAAGGCAATAAATTGGCTCTACATACCATTCCAGACATTTAAGTGTTGAAAGATTCTTAATAGCCTGTTTTATGTCTTTTTTTCATGGAAAAACGGTTGGGAGAATTCACTGTTAGAGGGTGTTGCACAGTGACGCCTTCAAAGAAAATCATAGATATTTTTGTGGTTTGAGAATTTTTTCTGGATTTTTGTTTTGCATGACAGAGGGTTAGTACAGTAGAAGGAATATAATAAGTAACATTTTATACAAAAATTAGCAATTTTTTCATCAACCATCAACGATGTTACCGAGTCACTTTAACTAAAAAGTTTATCATCAAAGAATCTGGAAATTTCGCGATCTAAGAATTCGATGTCTTATTGGAATGCGCTGAAACTCAAGAAAGAGTCATTAACAAAAACAAAACCTTAATAATGGTTTAGTTTTTAAAAAGCTATGCATCGCAGCCCGGGGGGGGGGGGGACTGAATTGTACAATATTCTTACAAAGTATTTACATGGTAAAAAAGCACTAAGAATCATACAAATACAAGTACACAATCTTTATGTAATTGTATATAACTCATGGGGGTTATACACACGTGAGAGACTAGTATTAAATGAGAAGTATATGTTTAACATGTACAGATGACGGTTCAGAGAGAGCCAGAGCGAGAGAGGGAGATAGATTGACAGAGAGAGAGAGGGAGTGGAGAGAAAGCTAGGAGGGGGAAACAGAACGAAAGAGAAAGAGACAGAGAGAGCGATATAAAGTGAGATAGAGAGAGAGAGAGAGAGCGAGAGAGATATGAATCGACAGAGAGAGGGGGAAGAAAAGGAGACACAGAGGAAAAGAGAGAGAGAAAAAGAGAGAGGGCGCGAGAGAGGAGAGAGACAGGGAGAGAGGAAGGAGTGATGAAGAAGAAAAAAAGGGGATAGGTGATCATCTACAAACATTAGGGACTTTTAGATTTGCACGAAGACAAAGGTGGATTGCTACGATCGACGTCCTTTTAATGCACTGCCTTGAATGGACGTCACACGTATCAGTCCACGCAAATCTAAAAGTCCATATTAATGCTATGAAATAACACTAACATTGGTCAATCAGAAAAGAAGACACAGAGGAAAAGAGAGAGAGAGAGAGAGAGAGAGAGAGAGGAAAAGAGAGAGAAAGGGAGAGAGTGCAAGATAGGAGAGAGACAGAGATAAAGGAAGGGGCAATGAAAAAAAAGAAGAAAGGGAATAGGTGGTCATCTACAAACATTAGGGACTTTTAGATTTGCACGAAGACAAAGGTGGATTGCTACGATCGACGTCCTTTTAATGCACTGCCTTGAATGGACGTCACACGTATCAGTCCACGCAAATCTAAAAGTCCATATTAATGCTATGTAATGACACTAACATTGGTCAATCATGAGATTGTACTGATGAATGTATTGCTACACACCGGACCTCTTGATATCCACAATTTCATATTTTGTGTTAATACCTGCACCTCTAGATATCTTAAATATTACTTTTTTATTTTTTTTTCTTAATTTCTACCAAATGATCATGAAAAAAGAATAATTTTCAAAAAGACATATACTGAATACATTTTTACATACTGAATTTAATATTACATGTTTTTCCGATAGCCTGATTCAGCACTCTTGTCTATTTGGAATTCTCTCCCAAAACATGTCAAAATAGTTAAGAATTTTTCACACTTTAAAAGTGTATTAAAACAATACCTAAAGCGTGAATCCCTTCAAGAACAGTAATATCAGTTATCTTAAATCACAGTTCATTATGTGTAGCGCATGTTTTTAAGATTAATCTTGCATAATATACCGTAGATCATTGTTTGCTATAAGTTCTAGAAATTTTTGTTGTTGTTTATGTTATATTATTTATTCGTAATATTCGTAGTAGTTATTAGTTGTGATATTTTATTCTCATGCCGTACTGTACACGTACTTTATAGGACCCCGTTGGAAATAAGCCTTTTCCGGCTTTCATGGGTTATCCTGTCAATGTATCTTCTCGTTTCTTTTTGCTTTATGTAAGCATTCAATGTTCTATACTTGACGAATAAAATCAATCAATCAATCAATCAATCATACAATAACACAAGTTAGTTCAGTTGGCTCTGATCCGACCATCGTACAGCGTACAAGATGTAGACTCATTGTAATATCGCTGCATATCCGAACAAGGCTTTATTTCACATGTCCAGTGTAGACGCATACAATCCTTCATCCAAGTCATTGAGAGACAGGTAATTCTGTGAAAAGAAAAAAGAAAAGCTGGAGAGGAAGTTGCAAGGATAAGTTAAAATTTCGGAATAATACAAACGGATATGTAATTAGGAAACTCAATTCTGCATTAGACATATAAGAAGAAGGTAATTCGAGTCCATCTTACATGAGTCTTTTCTAGAATCCTTTCCAAACTCTTGAGGATCTGATGAAAGTTACTCCGACTTGTAGCTTCCTTCTCCCAACAACCAGACATGACCGTATACCTGAAAGATACGAAAAAGACGATCCTCATATAATAGAAATCGAATAGAAAAACTGAAATGAATCTAATAAAAAGAAATACACAATTAAGACAGATTCAAGGCTTGTGTGCAACAACATTTTTAATATTTTTATTTCATCATTTCATGCGCACACCCATTCCGAGTCGCTTCATTTTAACTAGGAGTGTTGAGACGTATTTAGATTAAGATCTAGAGCAGAATGAACTTGTATCTTGTACTTCGGGAAATATATCCGCATTTGAATCTAACAACCAATTATAGCATCGAGTGAGTCAAGAAAATTATGACATTTACGGAACGATAAGAACTAGACAAAGGAAAAACTGCTTAAATAAGGATTATTTACACTTCCTGTCCACAATGACGAGGGCGTGGCATCTGGTATCCATTGGCAACCTCCTTTTGGACAGTGTCAAAGGTCATTTTAGGGTATGGCCTCGCACCTTTAAGAATCAAAGTAATAAAACATGTCAAACATTTAATCCATTGTATGAATATAAGACATAACGGTTTGGATAGTACTGTCTTCTTCATATATATATATTTTGTTTCTATCAACATTATTTTCATAGAACAGGCGGAATTAGTGGACATTTAAGACTAAATGTTATTCATATCTGTGACATGTATTTTAATAGGAACAATGCAATAAATCAAAAATCGTTATTGGTGGGTCTTAAAGAGTAGAATAAGCAGTTTTTGAATTCTTCATCTCTAAAATGCATCAAACAAGTATATTAGTCATGATCTATTTTGATTTGTTTTAAGTGCAATTATTTATTCAACTTTTCTTCATAACACCATATGATACACGTGAAGTGGAGGGGTTCGTGGTATAGTGTCTCATTCTCTTGAATCTAAACCCAAGGTTTGAGGGTTCGAATCCGGCACATACTTCCTTTTGCAAAAAATTAACCCTTATTTGAAACTCTCAACCCACTCCACTCCACCTGGCAATAATATTGCAAGGGTAATAATAATGGCAAGGCCCTGATGAAGAACAGCTGTAACGCTTAAAAGGCTTCCTACGTGAAGAACTTCATGGTCTTTAAGATGGTACACAAAATTATATGCGATATAAACATTATTTGTTCACCTAATGTCACAATTTCCCACAAGACGATACCAAAAGACCAGCTATCTCCTTATGTTGATTGGTCACCAGTTACCATGGTTTCAGGCGAACTCCATCTAGTTGGTTTCTGACATGTTAGAAAATATACAGAAGGTTTAAAATCGTGTTAACTTTTAAGTTAGAGGTGATAATCATTTATTCGTGGCTTTAAATGAATCGTGATTAGCAGACAATGGCTTAATTGTTTTCAATTTACTAGCAGATTTGAAAATACATCAAAAACAATATTGCATATGGCAAAAATGAAACAAACACCACGGTTAATAAAATCGCTGATAATCAGGGTGTATAAATAAACCATTATGGGGAAATTACTAACGTGATAAATCATGAAACACATAATTCCATGGTGACGTGTCGGTAGTTTCAAGATTTTCCGATATGTTCTGTCAGTTAAATATATTGTGGTCCTCATTAAAGATGTGCCATCCATCTCTATGCTGATGATAATTATAATCATTAAATAAGGTGATAATACTCACACCTCTGCCGCTAAACAGTGATGAAGATAATAATCTGAGTCCATAATCTGATAGCTTGCATTGCTTTCTATCAGCTAGTAACACATTGTGAGCGCAGAGTGTTCCGTGGATGATCTTTGTAAAGGAAAATAGAAATAGATAAACAAAATGATAACAATAAATAAATAAATAAATAAAATCCACAATTATATAATCTGGATGTTTTGTATTCACCTTTGATCATCATAACCATCCTCACACCATACTGTCTTACTCCTCTCCCATTCTTCCACTTTCTTCTTCCATTTGTGTAATTCTCATCCTTCTCGTATCCCAACTGCCCTCTCCCCCTCCCTTCCCCCTTTCCCTTTGTTAATTCTCTTCTATTGCAAGTCATGAAATAAGGTTACCTTCTTTGATGCAAGATAGTGCATCCCTTTTGCAATTTGCCAAGCCAGGTTGAGTAGACTACCTTCATCGACACGAACTCCGTTTGGTTTGAGTTTGCCGTATGTTGGTTGGGATTGCACCCCTGTGGTCTGTAGATGGGTGAGTAGGGTTCCCCCAGAGATGAACTCATACAGAATGCTACCTGCATCATCGGCAATTCGTTCAATTGAAGAAATAAATGTATGAAACTGATTTATAACATAATCTTTCATTAGACATCACGATATAGTATTGGAAACGTTTGGGTTTATTACTAAATACAAATGACTGTTCTTCCAATACCCTCTTGTTTTACTGATTGAATCGTTTTGGGTTCTTCAGACGCGAGTCTACTTAAATTGATACGTACCTTCAGGCAGGATAGAATAGCTATACTGACTTGAATACAAAGGTTGCGCTCCACATTATTAAAAAAAACGCTCATATTCAAAATAATATGTATATAATTAAACAGACACTCGAAAGATTATTAATTGGTCGAAGAGATGTTTTACCTTGTTCTTGACAATATCCCAGGAACTTGACAACATTAGGTTGATCCGGTAGCTCAGAAAGGACCTTGACAGCTCGAAGAACATTCTTTGATTTGGTCACTTGATCTAAGAGAAGATACATTTTATTTATAACTATTGTGACTATTTGGGTTTTCAAATTCGAAGAGAGTGGTGCGGTAAAGTTATTTTCAGAAGTCAATCATACAGTTGTAAATACAAGATCGAGGTAAAACGGTTTAGACAAGTATTTATATACATATAGTTAACTGTTCAAGCGGGGTTTTACTTTATACGTTTGTTCTGGTCATACTGAAATACAACTTTCTAGAAAGCTGATGGCATCTCTGTTCATCAATGATAACACAACATTTCGTAAAGTTCCATGTTACTTTAGGCTACATTGATATACATCAAAGCGATTTGCCTTTCGGTCTTTTTACTCATTATTATTTTGTATAGGGAGTGGTTGGCAAAACCTCACCTGGAATCTGCCTGATAGCAACGTCTACTTGGATTTGATTCGAGCGGAGTTCTCCCTTCCATACCCCGCCGAAGTCACCCCGTCCAATTGACCCGAGTCTGGTGAAGAACGTCACGTTTTCAGAAGCAATGATGGAAGAGTGGGCTGGACCGAGTTTGAGGGCTGTGTATGCTATAACACAAAAATTAAATTATTATTAAAACGATTGTAATACTTCAAAGATCAAATTCAAGCATTCTTTCACACTCTAAAACAGGGATAAGGCTACACGCCTACCCTTGGATAATCTTTTCTAGATTTCTTTCGAATATAAAACGAAAGTGAAAGAGTATTCACCATAAACTAATAATTGTGTGCGTATGTATGCGTGTGTGTGTTTGTGTGTGTGCTTGTGTGTGTGTGTGGGAGGGCGAGGTGAATTTGCGATATTAGAGGTAAGTTTTAAAACCCCTGTTAAATTAGTAGGCCTAGCAAAAATCTGATAAGAGAGAATGATTAAGCTTATAATGTTTTCTGTGGAATGTCTTAATTACTTTAATTAATCAAGTAATACCCTTGATAGTTACGATGTATTGTGCAGTTTGGGAGAAAAATATTATCATTTAGTATGGTAGTATTTGTGTGGTTGTGAGACGTTATGTCTACGTTTTATGGCAATTCACAACCCTCTTTATTTTGTGGGTAAATGTTTACTTCGTGATGAATCTTCGTGGTACTAACGCTGACCTCGTTGTAAACTCTTGACTAATTTACACATTTTCTCACCTCTATCTCCGTTCTGAATCATCTCATACGCCATGTTGTCGTTTGCCTCGTGGGATACATGTCCTTCTTCTCTGTGAAAAATAATGAAAAAAATCGATACTGAACAAATGACCTTTCTGCCCCATCCTACTATTCAGAGCCATCTATACACAGAGTTTGGTCAACCCGATTCGAGTTGGACACAATATGGCGACTACTGCTTTGTTGAGCAGGCACAAAACAAAAAAATATCCGCCATGTTGTGACCCAGTGAAACCAAGTTGGCCAAACTCTCTGCTACTATTTATTGTACAGCGCCACCTCATGGCCATCTCACCGGACTAATTTCCAATTACTCGTTTTAGAGCAGTTTTGTTCGTGTTATGTGTTACAGTACATAGGTAATCAATTTCGTTTCCCAGATTATGAAAAATGTCTTCATTGTGCATTCAAATGAACTACTTTTCAATGCCCTTAAATGTTGATTCATATAAATACAAACTCGAGTTTCACTATACTTTTTACATATGTGACACGTTAACGCATGAATAATGATATCATCCTTAATTTTATTGGGTTTCTCATATTTCACTACATCCGAATATTGGTGTGTGTGTGTGTGTGTGTGTGAGAGAGTTGTGTGTGGGGAAATGGTGTTTGTATAAATATTTCGAACTGCTAAATACTAACCTAGAAGCAGCTTTCAGTGACTCTTCAAATCTTGTAAAAAGAAAAAGAAAAAGAAGCAAATATGAATGTTTACATAATTTGTTTGTGCACAAAAGAGGTATATGGCAAATTTATCAACAAGGAAGTCAAATTTAGTCTAAAGTATGGATTTCTATCCTAAGGTATTGATATGGGAGGATAAATTCGTTTAAGAAAGCGATAGATGTTATGATATGCAAGAAAATACTTTCGCTATCGACTTCCAGTATTATGTTTCCTTAATCTCTTTAAGCAGTACCAAGTCAGGTCCCTTGCAGAGGACTCAAAGCCGTCATTTCTGTGATTGGGTATTTACAAGCAAACACATGCCTTCTAAGCATGCAGTGAGGTAAAACAATCATGAAACAAACATGTACATAGCTTATCTTCGTTCTAATCCCATCTTTCAAAGTTGATGAATATCATTACCTGGTCTGGTCTCATGTCTCCTCAACATGATGAATTGAATGATGTTGATGATGACAGAAGCCACTAACAGGATGGCTAAGACAGCTATACCTGCAGAAGCCCCAGAACTCAGACCAGTTGGCACACATGTACATGGTGTGGGCTCTGGATGATGAGCAATGTTTCATACAAGATCTAAATACACAAGTTCTAGATGAAATCATCAAATCTGTGATTAGTTTTCTACAACTACTCAGCGGTTGTATATGACACATTCTAACGGGACGAATGCTCCGGATCCATTTCATACGCTAACCAATGATGCTTAATCTTAACCCTTACCCTCAACCTAACCACAAAATCTAATCGCAACCGTAACCCTTACCCTAAACCTAAACTAAAACCAATCGCAATCGTAACTCTTACCCTGAACCTAACCTAAAACCCAATCGCAGCCCTAACCCTAACCCTTACTCTAAACCTAACATAAAACCCAATTGCAACCCTAACCCTAACCTTTACTCTAAACCTAACATAAAACCCAAATGAAACCCTAACCTAACCTTAAAAAAAAATCGCAACCCTAACCCTTACTCTAAACCTAACCTTAAACCCTACCGCAACCCTTACCCTTACTGTAAACCTAACTTAAAACCCAAATCGCAAGACGAAAATACATCGACTAATATTATTCAAATTCGAATTATAGAAATAATATATAAATTCACAAGAAAATGGTTTCAATTCAGGAATTTGTTCAAATAAAAGGATATTTGTATGTATTTGTTTCCAAATCATTAGCAGTGGTCACAACAAAGTGATTGTATAGCCCAATAATCAAAAGATAATATGTGTATTTTGTATTGTTTTCTCTTACTTTTTCCATGAATATCAGAAATACATTATTTAAAATATGTATGTCTTCTGTTAAAACGACAGTTCAACAAATATTTGTATCTTGAGTATTCAATTTTATTTATATTATAAATGTAAATTACCATAAATATATTATGCTTGTTAATTTATTGCAAATGAAAATCAATAAAATTCCTGTGGAGGAAAAAAGTATGGAACACTTTAAAAATCAATATTATATTAAAGCTAAGAATTTAAATACAAACGCAATGTTTGATTAAACAAATTCACTGCCTATTTGAATCTATATTAGTTATAAATTTAGTATAATTTGTTGGTAACTGGCAATAAGCATTTGTGTGGATCGTAACGCTCACAAGTATTTGTTTTATAATGATAATACATGAATTAAATGAATGATGATAGAACGGAAGAACAAAAAGATGGACATACCGGTCGTTGTAGGAGGGGTGGTTGTTCCTGTTTATGGTATGGGAAAAGAGCAAAAAGAAAATAAAACAAATAAAAAAGGGAATGTTAGATTAGCTGTTTGCATGACACATGCAAAACCTTACCCGAGAAAATATGAAGTTATGTTCATATACATTGGTGTATGTCGGAAACTATTGAAATGAGCTGTGCTACATTTGTGTGCATTACGTCTTTTACCTTTGTATCCACCATATGGAAACGTTGTATCATCCGCTCAATCTAACTTGCGTGCATAGAACAAATAAGCATTTTTCCATGAAAAAGTGAAGTTTTATAAAATGTGCGTTTCTGTCCAGCATTGGGGCGCCCGGGAGTCACTCGGGTCACATTTCATAAAGTATAATACAAAAAGACCATATGCAAATTTTCTGTTCTTTTGTCGGAAAAAATACATTTATGAAGCACAATGTCGTCTCTTTTTGCGTTGGAGAAGAGCAAATAGCGAGTTTCAATCACACTTTGGCCGCTCTCGCAAGCTCCCACTCGTTTCACTGTGGTCAAGCGACTTTGGGGCAAGCGGTTAATGGAAATACTAATCGTTAGCTTTCTTCTGGTATTAAACTTGTTTTGATTGATTGTATAATTTTGTCGGAATAAAGGAAACAAAAAGGCTCGACCAATAACTTATCAGCGTTTGAATTGACCTTTTGACCTTGAATTCCCTGATGAAAGCGCACTAATGACGTTATCTTCGCTAAATCGGTGTCTTTTATCGTAAATTGCGACACTTTCACAATGTTTATACATCTTTTTTAATTATTAGTAAGATATAACATATTTTTTCTGATATCACTGAAGTTTTGGGTTTTATATAATGAGTAATTTTAAAATAAGAGCCCTTTTACTGTTTTAATTTACTGGATCGTACCATTAAAGCCGTAGGGTATAGACAGATGCATTTTCCAACCGCGCCAAATTTAATTTACGTTCCGACATTCTGTTAAATGGGTTGGTGTTGTTAATAATCCACTGCTTTCTGCTCCAACAAACGTCCACATGCGGAGTTGTTTATCTACTAAATTATTCAAATGTATGGATGCTTCCTAGCTTCCCAGGTGTTTGTGTTGTTGAAGTATTTCATTCACCTCCTATCATTCTTTGTACTCCAATTGCCAGAACGCAAATTTCATTTTGGTTTTATAGTTTCATCGGAGTCGTTTATCAACTATAATTATGTATTCAAATTTATGAATGCTTCCTCACCAGGTGTTTGTGGTGTTTAGGCATTTCATTCACCTGTTTTTATTCTTTGTACTCCAATTGTTAGAATACAAAATGCATTTTGGTTTTATAGTATCATGCAATAAGTAAGTCAATAAAAGAGTATGTTCTGCACAATAAAAACAATGTGTGTCCCTATTGTACAATGTAATGTGTCCCCTCATTTTCTAAAGGTTAATTTACGCATGAACATAATGGAACTACCTGCCCGATGAAGCCAGTGGCCTGTGACCCCTGAGCACTCAACACCGTGTGGGAGTCAGTTTGGGTTAACTTCTTTTATGAGACAAATACAAGCAAACGTTTCCATATGACTCAGAAAAAATAGAAAGAAGTAGAATAAAAAGAATAAAATTTGAAACAAAGGATAAATATTCAGGGCTTCTAATCCATACATTTTTGACAACTGTGATGTATATTTCGAGAGCTTATTCACTCTCCACTCCTTTGTGTTTTATTTACATGTCAATTGAGCAGTACAGTTGTGTACACCACCCAACACTTGTGGAGGGAAAAAGTATGGAACACTTGGAAAATTAATGTTATATTAAAGCTAAGAATTTAAATACAAACGCAATGTGTGATTAAACAAATTCACTGCCTATTTGAATCTATATTAGTTATAAATTTATAATTATTTGTTGGTAACTGGCAATAAGCATTTGTGTGGATCGTAACGCTCACAAGTATTTGTTTTATAATGATAAAAATGAATTAAATGAATGATGATAGAACGAAAGAACAAAAATATGGACATACCGGTCGTTGTAGGAGGGGTGGTTGTTCCTGTTTATGGTATGGGAAAAGAGCAAAAAGAAAATAAAACAAATAAAAAAGGGAATGTTAGATTAGCTGTTTGCATGACACATGCAAAATCATACCCGAGAAAATATGAAGTTATGTTCATATACATTGGTGTATGTCGGAAACTATTGAAATGAGTTGTGCTACATTTGTGTGCATTACGTTTTTTACCTTTGTATCCACACTCAGAAAAAATAGAAAGAAGTAGAATAAAAAGAATAAAATTTTAAACAAAGGATAAATATTCAGGGCTTCTAATCCATACATTTTTGACAACTGTGATGTATATTTCGAGAGCTTATTCACTCTCCACTCCTTTGTGTTTTATTTACATATCAATTGAGCAGTACAGTTGTGTACAACAACCAACACTTCTCACACACGTTCCAGAACATTTCACGTCTGAAGCTCAAATAAACAAATTACAGAAATGGCTGAGGATCTCTTTGAAAGCGCTCATTCGGATGTATGGTTGCCAAAACAAATTCTGTCAAGATCAGTCGAAACTCGAACGCGAATTTACTGTTATTGACCGCCAATGATCTGGGCCCTGCATTATGAAGACTTGCAATTAATTCAAATCAATCGCAACTTTAAATTAATCGCAACTGAGTTTTCTTGTTTGAAATGAGGAATGGAAAATTGTTTAATATGGTGTAAACCAAAAAGCCATGCATTTGGCAAACCACAAAAGACCGAACCAACCTGTGAGACATGTCAACACCAGACAAATTAGCAGGAAAGCAAACTCAACAGTGTCATATTTTTTTATTCCGTACAATTTGTGATAGTAGATACATGTACACAGTGGCGTACGCAGGATTTTTTCAAGGGGGGGGGGGGTTCTATTCGGGTCCAAAATTTCGCAACGACTCAGGAAAATTTGAAAATCGCGCCGGCCAAAAAGTCGCTAGGTGGGGGGGGGGGGGGGGGGGGGGTAAGCGGACACTTTTTTTTTTCCGCAACGTCTCGAAATTTGAAAAATTGACATTTTACTCCGTGGGGGGGGGGGGGGGGTAAGGTCACCTTTCTTAGGTCAGCCATGGGAGCAAGTCCTTTTTGCGTGCAGTTGCCAGTCACTTACACCTAATAAAACCACAGCAGCTATGTTGCAGGTGTTAAACATGCCATATTTTTAGCCTGAGAGTTGAAGCGTACTCAAGAAAGATCATGGTATCACGACCTGTCTGTAGCCATTTCCGTGTCAATTTCTCTACTGAACTCTTCCTTAGTTCTATCCACCTCTTCCTGGATCTTCCATTCTATCTCTTTCTCCTTTCTCTCTGCTGCCCATCTAATCAGTTCATCTTCATCTTTCTCTTGCACGTATCCACACCATCTCAGTCTGCTCTCTCTCTCTTATCTCCTCCCTTATCACAGTCACTTTAACTTCCTTTCGGACCTCATAATTTTGCCTCCTCTCCTTAACTGAACATTACATAACACAAACTTCTTTTCCAGATTTACACTATGAACAACTTGAGCAAAGATAACTAGGGAGGCTATGAAGACCTAGAGAAAATCTTTTTAAATCGGTGCTAAATTTGAAACACCAACAACATTAACAAGAGAGATAAATGTATGGTATAAATCTATACAGATTAATAAGCTAATATAAATACATGTTAATATGATGCAACAGTCTCACATGAATTGCCGGAGATTGTGTCTGGTACATTGGTTTTATTTCATGACAGTAAAAGTCAGGGTTGGTGGTAAATATCCGTGCGGGAAATGCCGGTATTTATCGGCATATACCGCTTAGCAAATTCTGGCATCAACGGGAAATTACGTGGAATTACTGGGAAATACTTCTAAAACTAAATTTGTAACAGTATATAACTTTAGAATATTGAGATTTTTGAGCAAAAATCAATATTATAAAAAACAATGAAAGGTGACTCTAGTCATGGTAGGGTGTCATACAACTGCTTGAAACGATAAATGGGCACGCTATGGCTATCATACTACATGTACATGGATGCACCACCTTTGAAGTAGTAAGTAGGAAATACATCTGTGTTGTGTTAAGTCGATTCAATTCAGCAAATCCCCCAAGATAAATGTTGGACTGCATTGGAATTATTGTACAACACATAGAGTATACACCTCCTGACAATAGATCTACACACACACTTGTATTTCATCTAAACATTAATACATTTCAGTATGTAAGTTGTCAGTTTTCAAAGTCGTCTGCATTATAATATGTATGATTGTCAGATTTTACAAAATAGAAGTCGTTTTGAAGCACTTTTGTACACTGCAAAGGTCTGTGACAATTGGTCTTTTAGTAATGATTACATCCCATCAAATTTTAAAAACCACCATTATCTCATCAAATTTGTTGTGATCACTTGTTCGTTTCTACATGTACTAATTATTCGGAAATAGAGATGGAATGCATCAATGTGATACAACGAATTCACATCATTTCAATATTCAAATTTCCTTTCAACAAAAATACCACTCAAAATGGGCATGTACCGCACATGTACTGTGCGTTAATTGGTGTTATATGTTTGTACGTCCTTTTTCATTTCATTTATTTATTTAAACACGGTAACTCTCTCAGCCTAGACGGCTGTTTTTCAGAAAGTCCTACTTAAGGACAATAGGACATTACAATTGTTAGCTCTAATTTCTATGTGGGATAGGATAATTAATGATTTTTGTTCTTACCCACGGAACTCTCATCAGCATTAATGCTGTTATTCCGGAGGGCCTGTAATTTGTACTACCCCAGTCGTTGCTAGGGTACCCATTTACACCTGAGTGGAGAGTGGCAAATGTGGATTAAGGTCTTGCCAAGGGATTTTAGTACATGTACCAGGCTGGGATTCGAAACCTTAACCCTTGAATTGAGCGCCGTGTGAATAAACCAATATACTATAACACCTCCACCTTCATCATGGGACCCTACCCCACGGATAACTACCCCCCCCCCAGGATAGTTGTCCGGGGGTAGATGTCCTAGGGGTAGTTGTCCTAGGGGGTACTTGTCCGGGGGTAGTTGTCCCGGGGGTAGTCGTCCTAGAGGGTTGTTGCCCTAGGGGGTAGTTGTCCTAGGGGGTACTTGTCCTAGAAACCAATTTAACACCAATGTTAACGACTCCTTTACACACGAAGCATCAATAGGTCAAACACACTTCTAAGAACTTCACCAATAAATACCCAAACATGTACACATTTTGTTCACAATGCTTGATTAGGAAGAGAACTAAGACTTCATCCAAATTTTAACAGAAAATCACACTTTTTATCAGGACATGAACATTGATCTAATTGAGATTTTGAAGGTTCTTCACCCCTGCCCCTCCCCCAGGTTCACACCAACCACAACTTGGCATTTAAGCAAACACAACAATAATAAGGGAAAATATGTGCAAAAAACGCTCATCTCTCACATCACATCACATGTACAAATAATAAAGCAAAATTACATGTACTTACTGCTTGGGTCATATGTAACTGCTGTACTTAGTGTTGTATTTCCAAGGTAATTACCAGCCATACACGTGTACTGTGTACCCTCCTTAGGATCTGAAACAGAGACTTCGTTGCCTCCGTCCATAGATTCATGTATGAGTGTGCCATTGGAGAATATGTAGTAGTTTCTCATGGCTGGGCTAGGTTGATTTGAGGCAGTACATGACACTCTGATGCCTGTTCCCTGGGTTACATAATCTACAGTGACAGTGGTACCTTCAACAGATGATGAGGCTGCGTTGGTAGGATGAAAAAAGAAAAATCAGATTCATCTAATACTATTAAGTAGTTTTAAAAGAATGGAGGCGTAAAGTTTTAGCTGAAAAATTGTAGGTAGAATTGAATATGTATTTACAATCTGATCTTCCAGTGTCACATTTACAACTACATGTATACACCGTCCAAGCTCTGTTAATACATTAAATGTTGCCTTGTACAATGGTTTAAAATAACTATAATGGCCAAGACGAACAGGTTGGATTAAATATATGACCGTACATCATAAGCCTGCTACCAACAAAAAGACAGGATAAATAAATCAAAAACGGGTTTTCGGGTGCTATGATCATTCAAAACTACGGACCAAGTTGTTTTGCATAAAGTTTTTAACGGAATGTCTTTTATCCACACGGTATTTTATCCAATTTTAAAAATATAGTTGCTATACTCATTCAAATCTAAATATTAAGTATATGTATTTCTAAAAATAATAGGTACCAGGAAATATCATTTTCATCCAAACGGTTTATTTTCCAATATAGAACCAAGAAGGTAACTTCTGGTCTACTTACCGTACTGAAGGTAAACAAATGTTGTCTCAAACATGTAAACAAATGTGAACTACGATAATATCTGCCTTCTTGAATCCAAAGTTCAAATCAAACTTACTATGAGTGTTTAAATCTTCAGATTCCTGTCCATTCAGCTCTGTAATCTGATGTCCAGAGACTTGACAAACCAAGGTCTGTCCATAGTTCTCTAGAGTTGCAGGAAATGTGAACACGCTCTTTGTGTTAGATAAAGGTGCTGTAGCTGGTGGGTTTGTATCTACTATCGTGTTCCCATTGCCATTAGTCTGTGTAACTCCATTGAGGGTCCATGTAATAGTCTCTTGTGGCTTGCCTCCAACAGCAACACATGCTGCTACATACATATCCTCATTGTATGTCACGGTACTAGTCAGAGTCAATGTCACAGTTGATGCAGCTAGGAAAAACAATGGCAGAAGTCTTAATAAGCTTTATATTAGCCTTTATTTTCATCAGACACATTATAAAAGGTATCTCAAGTTGTATAAAATGCCAAAGAACGAGTCCTGATTCAGAATACCTAATATGTGGAACATCAATGTAAGTCTATCACCTACATGTACACAGCGGTGTAGAATGGGTCAAGCCATGGATGAAAAGTATTGCTATCAGAATCATGTTACCATGGTCTTTACTATCTCTTAAGATATGCCATTTAATTTCGTTTCATGTATGAAAACCCATTATACCTTGCCACTCTACACACAATTCATCAAATTCATGCATTTACTAACCTTCTATCACCAGGTCTAGAGTATTGCCATTGGAGTCTGTTGGAATGAGGCATCTATACCCCCCATCATCCTCTACCTCTGCGTTCTCAATGGTCATCACAGATTGAGTTGCTGATAATGATGTCACCTTAAAGTTAAGGTACTTATCATCAGTACTGAAACGGTCTGATCCTAAATAGATAGTTTGAGTAGGACTTGTACTATCCTCAATCCACTGAATCACGCTCGCTGTTCCACCATTCACAGTACATATGAGAAGTACATTAGTACCAGCTACCGCTCTGGAAGGACCTGACACAGTTACCGTTTGACCGCTGGTTGCTGGGGTGAAGGGAAAAAATAAGGTGCAAATGTCTCCGTATTGAGGTTTCCAAAATTGTTGTAACACAAAATGTGCACATGAACATGCAGATGTAACAAGACGGTGAAAATAAAGGAAACTAATTGTTGACCAGTTTGACCTTGTACTATACTGGTTTTTGGAAAAAGAAACAAAACTCTAAAACAATCAAGAAAATAGCACCTAATGCCAGTATTTTTCTAAATGTCACTCTTATCTTTAAATTCCCTTAAATTTGATTTTTTTTTTTTTTTTTTTTTTTAAAGATGTCAACAAAATCTTGTCAAAATAAACAAATCTTTGTTCATTATTTGGTGTGTGCCTGAGTGCGATTTTTTTTAAAACTATTATTTAGCTTAAATAATGTAAAGGTGAGCTTTGAGGATGTGTAAAAATGGTAGTCAATTTAAATTTAACTATTTCTCACGTGAAAATAATGCATAACAGACATAAAATCTGATCTAAATTTTCTTACCAAAATAATAAACAAAGATCTATTTATTTTGAAAATAACTCCTGTTTAAAAAAATTACGAGGTTTTAACAATATAGAGGGAAAATAACTGTTGAAGACTAAAAACATATATTGTAATATAAAATGCTAAGCATTTAACAATCATACTGCTAGCAAGGCCACGAGCCGACGAGTAGACCTTGTCATTTATATCTGGATGATGTCAGGGAAATTCGTATATAGAGCACTCCTAGTGAAGTTTGTATCTGCATCTGGAATATTGTTGAATCAATCTACTCTCGCAATTTAAATTTGAATAAAAGATATATTTATTTGGAAAGTTTTAATGTCATGTATCAAAGCGAAGCGTCATATTTTAATGAGAGGTTAAGAAAAAAATGTAATCGAAAACATAATTTCATTATAGTTATCAATCAATTAGCAAGTATAGATTTAATGCTCCAGTACTTTATGTGAAAGCGCTGAAATGTTTGAATATGCATGGAATATTCTGATTGCATTATAGCAATATTGATTAGCACTGTCTTATAGACATTGCAGTTTATGTTCAATCTACTGCTTTAACGTCACCAATGAAACTTCGAAAACGTTAATTACAATTACATTTTCGACCTTTTAATGCGGGCTAAATAGACATATATTTTATGCATTTTGTCCATAATATATGATTACAATAGAGAACTCCGGAGTATTTAGGTTTCGTAGCAACAGCGTTCGGTTCATATTACCAACCTCTTTATCATACCCTCGGTACACACTAATAAATAAGGGTGCTATTGGGGTACAGATTTGCATCCATCTACGCGTATTTGGCATATGGTGCTGCTATTGTAGCAGAAATGTACCGTTATTTCTATATAAATGTGTACGTAATATCAAATTAGTATTACAAAATAGATAAATTAAAAACTACTTACCATGAACAAGCAGAAGGACTGTAAAAGCCTGTAAAGCAGTCAAACCATCCATTCTAAACAGTTCGATTGCCGGTATCTCCTTGCTCATTCTTAAGGAGAGCTTCAGTTGAAATTGTCTGGCTTCATATAATTTCCTTTTTTTGTTTGTAGTATAGATCTGGGTTGAAAAGTAAGAATGTAAATAAAATAGATGAACGTCATTCAAAATCTATAGACCGATTCACTAAATTCAAGCTTACTGTTTGAAGACAATTCAAGAAATTGGCAGAGGCTTGTCAGACATAAAAACAATTAATGTATGAAAAGTTGATTCCACCTAAAGATATGAAATTATGTATAGCAGGGGAATCAAATATTATCCAGGGGTTTTTAAGACAAAAAAGGAGGAGTACAGGAAAACTACTGAGAAAATTATGCAATTTTGACAACTGAGCGGAAAGCTATGACAATCACTGGAGAATTCAGTAATTCATTCATAGGTCTGTAATGTCATTATTTTATATTCAACCCCTTATCCGTTGTAATGTATTAATCATTATTCTTGGTTGTGGTGGTGGTGGTGGCAATCTATTATCCCCCCCCCTTCTGATATGGCCGGCACATTCAGCACGTCGTGGGGCTTCAGTCAGTCGGCGGCTCGTGAAAAAAACGCCTATTTTATGAAAGTCGAATTCACTTCCGAGACGCGTTTGAATAATGAGTCAAAAAAGTTATGGCAGAAAACTGCCAAAGTTTTACCGTGTACAGAGAGACTTTTGTGTCACAAATGAAAAGAAACGGAAAGGATTGCCAAGGTCGAGCGTTTACTTGCCCTAACTAGAAGAGTATGTTTATTTACCACTCACAAAGGCACTCAGTTGTATTGTCCCTGTTCTTTGGGAGTTCATGCTTAATTTTGTTAGACAAGTGAATGTATGGCGCGTGTTTCTTTATTCTTAATATGTTTGTACATGTATTAGTCAAATTATAGACTAAAGTGCAATCAGAATGACGAAGTGCATGCAGAAGTTAAGAAGTTACCAAAAGAAATGTTATATGCATCTTATATTTAAACTGCAATTAATACATTTCTACAATCTTATATTTGCCATCTAGAGTGCAATTTCACTAACATATTAATGGAAACATAAATACAAGGTAATGAGAAAAGCGATCACACTCACCTTTACAGCTACCTTCAAGATTCCATGCACATGGTACCAGCGCTCAAAATACACGGGGGCGGTGGGCGATTCGCCCCCGTGAGCTACATAATCGCCCCCGTCAGGTTGCTCACGGGGGCGATTGCAAAATAAAAAATCGCCCCCGTGGAATTATAATATAAAGATTTTCTTTTCTGGTATAACTTTAACACGATATTGAGTTTCAATTTTCAAATGAAATGGAATTTAGATTAGCGTGCAAGATTTCTCGTTCTATGAGTAGGCCTATTATTACCGATTCAGCTCACAGTGCAGTGCCGCCGTCAGCAGTGGTTATAGGCCTACTGCGCCCTTAGTAGCGGTACGTGTGCACGCTGCCGCGCTATGTCTGCTGGAGCTGGAGGCGATCGCGCAAGGGCAGAAACATGGTCATGGAGAAGTTTTTCGTTGTGAAAGCGTTAACCCGCTGAAATCTGGTGATTTCAAATGAATAGCAAATAATGAACCTCGACCAGTAAATCAATATTAGGGACCTTTAGATTTGCACGATGGGAACGTGGACTGAAACGTGTGACCTCCGTTTAAGGCAGTGCCAGTGCTTAAAAGGACGTGACATGTGACTGCCAGTGCCTTAAAAGGACGTAACACGTCCACGTCCACGCAAATCTAAAAGTCCCTATTGAGAAGAAGAGGAAGACCAAGATGTCGTGGAATGATATGGTAACATGGGCAGATCTACGGGGGGGGGGGGGGGTTAGGGGTTTAACCCCCCTCCTCCCACCCCCGGCCCCCTTGGGCTGCCAAGTGAAAATGTGATATTAAAGCGGGGGGGGGGGTGCTGGAGAGGAGGACTACTAATCTATTTTATTTTTTTCATGGGGGGGGGGGGAGTGAAGCGCCGTTTTAGCATGACTTTCTTTTTAACTCTTACTTTCACCTATCTCAGATAACCCTAAGTTTTTGGTTGCTGCTTTATATGTAGTTGATAATGCATGATTAAAGTAAAGAGAGAGAGAGAGAACCACCATCATTTTGCAATGGTTCAGGGTTCGTGTAATGTACATTTGAAACCATTTCCTAGCGTCTCAACCCTAACAAAATGGCAAAACTATTTTTGAGGAAAAGCATTATACTGAATTAAATAAAGAATAATAGCTTTATATTGCATGATACTAATACTGATACGGGCTAAAGACAATGTGGTATTTGTTTAGAGGTATTCCAAAATGACATTCTGATAATCAACATTTGTTCTGGTATCATAATGTATATACGCATAATACAACTGATCTTTATGATTTCTTAACGTGACATAGCTTCTTTTCCCCCTGCAAACAAAAAAGAAAACAAGGTTATTTAATAAAAGGATCATGCGACAAATAATCATTGTGATTCAAATTGATGCAAGGATTTTTTTTGAATAAGCAATGCTTTTCACCAGAATCTTCTTTGTAAAAACGACTTTTACAAATCTCAGCCATGCAAATCTGCCACTGTGTTGTAAGATCACTTTCAGATTAGGAGAAGTGTATTCTTTAATGAGTATTTTACATTGAATGGAACGTCTCAACTCAGTAAGCATGACTGAGATTTGTAAAAGTTGTTTTTACAAAGAAGATTCGGGTGAATAGCAGTGCTTATTCAAACAAATATTCGCATCAATTTGAATCACAATCATTATTTGTCGCTTAATCCCTTTTAATGACCTTGTTTTCTTTCTCGTTTGCAAGGGGAGAAGAAGATATGTCACGTTAAAGACATCATAAAGATCAGTGTTGTATGCGTATATATTATATACACAGGCCAGTAACAGCTATGTAGCTTGTAAATTTGTAAGAGGGAAAATGCTGATTGGAATGATAATGATGAAATAGCAAATAATTGAGGAGTATCATAGGTACCAATTCAATGGATATTTGTATAAAAAAGAGCCCCCGTCAGTACTAAAAGAGCCCCCGTGAGAAGGCTCACGGGGTTCTCTTTTTTTTTGGGGGGGGGGGGGGGGAAGAGCCCCCGTGGACAAAAATTAATTTGAGCCCTGCATGGTACTAATGTAAAAGGGGAGCTTATTTTTGGTAATAATCAAAACAGCAAATCCATGTACGGTCACAATTGATATGAACGATTACCAAAATTGAACCCCGCATGCTGTGTGAGGGCGTATCGCAGACAAGTTCTAATCCGTTGTTGTTTCGTCAACGTATAATATTGCACGGGATAGGCTATACATCAACATATATGGCATTATGACATTATACAGAATCATATTAATGGGTTTAATGTTTGTAAATTATCACGACTCGCTTTGGCAATCCATAATTATCATCATGAAATTATCATATTTAATTCAATTACTATATTTCAATAACGCAAATATTTGTTTTGTTAACAGTTGGAGTAGATCTAACTCAAGACCTGTCATCATGGTCATAAGGCTTCGAAAAAGAGAGGTAGAGGGGCCGATTCGGAGTTCCTACCTCCTCACCCCCCTTCTAATTCAAGATTATTATTATTTGATTTTTTTTTTTTTTTTTTTTTTGGGGGGGGGGGGGGGGGGGAGTCGCCATAGAAAAAGAAGTTACATGTCCCAATTTAGCATTACACGGATATATAATAATTTGTTTAATGCTCCAAATATAAACTTGTATCATTTCAAAATCAAAACTTTCTCGCTCGGTCACTACGCTCCATCGATTATCAATAGACGCAGTGTTTTATAACACTGTGAACAACTCTGTCTACACGTTAGAGAAAAGAAAAAGAAATGTTCGCAAACTATAATATTAACTGAAGCCATATACGGTGATTAGAGATTCATTCAGGAAAACAATGTTTACATTTTGTTTGATTTCGAATTTGAAGCGTGAAATCCTTATTTTTTTTAAGTAGGAGTTTTTTTTAAGAGAGCTCCAAAATTGTATACCATTTAAATAAATGATTTGCCGATTTGCCCCTATTTGTGGGGGGTATATCTCTTAGATGCCCCCGCTCCCTACGCCAATGTTTATTTATATTGATATTGGTTGATTTAAATTGGTTAATTTACAAATATATATACGAGGTAAAAAATATATAACTGCTTAAACAGTATCCTAAATGTTTTTTTTATATAGTAAAAATGCGCTACCTCCCCAAGTTCCGTCTCTCTCTCTCTCTCTCTATCTCTCGTATTTCAGAATTCCTGTTTTTGTTGGTATGGGGGAGGGGAGACGGGGGAGCGGTAACAGAATATATGTTGACGCTTCACTCCTGCTATATCAAGTTATTCATTTAACCAAAATAATCGTAACTAGATATTTTCAGACCGGGGCCTATTGACATTAAAGTCCAACTTTCGTTTTTAACATTTAGGCGCCAACACATTTGTTTTAATATGCCCTAATTGCAGCTACGGTTATGCAAGTGTAACATAACATGAGCATATTTGTTACGTTCTTTAATTTAAAAAAAATGGAAAACACAATTACATACAGTAAAGAACCTTGGTTAATTTTTAGAAACGACAAATGAAACTAAAACTGAATCATGTGCACATTTATTTTACTTTACATGTGCCATACATATACGTTTTTCATCAGCAATATTTCATATATTATAACAATATTTTTTTACCTTAAGAACTCGTTAGAGAATAAGACTTTTAATAGGCCTAGTCATGATATCATGATCTTTTGACAGATCATCGTCAGTTTGATTTAAATTATCAGAGTAAAAAATAAATTAAAAATGTGATAGAAGCAGTATCAAATAAATTCAATATTGTATCAAATTTTCTTTGTCAAAAGTGAATAAATGAGTTTTATAAAACAAAAAACTGTGGAAAACCTATGAATAAATTCAGTTTCTTATGTTTTATATACACCAAAAAGAAAATGTTATTTTACTAAAACATATTCGACATTTATTTAAAGGAAATATTATGGAGGGCAAATGTTGAAAAGTATCATCTCTGGAGAAAAAAAATTATGTTTAATAAAGTATAATTAATTTTGTGACATAAGTATAATTCATTTGTTTTTGTTCGTAATCAATATAATCATGTGTTTTTATGTCAGTATTATTCAATTAGTAAATGATGGACAAAAAAACTGTGATTTCTTTTTAGCCTTTAATTATATTATGCTTAAACATAAAGGTTCGCGATTAACATGAAAGTGATTGCATAAAAAACATTGAAAAACATTGGAAGGATTATATTTGCCTTATTGGAGGACTTATTTCACATTCATATCTTACACATCAATAGAAGATAAATATTACACAAATAACACAAAAGTTAAATACAACATCAAATTTAACTTACACATATCGGTCAAATTATCAAATGAAGTTCAACCATTCCTTTTGAAGTCATACATGTATTTTCCCTTTGTTGGTATACTTTCCTTTCTGCTACATTGTGTTTCTACGCTTTCTCTGATTTCTCTTTCAAACACATTTTTCAACACAGAATCTCTTTCATCTTTTCTAGTTTTGTTGAGTTGTAAAATAACTTTGTGTACACTCCAGAATCTCATGGACAGGATTAAATAATAAACTGGCAACTACTTTCTATATTTATTAAGTGCTGAGCTATATAATATAACACCTTGCATATGTAACATGTAGATCCATTCTGTATAAATAGAACGTGCAAATTAAAAAAAAACACGAAACTTGTTGACAAGTAATCGACGAATAACATAGAAAGCATCGTAAAGCCATACTGTCACATTTTACCATCGAAAATGTATTGACATAACAATAGCACATTATAGTGCCGTTCCCTTTATATTTATAATCAACACAAACATTGATGCGCGTACACAATCACGCACATAATCACGCTCACACACACACGTACACGCACACACTCACGCATGTGTGATGGGGGTGACCAAAGTACGTGGAGATTTTTAAAAATATTAGGAAATATGATATTCGATCCATGATTTTTCATATTCTACACAAATTTATTTAGTTCAATTATTACCAAATGGCCATCAACGATTTTGACTACAAATTGGTTGAACTAAAAAGTGTATCATCAAAGATTCTGGAAATTTCGCGATCTCAAAATTCGATGTCTGATTGGAATGCGCTAAAACTCAAGAAAGAGACCTTAAAAATGGTTTATGTGTTTAAAAGATATGCATCGTAGCCCGGGGGCTGAATTGTACAATAAAATACAAAAGTATTTACCTGGTAAAAAAAGCACTTAGTAGAATCATAAAAATACAAGTACACAATCGTTAAGCAATTGTATATAACTCATGGGGGTTATATACACGTGAGAGTCTAGTATTAAATGAGAATTATATGTTTACATTTATAGATGACGGTTCAGAGAGAGCCAGGGGGAGAGAGGGGGAGATAGATGGACAGAGAGAGGGGGAGAGGTAGAAGGGGGAACATAGCGAAAGAGAAAGAGACACAGAGAGAGCGATAGGGAGAGAGAGAGAGAGAGAGAGAGAGCGAGCGAGAGAGATATGAATTGACAGAGAGATGGGAAAGAAAAGGAGACACAGAGGAAAAGAGAGAGAGAAGGAGAGAGGGCGCGAGAGAGGAGAGAGACAGAAAGATAGGAAGGGGTGATGAAAAAAATAATAAACGGAATAGGTGGTCATTTACATACAATAATGCTATGAAATTACACTAACATTGGTAAATCACGAGACTGTGCTGAAGATTGTATGAGATCATTTGCTTCACACCGGACCTCTTGATATCCACAATTTCATATTTTTGGTCAAAAGCTGCACCTCTAGATACTTTAGACATTACTTCTTTATTGTTTTTTTTTTCTACCAAATTATGTTTAAAATAGCATAATTTTCAATGAGACAGATACTGAATGCATATTTAATATATGTATTTCCGATAGCCTGATTCATCACTCTTGGCTAAATTTAACACAAGTTAGTGGGTATAATGTCCCTACAGTCGCAGTTCGCTCGGATCCAATCATCGTACAGTGTACAAGATGTAGATGCGTTGTAGGATCGCTGCACATCCGAACAGGGCTTTATTTCACATGTCCAGTGTAGACGCATACAATCCATCATCCAAGTCATTGAGAGACAGGTAATTCTGGGAAAATCAAAAGAAAAGAAAGAAAAAAAGTTGCAAGGATAATTATTAGGTTTAGGGCTAGAATTTGTTCATGATACCTGTTGAACAGAACCACGGTTAAAAATTGGAATAATACTAACGGGTACGTAATAAGGAAACTAAATTTCGCATTAGACAAGTTAGAAGAGGGTAATTTAAGTATATCTTACATGAGACTTTTCTAGAATCCTTTCCAAATTCTTGAGGATCTGATCAAAGTTACTCCGATTTGTAGCTTCCTTCTCCCAACAACCAGTCATTACCGCATACCTGAAAGATAAAAAAGAGACGATCCTTATTTAATAGAAATCTAATAGAACTACCTAAATGAATAATACAAAGACAAGTTCAAAGTTCGTATGCAACAGCAGTTTCGTTAGCATGGTTTCTTTATTTCATGTGCGAGCCCACTCCATGCACTCCAAGTCGTTTCACTCCAACGGGAGTGTTGAGACGTATTATTTTCAGATTAAGATTCAGATTCAAAGATAAGAGAGCAGAATCAAGTTCCATCATATAACTTATTGTTGAGAAACATATCCGCATATGATAATCAACATAATTATGAAATTTAACAAGTTATTATAGCATCGAGTAAGTCATGTAAATTATAACATTAACGAAACAATCTGTATTCGACAAAGTAAAGACTGATAGAAAGAGTGTGATTTACACTTCTTGTCCACAATGGCGAGGGCGTGGCATCTGGTAACCATTGGCAACTTCCTTTTGGACAGTGTCAAAGGTCATTTTAGGGTATGGCCTCGCACCTTTAAGAATCAAAGAAATATAACATTAAAACATTTATTATCAATATACAAATAATTGACATGTAAAGCTATGGAGAAAAATTATATTGATCATATAATGTATATACAATTTTCCTCAACCCTTCATAGTACAAGCGGAATTAAGTGCAAATTGTTAGACTAACTGTCATTCATATCTGGGACATGTATTTGAATACGAATAATGCAATAGATTAAAAGACGCTAATATTATTGGTTAGTCATAAAGAGTGGAAAAAGTGGCTTGAATTCTTCGACTCTAAAATGCATCAAACAAGAATAAGTCGAGGTATATTTTGATTATTTAAGTGCAATTATTTATTTCACTTTTCTTCATAACACCATATGATACATGTGAAGTGGGGGAGTTCGTGGTATAGTGTCTCATTCTATTGACTCTAAATCCGAGGTTTAAAGGTTCGAATCCCAACTCGGCGCTTACTTCCTTTGGCAAGATATTAATCAATATTTACCACTTTCCATCCACTCCACTCCACATGGCAATAATATTGCAAGGGTAATAATAATTGCAGGGCCCTGATGAAGAACAGCTGTAACGTTTAAAAGGCTTCTTACGTGAATGACTTCAAGGTTTTTAAGATGGTACACACAATTATATGCGATATTAACATTATTTTTTCACCTAATGTCACAATTTCCCACAAGACGATACCAAAAGACCAGCTATCTCCTTCTGTTGATTGTTCACCAGTAACCATGGTTTCAGGCGAACTCCATCTTGTTGGTTTCTGAGATGTTGGAAAGTATTACAAAAAGGGTTTAAAATTGTATTCATTTTAAGTTAGAGTAAATAATAATTTATTCATGGCTTAAAACGAACAGTGATTAGCAGACAATGGCTTGATTGTTTACAATTTACAAGCAGATTTTAAAATACATCAGAAACAATATTGCATATGCCAAAAATGAAACAAACACCACGGTAAATAAAATTGCTGATAATCAGGGTGTATAAATATACATGTACCATTATGGGTTAACAATTTAAGGGGGAAATTACTTATGCGATAAATCATGAAACACATAATTCAATGTTGACGTTTTAGTAGTTTCAAGATTTTCCAATATGTTCTGTCGATTAAATCATTATTAAAGATGTGCCATCCATATCTATGCTGATGATAATTATTATCATTAAATAAGGTGATAATACTCACACCTCTGCCGCTAAACAGTGATGAAGATAGTCCATAATCTGATAGCTTGCATTGCTTTCTATCAGCTAGTAACACATTGTGAGCGCAGAGAGTTCCATGGATGATCTTTAAGAAATAAAACAAAAACATAAGGATGAAAATAAAATAAAAAAATAAATAAATAAAAACTACAATTACAAAATCTGGATGTTATTTATTCACCTTTGATCATCACAACCATCCTCATACCATACTGGCTTACTCTCCTTCTATTCTTATCCTGTCTTCTTCCACTTTTGTTAATTCTTATCCTTTTCGCACTTATCCCCGGCCTCAATGTTCTCACTCTCAACCACTCCTCCTCCTCCCCTACCCATCTCCTCTTCTTTGATGCATACGGCATCGAGACGACATCCCGTTGACTATTTGCCAAGCCAAGTTGAGTAGACTGCCTTTATCTATTTATCTCCTTCTCATGCAGGCCTACTTAATCTATCGTTATTTTTCTCCTCTGAACTTTCCCTTTCCCTTCCCCATTTTCCTTTGTTAATTCTCTTCTATTGCAAATCATGAAATAATGTTACCTTCTTTGATGCAAGATACTGCATCCCTTTTGCAATTTGCCAAGCCAGGTTGAGTAGACTACCTTCATCGATACGAACCATCTTTGGTTTGAGATTGCCGTATGTGGGTTGAGACTGCACCCCTGTGGTCTGTAGATGGGTGAGTAGGGTACCCCCAGGGATGAACTCATACAGAATACCACCTATCATTCAATGGAAAACAATACTGAATCACATTGATATTTAAAACAGTATTTTATCAGACATCATGTTATAGTATACGAAAAACATCTTGAATAATTATCAAATAAAATTGATTGTTCTTCCAAGACAATCTTGTTTTACTATTTGTATCGTTTCTGGTTATTCAGACGCGAAGCCTACTCAAAATGCTTTGCACCTCTAGGGATGATAGCTTAGGTAGCGTTGCAAATTATTAGAATTAAATGCTCATATACATGAATATGTAAAGATTTTAGCGACAATCAAAAGCTTTGTAATTGCGGGAGGAAGTGTTCTTACCTTGTTCTTGACAATATCCGAGGCACTTGACAATATTAGGTAGATCCGGAAGCTCAGAAAGGACCTTGACAGCTTGAAGAACGTTGGTTGAATTGGTCACTTGATCTAAGAGAAGATACATCCTATATATAACTAGCACATTTGCTTTCAGTTTCGCAGAGAGTGATTCGTTAAACTAAATCATGCAGTTGTCAATAAATAAGATTAAGGGAAAACTGTGTAGACAAGTGAATATAAATGAATATATTTACATTCATATTCATATTCATATTCATATTTTTTCATACATAATTCATTTTTCAGGAAACTATACAAATAAAATTTGCACATAACAAAATTATTGAAATAAATTTTTAATTTCTGAGTAAATGTGGGGGATCCACTAAAAAGCAGTGCTTGTAGTTTGTGGATCCCCCAGAAAAAAATAATAATTTAATGTTTCAAATTTTGCCTACGAAGAGTTAGAAAACACAAGACAATATTACAAAACAACATACAATGTACAAACACGAAACGAACAAGGGGAAGTAAAACAGATAAGAAGGAAAAGGGAAAAGGGGGTAGAAGGAAGAAGAAGCAGGACAAATCATGACCGAAAAAAGGGTAGTTATAAATGTTAATTTTGGGAAGGTAAGATCATGAGACCAAATAAATATTAAAATAATCGAGCAGATGATGAAGACCTAAATGAAAAATTAAGATGATTACCAACCGTTATCAGATTATTCTTGTATATTAGTATAGGATTTGAGCAAAAATGTTTTTAGATTTTTCTTAAAGAATTTAGGGATGGACTATTTTTAATACCTTCACTTAGAGAATTCCAAAATCTAGGACCATCATACATAAAAGACTTCTTCGCTAATAATGTTCTAAAGAGTGGTAGGTGAAACTCGTTTGACCGTCTAGTTGGGTAATCATGAAATGACCTATTTAGGGGGAACATGGCATCAAATATATGTGGAAGGGTCTTTCTTGAATACTTATACATAAATTGTCCTAAGTGAAGTAGATACAGGTCATTTGTTTTTAATGGTCTGCCATTAACAAATAACGGGTCTGTGTGTGAGAGTGGAGCAGAATGTAATACGGAGAGACTTCTTTTGTAATAATAACAGTCTATTTAGTAGAGTTTGCTGCGTGTTGCCCCAAGTAAGTATCCCATAATTCAGATATGGTAAAATTAAAGATGAATAAAGCATGAGTAGGGATGATGTCGGAAAATGAAATTTAAGTTTATTTATTATGCCAATATTCCGTGAAATGATCTTACATGTATTATCTATATGGTATTTCCACGAAAGTTTGTTATCAACAGTTATGCCTAAAAATGTAATGAATGAAACAACTTCCAAGGGGGTATCGTCAAAAATGATATTCTTGGGCAGTGTGTCAATAGAATTACTAAATAACACACATATATATAAATAAATATATATATATATAACTTCAAGCAACCACATTATAAGAACCAAGACTCATAGGCCCTACCCTAGTCACTTACACTCTCCATAACCACTCCCCAGAATACCATAGTAACCCTGATAGACAGTTGACCAAAGACCAATCAGAAGTATGATTAAGTCACCCATCCAACTTTGTTTCACTCTCCAAAACTTTCCTGATAGTAATTTTTTTCTAATCAGGAGACTTGAATTTTAACCATCAACCGGCGAACACATACTTCTTTAATCTCCATGCTAAACAATTTAATTGTATTGAGAGTTGCTGAACTCTGCCAAAAAATACATCTATTATATTTCTCATCTAAAAACCGATCCCCAAACATGACAATATATAAATATACTAAATAAAACAATTGAACTAAAAGTGAATAAATGAACTCTTAAGAATTTGTATTTCAACTGTTTTAATTAGTATTTTTATATTGCCATGATTATCTCAATTGAATCGTTTGATTTATATATATATATATATATATATATACATGGTTTACTTTTGAAGCGATGTGTTACTTTATACGCTTGTTTTGGTCACACTGAAATTCAACTTTATAGAAAGGTAAAGGCATTTCTATTTATGATGATAAATAAACGTCTCATTTTAGGCGATTAAGCGATTTGCTTGTCGGTCTTTTCAACTCATTATTTTGTTTAGGGAGTGGTTTGCAAAACCTCACCTGGAATCTGCCTGATAGCAACGTCTACTTGGCTCTGATTCGAGCGGAGTTCTCCCTTCCATACCCCGCCGAAGTCACCGCGTCCGATTGAACCGAGTCTCGTGAAGAACGTCACGTTTTCAGGAGCAATGATGGGAGAGTGGGATGTACCGAGTTTGAGAGATGTGTATGCTATAACAACACAAATATGATTATTATTAAAAACGACTCTTATACTTGAAAAATCAAATACAAGCAACCTTTCATCCTCTCAAACAGGGATAAGGTTACCTTTGGATAATCTTTTCTAGATTTCTTTCAAATATAACACGAAAGTGAATGAGTATTTACCATAAACTTATAATTGTGTGTGTGTGTGTGTGTGTGTGTGTGTTGGAGATTTTTAAAATCGGTCGTAATTAGAGGTTAAATTTCCAACCTCTGTTAAGTTAGTAGGCCTAGCAATAATCTGAAAGAAAATTATTAAGCTTATCATGTTTCTTTTGGAATATATACTACTACTTTAATAAATTAATACACAGTAATGCCTTTGGTAGTTATGGTGTATTCTGCAGTTTGGGGCAAAATGATTATCATTTAGTATGATAGCGTGATTTATGAGACGTTTCTTTCTATTAAGATGTTTATTCCCATGTACAGAGCCATACATCTACCTGTTTATGTTGTGGGTAAATTCCTCGTTTTAAACTCTTGACTGATTTTACACATTTTCTCACCTCTATCTCCGCTCTGAATCATCTCATACGCCATGTTGTCGTTTTCCTCATTGGATACATTTCTTCCTTCTCTGTAAAAAAACAAAAACGTTGATGTTCCTCAATATGGCATTTACAAGTGATACCAAACTTATAAACGTTTTTCCCTAGCGAACTGTTAATTGTACAGCGCCATCTGATAGCCATCCCAAGTAACTAATTTCCAACTACTTGTATTAGAGCAGGGTTGCTCATTTTGTGTTTAAGTACATAGCTAATCATTTCCGTTTCCCAAATAATGATTTATAAACAACATATAACATTAAAGTGTTAAAAAACAATCTTAAGAAATATCTGTTTAATTTAGCTTATAATTGATTACCATAACCTTTCATGTCTGTACCTTTCCTATCGCACTTTGTATAAATGTATCATGTATGTATTTCACCTTTTGCACAAGCTGCGCCTTGAGCATTTGACTATGAAGTGGATTTGGCGCCTTATAAATCATATGTATTATTATTATTATTATTATACATATTTCTTATGTTGAACATTTCGAACTGCTAAATACTTACCCAAAAACAGTTTTCTCCGACTTTTCGAAACCTGTAAAAAAAGAAGGTAAAAAAGAAGCAAATATCGAAATGTTGAAACATTTTCTACGCACAGTAGAGGTATATGGCACGTTTATCAACAAGGAAGTAGAATGTAGTCTCAAGTAAATGGATCTCTATACTTGGGTATTGATATGGTATGGGAAAATACATTTAGGAAGGCGATAGATGTTACGATATGCAAGAAAAAAATACTTTCGCTATCAACTTCCAGTATTATGTTTCCTTAATCTCTTTAAGCAATACCAAGTCAATATGATGATTTGCTTTGGTAAGGCTCCATCCTCATTACAAAGACCCTCAGAGAGGACTTACAGCCGTCATATTTTATACATACTTTCTAACAGTCAGTTAAAACAATCATGAAACAAACATTTACATAGCTTTTCTTCGTTCTGATTCCATATATCAACTATATTTTAGTAGAGTTTATGAATATAATCACCTGGTCTGGTCTCATGTCTCCTCAACATGATGAATTGAATGATGTTGATGATGACAGAAGCCACTAACAGGGTGGCTAAGACAGCTATACCTGCAGAAGCCCCAGTTGGCACACAGGTGCATGGTATGGGTTCTAAATGATGAGCAATGTTTCATACAAGACCAAAGACACAAGCTTCTAGATGAAATCATCAAACCTATGATTAGTTTTCTACACAATACTCAGCGGTTGTATTACAAATGCTAACGGGACAATTATTGCTCCGGATCCATTTCATACACTTACCGAATCATTTACTTCAACCCTACACTAAATACTATACGTAATCCTAACATGTATCCTAAACCTATTACCTAAAACCAAATCGCAACCCTAACCCTTACCCTTACTCTAAATCCTACCTAAAACCTAATTACAACCCTTACTCATACTTTTGACGAAAAAATACCAGGAAAAGATTTCGCCGAAGCAAATGTAAATTCCAATACCAATTATATAACATACAGGTATCTATAGATATATAACAACTTTAAGAATCAAATTTATACCCAATAACTGTAATTTAAAAAATACAATAACCAACGTGTTTGAGCCATACAAAACAAAAATACCGAAAAATAAATAATATCAGTTTCATTCTAAATATGAAATTTAAGATTTTAAAATTTTCAGATTTTCAGATACTGAATCAAATAAATCATCAAGGGAATTCCCGTTTTAATTCATTGCGATCAAAACAGGAACCTCCTGATGAAATTGAGGAACAAGTTTTTTTAATGCGTTTTCACCTACTATATATGATGCCTCACTTCAATCATAGCATAAACAGGACTTTGAACTCCGGTCTGTGTTCGCAAATATACCGTAGGCTAATATTTTCTGAACTAACAGGGGAACAATATACATTGCTTGGATGAATACACATCCTTAGATAGTGATTTCTCTGATATTTGTATATAACATATCATTATTTGCAATGGCATAATTTAATACAATGGCTTATTCACCAGGTGCTTAAAGTGATGAAATTACTTATATTGTTAAGATTGTACAGAAACTTTCAGTTTACACTCCAATTGAATTGCTAAATTTTAATGTGAATTAAAGCTTGTTTCTTCCCTATATGTATGCTCCTTTCATTCTATTTAAGATGGTAATATGAAGAGTGGATAGGTGTTTGATACAAATTCAAAATCAAATTTTACTTCTTTGTGTTTATTCATGATAAATATCTACCCCGTATGATCCTGTCTATTACTTTCTGAAGTCAATGTTATGACATAACACGCGCATACATCAAATAAAGCAATATAGAACAATTAAACGTTAGAATTATCATACTGTATAAGGAGGATAATTTTTTTTGTCAGCTTCAAAGGAAAAACGGAGAATCCTATTTTTAAGCTTGCAGATTCCAGACCAACATAGAAGTATTCAAAGGGTAAACGTCTAAAATGATTAAAATCAAAGGCTATTAATAGGGCACCTGTTGTTAAGTGCAAATGGCGGCTGTAATACAAGCGAAGAAAGTCATCTCAAATATCTCAAAGCATATTAAATGTACCTCTGAAGGGTGCCCTTTCTACATACATGTTATATACTTTCAGAATATTTTATATCATTCTTAACAGAAAGTTGCGAAATGTGGTTCTTAAGAAGAATGATGAAAATCCCCAGGACTGACAGAGTTAGTAATGAGGAAGTTCTTACACGAGCTGGAGTGCACAGGAAAATGATACGTGAGATGTTGATTAGACAGTTGAAGTTCATGGGTCACATTACACGTAAAGAAGGCCTAGAGAATCTTGCTTTGACAGGGAAAATTGTGGGAAGAAGGAGTAGGGAAGAAGGAGGATACTTTGGATGGACAGTCTGCAGAAATTGTTGGAAGAGAGAGGAGTGAAAGAACTGGGAGTGGTACTAATACAAAAGGCTAGGAACCGAGGGTTGTGGAATAGCATGATCGCCAAAGTCAATCGATATGGCACTTAGAGAGAGAGAGATTCTTAACAAGTTACACAATGTCAAGTTAAATTACACTCCAATCGAATTGCTAAATTTTAATGTGAATTAAAGCTTGTTTCTTTCCTATATGTATGCTCCTTTCATTCACGTTCTATTTAAGATGGTAATATGGAGAGTGGATAGGTGTTTGATACAAATTTTACTTCTTTGTGTTTATTCATGATAAGTATTTACCCCGTAATATCATGTTTATTACTTTTTGAAATCAATGTTATGACATAACACGCGCATACATCAAATAAAGCAATATACAACAAATGAAAGTCATGCATTCAATAATCCTCCTCTGAATGAAATGAATTGTTCACCTATTCATCATTGTTTAAACTTGGAGAGATAAAAATAAAAATACCAAACTTTGGTAGTATAAGTTAGCCAGATTCAATGCGACACTTAAAAAAGCTTTTATAAAATGAATGATGATAGAACGGAAGAAAAAATATGGACATACTGGCCGTTGGAGGAGGATTTGTTGGTCCTATTTATGGTATGGGAAAAGAACAAAGAAGAAAATAAAACAAATAAAACAGGGGATATTAGATTAAATAGCTGTTTGCATGACACATGAAATATCTTACCCAAGAAAATATTAAGTTATGTTCATGTTTTCTACATGTTTGTCTGAAAATAACTACGTTTTCTACCTTTGTACCCATACTCAGAATAAAAAGATGAATAACATTTATTTGTAAAAAGATAAATATTCATGGCTACAAATCCTTACATTTTTGACAGCTCTGATGTATATTTCGAGAGTTAATTCACTCTCCGATTATATGTGTTTTATGGGACAGTATAGTTATATACATCACATGAAATTCTCACACACGGGTCCTTTTCAGAACAATTCACGAATGAAGCTCAATTGCACAAAATACAGGAATGACTGAGGATTACTCTAAAAGCGCTCATACGGCTGTATGGTTGCCAAAACAGGTTCTGTCAAGATCAGTTGAAAATCGAAAGCTAGTTTACCGTTATTAACCACCAATGATCTGAGCCCTGTATCATAAAGAGTCGCCTTTGCTCTGAATCAATCACAGCTTAATATTAATCGAAACTGTGTACTTAAGAAATATGAGAATGAGAATCAGCATGAGAACTTAAGCATACTTATACTCATACATTTGTAGACATCTTTGCAACCACTCCCTCGTACATATATTTTGCAGGTAAAAAGCATAACAAACAAGAGATGGGGGCATCTACATGTACCTCGAGACAAACACAAATGAACATGTATCATATTTCATATGAGGTAAAATGTAGAATGCAGATTGTTGTATTTTTGAGGGATATTTTGATTTTCAGTTTTGATTAACAAACTGTACATTTTGTGTGACATGAGAGAGTGGAAAGCAGTGACCAAAAAAATTGCCACATCTGGCTTTGTAGTGGTTTCTAATACCCTTTGCCACATGCACCCACAGCGTCAAGATATCAGTTTCTTTATAATGAATTATATTTTCCGCTCCTTACTTTGTATGCCCTCGTCGGAATTCCTCTCGCTTTCACCTCTCCAATTCTCCCTCCCTCTCTGTCACCACGAACCCCGCCCTCCCACTCTCTATACCCCCTCTCTCCCTCTCTCTCTCTCTCTCCCTAGCTCGCTCTATCTCTCTATCTCTCTATCTCTTTCTACATCTCCCCCATACATGTATGTTCGAGGGTAGGTACATGGGGGATTTAAATGTTCGTGTTAACACTGTATTGCAACACCACAACAAGATAATATCAAAAGTATGAACAATAATCAATTGTAAGTTTCATGTATATGTATAATTCATTGTAGGGGAGATCTATGCACAGTTTAAATTAAAGCAAGTCATATTGTGTGGCTTCATATTCTATTTTAACCCTACTATTACTTGCAAATTGAATTGAAATCCTGACAGCATTGACAAACTATGACATGGTATCCAGCTTCAATGCCGACGATGCTTACAATACGGACACAAAGAAAAAATGTGCCATTACTAGGTTGCAGGCCAGGAAGAGTGTGCCTTTGAAAGCGAAGTATCTTTGAAGCAAAGTGATTTACTTTCATTTCCTAATGAGCATGACAAGTGTGCTAGTAAACTCTCCACAGTAAAAGGATTAAAAATTGGTTATCTGAATGTTCGAGGTCTACATGGGAAGATAGATGAAATTCGTTTTCTGATCTCTAATATCTTGATATATTATGTCTTACTGAGACATGGTTGCATGACATGATAGATGATAGCGTAGTTAAAATTGATGGTTATCACAATAATAAGAAGAGACAGGAAAAACAACACTAGAGGAGGTGGTGTCTGTATATATGTTCGTAATACCATTGTTTTTTTCAGAAAGATATAACTTGTTAAGTATTAACGTAGAGGCTACTTGGATTGAATTATCATTTAAGTCTGATAAACTTATCATTGTGTGTTTATATAGACCACCGAATTCTGACTCTTCTTATTTTGATAATATGCTGGATATTTTTGAGAAAGTAGCATCTGTAGATAAGGACCTAGTTATACTGGGTGATTTAAATTATGATTATAATTTTGATGTTGCAAGTTTAAGTGATAATCCTGTTAATATGATTGAAAATCTCTTCTCATTAACGCAATTAATCCATAAACCCACCAGGGTTACAGGCATCTCTTCTAAATGTTGAGACCATATTCTTACTTCTGTACCATATAAGCATATACTAAGTGACGTAGCAAAGATATCCTTAAGTGATCATTACTTTGTATACACATGTATAAATGCCAACAATACTTCTAAGAATTTTCATAATGTAGTACGATTTAGAGACTATAAGAATTTTAATGAGAATGCTTTTATTAATGATTTAAAACACTAGGCACTGCCCGTGGATGAATTCTAATATTATTAAACTCATTTATAAAAGAGACTACTTAAAGAAAAAATATGATATACTAAAAATTCCATATATATTGACTGAACATCGTAATCTCAGGAATTCAGTCACCAAGCTCATACGAAAAGAGAAGAGAGAATATTTTGATTCAGTATCTGAGAGATACAGTAATGATAGTAAGAAGTTAAGGAAGGAGTTAAGCAAAATTACTGGAAGGGGGAAAAAAGACTCTGTTTTACCATCTGATTTAGACAGTAATAAATTGAACGATTATTTTTTAAATATTGGTAAAGAGATTTCAGAAACTTTCAGTAATCATGATTTATCATGGAACCACCTTGAAAGTATACATACCTTCGTCTTGAAATCAATCAGTCCCGGGAAAACTAAACACAATCTCTTTCTATTGTCGAAAGAGAGTAGCCTTGATACATTAGAATTTGATAGAAAATTACTTCAAATTTCAGCTCCTTATATTTATATTTCTCTTAATTGTCTTTTTAATAAAATAGAAAATGGTGGATTTTTACCTAATGATTGGACTCTGGCCAGAACTACGCCTGTTTATAAAGGTAAAGGTGATAAAAATGATATTTCAAATTATAGACCCATCTCAGTCGTATGTCATATTGCTAAACTGCTTGAAAGGGAAGTTCAGTCTCGATTTTTTTTCTTACTTGCATACTAATCATCTTATTAGTGTTGACCAATATGCTTTTTTGCCAAATCATTCAACTAATACATGTTTACATAGAGTCATTGATGATTGGTACGAATCTATTAATGAAAAGGAAAAATTTGGTGCATGTTTTCTTGATATTTCTAAATGTTTTGATTTTATTAACCATGTCAACTTTTGTTGTCCAAATGGAATAAGTATGGTATTTTAAATACTGAACTTAAATGGTTTTCTAGTATTTTATCTGGTCGGAAACAAGTAGTTTATTGTCATGGTAAACTGTCGGAAACAAAGGACATAACTATAGGAATTCCTCAGGGGAGTATTTTAGGCCCCTCCCTCTTTCTTGTTTTTATAAATGATATAACTGATTGCTTACGGTTAAGTGCATGTAATATATACGCTGATTATATGTTTCTGACATGGATATTAATGTCATTACATCTAAGCTCCAAGCAGATTTGTATGCTTTAAATGAATGGTATTGTAAAAATAGATTACGTATTAATACTAATAAGAGAAATGTTATGCTGTTGAGTAGTTACACACGAGGTAACGATGAATTAAGTCTGAAGGTGCATATTGATACTCAAACAATAAAACAAGTAAGAAGTATCAGATATTTAGGGATTGAAATTGATGATAGATTATCTTGGGATATCCAAATTAAATCTCTTACCAAATCGTTAAGTTATAAGATTTTTACTTTGAGAAAGCTCTCCCATTTTGAATAAAATATACAAATGTAACATACAGCCAATCTTAGATTATTCTTGTTCCGTATGGGGAAACTGTTCTTTACAAAACAGAAATATTCTTTTAAGACTACAAAAAAGAGCTGCACGTATTGTCGTAGGGAATTTCGATTATGATGTAAATAGCTTGAATATAATGAATTCATTAAAATGACAATCCATTGATACTAGACGGGACTATTTTTTATCATGTATAATGTACAACTGTATTCATGGAAAAGCCCCAGTACGATTATGCAATGAAGTGGAAGTGGTTTTTGATAGACATAGTTTTAACACTAGACTTGCCAATACGCTGAATGTTGTTTTACCCAAGCCTAATCTTGAATGTTTTAAGAATTGTTTGAGATACGCTGGAGGTAAAATCTGGAATAGTTTACCTTCTGCTTTTCAAAATGCTTAATCTATCGATGCTTTTAAACGTATGTACAAGAACAAATTTTTTAAACCTGTGTGATACAATGCCGATTCATTTACTGCTTTGACATGGCTTATTTCTCTCTCTCTCTCTCTTTCTCTCTCTCTCTCTCTTTTTCCCTCTCCCCTCGTTCTTTCTTTCCCTCTTTCCTCCTTTACTTTTTACCAGTTTCCTTATATCTTTTCTCTTTTTTTGTTGTTGCGATATTTGAATGCCTATTATTAAAGTGATTTGATGTTTTTTCCGCTGTTAATTTCAATTATTACATTGTCGTTTTTGTTTTTGTTTTTGTTTCGTGCTTTTTACTACTTTTAATGCGTATTATGCTTATAATTATGTTAGTTTATACTGTTCTTACCTTTGCCTGTGAGCTTTGTTGATATTAATTATTTATATTTTCGTGTACTACATTTTTATCCTGTTCAGGACCATGATGTAAAACAGATTTTGTATCTACAATGTATATCTGATTCTTGTTGTCCTAAATAAATATATTTCAATAAATAAAATAAAATAAATAAATCTTGAACACTTCATCGTCATCCTTTCAATACTCAAAGGGAGATTGGGGATACTTCCTCATTACCGCTCTCCATCTTGTCCTGTCTATAACCATTTCCAATTCAATTACTCTACAGTCGTCCTTAATTCTATCCACCTCTTACTGGGTCTTCCATTCTTTCTGTTTCGTCTTTCTCTCGGCTTCCCATCTCATCGGTTCATCTTCATCTCTCCTCTTAACCTGTCCATCCTATCTCATTTTGGTTGTATCTCGTTCCTTATCACATGCACTTTTACTTCCTCTTGCACCTCACCATTTCGCCTCCTCTCCTTAACTCAGCATTAAATTCAGAGCTAAACAGAACATCACACTTTTTATCGAAACATGAGCATTGATCTAATTGAGATTTGGTTGGTACTTTACCCTCTCCAAGCAACAAGTTCACACCAAACACAGCTTGGCATTTAAACAAAACACAACTATAAACGGAAAAAAAATGTTCCCAAAAAATGCACATCTCTCATATCACAGACATACATGGTATGGTATGGTATATTTTATTTATTCACGGTTAAAAACATAATACAATTGTGCCCGCATTCAGCAAAAGCTGTTTTTCAGCAGGGCCGTGATTACATATAACAAAAAATAAAACAATGAAAATACAATTTACAAACAAATATGCAAGTTATAAAAAGTGAACATATTTACAGAAATTTAAGTACGAAATAGAATCATAGTGATAAAGTGAGGGGGAAAAAAAAAAGGAAAAAAAAAAAAAAATTATCTACGAGATGGAAGAAGTGAGCAAATATCTTGAATTTTACTAATCTCAGTGTTGTAAGATTTAAAAACATTTATAATTCTGATATCGTTGGGTAGGGTATTAAAAAGTTTTGATGCATGATATAATGGACTATGTTGAATAAAATTAGTGTGAGGTCTTGGAAGAGGGATTTGTGAATTTGCGTAACGGAACCTATAGCTTACATTAGTATTAAATTGGATCAATGACGATAAAACAGGTGGACCAAGATTATGTAACAACTTAAATATAGTAACTAAAGCCTGTTTGACCCAGTATTCTTTTAGCATGTCAATTTCAAGGGTTTTATAAAGAATTTCAGTGTGATATCTACTATTCACTCCAAGTACAGATCTCAAACACCTATTTTGTAGAGTTTGAAGTTGTTTTAACCGAGTTTCTCTACCGTTCATCCAAATCGTGCTGCAATAAGCGAAATGAGGCTGAATTAAGGTTTTGTACAGTATTAATGCTATTTTTTCATCTGTGAATTGTCTCATTCGCTTTAGAGCAAAATATGTCTTTAAAACCTTTTTCTTTACATGGTCTATTTGTGGGTTCCATGAGAAATTGCAATCAAGCAAAATCCCAAGATATTTGCATTCCATTACTCTAAGTAATTTTTTGTTATTCAGACGAATATCAATATTACAGAAACGACTCAAATTTGACTTTGAGCCGGTTAACATGACCTGACATTTGTCAACGTTAAGCAACAATTCATTATTTGAAAACCATTTCGTAGCTGATTTCAAATCATCATTGATTACTTTCTCTAATATCTTTGGGTCTTTTGATGCAAAATACATGCAAGTGTCATCCGCATACAGAGAAAGGGAACATTTGTTGATTGATTTATATAAATCATTCAGAGTGATAATAAACATCAATGGCCCAAGGATACTTCCTTGGGGCACTCCGCTTGTTACTTTCCTGCTCTGTGACATGCTACCGTCTACCAAAGTGCATTGTTCCCTATCATGGAAATAATCCTGAAACCAGCATATTGAATTTTGATCAAAACCATAATATCTTAGCTTTTTAAGCAAAATCTCAAATGATACAAAATCGAATGCTTTTTCTAAGTCAAGCGTTACAATACCTACTACATACCCATTGTCTAATTGTTTACAAACATCTTCTGTGAGAGATAAGAGTGCAGTCAAAGTCGAATGTTTTGGGCGGAAGCCGTGTTGGTTATGACATAATAGTTCATTCTTCGAAAGGTAATCATACACTTGATTAAACACAAGTTTTTCCAGCACTTTAGATAATACAGGTAAGACCGATATTGGCCTATAGTTGCAGGGATTAGCTCTATCACCACCTTTGTGAATAGGCGTCACCCGGGCCTTTTTCCAGACACAAGGAATTTTCCCCTTTCTTAATGACGCATTGATGATATGAGTTAGCGGTTTAACAATGTATTTAATAGAATCTTTTACGAAACTGGCTGGTATTTGATCGAGGCCAGTGGCCTTATTCCTTGCAATATCATGAATACATTTCAAAACCTCATTATCTGTAATCTCTTTAAACTTAAATGTTGAGTTTACTTGGGTCATATACTGATCCATATTACCACCAAATATTTTGGTTCCTTTCCGTTTAGATGGTAAATCTACAAAATGATCATTCAAACATGATGCAATATATTTTGATCCTGTTATTTCTTTTTTGTCAATAATCATCTTTTGAAATCCGCTATCATTGACTTTTTTAGGTATGATACGTCTCAATGATTTCCACATTGCATTTAATTTACCTTCATTATTCAAAATGCTTTCCGAAACGTATCTCTTTTTAGATTCCCTAATCATTGATGTGACAGTATTTCTTAGTATTTTATACATCACCCAATCATTCGATGACCCTGATCCTTTAGCTTTTCTTTTCATTCGATCTCTTTCTCGCATTCTACTTAAAATTTCATTATTCATCCATGGTGAATCTTTATGACGAATTCTTTTTCTTCTTAATGGAGCATGTTTATTTAAAACTAAATTATACTTAGAGCTCCATTTTTCAAATGCACTGATTGGATCAGGGTCAGAAAGTACATCATCCCAATGAACATTACAGAGATCCAATTTAAATTGAGCTAAATCGAATCTTTTCGTATTACGATTATACATGTACTTATGATGTGTTTTCATGGTTCTTGCTCTACCAAGATTACATACTGTCATAAAATGGTCGCTCAAACTCAGAGGGATGACATCGCTAAAAGAAACTTTCTCATGATTAGAAGAATAAAACACATCAATTAGTGTCTCAGTCACACAGGTTACTCTTGTTGGCTTATTTATGTATTGTTTTAAATCATATTCCTCACTTAGACGCTTCAGAGTTTTCGTTTGACTTGACATAGGTCTTTTTGATAAATCACAATTGAGATCCCCAAAGATAATATATTCCTTAGAGGATGACTCTAAGAGTTGTAACAAAGTTTCAAATTTCTCGAAGTGTGCATTATGGGAATTTGGTGGTCTGTACCAATAAACTATTAAGAAGGGTTTTTGCTTTGGTAAGCAGATCTCCAAGCACATTAGTTCCAAACCGTCAACAAAGAATTCATATTTTATACTGAATGGTACGGTGTCTTTAATATAAGTTATAATTCCACCGCCATTTTTATTTCTATCTAATCTCACAATTTTATAACCTGATATGGATATTTCAGGGTCAGAAATAAAACCATCTAATCGCGTTTCACATAAAGAAAAAATATGAATGCTACATGTGGTTAAAATATTACGAATCTCTTCAAAATTCTTCATCAGAGAGCTAACGTTTAAATGGCAAATATTGATACCAGAGAGTGAATTTAGCTTTTCAAAACATTTATCGACACTTTCATAGTTACATGCACCCGAATTTCGTGAACAAATATCAGGTTCATCGACGTATCGAGGGAGTTCTTTAAGAATACAAAAATTACACATCCAATTGGCATCAGAGTTAAACGTATCAGTAGATGCACGAGAACATCTCAGATGAGCCCATTTGTTACAATGTACACATAATAAGGCATTATGATATTCTTTCACTTCTTTCCGGCAACCTAAACATGGGAATTTAACGTGAGTCAGATTAATTTGTCCAGGCATGATTGATAATTAGCTATCGAAATATAACAGAGTGGGAAGGGAGTTCTTACAAGTTTTCAATGTCTTGTGTGGTCCTTATCCTGGTCTTTTTTGAGTCCCTTGTACTTAGAGCGAAGATGTTTCCATCCTGAGTCCAGCAGGACTTAGACTTCTTGCTGTTTACAAGTTCCCAAAAGAGGCTAGCTCGCTTTGTAGTGAGATCCTCCTTTAGCCAGATTTTCGGTCCATCTGCATTCTTCAGTCTCGTCCTGGCTCTGTACACATCATTACGGACATTATATCTGCTAAATTTCACTATGATCGGTCTCGGTTTGTTCCTCCTCGTAGTACTCGCGTACGTTGGCGAAGTCGATGGCTCACGTCCCTCATCAGCAGCGTGGCTCGGACGTGGAGAGATGCGGTGACTGCGATCTATCGCGTCCGGTTGAACTGTAAGGCCGAGCTTCGTATTGAACAGATGTAGAACGAGGTCATCTGTCTTCACTTCTGGTCCTTCAGGAATGCCATATATTCGCAAACAATTTCTCCTACTATATTGTTCTGCATCTTCTTTCTCATCCTGTAGCACTTTTGTTTCCTTCTTCATTTCAGCTATTTTCTTTTTCATGGTTCCTACTTCATCTGTGTATTTCTTCAAATCCAAACTGACAGCTTGATACACTTTCTCCACAAGTTGCTCCTCCAATTTAGCTGATATTACGTTGTATACATCGTCCGCTATACGTTTGATCAGGTTCGATGATCGTAGTGAGAGGGCAATCTGCTTTTCAATAGCATTCTTCAGTGTATTGTCTAGACTCGGGCCCCTTCCTTGATTTGCGCTTGACTGACCAGCAAGACTTTCGTCTTCATCAACACTGGAGTTAAGCTCGTCTGTCCCCGACTCTGCCGGCGTCGAAATTGCTTTACTCCGTTCATTTTCAGTCGGTTCCTTTCTTTTCCGACGATCAGTTTTTTGCTGAGTTTTTCCTCTAGTTGGCATAATACTTTCATTCAAATGTTTCGTAGCAGTATGAAGATGGTTATTTACGTCAACTATACGATGTTCTGAAATACCAAAACTTCACTCTAGTTGTGAATTTACACGAATTTTCACGATGAAATCAAGCTCGAGATTGCGACGCGTCTTCTAATTTAATAAAAAAAATAATAAAGGAAAAATACTTACTGCTTGCGTCATATGGTACTGCGTCACTTAGTGCTGTATTTCCGAGGTAATTGCCAGCCATACATGTGTACTCTGTACCCTCCTCAGGATCTGAAACAGTGGCTTGGTTGCCTCCTTCCATAGATTCATGTATGAATGTGCCATTGGAGAATATGTAGTAGTTTCTCATGGCTGGTCTAGGTTGGATTAGGGCAGTACATGATACTACGATGCTTGTTCCTTGGGTTGCATAATCTACAGTGACAGTAGTACCAGCATCAGATGGGGAGGCTGGGTTGGTATGAGAGAAATGATAAGAAAAAAAACGAATTCATCTATAGCTATTCATTAGTTTTAAAAGAAAGACCGACACTCTACATCTCTATGGAGACCTAAGGTTGTAGCCCCCCCCCCCCCCCCCCCCCCCCATCCACTCCGGGGTCGGAATGACCGCATGCGTGTTACCAAAATGTCCGACGTGCGACAAAGTCCGGCCCGAGAATTGTAAAAAAAGGGTGTATTTGACTTTTCACCCCGAGATTTCTTTAAAAGGGGGTGTTTTTCTTTTTTTCTCTCATCTCTTTTGACTTCTGAGAAATTGTTCCGAATTTAGGAGGGGTACATTGAGCATTTTTCCTTATTTAGGGGGGTCTCCAAGGCAGGAAAAGCCCGCGAAAAGCCCGCGAAAAGCCCGCAAAAGGGGGGTTCGGAAATGTTGGCAGTTCTCAGATAGGGGGTGCTTTCAAAAAGAGGGAACGAGCATATGCGTACCCTAAATAACACTGAGTGGGGGGGGGGGGTGCGGGGGTTGTAGACAGTTGAGTTGAAGACATATTTCCAATCTGATATTTCAGTGCCACATATACTGTACATGTACTGTACATACTGTTCAAGCTTTTCTACATTAAATGTTGCCTTATACTGTGGTTTCAAATACCGGTAAGTATTGAGGTCAAGACAAACAGGTTGGATTATGATTGTCCACACAAAGCCTGCTACCCCTTAAAGGTAAAGACCAGTATTGGAAACACCCAAATTTCAAAAAACGAAATGGAAACTCTTATTACCAATCATGTGAAAGAATATGTTTTGAAAAATACATGATGATAACATTTTTGCCGGGAAACCGCCTACTAATTGATATATTTGGTAAATTAGTTTATCTATTGGTGTGTGAGGGATAAAACGCACGTGTCGCGTGCACGTGTGCGTAGTCCCATATACATCTTTCTGTGTACAGTGCTTGTAACTTTATGAAGACTGGGCCAAATTTCTTATTTGATGATTCCAGAACCTTGAAGTACATTTATGCTAAATGATCAACCTTTTTTTATCGATTTCACAACGTTTCTTTCACAATATAATCGCGTGACCATAACTGGACTTTATCTTTAAAACGTGATTAATAAATATGAGACGAAACTTCTTTCTTTTTTTTTTTTGCTGTAATTATTCAAAACTACAGACTTAAAGAGAAACTTGAGTTCTGGGAAGAGGTGAAAAATAATTTGTGAGCGTTATCATTCTTATTATGCAAGTGTGGAAGAACATCAGATAAGACATGTTCCCTAAAAAGCATGGCTCTTCAAATGCCTTCATATTCTAAATATGTCATGCAACATCGTAAAACTCGGGGGTAGGAATTTTACGCCACGTGTTCGTGTAGTCCCATATACATCTTTCTGTGTACAGTGTTTGTAACTTTACCAAGACATGGCCAAATTTCTTATCATTTTGATGATTCCAGAACCTTGCAATACACACAAATTCTTATATGCTAGATGATCAACCTTTTCTGGTCGATCCCACACCGTTTCTTTCACAATGCAATCGCATGACCAGAACTCAACTTCATCTTTAAGCCTTGGTCACAAATGCCATTACGAACTGTTACGAACAGACAATGGAAATTTGGAAAGACAATGGAAACACAGGGAGATTCGTACGAAATTATTGTTCGTACGAATCTTTGTGACCGTAACATAAGTGATTTTGCATAAAATCTGAACTGAACATCTTTTATATTCACGGTTTATTATCCAATTAAAAAATAAAGTTGCTACACTCATTCAAATCTGAATATTAAGTACTCCTTTTTATAATAGGTATGAGGACAACATTTTTATTCATGCGGTTTATTTCCCTAAATAAAAACATTGGTTTACTGACTGTACTGTCTGTACATGAAGTTACTCGTATTATCCCAAACATGTAACAGATATAAACAATGAAAACATTTGCCTTCATCTGTCCAAAATTTAATCATACTTACTATGAATATCTAAATCTTTAGATTCCTGCACATTCAACTCTGGTATTTCATGTCCAGAGACTTGACAAACCAAGGTCTGTCTATAATTCTCATGAGTTGCAGGAAATGTGAACACGCTCTTTGAGTTAGATAAAGGTGCTGTAGCTGGTGGGTTTGTATCTACTATCGTGTTCCCATTGCCATCAGTCTGTGTAACTCCATTGAGGGTCCATGTAATAGTCTCTTGTGGCTTGCCTCCAGCAGCATCACATGTTGCTACATACATATCCTCATTGTCTGTCACAATACTAGTCAGAGTCAATGTCTTAGTAGATGCAGCTAGAAGTAGGAAGAAACAATGGCAGAAGTCTTAACCCATTGACTACTGAATTCTCTCATTCCCATATGCTTGTATACAGGAATCACATGGTTCACGTAGGTAAGGGGTTAATCAGATTTACATTGTAGATTTACTTTTCTTTCCATATAAGACACATTATAAAAATTAACATTTAATGATGTGGCAAATAAAAAGAACCACTGCTTATCTCACGAAATATAACATGCCATAGAGTGAGTCCTGCTTAAGAATACCTACCGTAATACCGGTACATATTGAGATCTATTAGAAAGATTACTTTCAAACCAAGATGATGACAGACAAATTCGAGTGAATTAAACAGCATGTAACCATTTTTTCATTGTCTTTGCAGTGCGCGTTTGACACGAAGCAACCCTGAATGTAATCGAGAGGGCGTGACTCCAAAGAATTGCAAAAACCCTCAACAGAGTACCGAAGCTGTGACATCATCCAAATCAAATTTTAGAATTTCTCAATTTTCCTTCATTTTCAGAAAGAGTATCAAAAATAATGTCCAAATGTCGAAAACCAATTAAATATGTTAAAGGGATAGTTGAGTTCTGCTTTCAGATCTAAAATGCCTTCAAAGTGCATGGTTATTGCTCTTATCCTTATCTACCGGTATGACATTTCTAGTGCCCTTTTAGGACCTATAATTGCTAAGAAGGTAATTTTAGACCCCAAAATGTGTGGAATTTAGCCGATACGATTATACCAATTCAGCTCCTCTTTCAAAAAAATATGGTGACCGTTACTTAATTACTCAATTTATAATAACAATACATGGGCCGGCTGATTGTGCGTAATATAACCAACACGAAAAAGCCAACAAAAAAGCCTGAATCGGCATTGGCTGAAATACAACATAAAAGGCGGTATTTTGTTTTTTTTCAACGGCTGGTTCAAATTATCTTATATTTATGGTGGTACACAAGTATTAGAAATCGTTATATTTATGGATATTTCAGCCGTCTCTGAACCAATTTTGATCAAACAAAAATGATTTTGTCATTTAAATTGTATGTTCTTTCAAATATGACAGTCAGCGTTTCATTATCTCACAAAAAAATAGTTTGTGTAGCGCCCTCTGCAACAGAACTCAACTATCCATTTAAGTATTGGCTGAGATATGACCATCTGAAAAAATAGATTTCCTATAGGGGTTAGTGTTATTTTGCTCTGGTTGAAACCGAGCAAAATTATGAACTCGAGCAAAATAACACTGAGTTCCTATAGGAAATGTATTTCTTCAGATGGTCATATCTCAGCCAATGCTTAACATATTCAATTGGTGTTTGACATTGGGACCATGGGTGTCGATCCTTACGCAATACCTATTCATCAGGGGAGATGAATGAATAGATCATCCCCCCCCCCCTGATGAATAGGTATCAGTTACAGATCGACACCCATGATTGGGACGTTTTTAATCTACCGGTACATTAAACCCAGATGAGGTAAATGGGTACCCGATATTAAGTCTTTAAGTGCATCATTACATATTATTTTATGCACCTGTTACAAATAAATGTATTTCAATAGCCAGAATGCAAATTGCATACATTAGTTGTTGCGAGGTAGAACAAACATTATGGCTTGCCCTTCATGTACCTGACAACACGTAATGTATGTAACTTGCAATCAGGCTATTGAAATACAAATTATTATGTACAATTTCTTTTTAAACCACAATTGATTTCTCTAAAATTAAAATGAATAATACATACACATGTAAGAATCCTTAATTACAAATAGGCCTAAGGTTACTAGGGCTTTACTATATCTTCACCCGGTCGAACTTTTCTCACATTTAAACCAAAATTCCTTGCCATTCTACACACACGACCTAAAATGCATGTATTGTACTAACCTTCTACCACCAGATTTATAGGAAGTGCAGTGGTGTCAGTTGGAATAACACATCTATACGCCCCATCATCCTCGACTTCTGCATTCTCAATCGTCATCACAGATTCAATGACTGATAGTGATGTCACCACAAAATTAGAGTATTTAGATGAAGTACTGAAACGGTCTTGTCCATTATATATAGTTGTAGAACCACCTCCAGTACTATCAATCCATTGAATTGTGTTTGCTGTTCCACCATTCAAAGTACATGTCAGTGCAGTATTAGTGCCATTTGGTACTCTGGAAGGACCTGACACAGTTACTGTTTGACCACTGGTTGCTGGGAAGGGAAAAAAAAATGTGTATTCGACTTGTATAGCGCACCGTTAAGTTTTTGTTTTGTTTGTTGGTATCCCTATGCATGCGCTTTACATGAAAACCATATTGTAGGCACAAAGCTCTTATCAAATCAAGAAAATAATACCTGAGTAAATGCTAATATTCTCTTAAAAATATAATTTGAATTGAATCTTTAAAAGATATATATTATACAATTCATGAGGTTTTAAATAATGTAAAGGAAAAATAAGTGATTAAGAGTAAAAGGTTGCAATGGAATAGAACAGGTTATTCATTAATTGCAATGATATTTTTTAAATTCGGCGTTACGGCTGCGAAGCACATTTTTACCAAATCTACTATAAAAAATGAAAAAATAATTATATTGAAACCAAGAGTAATTCAAATCATCTATCCCTTTGCATTATCAGGGGAATTCCCTATCGGAAACTTCGGTAACATTCCGGCAGTTTCTAGATATAAACCTGAATAAAGTAATATATCTAGAAACTGCCGGAACTGGAATTTCGTTGAATTAATCTTTTCTAACATTCTAAATGTCAATAAAATATTTACCGTTTAGAATTGCTTGAGCTCGTGTATTTTCGTAGATGTTTTAAAACATTACGAAATCCAAAGTAATCGAACAAACGTGTTCATTGTAAGTATCAAGCAATAAGCAAGTAAATGTCAAACTGTTGTAAGATCATAATGTGAAAGCACTGGACAAGAGCATTTTGAAGACGAAGATAATATTCGGAATGCTTTTGAATAGTCATGATTATTAATATACTACTTGTCGTGGATGCAGTTTATGTACGATCTACTCCTGTAACGGCACTAAGGAAAATTTAATCTAGTTTTTTTTAACTTTGATTGCACACTAAATGTTAGCTTCTTGTATAATCATAGAATATTATGAGAACTCTTAAGTATTGAGGTATCGTTTATAGCAACAAAAGCCAGTTTATGTTACCAACCTGTTCATCATTCCCTACTTACATAATATAAGAAGTATTTAATTAATAGATAACTTTTAAAATACTTACCATGAACAAGCACAAGGAATGTAAAAACCTGTGATGCAGTCAAACCATCCATGCTAACAGTTCGATTTCAGTTGTCTCCTTGTGGAGGAATTCTTGGCATTAAATTTAGCTGATTCTTAAAAAAAGCTGAAGTTGATATTTTGTCTTCTTCCGGATCCAAGTGATTTCCAAATCTATTTTGCATGCCAGATCTGAGTTTTAAATTAAAAGATATCTTGAAATTAATAAACTTGATTCAAAATCTTTAGACTGGTTTACTATTAAATTTGACGCATACTTCTTAAAAATAGATACATGCCAGAAGTTAATGTATGCAAAGTGGATTCCAACTTTAGATGTGAAATTATGTATAACAGGGGAATCAAACAGTGAGTAAAAAGGGGGTTTGGAGACAAAGTATTAAGAAAATATGAGGAATATAGAATAACTTATGAGAAAGTCATGCAATTTTTACAACTTAGTGGAAGACTACGACAATCCATGGAGAATTCTCACTTATAGGTCTGTAATGTTTTTATCTTTACATTAAACCCGCTTATCCTTTATTCATCATTATTCGTGGTAATGGTGACACTCGTATATGCCCCCACCCGGGGGTGGCGATTTCTTGTCATGACCGGGGGTACGAAATACGAGGGAAATTATGTATTCCGTTGGTATCACGGTCAGTGGCATAATGAGCAAAAGCAGGGGGAGGCAGAAAAAAAATCCGCATCACCGCCACTGTTACATGTTACGTGCAGGCCCCGTGGAACATTTTTCAAAGTGGGGGAGGGCTAAAGTATTTAAGATAAGGTAGAGCGTAGCGACGAAGCAAGTGGAGCGTAAATTGGCGTGGTGTTCAACGGGAAAGCCCTAGCGGGACTCAAGGGGCGGACCCCAGAAGCTCACGGCGTTTAGGAATTAAATTACAGCCAGATGAGTAGCCAGGGGCCTTAGGGCCCTTGGTTGGGTCCAGGGGTAGAACCCCCGGGAGCTCAGGGGTTTAACGCATTTAATAACGGTCAGATGAGCATCCAGGGGCCTGCCTTAGGCACCCCCCGTTTTTTGTTTGCTTTTCTTTCTTTTCATATCTTTCCTCTCCTTCCTCCTTTTCTTTTTTCTCTTTCTTGCTTCTTTTCTCTTCTCTTCTCTTCTCTTTCCTTTCTTTCCTTTTCTTTCCTTTTTCTTTTTTTTCTTTTCTTTCCCTTTCCCTTTCATTTTCCCCTCTCCCTTTCCTCATTTTTCCCGACAGAAGCGCAATTTTACCTACAATATCCTGACAGGTGGGGGAGGGGGGGATGTCGCACCCCATATCCCCCCCCCCCCCACCCCCTTAGCGACGCCCCTGGTTTTTAGTCCATTATTCTTTTAAAATAAATGCAATTCCTCTATTGTTGTTTAATTCTCTTTCCCCCCTTTTTTCCATCTCTTTTTTGTTGTTCTTCTTCTTCTTGCGCTTTTTGTTTTGTTTGGAGGGGGGCTATACCCCTTTTCCCTTTCCCCTCCCCCTTTTTACCGGGGGGGGGGGGGGGGAGAGGCGTACCCCCTGTACTCCCCCCCCCCCTGAATCCGCCACTGGTATAGTTGTATAGATGTACAGTTTCCTGCGTTCTGAATGCGGGCTGGATAGACGTATAGTTGTACGGATAGTGGCATGCTTGGCCCGCCATATACCCCGCCATATTTACCTCGACTAGCTCTTAACACGACCTTTACTCTAGGCCTAGGATAAGTTTTTTCCGTCAGAACAAGACTACAGTCTGTTGCTGGGAGAACATTATAGATATTATTATGAAAATTACATATTGTATAACAGAATGTTTACCACTTACAAAGGCACTCAATTGTATTGTCCCTGTTCTTTGGGAGTTCCTGCTTTTTTTTCTCGACAAGCGAATGTATGGTGCGTTCTTTCAGATTCTTAATAGTCTAGCTGATACATGTATTAGTCAAATTTTAGATTGTGGTGCAATCAGAATGGTCAACTGTATGGAGAAGTGACCAAAAGAAAAGCTCTATAAAATGTATATTTAAACTGCATGTAGTAGTGAAATAATGTATACAAAGTAATGAGAATAGCGATCACACTCACCATTACATCTACCTTCAAGATTCCATACACCTGGTAATAATGCAACAGAATAGCTTATTTTTGGTAATAATCAAGTAAATCCACGGTCACAATTGATATGAACGATTACAAAAATTGATTCCCGTATGCTGCGTGAGGGCGTATTGCAAAACAGTTCTACTTCGTTGTTGTTTCGTCAACATATAACGTTGGAGACCATAGGCCATACCTCGTAATAAATTATATAACGACATTATGAAGAATCATATTACAGGTACTATGTCCCTTTTGCAGCCAACCTCAAATTCTGTAGAACTTTGCAGGAATTATGAATATGTCATGTATGTCCTATCTGTGAAATTTAAACGTTAGCAGTGTCCTCGTATTCAAATTATGCAAGGAAACCCGTTTACTTGCTAGACTTCACTGTCAGACACTATTGAGTGACTGACTGGCTTTTTTTCTTCTTTGGTAATATACATGAAAAGAGTTGTAAAGGGTACATGAGCATTTGTCTACACCAATAACCCACTTCTTGTGATGGCCAAGATTAAACTGATTGAATCTTTGCGCATCATAAAAGGTATGACCATTCGGTACAATTGTCTGAAAATCAAGACTATTACTTTTGGGCTCTATAGCCCTAAAGTCGATTTGACAACTAATATTCGTTATTTTCCCACTTGAAGACATTTTCAAGCCCCACCTTTTTTAGGGAAGTTTTAAATTAGTATTATCTATCAAATGCAGTTGGAATTTAACTTTTTCATTTTTTGGCCTGCAAATGGGACATAGTACCTTTAATGCAAATGTTAATTATCAGGACTCGTTTTGGCAAACCATGAAATCATGAAATTATCATATTTCATTCAAGTGCCATATTTCTTATTAACACTGTTAACAACTCTGTCTACAAGTTAAAGAACAGAAAGAGAAATGTTCGCAAAACACTGTTTAGATATTGTTTGAATTCAAATATGAAGTGTTAAAACCTTAACAAAACAAAAAAGAGTTTTCAAATGTTTTGAGAGAGCTCCAAAATTGAATACTTTTTAAATGAATGATTTGTCGAGTTGCCCTAACCGCTCCTCTCTCCCTACGCCAATGTGTATTTGTAATTATATTGGTAGATTTACCAATATTTGTACGAGGTATAATATGACTGCTTAGAGACTATCCTAAATGAGTTGTTATGTATAGTAAAAGTGCGTTACCTTCCCATCCTTCATCTCTCTCTCTCTCTCTCTCTCTCCCTCTCTCTCTCGTATTTGAAAAGTCTTTTTTTGTAAGTTTGTATTGTTATGGGGAGGGGAGACGATTCACTCGTGCAATGATAAGTTATTTATTGGTATATACATTTTCAGACAGGGATCTTTTGACCCAAAAGTCAACTTTCCTTGTAATCATATAGGCTCCCACACATATTTCCAATATGCCCCTATTGCAATTACGGTTACACGAGTGTACGCTACAAAAACGTTGTCTTAATTCTTTATTAACGTTTATTTCGTAATAAAATAGTAACATAACATAAGCAAATCATTTACGTTCTTTAATAAAAAGAAAACACGAGTACAGACTGCAAAGTTTGAACCTTGGTTATTTTTGTTAAGAGACAGATTGGACTAAAACTGAATCCTCTGCACATTTATTTTACTCTATATTTGCCATATCTACGTTTGGCCTCAGCAATATTTTCATTTTTTTATTTTTATTTTTAATAGGCCTAGTCTTGAATATAATATAATGATCTTTTGACAAATCAACGTCTGTTTGATTTCAATCATCAGTGTCAAAAGTAAATTAAAAGTTAATAGTAGTACTTCACATTAATAGTACATTATGAAAAAGAAGCAGTATCAAATACATTCAAAATTATATCAACATTTCTTTATCAAATCTTAATAGGTTTATAATAACAAAAAAATGCGATTTCCTTTTAACCTTTGCTATAATACACTTAAACATACATTTTCGCTATAAACAAGAAAGCGCTTATATCAAAACATTTTTAAAAATCGGAAGATATATAATTGCCTCATGAAAGGACTTATTTCACATTCAAATCTTACACATCAATAGAACATAAATCTTACACAAATAACACAAAAGGTAACTACAACATCAAATTTAAATTACACATATAAGTCAAATTATCAAATGAAGTTCAACCATTTCTTTGATAAGTCATACATGTATTTTACCTTCGTTTGTAACCTTTCCTTTCTGCTACATTATATTTCTATGCTTTCTCTGATTTCGCTTTCAAACACATCAATACAGAATCTCTTTGACCTTTTCTAGTTTTGTTGAGTTATAAAATAACTTTATGTACACTAAAGAACGTTATGACCAGCAATAAATTATACTGGCAATACATTTCTATATTTAGTCTTTGCTGAGCTATATACTTGAACACCTTGCATATGTAACTTGTGGATCCATTCTGTATAAATGGGATGTACAAATTGTAAAAAAAAAGTGATTCCTTCACATGAAATTTGTTGACAAGTAATCGACGTATTGCATAGAAAACATCGTAAAGCCATACAGTTACATTTTACCATCAAACATGTATTGACATAACCTTATATACCATGTCCTTCATAGTTATAATCAATACACACACGTACACGCGTGCACACGCACACATACACATGTATGATGGGTTGACCAAAGTTCGTGGAGATTTTACAAATATTAGGAAATGTGCTATTCGATCCATGATTTCTCATATTCTACACTAATTTATATAGTTCAATTATTACCGAATGGCCATCGACGTTTTTTACTACAAATTTGTTCAACTAGAAAATTTATTATCAAAGAATCCTGGAGATTTCGTGATCTCAAAATTCGATGTCTGATTGGAGTGCGCTGAAACTCAATAAAGAGTCATTAACAAAAACAAGACCTTAATAATAGTTTAGTTTTTAAAAAGCTATGCATCGCAGCCCGGGGCCGAATTGTACAATAAAACACAAAAGTATTTGTATGGTAAAAAGACCCAAAAAAAAGTGGATTCATAAAAATACAAGTACACAATCTTTATGAAAATTTAACAACACTAAATTGGAATACACTTGACAATAATAGAACAAAGAATGTAGCAATTATGATGTATAAGATTGTCTCAAAACAAGCTCCTGAGTATTTAGTAGAAAGGTTTATATTTGCTGACCATACATACAATACACGTTCAAGTCTGTATAATGTGAAAACAATAAGACCAAAGACTGAGACTATGAAAAGATCTTTTAAATATAGAGGGGCCTTAACATGCAATAACTTGCCACATGAAGTACAAGGTGCTAAATCGTTAAATATTTTTAAGGCAAAGCTGACGTAATACGAAATAAGTGTGTGGGGAGGGGCTAACTTATTAGTTTAAGAGAGCTTTGTTGTTGTTTGTTTTTAAGGTTTTATAGTTGTATACAATTTTTATCTCATAATTTCAACCTATTTATCATTGTTATTTATGTTATATTACTCCTACGCAATATGTTTTAAATGTCTATTCGTGTGCAATATGATCTTTGCAATACGTTATCAGTTTTTGTCTCTTTAAAAACAAAAACAATTATATATGTAGTATTTAACTGATCCATATTCATAATGCTCTTAAGTATTTATTATTATTCCATACTTCATTTTACTTCTACTTAATATGGAATACGCATTTTGTCTTAATTTCACAATTATTACACATTCTACATTATGTGTGTTCTCTTTTGTTTATTGTTTTAAAGTTTGATTATTTAATATTTAACATGAATACATAATATGTTTTTAACTTATTTATAATCTTGTTAAACTTCTTTTTGTTTTTACTTTATATATATATAAATATGCAAACAGATTATGATGATCATATATGTAACTTATTTAATTGTTTATCTTTTGGGTCTACCAATATAGTTTTAATTAAGTAAAGTGTTTTTTAGCTTAATTCCTATTATTGTCGTGTTATGGTTGTGAATCTGTCAGTGTTATATTACTTTTGATTATATGTCATGATTATGTTGTTTTTTATCGACACGGCCCTGATTGAAACCAGTCTGCGAACTGTTTCGGGCTTTTACCGTGTATAAATAAAATAAACTCAAACTCAACTCATGCAATTGTATATAACTCATGGGGGTTTAACACGTCAGAGTCTATTATTAAATGAAAAGTATTATTTACATGTATAGATGACGGTTCAGAGAGGGAGATATATTGAGACAGAGAGAGGGGGGAAAAGGCAAAGGGGGAACAGAGCGCAAGAGAAAGAGACAGAGAGAGCGATAGGGAGAGGGAGAGAGCGAAAGAGATATGAATTGTTGGAGAGGGGGAAGAAAAGGAGACACAGAGGAAAAGAGAGAGAGGAGAGAGAGAGAGAGCGAGAGAGGAGAGAGACATACAGAGCGGAAGGGTGATGAAAGAAGGAGAAGAAAGGGAATAGGTGGTCATCTACATACAATAATGCTATGTAATGACACTTACATTGGTCAACCTTGAGATTGTACTGATGAATATATGAGATCATAATTTCATTTTTCGGTTAATAGCTCCACCTTTAGATATTTTAAATATTACATTTTTTAATTTTTATTCTTCTTTTATTTCTACCAAATGATCTTGAACAAAAATATAAAAAATACATATACTGAATGCATATTTAATACATGTATTTCCGATATCCTGATTCAGCACTTTTGGCCGAATTTATAATGCTACTGTAGCTTAGTTGGCTCGGATGCGACCATCGTACAGCGTAAAAGATGTAGCTGCATTGTAGTATGGCTGCATAATCCGAACAAGGCTTATTTTCACATGTCCAGTGTAGACGCATACAATCCTTCATCCAAGTCATTGAGAGACAGGTAATTCTGCGAAAATCAAAAGAAAAGAAGGAACAAAAGCTGCAACGATAATTATTAGGTTTAGGGCTAGAATTTTGTTCATGATACCTATTGAACAGAACCGCGTTTAAAAATCGGAATAATACTAACGGGTACGTAATAAGGAAACTAAATTTTGCATTAGACATGTGAGAAGAAGGTAATTTGAGTATATCTTACATGAGTCTTTTCTAGAATCCTTTCCAAATTCTTGAGGATCTGATCAAAGTTACTCCGATTTGTAGCTTCCTTCTCCCAACAACCAGTCATTACCGCATACCTGAAAGATAAGAAAGAGACGATCCTTATTTAATAGAAATCTAATAGAACTACCTAAATGAATAATACAAAGACAAGTTCAAAGTTCGTATGCAACAGCAGTTTCGTTAGCATGGTTTCTTTATTTCATGTGCGAGCCCACTCCATGCACTCCGAGTCGTTTCACTCCAACGGGAGTGTTGAGACGTATCATTTTCAGATTAAGATTCAGATTCAAAGATAAGAGAGCAGAATCAAGTTCCATCATATAACTTATTGTTGAGAAACATATCCGCATTTGATAATCAACATAATTATGAAATTTAACAAGTTATTATAGCATCGAGTAAGTCAAGTAAATTATAACATTAACGAAACAATCTGTATTCGACAAAGTAAAGACTGATAGAAAGAGTGTGATTTACACTTCTTGTCCACAATGGCGAGGGCGTGGCATCTGGTAACCATTGGCAACTTCCTTTTGGACAGTGTCAAAGGTCATTTTAGGGTATGGCCTCGCACCTTTAAGAATCAAAGAAATATAACATTAAAACATTTATTTCCAATATACAAATAATTGACATGTAAAGCTATGGAGAAAAATTATATTGATCATATAATGTATATACAATTTTCCTCAACCCTTCATAGTACAAGCGGAATTAAGTGCAAATTGTTAGACTAACTGTCATTCATATCTGGGACATGTATTTGAATACGAATAATGCAATAAATTAAAAGACGCTAATATTATTGGTTGGTCATAAAGAGTGGAAAAAGTGGCTTGAATTCTTCGACTCTAAAATGCATCAAACAAGAATAAGTCGAGGTATATTTTGATTAGTGCAATTATTTATTTCACTTTTCTTCATAACACCATATGATACATGTGAAGTGGGGGAGTTCGTGGTATAGTGTCTCATTCTATTGACTCTAAATCTGAGGTTTAAAGGTTCGAATCCCAACTCGGCACTTACTTCCTTTGGCAAGATATTAATCAATATTTACCACTTTCCATCCACTCCACTCCACATGGCAATAATATTGCAAGGGTAATAATAATTGCAGGGCCCTGATGAAGAACAGCTGTAACGTTTAAAGGGCTTCTTACGTGAATGACTTCAAGGTCTTTAAGATGGTACACACAATTATATGCGATATAAACATTATTTTTTCACCTAATGTCACAATTTCCCACAAGACGATACCAAAAGACCAGCTATCTCCTTCTGTTGATTGTTCACCAGTAACCATGGTTTCAGGCGAACTCCATCTTGTTGGTTTCTGAGATGTTGGAAAGTATTACAAAAAGGGTTTAAAATTGTATTCACTTTAAAGTTAGAGTTAATAATAATTTATTCATGGCTTAAAACGAACCGTGATTAGCAGACAATGGCTTAATTGTTTACAATTTACAAGCAGATTTTAAAATACATCAGAAATAATATTGCATATGCCAAAAATGAAACAAACACCACGGTAAATAAAATTGCTGATAATCAGGGTGTATAAATATACCATTATGGGTTAACAATTTAAGGGGGAAATTACTTACGCGATAAATCATGAAACCCATAATTCAATGTTGACGTTTTAGTAGTTTCAAGATTTTCCAATATGTTCTGTCGATTAAATCATTATTAAAGATGTGCCATCCATATCTATTCTGATGATAATTATAATCATTAAATAAGGTGATAATACTCACACCTCTGCCGCTAAACAGTGATGAAGATAGCCCATAATCTGATAGCTTGCATTGATTTCTATCAGCTAGTAACACATTGTGAGCGCAGAGAGTTCCATGGATGATCTTTAAGAAATAAAACAAAAACATAATGATGAAAATAAAATAAATAAATAAATAAATAAAAACTGCAATTACAAAATCTGGATGTTATTTATTCACCTTTGATCATCACAACCATCCTCATACCATACTGGCTTACTCTCCTTCTATTCTTATCCTGTCTTCTTCCACTTTTGTTAATTATCATCCTTTTCGCACTTATCCCCGGCCTCAATGTTCTCACTCTCAACCACTCCTCCCCCTCCCCTACCCATCTCCTCTTCTTTGATGCATACGGCATCGAGACGACATCCCGTTGACTATTTGCCAAGCCAAGTTGAGTAGACTGCCTTTATCTATTTATCTCCTTCTCATGCAGGCCTACTTAATTTATCGTTATTTTTCTCCTCTGACCTTTCCCTTTCCCTTCCCCATTTTCCTTTGTTAATTCTCTTCTATTGCAAATCATGAAATAATGTTACCCTCTTCGATGCAAGATACTGCATCCCTTTTGCAATTTGCCAAGCCAGGTTGAGTAGACTACCTTCATCGATACGAACCCTCTTTGGTTTGAGATTGCCGTATGTGGGTTGAGACTGCACCCCTGTGGTCTGTAGATGGGTGAGTAGGGTACCCCCAGGGATAAACTCATACAGAATACCACCTATCATTCAATGGAAAACAATACTGAATCACATTGATATTTAACACTGTATTTTATCAGACATCATGTTATAGTATACGAAAAACATCTTGAATAATTATCAAATAAAATTGATTGTTCTTCCAAGACAATCTTGTTTTACTATTTGTATCGTTTCTGGTTATTCAGACGCGAAGCCTACTCAAAATGCTTTGCACCTCTAGGGATGATGGTAGCGTTGCAAATTATTAGAATTAAATGCTCATATGCATGAATATGTAAAGATTTTAGCGACAATCAAAAGCTTTGTAATTGCGGGAGGAAGTGTTCTTACCTTGTTCTTGACAATATCCGAGGCACTTGACAATATTAGGTAGATCCGGAAGCTCAGAAAGGACCTTGACAGCTTGAAGAACGTTGGTTGAATTGGTCACTTGATCTAAGAGAAGATACATCCTATATATAACTAGCACATTTGCTTTCAATTTCGCAGAGAGTGATTCGTTAAACTCAATCATGCAGTTGTCAATAAATAAGATTAAGGGAAAACTGTGTAGACAAGTGAATATAAATGAATATATTTACATTCATATTCATATTCATATTCATATTCATATTCATATTTTTTTCATACATAATTCATTTTTCAGAAAACTATACAAATAAAATTTGCACATAACAAAATTATTGAAATAAATTCTTAATTTCTGAGGAAATGTGGGGGATCCACTAAAAAGCAGTGCTTGTAGTTTGTGGATCCCCCAGAAAAAAATAAAAATTTAATGTTTCAGATTTTGCCTACGAAGAGTTAGAAAACACAAGACAATATTACAAAACAACATACAATGTACAAAACGAAACGAACAAGGGGAAGTAAAACAGATAAGAAGGAAAAGGGAAAAGGGGAAGAAGGAAGAAGAAGCAGGACAAATCATGACCGAAAAAAGGATAGTTATAAATGTTAATTTTGGGAAGGTAAGATCATAAGACCAAATAAATATTAAAATAATCGAGCAGATGATGAAGACCTATATGAAAAATTAAGATGATTACCAACCGTTATCAGATTATTCTTGTATATTAGTATAAGATTTGAGCAAAAATGTTTTTAGATTTTTCTTAAAGAATTTAGGGATAGACTATTTTTAATACCTTCACTTAGAGAATTCCAAAATCTAGGACCATCATACATAAAAGACTTCTTCGCTAATAATGTTCTAAAGAGTGGTAGGTGAAACTCGTTTGACCGTCTAGTTGGGTAATCATGAAATGACCTATTTAGGGGGAACATGGCATCAAATATATGTGGAAGGGTCTTTCTTGAATACTTATACATAAATTGTCCTAAGTGAAGTAGATACAGGTCATTTGTTTTTAATGGTCTGCCATTAACAAATAACTGGTCTGTGTGTGAGAGTGGAGCAGAATGGTAAATAATACGGAGAGACTTCTTTTGTAATAATAACAGTCTATTTAGTAGAGTTTGCTGCGTGTTGCCCCAAGTAAGTATCCCATAATTCAGATATGGTAAAATTAAAGATGAATAAAGCATGAGTAGGGATGATGTCGGAAAATGAAATTTAAGTTTATTTATTATGCCAATATTCCGTGAAATGATCTTACATGTATTATCTATATGGTATTTCCACGAAAGTTTGTTATCAACAGTTATGCCTAAAAATGTAATGAATGAAACAACTTCCAAGGGGGTATCGTCAAAAATGATATTCTTGGGCAGAGTGTCAATAGAATTACTAAATAACATATAAATAATATATATATATATATATATATATATATATATATATATATATATATATAAATATATAACTTCAAGCAACCACATTATAAGAATCAAGACTCATAGGCCCTTTCCTAGTCACTTACACTCTCCATTACCACTCCCCACAATACCATAGTAACCCTGATAGACAGTTGACCAAAGACCAATCAGTAGTATGATTAAGTCACCCATCCAACTTTGTTTCACTCTCCAAAACTTTCCTGATAGTATTTTTTTTCTAATCAGGAGACTTGAATTTTAACCATCAACCGGCGAACACATACTTCTTTAATCTCCATGCTAAACAATTTAATTGTATTGAGAGTTGCTGAACTCTGCCAAAAAATACATCTATTATATTCCTCATCTAAAAACCGATCCCCAAACATGACAATATATAAATATACTAAATAAAACAATTGAACTAAAAGTGAATAAATGAACTCTTAAGAATTTGTATTTCAACTGTCTTAATTAGTATTTTTATATTGCCATGATTATCTCAATTGAATCGTTTGATTTATATATATATATACATGGTTTACTTTTGAAGCGATGTGTTACTTTATACGCTTGTTTTGGTCACACTGAAATTCAACTTTATAGAAAGGTAAAGGCATTTCTATTTATGATGATAAATAAACGTCTCATTTTAGGCGATTAAGCGATTTGCTTGTCGGTCTTTTCAACTCATTATTTTGTTTAGGGAGTGGTTTGCAAAACCTCACCTGGAATCTGCCTGATAGCAACGTCTACTTGGCTCTGATTCGAGCGGAGTTCTCCCTTCCATACCCCGCCGAAGTCACCGCGTCCGATTGAACCGAGTCTCGTGAAGAACGTCACGTTTTCAGGAGCAATGATGGGAGAGTGGGATGTACCGAGTTTGAGAGATGTGTATGCTATAACAACAAAAATAAGATTATTATTAAAACGACTCTTATACTTGAAAAATCAAATACAAGCAATCTTTCATCCTCTCAAACAGGGATAAGGCTACCTTTGGATAATCTTTTCTAGATTTCTTTCAAATATAACACGAAAGTGAATGAGTATTTACCATAAACTTATAATTGTGTGTGTGTGTGTGTGTGTGTGTTGGAGATTTTTAAAATCGGTCGTAATTAGAGGTTAAATTTTAAACCTCTGTTAAGTTAGTAGGCCTAGCAACAATCTGAAAGAAAATAATTAAGCTTATCATTTTTCTTTTGGAATATATACTACTACTTTAATAAATTAATACACAGTAATGCCTTTGGTAGTTATGGTGTATTCTGCAGTTTGGGGCAAAATGATTATCATTTAGTATGATAGCGTGATTTATGAGACGTTTCTTTCTATTAAGATGTTTATTCCCATGTACAGAGCCATACATCTACCTGTTTGTGTTGTGGGTGAATTCCTCGTTTTAAACTCTTGACTGATTTTACACATTTTCTCACCTCTATCTCCGCTCTGAATCATCTCATACGCCATGTTGTCGTTTTCCTCATTGGATACATTTCTTCCTTCTCTGTAAAAAACAAAAACGTTGATGTTCCTCAATATGGCATTTACAAGTGATACCAAACTTATAAACGTTTTTCCCTAGCGAACTGTTTATTGTACAGCGCCATCTCATAGCCATCTCAAGTAACTAATTTCCAAATACTCGTATTAGAGCAGGGTTGCTCATTTTGTGTGTTAAAGTACACAGCTAATCATTTCCGTTTCCCAAATAATGATTTATAAACAACATATAACATTGAAGTGTTAAAAAACAATCTTAAGAAATATCTGTTTAATTTAGCTTATAATTGATTACCATAACCTTTCATGTCTGTACCTTTCCTATCGCACTTTGTATAAATGTATCATGTATGTATTTCATCTTTTGCACAAGCTGCGCCTTGAGCATTTGACTATGAAGTGGATTTGGCGCCTTATAAATCATATGTATTATTATTATTATTATTATACATATTTCTTATGTTGAACATTTCGAACTGCTAAATACTTACCCAGAAACAATTTTCTCCGACTTTTCGAAACCTGTAAAAAAAGAAGGAAAAAAAAAAGCAAATATCAAAATGTTGAAACATTTTCTACGCACAGCAGAGGTATATGGCACGTTTATCAACAAGGAAGTACAATTTAGCCTAAAGTAAATGGATCTCTCTCCTTAGGAAATTCATTCAGGAAAGTGATATATGTAATGATATGCAGGAAAAAATAACTTCGAGGTATATGGCACATATATCAACAAGGAAGTAAAATTTAGTCTAAAGTAAATGGATCTCTATCTGAGGAAATTCGTTCAGGAAAGCAATAGATGTTATGATGTGCAAGAAAAAATACTTTCGCTATCAACTTCCAGTATTATGTTTCTTTAATCTCTTTAAGCAATACCAAGTCAATATACTCATATGCTTTGGTAAGGCTCCATCCGCATTACAAAGACCCTCATAGAGGACTTACAGCCGTCATATTTTACACATACTTTCTAAACAGTCAGTTAAAACAATCATGAAATAAATAATTACATAGCTTTTATTTGTTCTGATTCCATCGTTCAACTATTATTCTAGTAGAGTTGATGAATATAGTCACCTAGTCTGGTCTCATGTCTCCTCAACATGATGAATTGAATGATGTTGATGATGACAGAAGCCACTAACAGGATGGCTAAGACAGCTATACCTGCAGAAGCTCCAGAACTCAGACCAGTTGGCACACAGGTGCATGGTGTGGGATCTGGATGGTGAGCAATGTTTCATACAAGCATTGCACACAATATACAAACCTATGATTAGTTTTCTATAACAACTCAGTGGTCGTATATGACACATGCTAACGGGACGATTGCTCCTGATCCATTTCATACACTAACCGAATTCATTGCTTCTACCCTAGACTAAATACTATACTTAATCCTAACATTTATCCTAAACCTAACCTAAAACCTAATCGCAACCGTAACTCCTACCCTGAACCTAACCTAAAGCCCAATCGCAGCCCTAACCCTAACCCTTACTCTAAATCTAACCTAAAACCCAATCGCAACCCTAACCCTTACTCTAAATCTAAATACTATACTTAATCCTAACAATTATGCTAAACCTAACCTAAAACCTAATCGCAACTGTAACTCCTACCCTAAATCTAACCTAGAACCCAATCGCAACCCTAATCCTAACCCTAACTCTAAATCTAAATACTATACTTAATCCTAACTCCTACCCTGAACCTAACCTAAAACCCAATCGGAACCCTAACCCTCACCCTTACTCTAAACCCTACACCAAACCCAATCGCAACCCTAACCGTATACTTTTGACGAAAAACAATACCAGGAAAATATTTCGCCGAAGCAAATGTAAGCTCCCATGCCAACAATATAACAAACAGGTATCTATAGATATATAACAACTTAAAGAATCAAATTTATACCCATTAACTGTAATTTAAAAAATATACACTAACCAACGTGTTTGAGCCATATAAAACGAAAACACCGAAAAATAAAATAATAATCAGTTCATTCTAAATATGAAATTTAAGATTTTAAAAGTCAGTTCACATTCTACCATCAGCAACCCTGATTCGTTCTATAGTAGTGTATTATTCAGATACTGAATCAAATAAATAATCGGGGGAATTCCCGATTGAATTCATTCCGATCAAAACAGGAACCTCCTGATGAAATTGAGGAACAATTTTTTGAAATGCGTGTTCACCTACTATATATGAGACTTCACTTCAATCAAAGCATAAACAGGACTTTGAACTCTGGTCTGTGTTCACAAATATACTGTAGGCATATATTTGCTGAAGTAATAGGGGAACAATATACATTGCTTGGATGAATACACATCCTTTGATATGATCTTTCTGATATTTGTTTATCACATATCATAATTTACATTGGCAAACTTTATTACTATTGCTTATTCATCAGGTGCTTAAAGTGCTGAAATTGCATGTTGTTAAGACCATACATACAGTTTTGGTTACACTCAATTTAAATTGCTTAATTATGATGTAATTTAAAGCTTGCATCCTCCCCACATCTATACTTCTTCCATTTAAGTTATATATAAGATGATAATAAGGAGAATGGACGGGTTTGTGAGACAAATTCAACATCAAATTTACTTCTTTGTGTTTAGTCATGATAAATATTTACCCCGTATGATCTTGTATATTATCTCATGAAGTCAATAATATGACATATAATAATAATAATAATAATAGCCTAATAGTCCACTCCAAATTTTATTAACACGCGCATACACCGAATAAAGCAATATCAAAAAAATTAAAGTCATACATTCAATTACTTCCCTTCTCTCACTAAAGTGTATTGTTCATCTATTCATCATTTCTTAGATTTGGAGAGATACAAATCGAAATAATAAACCTTGGTTTATTACCTTGAAACGTTAAAAAAGTAAGCTATTTTCTTGAAAGTCAAAAAAAGACGTGTTCTCCGCAAAGATGAACATGTTCTATTTAAACAAAATACAAATTAATAAAAATAAGAATAACACATTTGAAAGTTGTATCTTGAACAAAAATGTCTCCTCACCTGACGAACTTGTCGTAGTTCCTTTTGTTCTAATTGGTTCTAGTATTGTTAGAGCATAATACATAAATGTTAGAATTGTCATACTGTATATGAAGGATCTTTTTTTTTGGTGGTAATTATCAATTTCAAAGAGAAAACGAAGCATGTTAATTCTAAAGCTTGCAAAGTCCAGAACAACAAAAAATATTCATTGAGTATTATGTCTAAATGATTTAAATCAAAGGCTATTTATTTGGCACCTGCTGGTAAGTGTATATGGCGGCTGTAATATTACCAAAGAAAACCATCTTAGATATATTAATGCGTATTAAATATACCTCTACAGAGTGCCCCTACAACATAACTTGTATGTAAATAAATAATTTCTTTCTTATTCTTTACAAGTTACATAATGGGAAGTGAAATTACCGCATTCATTTTAGTTCCAAAGTTATGTTTTACATAGAAATGTACGGTTTTAATATAGATGTATGAAGAGTATGTAAAAAGGAAAAACATTATTTGACCAGATTTCTTGCGACACATGAAAAATGCTTATTTATTTAAAAGTGCAAGAAGGTGTGCGGTGAGGGATGGGTCTAAGAATTTAGTCCTTTTACCCTCCTGCACATATGTAAAGACAATACTTTGTTTACTGTGGGTAAGTAACAGTTGGATATGCAATATATTCTACTTAGAATGTTCGAGGACAAGGTAAATAAAGGTGATAGGCTACTGAAATCCACTGAAATGTGTTCACAAACACGACACGTTGAAGTGTCTTGTTTTTGTGGTCTAAAGTGAAAATCAATGTTTGTGGAAAAGTGAAATTATTTTGCATCAAATTCACATACACATATGTGCGTAAAGTATAGAACAAATATATATTATGAATATTTTGGAATAGTTCTTCTGGAATCCTCATAATACCCATGAATACTGAGTTACAGGACAGTTAGTGTCAATACTTCAAGTTTAAGCTAGTATACCTTTCAATTAAGTTTAGTGACATATGTTACAAATAGCACCTACTAATAGTCGCTTATGCTACGGTCACAAAGGTTCGTACGAATGCATCGTTCGTACGAACCTCCTTGTTTTTCCAAGGTCTTCTAGAATTTCCATTGTCTGAAAATCGTTCGTACGGCGTTCGTATCAGTTCGTAATGGCATTTTGGGCGCGTTCATGCTTGATTTTGACGGCCAGAATCAGGCATCTGTTACGCGTTTAGTTTAAAACACGATTGCGTTCATGCTCACTTTTGTAGAATCACCGAAAAACGGCGATCACGATCGCCGATCGTAAACTCACAAAAAGATGCGTTTACAATTTGTAAACGCGTTTAAATGGGGTCAACGCACTGACCTCTTAGTGGGTCTACGTAGCATGCGCACACAGGTTTGCAAATCCAGCTGAAGGCCACCCAAGGAGAATTGCCTGGAGAAGTGAGCATGAACAGTGCACCGTGGAACCGCGATTACGATGAACGTTTACGATGAGCGTTACAAATCGCTCGTTCTGCCTTCAAAATCAAGCATGAACGCGCCCTTTGTGACCCAGGCTTTACTTATAGTGGGAGGACATAACTATTAGTACATGAACATTTGCCAGATAAATATAATGCATGATGAATAATTATTAGAAGGAATACTGACAGTAGGTTCATGGACATGAAATATTGTAAACAGTTGCATGTACGTCAAAGGATGACAAAAGAAAGGAAGAAAACAGAAAATGCTGAAACGGCAGAGGACTGGAAATACCAATGATAGGGAATTTCTAAAATAAAGATAAATCAACTAAAATTATATAAAAGCAAAGAATAAGAAAATAAACACGATGTTTAATGAAACAATTTCATCGCTTATTTGAATCCAAATTTGTTAATGAATTTACTATAATTTGTTGGAAACTGACAATGAGCATTCGTGTAGATGGTAACGCACACCATTTTGTGTATTATTGAGAATAAATGAATGAATTAAATGATAATAGAACGGAAGAAAAAACGGTTGACATACCAGTCGTTTGAGGAGGGGTAGTTGTTCCTGTTTATGGTATGGGAAATGAGCAAAAAGAAAAAGAAAACAAATAAAATAGGGGATGTTAGATTAAATAGCTGTTGTATGGCACATTCACAATGTTACCCGGGAAAATATGACGTTATGTTCATGTACATTCCTTATGTCTGTAACTTTGTAACTGAGTTGTGCTACATGCCTACATTCTTGTCCATTACGTTTTCTACCTTTGTACCCACACTCAGAATGAAAGAAGAAAAAGTAGGGAAAAAATATATAAAAAGGACAGATATTCATGGCTACAAATCCTTATATTTTGACAACTCTAACGTATATTTCGAGGAGCTTTTGAGAGTTAATTCACTCTCCACTCCTTTGTGTTTCATTTACAACGGGAAACTAAAGATGTATACAACAGCCAACGCTTCTCACGCACGGGACCATTTCAGAACAATTCTCGACTGAAGCTCAAATACACTTAATACATGAATTGCTGAGGATTACTCTGAAAGCGCTCATACGGCTGTATGATTGCCAAAACAGGTTCTGTCAAGATCATTCGAAACACGAAAGCGAATATACCGTTATCAAATATCAATGATCTGAGCCCTGTATCATAAAGGGTCGCGATTACTCTGAATCAATCACAGCTTAATATTAATCGAAACTGTGTACTTAAGAAATATGAGAATGAGAATCAGCATGAGAATCTAACCATTCTCGTACTCGATAAAAAAAAATCATTGTACATTTGTAGATATCTTTGCAACAGCTCCGTCATACATATATTTTGCAGGTAAAAAGCAAAAAAGCATAACAAACAAGAAATAAGGGCATCTATACAGATAACCCGAGACAAACAAAAATTAACATGCTTCATATTTCATTTGAGGTTAAAATGTAAAATGCAGATTGTTGTATTTTTGTGGGATAATAGGTAATGCCAAGTAGCGACCGAAACATTTGCCACATGTTAACGTGGCTTTACAGTGGTCTTTAATACCACATGCAACATGCACCCACAGCGTCAAGAAATCAATTTCTTTCAAATGAATTATATTTTCCGCTCCTTACTTTGGATGCCCTCCTCTGCAGTCCTTTCGCTTTCACCATTCCCAGTACGTCTCCCTCTCTCTCTCTCTCTCTGTGACCACGCACCCCTCCCTCCCCTTTGCCCCCCCCCCCCCATATCACTCCCCTCTTCCTCTCTCTATCTCCCTCCTTCTGTCTGCCTCTTTCTCCCTCCACCAACTCTCCCTCTCTCTCTCTCTCTCCCTCTCTCCCTCTCTCATTCTCTCTCCCTCTTTGTTTCCCTCTGTCTCCCTCTTCTCCCTTTCTCCCTCTCTCTCTCTCTCTCTCCCTCTCTCTCTCTCTCTCTCTCTCTCTCTCTATTCCTCTCTTTCTCCATCCCCCATACATGTATGTGTGAGGGTGGGTACATGAGGGATGTACATAATACGTGTATATAATAAGATGATTTGTATTGCAACACCACCGTAAGATACTACACAAATATGAACAATTATCATCTGTAAGTGTCATGAGTAATGTACATGTATAATTCATTGTAATGGAGATCTATGTGCATTTAAATTCAAGCAATTAATTGTGTGTGGCTTCACCTACTACGGGTTTGAATTCAAATTCTGACTGCAAATTTGAAAATCTTGAACTCAACTTCATCATTATTTAGTGAACACTCAATGGGTAGATAAGAGGGGGGGGGGGGGGGGGGTCCTCGTTACCGCTCTCCATCTTGTCCAGTCTATATATCCATTTCCCTGTCAACATCTTCCTTAATTATATCCACCTCTTCCTATGTCTTTCTTTCTTTCTCCTTTCTCTCTGCTGTCCATCTAATCAGTTCATCTTCATCTTTCCTCTTCACCTGTCCATACCATCTCAGCTTGCTCTCTCTCTCTCTCTCTCTCTTATCTCCTCCCTTATCACAGTCACTTTTACTTCCTTTTTCACCTCATCATTTCGCCTCCTCTCCTTAACTCAGCATTAAACTCAGCATTAAATTTAGAGCTAAACAGAACATCACACTTTCTATTAAAACATGAGCATTGATTTAATTGAGAATTGGATGGTTCTTCTTCTTCTTCAGTAGCAGTACAGGCCACCGTCAGGTGTATTGTCGTATTGTTGAGGTGCAGTGCAGATGTGTGTACAATGTCTGATAATAGCTAGGTACAGTTGACTGAGTGCGAGTAAAAACAGCTACCATTTTAGCGGAGCTGGGTCTTTTGTACCTCTAGCTTGAAGGTGTTAGCAGAGGTACAATTAACGGTGTTCTGAGGGAGGCAGTTCCAGAGTCTTATAGCATTCGGGAAGAAGCTCCTCTAGTAGACCAGCGTTCGGGCAAAAGGAACTACTATTTTCACGGAATGCCCTCTGAGCAGGGATGTAGATGGAGTGAGGGAAGTGTGTGGGATGTCTATCAACGAGTTGGTGATGCGATAGACCATCACCACCTTAGCCTGAGCCCTGCGTTCTTGTAATGATGGCCACTTGAGCTGCTTCAGCATGGCTGCTACGCTGCTTGTCCTGCGGTTGTCATTGAAGGTGAAGCGGACATATCGTCGTTGAACCACTTCAAGCTTCTTGATGTTTGCTTGCGTGCGAGGGTCCCATGTGATGCTGGCATACTCCATGATTGGTTGAAGGAGAGTGTTGTAGCACAGCACTTTTACCTTTCTGGGACACGATCGGATATTCCTTTGAAGAAAGGCATGGGTGGAGTTGGCCTTTTTGGTGACAGTGTTGATGTGTAATTGGTTCCAGCTGAGGTTCTTCTGCAACTCGACACCTAGATACTTTGCTGTATTTTTGTCGTCTAGGGTCTGTCCGTGGATGGAGTAGGATTTGATTATGGGTTTGCGTTTATTGGTGACATTTCTGTGGGTTGAATTCCATCAGCCAATCACGCTCCCATCGTTGGAGTGAGTCAAGATCCTCTTGGAAAAGTAGTGCATCTTCCTCTGTCTTGATGTTGCTGTATAACATACAATCATCAGCGAAGAGCCTGGCTGTAGAGTTTGGGGAGAGGTACTCTGGCAGATCATTGATGAAGAGGAGAAACAGCATTGGGCCGATAACACTGCCTTGCGGCACGCCAGATGTTACTTGGCTGGTGTTGGAGATGGATCCTTCCAGTATGGCGGTGTGACCAAAGTTCGCGCGTGACCAAAGTTCGCTTTCTCAAAAAATCGGTAAGATTTCGAAATTCTGATATCACCAATGGAAAAAGGGTCTTAAAATTACCCAGAAACGAAATTTTCTTTAGAATTGGTTGCGAAATTGTGAAAATATTGACAAAAGATCGGCAAATTTTGCAGTTATTTGCGTCCGTTCCGAAAAATTATCAACTTACCGATAAGGGTCTGGAAATCTTTATTTTGAGATCAGAAATCCTGAAAATTGTAAGTCGAGTGGTACGAACTGATTGTACGATATCTTGCCTTGCAAATTATGATATTACCTTATTTTTGATGGATCGCTTTTTTTGATAAATCAACTGTAAACCACCGTGCGTGAAGTTAGGTCTCATTGTTTTTATGACTTTTTTAGATGCAGCGCGCGCGCACGATCGGACATCGAATATTTAGATCGCGATATCTCCGAAATCCTTCGACGGTAAATTTTTCTAGTTGAACCAATCTGTAGTAAAAAACTTTGCCGTCCATTTGGTAATAATTGAAATAAATAAAGTTGTGTAGAATGCGAGAAATCATAGATCGAATATCACATTTTGTAATATGTTCTAAAATGTCCGCGAACTTTGGTCACCCCTTCATACAACCTTCATGATCACCCCTCTCCCAGCACCAAGATAACACCAAACACAGCTTGGCATGTAATAACAAAACACAACAATAAAAAGGAAAAAATATGTGCAAAAACATGCTCAACTCTTACATCACATCACAGACATACATGTACAAATAATAAAGCAAAAGACATACATGTACAAATAATAAAGCAAAATTACTTACTGCTGGGGCCATATGGTACTGCTGCACTTAGTGTTGTATTTCCAAGGTAATTGCCAGCTATACACGTGTACTGTGTACCTTCCTCAGGATCTGAAACAGTGGCTTGGTTGCCTCCGTCCATAGATTCATATATGAGTGTGTCATCGGAGAATATGTAGTAGTTTCTTATGGCTGGTCTAGGTTGATTTTGGGCACTACATGACACTGTGATGCCTGTTCCCTGGGTTACATAGTATACAGTGACGGTGGTACCGGCATCAGATGGGGAGGCTGGATTGGTAGGAGAGAAATGAGAAGAAAAAACTAAGTCAGTCATAGCCCTCCAACAGTTTTAAAAGAAAGAGTGCGAATATTTTCATGAGTTGAAAGATTAACATTTCTATTCAACGAGGCGTCAGCCGAGTTGAATAAAATTAACGTTAATCTTTTAACGAATGAAAATATTCGCACCATTGAACGAATGAAAAACATTCATTATTTGTTTTATACAACATCGAAGAAGATCTAATAGAACGTTAATCAACAAATTATGCTTTACTCCTTATATTATTAAAGATAAATTAAAGTTGGAGTCAAGCCTTCTCGATTACATTCTGATTGCCTTCGCGTCAGATACACGCAGGGATACGCGCGCGCACGGCTGAGAGGTACGCAGTCTGCATTATAACCAAAAAAGCACGGCGCATATAACCAAAAATGCACGACCGTGCGATATAACATTTCGTCCTTGTTTTCACGAAGTGACGGTAGTGAGGAAAATCGTAACGCAAAGTGAATGCAATTTTTTTTCACTACCGTCACTTCGTGAAAACAGCGACGATTTATTGAATATCATGTGACCAACAATCCTCCAATCAAATGACAAGGATCCACGTAGGTGTTGTATAATGCCTTATAACTTGGTTTCAAATAACTATTTTTAGGCAAGGACGAACAAGTTGGATTAAAGATATGACCTTTCAAAGTCTCCTACTATTTTGTATATTTTGGCTATGACTATTCAAAACTTCAGACTAAGAAAATTTTGCATAAAAGCTTAACTGAATATATGTTATTCACACTGTTTATTATCTAATAAAAAATATAGTTGCTACACTAATTCAAATCTGTTATTAAGTACTCATGAATATAGTAGGTATCAGGACATCATTTTCATCCATGCAGCTTATATCCGAATATAAAACCATTGGTCTACTGACTGTGCTGTCTGTACATGACGTTACTTGTATTGTCCCAAACATGTCGAAAATGTGAACAATGAAAGTATTTGCCTTCTTTTGTCCAAAATTTAAATCATACTTACCATGAATAGTTAAATTTTTAGATTCCTGTCCATCCAGCTCTGTAAGCACATGTCCAGAGACTTGACAATCCAAGGTCTGTTCATAATTCTCTAGAGTTGCAGGAAACGTGAACACGCTCTTTGTGTTAGAGAAAGGTGCTGTAGCTGGTGGGTTTGATTCATATATCATGTTTCCATTTGTCCCATTAGTCTGTGCAACTCCATTGATGGTCCATGCAATAGTCTCTTGTGGTTTGCCTCCAATAGCATCACATGTAGCTACGTACATATCCTCATTGTTTGTCACAGCATCATCCAGAGTCACTGTCACATTTGATGGAGCTACAAGTAGGAAGAAACAATGGCAGAAGTCTTAACCCACTGACTACTGAATCATATCATTCCCATAGGCTTACATGTATACAAGGGGTTAATCAGCTTTATAATATTAACCTTTATTTCCATAACACACATTATAAAAGGTAATATTATTATGATGTAGCAAACTATCGATTATCTCAAGATGTTTATGTCATTGAATGAGTCCTCATTCAGCACACCTAATATTTCAAACATCAATGAATGCCTATCATCTACATGGGCAGTGGTGTAGAATGGGTCAAGCAATGGATGGACATTATTGGGATCGAGGAGGGGGTGGGGTCGGACGAATAAAACATTTGTTGATGGGTGTTGTTGGATAGAGCTTAGAAACGCTTAGAAACGTCTGTATAAAGCGCCCTATAAATGTAATTATTATTATTATTATTAGAGCTCTATCTTTATGCTTCATCCTATTATCCTGCCTCTCGTTCCTCTTCTCTCCTAGGACGCCTCCCCCCCCCGCCTCCCCCCACCCTTTCCCATTACAATATATTTTTTTAGGGAATATCGAGGGGTTGGGGGTGTCTAAATTCATGATTGCTTTTACAAAACATATTTAGATAAATGAAATGAAACAGAGGTATACATGTATATCAATATTCATTTTAGGCTAAACCTCATTCAATTGTTAATTGTTCAATGAATTTCAAATAGATTGACAGTTTATGCACAATCAGTAAACCACTTTCCCTTTTTTGTTATAACAAAGTGAATAATAATCTTTAGTTATCAATAGGCTTAGGGTTAAAATTATTGCTATCAGAATCATGTTACCATGGTCTTTACTATCTCTAAAGACGTGCCATTTGATTTCTTTACTTGTATGAGAACATAAATTCCTTGTCATTCCAAATACACAATTCATAAAATGCATGTAATGTATTAACCTTCTATCACTAGGGTTATAATATTGCCCCCGGGGTCTGTTGGAATAAGACATCTATACTCCCCGTCATCATCTACTTCTGCATTCTCAATGGTCATCACAGATTCAGTTGTTGAAAATGTAGTCACTTCAAAGTTATCGTATTTAGAATCAATACTAAAACGGTCTTGTCCACTATAGATAGTTGAAGAACTACCTCCAGTAATATCAACCCATTGAATTGTGTTTGCTATTCCACCATACACAGTACACGTGAGTGAAGTATCATTGCCAGCTGCTGCTCTGGGAGGACCTGATGCTACAGCCGTCTGACCACTGGTTGCTGAAAAGGAACAAAACTCTTGAAGAATATAGAAAATATAACATGTTTAAATGATACTATTCTTTTGAACTATCACTCTCTTAAAACTGAAATGAGTTGAAGACAAAATAAGATGTTAAAAACAATAAACAGTGATGAATATGAATTTTGAAAAATATAAAGAAAAAAAGAAAGAAAGAAAAAACCACAACATTATAATGGAACATGTTCATCATTAAATGGCAACAATTACAATCAAATTGATAGCAAGACCATGAGCCGACTAGTAGGCCTAATCATCTATCCATGAACAATGTTAGGGGAATTCGTGTCTAGAGGACTCCTATTGGAGTTTATACTTGCATCTGAAATCGTCTTTAATCAATGTATTCTAACAGCTGAGTGTTTAATTAAAGATTTATTTCAATTTGATATCATGTTTCAAAACAAAGCGGCATGTATTTTTATGAGAGGTGTATACCTCAATCACACCTCCAAATTGACTTCACGCCGACTCCAAACCAACCTGGTCCTCACCATTCAGAGTAAAATAATTTGTTGTTTGGTCTGATGCCGGTTTCGTTGGTGTGACTACGTTATTAGAAGACAGACATTGCAATTTATGTTCAATCTACTCCTGTAACGTCACCCAGAACTTCGAAAACGGTCATTTCAATTCATATTTCGAACTCTCATTTTGGGCTAAATAGACATGAAAGATTTTTCATAATATATGACTATAATAGAGAGCTCTTGGGTATTAATGTTTCGTAGCAACAGGGTTTGGTTTATATTACCAACCCCTTAATCAACCCCCCCCCCCCCCACCCCCTTACGTAATATCATAAGTATTTGATAAATATTTAAAATAAAAACCACTTACAATGAACGAGCAGAAGGACTGTAAAAACCTGTAATGCAGTCAAACCATCCATGCTAAACGGGTCGATTGTCGATATCTCCTTGAAAAGAGTTCTTGTCATTTTGTTTTGTTCTGATTGAGGAGAACGTCAGTTGAATCCTTTTGGCTTCAAGTCATTTCCAAATCTATTTTCCAAGACAGATCTTGGTTTAAAAGTAAAAAATATCTCAAAATGAATAAACGTGTTTCAAATTATATAGAACGGTTTACTTATTGCACCATACTTGTTGAAGATAGGGTACACAACTCAAAAACTTGCCGCACATGGCAACAATTAATGTAGGCAAAGTGGATTCCACCTATCAATATATACTTATGTATAGCAGGGGAATTAAATAGTAAGTAACCGGGGTTTTGGAGAATTTTTCTTTGTTAAACATAAGAAATATAGGATAACAAATTAGAAAGTTACGCAATTTTGACAAACTTAGCGGAAGACCATGACCATCATTGGAGAATTTAGTAACTCACTCCTCACGCGCCTATTTTATGAAAGTCGAATTCACGCCCGAGACTCGTTTGAATGATGAGTCGGAGAGTTATGGAAAAAAAAATGCCTTTACCGTTTACAGACGGAATTTAGTCACAAATGAAAGGAAACGAAAACGATTTACAAGGTCGAGCGCCGACCCCCCCCCCCCCCACTCAGTGTTATTTAGGGTACGCATATGCTCGTTCCCTCTTTTTGAAAGCACCCCCTATCTGCACCTGATACCAATAATCGAGTCAGCAAAGTACCGTAGCGGATTACCCAATGTGGTCGGTTAATATCAGAGCAGAATATTATACAAATAATGAATGGTTATGAGTTCAATAGTGCGAATATTTTCATGAGTTGAAAGATTAACATTCTATTCAACGAGGCGTCAGCCGAGTTGAATAGAATTCACGTTAATCTTTCAACGAATGAAAATATTCGCACCATTGAACGAATGAAAAACATTCATTATTTGTTTTATACAACATCGAAGAAGATCTAATAGAACTTTAATCAACAAATGATACTTTACTCCTTATATTAAAGATAAATTAAAGTTGGAGTCAAGCCTTCTCGATTACATTCAGATTGCCTTCGCGTACCGTCAGATACACGAAGGGATACGCGCGCGCACGGCTGAGAGGTACGCAGTCTGCATATAACCAAAATGCACGGCGCATATAACCAAAAATGCACGACCGTGCAATATAACATCTATTGAATATCATGTGACCAACAATCCTCCAATCAAATGACAAGGATCCACGTAGGTGTTGTATAAAATCTGATAACCTAGGTGATATAGTTGCACTAGTAAGGTACCGGAACTATATTGTCTCCTAGAGTATAGTGATGACCCAGTAAGATACCGATAAAACTAATCTTCCAGCGCGCGCGCGCTACTCAGCTTCTGTAGATCGCCGCCTTTAGATTATATTCTGTAACAGTAAGTTGCTGGGAATGCGCTTGTGCGGAATACGCGTGCGTATTATCAGGGAGTGCAGCCTATATTTATGCGAAATACATCCTGCATGCTCGACCCGCTGTAGCGGCGGATCCAAGAGTTTTTTTTTAAAGGAGGGGCATGAAGTGTTAAATCGGCGTGGGGTCCGGGGCCAAAGGGCCCCGGAAAAAAAATGAACTATAAGATGCTTTATGGTACATTCTGAGGCATTTCTGAATGCGTAAACTGAACATTTTTTTGAAAATTCTTGGCTTTTTTTGGAAGGAAAAGGGGGCATGAACCCCAACGCTCCCCATGGGTCCGGCCTAGCTGGCAGGGCTAGCTAGCGCGATCCGGCAAGGCTAGCGCTCTGCAGTACGCCCAGGACTGGCGTCGACCGCCGGCGTCCCCGCTAGAGACCCGCCAGAGCTCGCATACCGTATACCTGCGGCTAGCATCAGCTACAGTTTCAGCTGGTCGGCGCAGCTAGCCTTGCCCTGCTGGTGGTTCCTTGTCTTCACTCCAAAAATATCTACAATGTATACCGTAAGTTTTAAATATATAGATCTAGATATTCATCTTAGTCAGAGGAATAATCGATAGAGTCTAATTATAAGGACTAATATTGTTTGAAAACCATTTGCCTTTGTATTTCACGAGACCTATCTACTAGATCTAGTACTAGTCCCAAATATAAACTTTTCTGTGTGTGATTCTATCTATCGTTATTTGTGTGTGTGTGTTGGCAATTTTTCTACGAAAAAGTGTTGTACAATCAAAATTCATCCAACTTGAGCATACCAAATTCCACTTCACACTCCTATAATTTCAATGCATAGCCATAAGGTCTAGCCATTAATTAACCGGTATCGACGTCATAAAACGGGGTCCAGACAACTCGCCACAAAGACAACCCGCCCCAAGACAACCCGCCACAATACCCTGGACATCCCGCCACAATACCCTGGACAACCCGCCACAATACCCTGGACAACTCGCCACAGCCTTTTCGGACAACTCGCCACACTTTTTCCCATCATGATTTCTAGATCTAGATCTAAAATGAAATGAAATTGTCATTTTTCATGATTTTCGTGCTTTTATAAACACAGTCATTACAAAGAATAAAGAATAAAGTTGATTTCCCTAATTGTAACAATAATATAGCTGACTCCGGCCTCCTTCAATACTGAAGATTCTTCAAGATGCCTGCCCTAGAATCTATACCATTGCCATATACTAACTTTAGTACTAGGCCTGATTGGGGTGTGCATGTGGACCATTACACTTGTCTAGGGTCTAGATTTCACTACTTACTAGACCTCTATCTATAATTTATAGCTACGAATAGTGCAATGAAATGGTTCTTTGCAAGGGTGGTGACTCTCCTGTACACGGGGCCTCCATTTAACGTCCTATCCTGTTTTCCACTTGACATAACCTGCGCCTATGAACAAGGGAAGGGGAACGTTAACACACTTCAGTCATCCGCCTGGGTTCGGGTCGAACCCGGGATCTCTCTTCTTAGATCTAGACTAGTCAGTAGACGTGATCTATATCTCCATGTTTGCTTCGACAGGCAGACGCTTTACTAACTGAGCAAACTCGCCTCCTGCGTCCTGGCTGTGTATTAAAGTTGTGCTGTTGATTCTTAACATTTCACACAGCACTGTACAAAACTCAGCTGATTTCACTCAAAATTTGTACTTTACTTAGATCTAGTGACAATTGATGACACCTAGAGGTCTACTACTAGATCTAGGCTACTAGTCTAAAATAGCAGTAAAATACAATTTACAGAAGTTAGAAAGAATAATTAAAAAAATTTAAGCGTGGGCTTACTGTCAAAATTGCCAATCAGCCACTTCGCATCGTCTTTATTGCGTGCATTCGTTTGTTAGGTGTGTATGGACTATTTGTGGGTGCAATTCTGCCTATTAAAGTATTAACACGTAGTGCAGTGCTAAATAGCTAAGGTCAATACGCATTAGCATTGACTCTCTATCCTGCCCCCCCCCCCCCCATTCCGAAAACGGAGGGATACCATGCGTGTTACCAAAATGTCCGGTAACGGGGTACTTTTTGTGCGACAAAGTCCAGCCCGAGAATTCTAAAAAAAAGGGGTGTATTTGACTGTATGTACGTAATGCAGGCTAACTTCTTTGGGGTATTCCCTGGGTGTGTGAGCCAACCAGTAATGACAGCTTATCTGAGTAAAGGGGGGGGGGGGGGGTTGGTCTGCTTTTTCTGAGATAGGGGGTTCATTGAGCAGTGTTCCGGATTTAGGGGGGTCTCAAAGGCAGGAAAAGCCCGCATAAGGGGCGTCCAGAAATGTTTGCAGTCCTCAGATAGGGGGTGCTTTCAAAAAGAGGGAACAAGCATATGTGTACCCTAAATAACACTGAGGGGGGGGGGGGGGGTTCTCTATCAGTCTTAGAAATAACCGTCTGATATGGGTCATTTCTTTAATAAAACTGACATTTGTCGACATTCCCCATACACAGATCGTAACCCAGACGGCTCACACAGGGGGGGGGGGGGGGGGGGGGGGGGATAGATTGAGCCTATTCTGTACCTCTTTTTACTATGAAATCTGCTCCCCCGATTTTCTATATTTAGATCTAATTTTCTGATTTATAAAGCAAATAGAAAAAAAAGCTAGACCCTATGTATATTTTTCTCCTATGCACAGTTATCAAATTTGTTATGACTTATTTTCAAATGTGAAATTTACGGACTTACATGTACAGTACGTGTATGAGTTATCCAATTTTGATTTCAGAACCGTGAAACGGTACCTTCATGCATTCATTCTGGTAATCTATGACATGACCCGGCCGATATATTTCTGGGTCAACCTACCAAAACATAGCCAATGGCCAATCAGAGCACTCGTTTAATATTGGGTTTATGAATATTCATATGTCACTGGGTCAAGACGGGCTGACTCATACGTAGCTATTGGACGTTCAAAAAGAAAAAATGAATATTCATCATCTAAAAACCAGGTGGCTGACAACGAATCATGTTGACTTCGAGACTTTCTCGGATTAATCATTATCCCCTAGCAACGAAGTCGGAGGGGATATAGAAACACTGCCGTCCGTCCTTCCGTGCGTCCGTGCGTGCGTCCGTAACAATTTTGGATTCCGATCAATAACTTCGGTAATGTTTGACGGATTTTAATGAAATTTGATATGAAGGTACATGATATCAAAATACAGGCTAAGTTCAATTTCCGAGTATGTAGGTGAAAGGTGAAAGGTCATATCTCATTAAATATGCAAAAGCACCTAATTATATATGTGAAAATGTGGTTAACTTCCTTGCCTAATAATATAATAGTATAGTCCAATGGAGTTAACTTGTTCTGATGTACATGTATATAGGCCATTTGAACCCTGCGAGGGGATGCTACGCTTTGCGTTGACTTGGTAATGTAGGATCTAAATGAGCAAGCTATCGTAAGTCAAAGTAGATATTTCTGTGTTATTTTTTTATTTTTGTTAATATAATCAAATGTAATTTTACAGCCAAAGTGAATATATGAGGATGTAAAGAGTAAAAATCTTGTTGCATATCTCATTCATCCCGGTCCTGCCGAACCAAACCATTTGTTCCACTCAGTCACCATAGGACGTCCTTCAGTCTATGTATAGAGGCGGTCAGATGAGCCAGATGCAATTTCAGCAGAACAACCGTCGATATCAGAGACTGAAGCTTTCGGTCTATATCAGTCTATACTTTGCTGGAGTGGTATACTGTAGTAGTAGATCTACTGTCATCCGTTGCTGTTATCCGGACTTGGCTGTCGGATTTAATAAATTTAGAATTGAAAATTCCATTTTTATTTCAAGGGCAGGCTAAGCTGTAAGCAGCCAAAACAACAACTCCTGCAATAAACTGCAAACCCCCAAACAGTGTTTAGATTTCACTAACTCCATGCTATACATGTACATGCTTCAGAGAGCTCCGCCTACGGCCTCCGAAGGGCTTCGGTGACGGAGCTCCCTGGAGTAAAGATTTCACTAGACTTTAGTTAAGTTAGAATTAAAATAGAAATGTAAATAATCTAGAGTCTAGTCGGTAGACAGTAGGAGGACTAGGAGGCAAATTGGCTCAGTCGGTAAAGCGTCTGCCTGTCGGCCCAAAGATCTTGGGTTCGAATCGCACCCAGGCGGATGACTGAAGCAAGCGTTGTGTGTTAACGTGCCCCTCCCCTTGTTGTTTCATAGACGCAGGCTATGTTACATGGAAAACAATCCGTCTCGGATAGGATGTTAAAAGGAGACCCCGTGTACAGGATAGTCACTACCCTTGCACGTTAAGAACCCACGGCACTATTCGTATAAGAATAGGGGAAAAACCTGGTGTAGTGGTCTACCTGCACACCCCACTCAGGCCGAATATATATATATATACATGAATATACGGCATCTGCAAGAATCTTCAGTACCGGTATTGAAGGATAGGAGGCAGATTATCTTCAAGAAGGAGAAGAAGTATACTGCACTCTGCAGTGTAGTGTAGTCTAGTGCCTAGTCATGCTAGTGGTTTCTAAATTTACTCTAGAGTATTGATCTTTTTTTGGCGCAGTCTTGACTCTATGTCTCTTAGTTTACGTCAAGACTCTGTCTCTACTCTCAGTCTTTAGACTGCAAACATTGTAGCAGTGACTGTTGTTTTCAGTCACTGAGTCTGAATGTGAACCTAGCTATTTTAAGAATAAATTTTCCCCCTCTCTTTTACAGGAAATATACAGAGTGTATATTACCATATGCTTGCTTCTTTGAGTATGTGCCTGAAACAAGAATGTCCTAGAGAAAACGGACCACAACAAGAAAAGGTAATTTTTTTTAATTTTTTGTTTTAACTTGGACTTTTTAAAACTTGACCTGTTTAGTTAGTCAAGTAAAAGGAAATTTTTAAATGGGTGAGGGCATTAAATAAGGCCAAGTTGGAGGGGTATGCAAAGGGCTGGTATGAGAAGTATCGATTCAGGGGTGGCTACATGGTATGTGTGCAACAAGATGTCTACTAACAAGTTGGTGTAGTGTTTATTTATAGTGTATTTTAACTTCCAATATATATTTTTTTATAATTAACATTTGAAGGCCTTGACGAAGGGATGGGGGGAGGGGGGGGGGGGGAGTCCTATCCTACTATACACGAAACAGAATGACAAGCAAAAAGAAAATAATTGACCTTCATATTTTGCTGAAAAAGAAAGTAAACATTGAAGACAATTGAAGAAAAAAAAATAATGCAATTTTTGTGTATTCTTACATATTTGGTTAATATTTATTGAATATTTTTATAATTCTGTTCCAGAGATGGAGAGGAAGGGCTTGCTGTTGAGAGATCATGGGGTGCCTTGAGGTTCCACTTCCAGTCTTGATGTTCTGCCCCTTACCTCTAAGCGATGGCCTCTTGTGCCTGGCAATATATGAGCGAAGCACAATGGACTGGTAATTCATAATGCATATTACAATGTTTTTTTAACAAATCAGGGAAAGAAACAGAGATAAATTCATAGCATATGAGTCTGTCATGGCATTTTTAGTAACTCAACATTTGCTCCTGCAACGACTACTCTAGGCTTTATTTTGTCAAAGGTGTAGGGTTAGACTGAGGGTTGGAATTGTGATTAAGGTGGTTTAGGGTTAGGCCTAGGGATGAAGTTTAATAGTGTAGAAAAATTATGTGAAGCAATTGTCTCAGGAGAAGGTGTTGTACAACTGGATTTTCCAGGTGCTGGTGGAGCTGCATGTATCTTTTACTCATCAATGGTAGTTTTAAAATCTTCCTCTGTATTGTGAAAGCAGAAACATGATGTAGAGTGGAAGAGAAAAAAGTATGTAACACAGTATCATTTAAAATAGATTTTATAAAGTAAAAACACACTGGCCTGCAGTTTGTGAAACATGTAGCACTGTATTACCAATTAAAAGAATTCAGCGATTTTTACAACGTGCTCTATTGGCATTTATGTACTGGTTATGTTGTAACACAAAATGAATTCTTAACTTTAATCCTGGATCCATTGCTAAACATAATGTCAACCCTAAATGTATTAAACATTGCCAGACCCAATTTCGGGCTACCCTAAATCCCTTTCTACATACCAGTATTGTTCAAAGTTTATATTTATTACACCCTTACTGCGAGTTCTAGAAATTCTGCAAGAACCCTACCCTGCTGTTCACTTTATAATTAGTACTTCACATTGCTTTCATGAACATGCCGTAAAAGTGAATTTATTTTATGTCTCTATACAAACAGGTGCCTGTACATGTAATGTATTTCATGCAAATGAAGGGTAGAATGAGAAGCTCACAATGATATGGTAGACAAGGACCTTGCTGTCTAAAGCTCGGAGGCCAGATGACAGTGTATGAAGTAAGTCGCCCCATAGAAGAGCGAGAACTTTCTGTTGCAATTGTTAACATGCAACATATCCTTACCACATGCAACCCATCCCACTTTCACAATATATTTTCTTAACAACAGTAACCCAAGTTCAACGTTTGGATTGGTGATTTTAAACAAAAATGGGGGTGGTAGGGCGGTCAGCCTAGCAGTACAAGATCTAATTATGTCATATGGCTGTATCTTGGATGTCCTGGAGGTAGTTGCCCGAGAAGTGTGATAAAGAAAAATATGTTTGCATACTAACAGTAAAAAAAATAAAAATGATTGGACACCTTTGGTTGTAACAACTCAGATCAGAATGAGATTTTTACACTGTAAAGTTGCCGGTGTCAAGTATTTTTGGAATTCAATTCTATGATTTCTCTGTGAATGCCATTTTAAAAACAATGGTCTGAATGTTTAATTAGATCTTTTACGCAAACGTAGTATATTAGTAATGAAAGGCATGTTTGATAATACAGTAATTTCATTTCAGACCATGAAGACCATGTATTATTATAATTATCTGGGATCTGTCGTTGGGCTGATAAGCATGGAAAATAAGGAATGTACTCCTGTCGAGCGAACAATATGCTTTTATAAAACGAATAACTCTTTGAAGATTACTTACTAGAAGAAGTAGAACAAGAAGAAAAAGAAGAAGAAATACACTGATGATGTCAGCTTGACTTCCTAAAGTTGTATACTATTTGAAAATAGTTTATATTTTATTCATGAACAGCCGGCTTGTCAGAATTGCGTACAAGGATGCCATTGGACTTTTCTGTACTAGTAGCTGAAGGGGAGCAGTCACCAGAAGGAGCATGCAACTCCAAAACAATGTGGATACTTCTACCGAGTTCATCTCAAGAATCAAGATGTGACAGTGGATGTACATGTAGAGGGGTTTGTGACCCTCCTGACTGTGGACTACATGCAATACACATAAACTCAATCAATGGATTGTAGAGGAGTAATGGTGGGTCCGGTGAGCTCAACTCTGGAGGTTAAGTTCGCAAAATTAATAAATTTCCTTTTAATATGGGTGTATATGGTTCCAGGGATTAATTTGACGCAATGCCTCGTAGTGACACGCCCTATTAAGGGGCAACACACGTGTCAGAAGGTATAAAATGGGAAGCAGTTCCTGAATTGGCACGAGCTTTTACTTTTCGGATGACTTCCTCATTTTGTTTCATACCTCATTTCCTTTGCCGCCATGAGGTGCTAAAGTTTTAGCAGAGTCGGGGGCTTCCAGCCCATAGATGTGACTTTTCATGATTATATGTAATAAATTGTAATAAAGTTACTATCCACTTCAACACTTGACTCTTGTCGAGAATTTTATTTCTTTGTGTGGACTTTGTTCTTCTCTGGAACGCGATTTGGGCAGTGTGATAGGCGGCCACCGGCCACTCAGTTGCCGGGGATGTTTCATATATAAAGAATGTGTGAAGACAAGCGACTGCATTATAAGCTCAGCATGATCAGTAACATTGATTCCTTTTATGAGGAAATTTAAATTTTTGTTCCTCCCAACCATGAGTTGTACATATTCTTTGATTCGGGTAGAGGTTGGTGAAGAGGGATAGGTGCCCCATATTTTGTATTGTAACAGGTTTTGTTTTCTACATAAGGAGACAAGGATAATATAGTAATATATCACCTATATCAACACGATGAGCAAGACGGCGAATGAGGCGATAGAATGAGTTTAGAGAGGGTGGGGAAGGAGGATCGAGAGAATAGAAGGGGACGAGGTGAGAAGGAGACTGAGTGTGGAAAACAGAATTGGAGGGGTAAAGGAGGGCGGGAGCAGGAGGTAGAAGAGAGAGGTATATAGAGTAGAATAGGGAAGAAGGGAGGAGATGGATTGAGTGAGGAAAAAGAGGATGAAATGGGGAAGAAAATGGAGGAAGGGCTAGAAATGAGTGGGACAATAATAATGATATATGCCCGATATATGATGTTAGGCTGAAAGAGGAGGAAGGCCAAGAAATGGGAGTTGATATAATATACAATGAGGAGACTCCGTGAAAGCAGGGGGAGAAAGAGGAATTAATGGGGGGGGGGGGTTAAAGGGGAACAGAAAGTAGAGGAAACAGAGAGGAATGGTGGAGCTGAGAGAGCGAGGTGAGAGAGGGGCAGTGGCGGATCCGGGGAGGGGGGGGGGCCGTCCCTTCAAAAATAAAACGTGTAAAAACACGTCGATTTAACCTTTTGGGGGAGATGCCCCGACCCCCCCCCCCTTGAGCACCAAGGGGGGGGGGGAATTAAGAGGGCCCCCCCAAAAAAAAAAAAATGTGGTCACTACCCACTAAGGGGAGGATAAAGGGGGAAAGTAGAGGAAAAAGAAAGGAACGGTGGAGCTGAGAGAGTGAGGTAAGAGAGGGGCAGTGGCTGATCTGGGTGGGGGGGGGGGCCTTCGAAAATAAAAATGTAAAATACACGTTAATTTTACCTTTTTGGGAAGATGCTGCACCCCCCCCCCCCCCCACCCCCCCCCCCCTTGGCGCTCAAGGGGGGGGGGGGTAAAATTTAGAGGGCCCCCCCCAAAAAAAAAAAAAAAAATGTGCTCACTACCCCACTAAGGGGAGGTTAAAGGGGGAACAAAAAGTAGAGGAAAGCGAGAGGAACGGTGGAGCTGAGAGAGCGAGGTAAGAGAGGGGCAGTGGCGGATCTGGGTGGGGGGGGGGGCCCCTTCGAAAATAAAAATGTAAAAACACGTTAATTTTACCCCACCCCCCCCCCCACGCCCCTCCCCCCTGCCGCTCAAGGGGGGGGGGCAAAATTTAGAGGGCCCTCCCCCCAAAAAATGTGCTCACTACCCCACTAAGGGGAGGTTAAAGGGGGAACAAAAAGTAGAGGAAACAGAGAGGAACGGTGGAGCTGAGAGAGCGATGTAAGAGAGGGGCAGTGGCGGATCGGGGGGGGGCCGTCCCCCTTCAAAAATAAAACGTGTAAAAACACGTTAGTTTTACCTTTTTGGGGAGATTCCCTCCCCCCCCCCCCCTGGCGCTCAAGGGGGAGGGGGGGATGCAAATGTTAGAGGGCTTTCCCCAAAAAAAATGTGCTCACTACTTCTCGCCACCCCCCCCCCCCCCACCCCCCACTGAGCGCATTTTCGGCTGGCGCGATTTTCAAATTTCCGGGAGCAAAAAGAAAAAAAATTGGGCCCCCACCCCTAAGAAATCCTGGATCCGCGCCTTGAGAGGGGAAGCAGGGAGACTGGTGGATCGAGAGAGGGACCAACATTAATAAGACGCGGAGAAAAGGGAGCGGAGGTGGGGAGAAGGCGAAAGGGGGCATTCTTTTGGATTTAAGAGGGCGGCCGGCCGGGTAAGGGAATAAGGGCGTATACTCCGTGGAGCGTTTAGGAAATGAGGGGAAATAAGAAGAGCTAGCGCAGGATAGTGAAGGGAAAGAGAGAGGGAGAAAGAGCGCGTGCGGGGTGGAGGGAAGGAAGATTGAGGAGGGGGGGGGGCGGGTGGCGGAATAAGCAGGCCGACTGGAGAATGAGTTGATGAAGGTTTGGTAAAAGGGAGTGAAGGAACTAGGGGAAAGGATTGGATAAACTGGGATTAACGGATAAGAGCGAATTAAAGGTATAGACGAAAGTTGGAGGAGAATGAGGAAGGAGAGAATGAAAGGGGAGAGAAGAAAGAAGGAGAGAGTGGTAAACAGAGAGCTAGAGAAGGGAAGCGGTAAGGCAAGGGGAGAAGGGGAGGGATGAGCAAGCAAACTGGCGGAAGAACGAGTTTAGAGAGGATGGGGGAAATATGATTGGGTTTACGGCGAAGAGAGGGAAATGGCTGAAGGGGTGCATGGGGGGTGGGGGGGGGGCAGGGGAAAATCAAAGGAGAATGGGGATGAGGGATCGAGAGAATAGAAGGGGACGAGGAAAGAAGGAGAGACACTATAATACTCAGGTGATAAAGAGGAACAGTGCGTTACTGTGGCTACCGTAATCTGGATAACATTTAAGTAAGAGGTAATAGTCTACTCACAAGACGATTTTATGTTAATCGAGGGTCTATAAATAGGGGTAATATCAATGTATAGCTCTTTTAAAATGTTATACAATCGGCCTATGAACAAATGAAACTCCTAACTTCACTACAACCTTTGTTTTGGTGATTAATTGGTACTCTTTACCGCTAGGTTCTTTTAAAGCTATGATCTTGCTTAATTCGTTGTTTATGCATGCATGAAGCATTGCCCCTACCCCCCTAAAAATATTTTAAAAAAGTGAATTAAAAAAAGTTATGTCAGTGCCAACAAAATCTAAATCAATAAGTGAACATTAAACAACATGAACAACTTACACAGAGGAGCATGCACGCGTCTTATTTTATATCATTTATATTTTCATTGCCCATGCGATTAAAAATAGGTAAAGTCTGGAGTAAAGAAAACTCATCAGACCAGTGTACTATCAGGGCGCACAAATTACTCAATCCTACAGTTCACTACTGTTCTATAAATCTAACCTAGGTGACAGTAGTTCCAGTTCATTACCAGAGCAACTTTGTCACCTGGGTTTCAGATTACATATTCTGCTCTGATATTACTGAGCAACTTTGGGTAATCTGCTTCGATACTTTACTGTAACTGTATTGGTATCGGGTGCTATCTGAGGACTGCCAACATTTCCGAACCCCCCTTTCGCGGGCTTTTCGCGGGCTTTTCCTGCCTTGGAGACCCCCCTAAATCAGGAAAAATGCTCAATGTACCCCCTAAATTCGGAATAATTTCTAAGGAGTCCAAAGAGATGAGAGACAAAAAGAAAAAACACCCCCTTTTTAAAGAAATCTCCGGGTGAAAAGTCAAATACACCCCTTATTTTACAATTCTCGGGCCGGACTTTGTCGCACGAAAAGTACCCCTTTACCGGACATTTTGGCAACACGCATGCGGTCATTCCGACCCCTGAGTGGGGGGGGGGGGGCGGGGTCGAGCGTCTAGTCACCCTTACGTGACTAGTCCGTTTACCATACACAAAGGCACATCATTGTGTTGTCCCTTTTCTTTGAAAATTCCTGCTTTATATCGCTCGACAAGTGAATGCATAGTGCGTTCTTTTAAATTAGTAAAAGTCTAGCTGGTACATGTATAAGTCGAATTCTAGATTGGAGTGCAATCAGAATGACCAACTGCATGCGGAAGTTACCAAAAGAAAAGCTCTATAAAATGTATATTTAAACTGCAATTAATTATAATAGTCATATATTTTCCCTCTTCAGTCAAATTTCAGTAACATACGTGTAGTAGTGAAATCATGTATACAAAGTCATGAGAATAGCGATCACACTCACCATTACAGCTACCTTCAAGATTCCATACACGTGGTAATAATGCAACCGAAAAGCTTATTTTTGGTAATAATCAAGTAAATCCACGGTCGCATTTGATATGAACGATTACAAAAATTGATTCCCGCATGCTCAGTGAGGGCGTATTGCAAACAAGTTCTACTCCGTTGTTGTTTCGTCAACATATAATGTTGGAGACCATAGGCCATACCTCATAATAAATGATATAACAACATTATAAAGAATCATATTAATGCAAATTTTAATTATCAGGACTTGTTTTAGCAAACCATGAAATCATGAAATTATCATATTCATTCAAGTGCCATATTTCTAAAACGCAAATATTTTGTTTGTTTGGGGGGATAAGACTCAAGACCTGCCATAATTTTAACGATTTATAATAAAACTGTGAAAAGGGGTGAGTGACAGAGGGGGCATATTCGGAGTACCCGCCCCCCCCCCCCCCCCCATAATTCAAGATATATATATATATATATATATTATTTTTTTTTCGGGGGGGGGGGGAATCGCATGAAAAAACAGTTACATGTAATTATTTTTCATTACACCTATGTATCATAGGTTTTTAGTGCTACCACATACAAACATGCATACAATCTCGCTCGATCACTACGCTCCATCGATTATCAATAGACGCAGTTTTTCTTAACACTGTTAACAACTCTGCCTACAAGTAAAGAGAAAGAAAGAGAAACGTTCACAAACTATAACATTTACTGAAGCTGTATACATTCATTAGAGATTCATTCAGGAAAACGTTGTTAAGATATTGTTTGAATTCAATTTGAAGTGTTAAAACCTTAACAAAACAAAAAAGAGTTTTTTAAATGTTTTGGAAGAGAGGTTCAAAATTGAATACTTTTTAAATGAATGATTTGTCGATTTGCCCCAGTTGTGGTTTATCCCTTTAATAACCGCTCCCCTCTCCCTACGCCAATGTTTATTTCTATTGATATTGGTTGATTTAAATTGGTAGATTTACCAATATATGTACGAGGTATAATATAGCCGCTTAGAGAGTATCCTTAATGGATTGTTATATATAGTTAAAGTGCGCTACCTTCCCATCCTTCATCTCTCTCTTTCTCTCTCTCTCTCTCTCTCTCTCTATTTCTCTCTCGTATTTAAGAAGTCCTGTTTTTATAAGTTTGTAGTGTTATGGGGAGGGGAGACGGTTGAGCATATATGGTATATGTTGACGATTCACTCGTGCAATGATAAGTTATATATTGGTATAGAAATTTTCAGACAGGGACCTTTTGACCCAAAAGTCAAACTTTCCTTGTAATCATATAGGCTCCCACACATATTTCCAATATGCCCCTATTGCAATTACGGTTACGGAAGTGTACGCTACAAAAACGTTGTCTTAATTCTTTATTAACTTTTATTTCGTAATAAAATAGTAACATAACATAAGCAAATTGCTTACGTTCTTTAATAACAAGAAAACACAAGTACAGACTGCAAAGTTTGAACCTTGGTTAATTTTTTTTAAGAGACAGATTGGACTAAAACTGAATCATCTGCACATTTATTTTAATCTATATTTGCCATATCTACGTTTGGTCTCAGCAGTATTATTATTTTTTTCCTTTTCTTTTTAATAGGCCTAGTCTTGAATATAATATAGTGTTTTTTTTTTGACAAATCATCGTCTGTTTGATTTCAATCATCAGTGTCAAAAGTAAATTAAAAGTTAATAGTAGTACTTTACATTAATAGTACATTATGAAAAAGAAGCAGTATCAAATACATTCAAAATTATATCAACATTTCTTTATCAAATCTTAATAGGTTTCTAAACCAAAAAAAGCAATTTCCTTTTAGCCTCTGCTATAGTACGCTTAAACATAAAGTTTGGCGATAAACATGAAAGTGGTTATATCAAAACATTTTTAAAAATTGGAAAATATATAATTGCCTCATTAGAGGACTTATTTCACATTCAAATCTTACACATTAATAGAACATAAATCTTACACAAATAACACAAAAGGTAACTACAACATCAAATTTAACTTACACATATCGGTCAAATTATCAAATGAAGTTCAATCATTCCTTTTGAAGTCATACATGTATTTTCCTTTGTTTGTATACTTTCCTTTATGCTACATTGTATATTATGCTTTACTCTGATTTCTTTTTAAAACCCATTTTTCAATACAGAATCTCGTTGATCTTTTCTAGTTCTGTTGAGTTGTAAAATAACTTTATGTACACTCCTGAACGTTATGACCAGCAATAAATTATACTGGCAATTCATTTCTATATGTAGTCATTGCTGAGCTATATACTTTAACACGTTGCATATGTAACTTGTGGATCCATTCTAAATGGGATGTACAAATTAAAAAAAAAAGTGGTTCCTTCACATGAAACTTGTTGACAATTAATCGACGTATTGCATTGAAAACATCGTAAAGCCATACCGTTGCATTTTACCATCGAAAATATATTGACATAACCTTATATACCGTGTCCTTCATATTTATAATCAACAGACACACGTACATGCTCGCACACGCACACATGTATGATGGGGTGACCAAAGTTCGTGGAGATTTTACAAATTATATTAGGAAATGTGATATTCGATCAATGATTTCTCATATTCTACACTAATTTATTTAGTTCAATTATTAACGAATGGCCATCGACGTTTTTGACTACAAATTTTTTACAACTAGAAAATTTATCATCAAAGAATCCTGATTGGAGTGCGCTGAAACTCAAGAAAGAGTCATTAACAAAAACGAGACCTTACTAATAGTTTAGTTTTTAAAAAGCTATGCATCGCAGCTCGGGGGCTGAATTGTACAATATTCTTACACAAGTATTTACAAGGTAAAAAAGCACTTAGTGGAATCATAAAAATACAAGTACACAATCTTTATGCAATTGTATATAAAGCACGCTTGTTATACACATGAGAGACTAGTATTAAATGAGAAGTTGTTTTACATGTATAGATGACGGTTCAGACAGAGCCAGAGGGAGAGAGAGAGAGAGATAGATGGACAGAGAGAGAGGGTGAGAAAGGTAGAAGGGGGAAACAGAACGAAAGAGAAAGAGACACAGAGAGAGCGATATGGAGAGAGAGAGAGAGCGAGAGAGATATGAATTGACAGAGAGAGGGGGAAGAAAAGAAGACACAGAGGAAGAGAGAGAGAGAAGAAGAGAGGGCGCGAGAGAGGAGAGAGGCAGAAAGAGAGGAAGGGGTGATGACAAAAAAAATGGAATAGGTGGTCATTTACATACAATAATGCTATGAAATTACACTAACATTGGTAAATCATGAGATTGTACTGATGAATGTATGAGATCATTTGCTTCACACCGGACCTCTTGATATACAATTTCATTTTTGTTGTCAAAAGCTATTTACATGGTAAAAAAGCACGAAGTAGAATCATAAAAATACAAGTACACAATCTTTATGCAATTGTATATAACTCATGGGGGTTTAACACGTCAGAGTCTAGTATTAAATGAGAAGTATTATTTACACGAATATATGACGGTTCACAGAAGAAGATAGATTGACACAGAGGGAGGGGGAGAAAGGTAAAAGGGTAAAGCAGAGCGAAAGAGAAAGAGACAGAGAGAGCGATAGGGAGAGAGAGAGCGAGAGAGAAATGAATTGTCGGAGAGGGGGAGAAAAGGAGACACAGAGGAAAAGATAGAGAGAGAGAGAGAGAGAGAAAGAGAGAGAGCGAGAGACGAGAGAGGCATACAGAGAGGAGGGGTGATGAAAAATTGAGAAGAAAGGGAATAGATGGTCATCTACATACAATAATGCTATGTAATGACACTAACATTGGTAAACCTTGAGATTGTACTGATGAATATATGAGATCATAATTTTTTTTCGTTTAATAGCTGCACCTCTAGATATTTTAAATATTACTTCTTCTTTCTTTTTTCTTTTTTTCTACCAAATGATCTTGAAAAAAAATATAAAAAAGACATATACTGAATGCATATTTAATACATGTATTTCCGATATCCTGATTCAGCACTCTTGGCCGAATTTAACGCAAGTTAGTTCCTATAATGCTACTGTAGGTTAGTAGGCTCGGACGCGACCATCGTACAGAGTACACGACTTAGATGCATTGTAGTACCGCTGCATATCCGAACAAGGCTTAATTTCACATATCCAGTGTAGACGCATACAATCCTTCATCCAAGTCATTGAGAGACAGGTAATTCTGTGAAAATCAAAAGAAAAGAAGGAAAAGAAGTTGCAAGGATAATTATTGGGTTCAGGGCTAGAATTTTGTTCATGATACCTGTTGAACTGAGGTTAAAAATCGGAATAATACTAACGGGTACGTAATAAGGAAACTAAATTTCGCATTAGACAAGTTAGAAGAGGGTAATTTGAGTATATCTTACATGAGTCTTTTCTAGAATCCTTTCCAAACTCTTGAAGATCTGATCAAAGTTACTCCGATTTGTAGCTTCCTTCTCCCAACAACCAGTCATTACCGCATACCTGAAAGATACGTTAGAGACGATCGTCATCTATTAATAGAAATCTAATAGAAAAACTGAAATGAATCTAATAAAAAGAAATACACAATAAAGACAGATTCAAGGCTCATGTGCAATAACATTTTCAAGAGTATTATTTCATCATTTCATGCGCACACCCATTCCAATTCGTTTCATTTAACTAGGAGTGTTGAGACGTATTCATTTTAGATTAAAAGGAAAGAGAGCAGAATCAAATTGAATCATGAACCTCGGAAAGTATATCCGCATTTGATACTTAACATTATCATTAAATCTAACAACTAATTATAGCATCGAGTGAGTCAAGAAAATTATGACATTTACGGAACAATAGTAACTAGACAAAGGAAAGACTGCTTAGATGAGTATTATTTACACTTCTTGTCCACAATGGCGAGGGCGTGGCATCTGGTATCCATTGGCAAAGGTCATTTTAGGGTATGGCCTCGCTCCTTTAAGAATCAAAGTAATAAAACAAGTCAAACATTTAATCCTTTATATGAATATAAGACATAACGGTTTGGAGAGTACTGTCTTCTTTATATATATAAATATATATATATATATATTGTTTCTATCAACATTATTGTTATAGTACAGGCAGACTTAGTGGACATTTAAGACTAAATGTTATTCCTATCTGTAACAAGTATTTTAATATGAACTATGCAATAAATACAAAAATCGTTATTGCTGGGTCTTAAAGAGTAGAATAAGCATTTTTTTAAATTCTTCATCCCTAATATGCATCAAACAAGTTACAAACATTATTTATTTGACTATGAGTGCATTGCCGATATCTTACTTCAACTCATATCATAAACGTGAAGGAGTCGTGGTATAGTACTGGTTGATTCTCTTGACTCTCACTCCAAGGATTGGTGGTTCAAATCCAAAACTGGCACTAACGTCCTTTGCAAGACATTAATTCACATTGCCACTCTCTACCCACTCCACTCCACATGGCAATAATATTGCTAGGGTGATAACTTTGGCAGGCTCCTCAGGGAGAACAGCAGAAACGCTGATAACACTTTCTTACTAAATAAATTCAGGTTTTTTAAGATGGTACGCAAAATTGCATGCACTTTTAACTTTGAAAAAAAATTGTACCTAATGTCACAATCTCCCACAAGACGATACCAAAAGACCAGCTATCATCTTCTGTTGATTGGTCACCATTATTCATGGTTTCAGGTGAACTCCATCTTGTTGGTTTCTGAGATGTTGGAAAATATAAAGAAGGTTTAAAATCGTGTTAAGGTGGGTTCTGGTAATTCGATTGCATTGTGAAAGAAAAGGGGTGGAATGGATCAGAAAAGGTTGATCATGTAGCATGTAAGTATTGTGTGCACTACAAGGTTCTGGAGTCAACAAAATCATAATAAATTTGGCCCAGTCTTGGTAAAGTAACAAGCACTGTACACAGAAAGATGTATATGAGACTACACAAATGGTGTCGGGGCTGGCTCACCTTGTTTTCCTTATCTTTCTATGCTCTTACTCAGCCAGTATACATTTTCTTCCAAAATTGTTTGGCACATGAAATTTATTTGTAATCTTGAACATTCAGTGTAAGTTTCGTTTTATTCTGTGAGAATTCATTTTCTTCTTTTTTTACCAGAACTCACGTTTATCTTTAACTTTACTTAAAGTTCAAATTTATAATCATTTATTGAAAGTTTAAAACAAATCGTGATTAGCAGCCAATGGCTGGATTGTTCACAATTTGCAAACAGATTTGAAAATACATCAAAATCAATATTGCATATGCCAAAAGTTATACAAACACCACGGTCAATAAAAATTGGTAATAATCAGGGTGTATACATATACCATTATGGGTATAACAATTAATTAATCTATGCTGATAATATATCATTAAATAAAGGCGATAATACTCACACCTCTGCCACTAAACAATGATGAAGATAGTCCATAATCTGATAGCTTGCATTGCTTTCTATCAGCTAGTAACACATTGTGAGCGCAAAGAGTTCCATGGAGGATCTATAACATAATGATAAAATTAAAATAGAAATAAATAAATGATCAAAATTCTAATTTACATTATTCACCTTTAATCTTCATAACCATCCTCACATAATACTGGCTTCCTCCTCTCCTATTCTTCCACTTTCTTAATTCTCATCCTTCTCACACTTATCCCCTGCCTCATGTTCTCACTCTCAACCACCCCCCCCCGCCTCTTCTTCTTTGATGCAAACGGCATCGAAACGGCATCCTTTTGACTATTTGCCAAGCCAAGTTAAGTTGACCGCCTTTATCTATTCATCTCCTTCTCATGCAGGCCGTCTTAATTTCTCGTTATCTTTCTTCTCTGTCCTCTCCCCCTCCTTTCCCATTTGCCTTTGTCCTTTCTCTTCTATAGCAGTTCATGAAATAATGTTACCTTCTTTGATGCAAGATACTGCATCCCTTTTGCAATTTGCAAAGCCAGGTTTAGTAGACTACCTTCATCGAAACGAACGCTCTTTGGTTTGAGATTGCCGTATGTGGGTTGGGATTGCACCCCTGAAGTCTGTAGATGGGTGAGTAGCGTACCCCCAGAGATGAACTCATACAGAATGCTCCCTGCATTATGGGAAATTCGTTCAATTGAAAGCAATAACGTATGAAACTGATATTCAATATTATGTTTTATTAGACATCATGCTATAGTGAAGGAAAAATCCACTACATTAATCATTAATTTTAATGGACTGTTGTTTAACTTTTAAACTGATCGCGAAAATTGCTCAAAATGTTAGGTACCTCTAGGTGAGCTATAGTGACTTTTGCAAACGTCGTTACAATTATTTAGGGGGGAAATGCTCATGTTTACATTAATATGTATTGTATAAGAAGACCAGAAGACCAACAACAAAAAATGTGTAATTGCTGGAGGAGGTGTTTTTACCTTGTTCTTGACAATATCCGAGGCACTTGACAACATTCGGGTGATCCGGTATCTCAGAAAGGACCTTGACAGCTCGAAGAACGTTCTTTGATTTGGTCACTTGATCTGAGAAAAGATAAATTGTATAAATAACTACCACATTTCCTTCCAATTTCGAAGGGAGTGGTGGGTTAAAGTCATTTGCAGAAGTCAATCATTCAGTAGTTAATAAGACCGAGGTAAACAGTGTAGACAATAGAAAACAGTACATTATACTTATATATTTATATATATGTGTGTGTGTGTGTGTGTGTGTGTTACTTTGTACGTTTGTTTTGGTCCTACTAAAATATAACTTTCTAGAGAGCTATCTTTGCTTATCAAAGATAACTCGACATCTCGTAAAGTTCCATCTTGTTTTAGGCTACATTGATATTCATTATAGCGATTTGCATTTCGGTCTTTTTTACTCCTTATTTTTGATAGGGAGTGGTTGGCAAAACCTCACCTGGAATATGCCTGATAGCGACGTCTACTTGACTTAGATTCGAGCGGAGTTCTCCCTTCCATACCCCGCCGAAGTCCCCCCGTCCGATTGAACCGAGTCTGGTGAAAAACGTCACGTTTTCAGGAGCAATGATGGATGAGTGGGATGGACCAAGTTTGAGAGATGTGTATGCTATAAAAACATAAATAAAATATTATCACAAAGCTTTCAATAATTGAAAGATCAAGTACAAGCAATCTTTCATACTCTAAAACAGGGATAAGGCTACCATTTGATAATCTTTTCTACACTTCGTTCAAATATAACACGAAAGTGAAAGAGTATTCACCATAAACGTATTTATAATTGTGTGCGTGTGTGTGTGGGAGGGCGAGGTGAATTTGCGATTTAATAAAGCGGCTGTTATTAGAGGTACGTTTTAAAACCCCTGTTAAATTAGTAGGCCTAGCAAAAATCTGATCAGGGAGAATGATTAATCGTTTAATGTTTACTGTAGAATATATACTTCTACTTAAATTAATCAAGTAATACCCCTGATAGTAACGATTTATTGTGCAGTTTGAGACATTTTTTTTTTTTTTTAGTACGATAGTATTTGTGTGGTTGTGGGAATTTTTCAACGTTTTTATGATAATTTACAAATCCGTTAATCTACCCTTTTTATTTTGTGGGTGATTTTTTACTTCGTGATTAATCTACGTGGTACTAACGTTTTCCTCGTTGTAAATTCTTGACTGATTTTACACATGTTCTCACCTTTATCTCCGTTCTGAATCATCTCATACGCCATGTTGTCGTTTGCCTCATGGGATGCATGTCTTCCTTCTCTGTTAAAAAAGCGATACTGAACAAATGACCTTTCTGCCCTAGCCCATAGCCATCTATTTACAGAGTTTGACCAAACCGTTTCGAGTTGGTCACAATATGGCGGCTACTGCTTTGTTGGGCAAGCACAAAACAAAAGAATATGCGCCATGTTGTGATCAAATGAAACCAAGTTGGCCAAACTCTTCTAATCAATGGCACTGCCCTAGCCTATTGTACAGCGCCATCTCAGAGCCATCTCATCGAACTAATTTTCAATTACTCGTATTATTGCAGTTTTGTTTTGTTTGTGTTATAGTACCTAGGAAACATTTTTGTTTTCTACATTACGAAATATGTCTTCATTCTGCTTTCAATCCCCTTAAATGTGGAGAGTTTCATACCAATACAAACTCAAGTTTTACTTTACTTTTTAACATATTTGACACGTAAACACATGAATAATGATATCATGCTTAACTTTTGAGGTTTCTCGTATTTCACTAAATCCGAATATTGGTGTGCATGAGAATGTGTGTGAGGGGAAGGGTGTTTGTATGAATATTTATCGATCGATATATATTCTTTTGAATATTTCAAACTGCTAAATACTAACCTAGAATCTGTTTTATGTGACTCTTCAAAACCTGTAAAAAATTTAAAAAAATTAGAGGAAGAAGCAATTATAGACATTTTTATATAATTTTCTTTGCACATAAGAGGTATATGCCACATTTATCAACAAGGAAGTAAAATTTAGCCTAAAGTAAATGGATCTCTATCCTGAGGAAATCCATTCAGGAAAGCGATAGATGTTATGATGTGCAAGAAAAAATACTTTCGCTATCAACTTCCAGTATTATGTTTCTTTAATCTCTTTAAGCAATACCAAGTCAATATGCTCATGCCCTTTGGTAAGGCATTTATCCTCATTACAAAGACCCTCAGAGAGGACTTACAGCCGTCATATTTTATACATACTTTCTAACAGTCAGTTAAAACAATCATGAAACAAACATTTACATAGCTTTTCTTCGTTCTGATTCCATATCTCAACTATATTCTAGTAGAGTTGATGAATATAATCACCTGGTCTGGTCTCATGTCTCCTCAACATTATGAATTGAATGATGTTGATGATGACAGAAGCCACTAACAAAGACCATCAGAGAGAACTTACGGCCGTCAGTCTTGCGGTTGATTATTTACAAGCATACACGAACTTGCTTAGCAATCAGGTAAAACAATCATGAAAGCAACATTTACATATATCACCTACTCTATTAGAATTGATGAATATAGTCACCTGGTCTGGTCTCATGTCTCCTCAACATGATGAATTGAATGATGTTGATGATGACAGAAGCCACTAACAGGATGGCTAAGACAGAAATACCTGCAAAAGCCCCAGGACTCAGACCAGTTGGCACACAGGTACATGGTGTGGGATCTGGATGGTGAGCAATGTTTCATACAAGATCTAAATACACAAGCTTCTAGATTAAATCATCAAACCTATGATTAGTTTTCTACAAATACTCGGCGTTGGTATCACACGTGCTTACGGGAAGATTGCTCGGGATCAGGGGCGTCGCTAGACCTTTTTCAGTAGGGGGGGGGGGGGGGCGTATAGAAGCCAACGATTACCGACAAAACTACCCACCAATTACCGAAAATATTAAAAGTCCCAATATCTACAAATTTAACCCTATAAACACGGGGCTGAAGGCTAAATTGTATTTCCTATGGACTATCCATAGAACTTGCGTATGGGCAAATTGTCATTTTCCTCGACGACATAAATATACGAATTATATCGTCAACTAGTCAGCATCATAGCTATATGTTTAAATGCAGGCGCGGAGCTAGGATCTTATTTTAGGAAGGGCTGTAGTGAGCAAGCGAAGCGCACTCATCGGGGGGATGTGTGGGTAATAGACCTCATCATTTCCGTTTAGGTTTAATAAAATTTGTAGTGGACTTATTAGGCTATCATTATTATTATTATTATTATTATTATTATTATTATTATTATTAACTTATCAGAGAAAGAAGACGATTCGTTGTACCGTTTTCGACTCTTAATAAGCCCTCATTGTCTTAATCCAGTTTCCCTCTTTTGCGTGAAGCGCGGAAGCTTTGACGTTTCCTTAAACTATTAGAGAAAGCAGACAATTCGTTGTACCGGTTTGGACTCTCATTAAGCCCTATTTATCTGAAATCTTACAAAAAGTTTCCCCCTCTCGCGTGAAGCGCGGAAGCTTTGACGTTTCCTTAGATTATTAAAGAAAGAAGACGATTGGTTGTACCGTTTTTTTACTCTTAATAAGCCCTAATTAACTAAATCCGGTCCCCCCCCCCCCATGAACGCGAAGCGCGGAAGCTTTGACGTTTCCTTAAATTAAAAGAGAAAACAGACGATTCTTTGTACCGTTTTCGACTCTATTAAGCCCTATTTGTCTGAATTCAGTTTCCCTCCTCCCGCGCGATTTGCGGAAGCTTTGACGTTTCCTTAAATTATTAAAGAAAGAAGACGATTCGTTGTACCGATGTTGGCTCTTTATCCTTGTTTGAATTTAGTTTCCCCGAAAATTTCAAACCTCTGATTTTCTTTAGCTGATATTATAGGAAAGTAAAAGTCACTCTCGAAATCGTCACAGGGGATAAAGAGTCACAGTTCGTAGGGAAAAAAACTTGTCGGCCGACCGACAATATACATCTCACCGACTTCAAACTTCTGCACTGATATAGTACACGAGGATCTAGCAAGAATACCGACACAGCTGACCCGACACAGCAACATATTTACCCGTGTCTTTCTTGCTCCCTCGACGAGACGACTCCACCCAACAGCCTCCTCTCTCTTTTACTCCCACTCCTCCTCTCTCAGGCTCTTACCTCCCCTCTCTCTCTTCTCTTTCATCCCCCGTTTTTTTGTTTGTTTCCCTTTTCTCTGTTTTCTTCTTTTTTTCCTTTTCTTTCTTTTCCTTTCTTTCCTCTTCTCCCTCTTTTTCCTTTTTCTCTTTCTTTCTTCTCTTTTCTTTCCTTTCTCTTCCTTTCTTTCCTTTCTTTTCCTTCCTTTCTTTTCTTTTCCTTTCCTTTTTTTCTTTTCCTTCCCTTTCCCTCTCTTTTTTCCCTCCCCCTTTTCTCTTTTTACCCGACGGTAGCGCAATTTTACCGATAATATCTTAACAGGTAGGGTGTCGCACCCCCCCCCATTCTTTTTTACCAAAAGAATAAGTTTACATACTTGATTAAAGCAAACCTGATTTGTTTTGCTACAGTAGTATATCAATCAGATATTTAATCAAATTAATCATCAAAATAAGGTATTAAGGGAAAATCCCAAATTAAATCATCCCCCTCAAAACAGGAACCTTCTCATGAAATTGAGTACAAAATGTATGTTTTTTTCACCTTCTATGAAGGTTTACTTCAGCCATAGCATACATTGGACTTTGGACTCTGACCTGCGTTTACAAATACATTTTAACAGGATAACAATTTGCATTGCTTGGATCAATACAAATCCATTGATATAGATCTTTCTGATATTTGTTTATCACATATCATAATTTATATTGGCATAGATTGTTACAATGGGGTTATTTAGGTGGTTCAAGGGCAAACATTACTTATAATGTTCAGATTGTACATCCAGTTTCAGTTTACACTCCATTCGTATTACTAAATGATAACGCAATTTTAAGCTTGCATCCTCGTTACATCTATATTCCACTTTCTATCTAAGATGGTTATATGAAGAGTGGATTGGTGTTTGATACAAAGTTTAGTCCTCTATGTATATAAATGATAAATATTTCTTGTTCTGTCTATTGTTTTAAGAAGTCAATAATATTACGAAATCCGCTTATATATCGACTAACGCAATATCCTACTTTTATGTGATTTGTTGCTACTACTAATAATTTTAAAAGATGATAATAATACAAATAGTAATAAGAAACCGTTCTTGTAGATTGATAAAAGAAAAGCAAGGAGAAAAAGTTGCTGAATCCCTTATACCTGTATAACATTTGAAAAAACGAGTGTTTTAAGGGCAGAATCAATTTTATCTGTTGTATAAATTGTTCTCAATAGAGTCAACGAGGAGCCTAGAAACGCGCAGTTCAAGGAACAAGATTCTATACTTCCTTGTAAATTGTTAGTTCTTGTTCGCCTATCCAACACACATAGAGAGATTTGACTGCCTTCTCTTACATGTACGATACATTTTAATAATAATAATAATAAATAATAAATTTTATTACGTCCCTATTTGTATTTCGTCACCTATACATAATGTCTAAGTCAAATCACAATCAAAAGTTTTTTTATATCACTGTATTGGTCAATATTGCATAGCAAACAGGAATATGTAAGAAAATAAGTTAATATATCTCGATCATAATAATATCTAAAGATTGATTTAAAATTATTGAAACAATATCTCTTACCTTCTTCTTTTTCTGTAGTAGTACGGCCAGTAGTGAATAATTCTGGTCATGTAAAACATACACAAAAAGAGTGATTTTAATGGCAATGTATTAAAATAGATGATGAGTAAGTTTTCAGCAAGAATAGAGTCAGCGAGGAGCATAGAAATGCACAGCTCAAGGGACAAGATTCTATACTTTCTTTTAAATTTTTGGTTTTTGTTCGCCTATCCAACACATAGAGAGATTTGACTGCCTTCTCTTACATGTACGGTACATTTTATTACGTCCCTATTTGTATTTCGTTACCTACATGTATATATAATTTCTAAGTCATATCACAATCAAAAGTCTTTTTATATCACTGTATTGGTCAATATTGCATAGCAAACAGGAATACGTGAGACAATAGTGCAATATCTCTCGATCATAATAATATCTAAAGATTGATTTAAAAACATTTACAAATATCTCTTACCTTCTTCTAATTCTGTAGTAGTAAGGCTAGTAGTGAATAATTCTGGTCATGTAAAACACACACAAAAATAGTGATTTTAATGGCAATGTTTTAAAAATAGATGATGAGTAAGTTTTCAGCAAAAATACAAACAAATAATCGAACAGTCAAACAAAACTAAAATGAACAAAAAAACTGTTTTCCAAATTTTCATTTTTTTTTGTTCGTTCTCCAAAGTTTGAATCATCTTTATATTATTGGTTTGATCGACATAATCATACAAATCATAATGGAGTACAACAATATTCATTACACACACTGAGTGATTTCACTCAAATGAAAGTTTGAATTGTTAGATCCTTCAATTTGATTATCCTGTTTGAGCAAAGTTGTGTCTCATCAGGAATTATAGAAAATATGAAAAGTAAAATAAAGAAAAATAACCCATACCACTGTTTGATTCTGTAGGTCTTGAAGTTGTTCCTGTGGTAAAGAGGGGAAAATTATGTTCAGTTATCTTAATAAATGTGAGTTAAAAAAATAGTTGATCACATTGAAAAAGATGACTTAATGTTTAATATCAAGAAGTGTAAGATCATGTTATTTGGGACAAGAAAACGAATCAAAAATCATAGTGTACGCTTGATTTACAGAGATAATGTTATAGAAGTTGTAAATGAATTCAAATATCTTGGTGTATTATTTGATAATTGTTTAAAGTGGAATATACATATATCGAAAACTGTCTCAAAAATATCTAGAACCATATCATGTATAAAACGAATGAAATATTATTTGCCGAAAAGAATTTTAAAATTGTTATATGATAGTTTAATATTGTCACATATTGACTACGGTATTGTTTTGTGGGGATGTTCAGCAAAGTGTCATTAGGAAAAGTTACAAAAGTTACAAAATCGTTATGCCCGTTTAATACTAAACGTAGATATTTGGACACCTCGTATTATATTATTATCATGTCTAAGATGGCAATCAGTTGTTCAGAGAGTGCAATACCAACTTAGAATATGGATGTATAAGGTGATAAATAATAAAATGCCGAAATATATTAAGGATATCGTGTGCTATCGACCGATAAACGTTTATACCAGATATGCAGCTACCTGTCCTCTATTCATTAAAAAACACAAAACCGAGTATTTCAAAAGATCTTTCTGTTATCAAGGCTCCGTTACATGGAATGCATTACCCCCTTCTTTACGTTTATTAAACTCACTGGATTCATTTAAAAAACATTGCAAACTCATTTCTCTCACTTAGTTTAAAAAAGTACTTACATGAATATTTTACCCCCCCCCCCCATTTTTTTCGATATTTTATCGTGTTTAATTTTTGTGTTCATTATAACTTATGTATGTTTATACGTTTTGTAAAAATGTTTTTGATTATGTTGATACAGGGCCCCTTGGTCGAGCAGTTTTTATAACTGAAAGGGCTACCCTGTCAAAATAAAACGACAAATAAATAAATAAATATTTTACTTGCAACAGCTGTTTTCAATTGTATACAAATTGAACACACATATAATCCTATCGTTATTTCTCCTCCTTAAGGGAAATCTTGCCTCACAACCCTGCCCCCGAAAGATATTATCCAGACTACGCCACTGAGACATTAAGTAGACCAAGCAGAACCAGTATCATAGTTATTTAAGGACTGACTTTATTTGCTTTTTCAGAAACTAGTAATTGTTTACACGACTATTTTTTTGTAGAAAGTAACTTTCAGTAGGACTTAGGGACTTACGAATTATATAGCGGGTTTGAGCCGTACCATGAGCCTAGTTACCGCCCGGGAGGGATGAGGGGGGGGGGCACTTTAAAATTGTGTTTTGTTTGGGGGATAGGGGGCTTGATTACTTTCGTACCTGCGCCTACGCAGCAGCCGTGGGGTGTCCCCTATCCATTATGTCGCTTTCTTATTATAATTTTTTTAATTGATTATTTGATTTTCATTTTTTTTTTTATGAATAGCGACCCTCTTTGCGTAATATGAATAGCGACCCTCTTTTCGTATTATGAATAGCGATCTTCATTTCGTATTATGAATAGCGACCCTAAATTTCGTATTATAAATTATTACACTCGTTTCGTGTTATGAATAGCGACCCTTTTCTCCTATTATGAATAGCAACCCTCCTTTTCTATTATGAATAGCGACACTCTCCTTCGATTGTGAATAATGACCCTTATGAATGGCGACCCTCATTCTGCATTACGAATGGCGACCCTCTTGTCGTATTACGAATAGCAATACTCTTCTCGTATTATGAATAGCGACCCCTTCTACTGTTGTAAATAGCGACCCTCTTCTCGTATTATGAATAGCGACCCTTTTTTCGTGTTATGAATAGCGACCTTGTTCTCGTATTATGTATAGGGACCCTTATGAATAACGACCCCACTTTTGTATTATGAACAGTGAGCTCTTCTTTGATTATGAATAGCGGTCCTTACGAAAAATGACCCTTATGAATAATGACCCTTTTCTCAAATTATGAATAGCGGTCCATGTGAATAGCGGTCCTTACGAACAGCGAGGTTACCACGGATGAATGATTATTAGAAGAAATACTGACATTAGGTTCATGCACATAAAAAAGGGGTATATACATGTAATTACATGTGTGTCATAAGGATGACAAAGGAAATGATGAAAACAGAAAATGCTGAAATAAAAGAGTACAGGAGATACCAATGAGAGGGAATTTATGAAATATAAATAAATCATGTCAGGCGAAAATACATCGACTAACATTATTTAAATTCGAATTATAGAAATAATATATAAATTCACAGGAAAATGGTTACAATTCAGGAATTTGCTTAAATAAAAGGATATTTGTATGTATTTTTTCCCAAATCATTAGCTGTGGTCACAACAAAGTGATTGCATAGCCCAATAATCAAACGATAATATGTGTATTTTGTATTGTTTTTCCATACTTTTTCCTTGAATATCAGACAAACATTATTTAAAATATGTATGTCTTCTGTTAAAACGACAGTTCAACAAAAATTTGTATCTTGAGTTTTCAATTTTATTTATATTATAAATGTAAATTACCATGAATATATTATGTTTGTTAATTTATTGCAAATGAAAATCAATATAATTCCTGTGGAGGGAAAAAGTATGGAACACTTGAAAAATTAATATTATATTAAAGCTAAGAATTTAAATACAAACGCAATGTTTGATTAAACAAATTCACTGCCTATTTTAATCTATATTAGTTATAAATTTAGTATAATTTGTTGGTAACTGGCAAAAAGCATTTGTGTTGATCGTAACGCTCACAAGTATTTGTTTTATAATGATAATAAATGAATTAAATGAATGATGATAGAACGGAAGAACAAAACGATTGACATACCGGTCGTTGGAGGAGGGGTGGTTGTTACTGTTTATGGTATGGGAAAGGAGCAAAAAGAAAATAAAACAAATAAAACAGGGAATGTTAGATTAGCTGTTTGCATGACACATGCAAAATCTTACCCGAGAAAATATGAAGTTATGTTCATGTACATTGGTGTATGTCTGAAAATATTGAACTGAGTTGTGCTACATTTGTGTGCATTACGTTTTCTACCTTTGTATCTACACTCAGAAAAAAATAGAAAGAAGTAGAATAAAAAGAATGAAATTTGAAACAAAGGATAAATATTCAGGGCTTCTAATCCATACATTTTTGACAACTGTGATGTATATTTCGAGAGCTTATTCACTCTCCACTCCTTTGTGTTTTATTAACATGTCAATTGAGCAGTACAGTTGTGTACAACACCCAACACTTTCCACACACGTTTCAGAATATTTTACGTCTGAAGCTCAAATTAACAAAATACAGGAATGGCTGAGGATCTCTTTGAAAGCGCTCATTCGGCTGTATGGTTGCCAAAACAAATTCTGTTAAGAGCAGTCAAAACTCGAACGCGAATTTACTGTTATTGACCACCAATGATCTGGGCCTTGCATTATGAAGACTTACAATTAATTCAAATCAATCGCAACTTTAAATTAATCGCAACTGAGTTTTCTCGTTTGAAATGAGAAATGGAAAATTGTTTAATATGGTGTAAACCAAAAAGCCATGCATTTGGCAAACCACAGAAGACCGAACCAACCTGTGAAACATGTCAACACCAGACAAATTAGCAGGAAAGCAAACTCAACAGTGTCATATTTTTTTTATTCCGTACAATTTGTGATAGTAGATACACGTACATATTCTGCTGCTCGTTCAGACATGAACATGAGTCGGCAAAAATGTTGAAATAAAAAGAGTACAGAAGATACCAATGAGAGGGAATTCATAAAATTTAAATAAATCATGTCAGACGAAAATACATCGACTAATATTATTCAAATTCGAATTATAGAAATAATAAATAAATTCACAAGAAAATAGTTTCAATTCAGGAATTTGTTCAAACAAGAGGATATTTGTGTGTATTTTTTCCCAAAACATTAGCAGTGGTCACAACAAAGTGATTGTAGAGCCCAATAATTAAACGATAATATGTGTCTTTTGTATCGATTTTCCTTACTTTTTCCATGAATATCAGAAATACATTATTTAAAATATGTATGTCTTCTGTTAACACGACAGTTCAACAAATATTTGTATCTTGAGTATTCAATTTTATTTATATCATAAATGTAAATTACCATGGATATATTATGTTTGTTAATTTATTGCAAATGAAAATCAATAAAATCCCTGTGGAGGGAAAAGGTATGGAACACTTGAAAAATTAATATTACATAACAGCTAAGAATTTAGATACAAACGCAATGTTTGATTAAACAAATTCACTACCTATTTGAATCTAAATTAGTTATAAATTTAGTATAATTTGTTGGTAACTGGCGATAAGCATTTGTGTGGATTTTAACGCTCACAAGAATTTGTTTTATAATGATAATAAAGGAATTAAATGAATGATGATAGAACGGAAGAACAAAACGATTGACATACCGGTCGTGGGAGGAGGAATGGTTGTCGGAATGGTTGATCCTGTTCATGGTATGGGAAAAGAGCAAACAAAAAATGAAACAAGTAATAAAGGGGATGTTACATTAGCTGTGTGCATGACACATGCAATATCTTACCCGAGAAAATATGAACTTAAGTTCATGTTCATTAATGTATGTCTGAAACTATTTTACTGAGTTGTGCTACATTTGTGTGCATCACGTTTTCTACCTTTGTATCCACACTCAGAAAAAATAGAAAGAAGTAGAATAAAAAAGAATAAAATTTGAAACAAATAATAAATATTCAGGGCTACTAATCCATACATTTTTGACAACTGTGATGTATATTTCGAGAGCTTATTCACTCTCCACTCCTTTGAAATTTTTTTACATGTCAATTTAGCAGTACAGTTGTGTACAACACCTGACACTTCTCACACACGTTTCAGAACATTTCACGTCTGAAGCTCAAATAAACAAAATACAGGAATGGCTGAGGATTCCTTTGAAAGCGCTCATTCGGCTGTGTGGTTGCCAAAACAAATTCTGTCAAGATCAGTCGGAACTCGAATGCGAATTTACTGTTATTGACCATCAATGATCTGACCCTGTGTTATGGACTTGCAATTAATTCAAATCAATCGCAACTTTAAATTAATCGCAACTGAGTTTTCTCGTTTGAAATGAGAAATGGAAAATTGTTTAATATGGTGTTAACCGAAAGGCCATGCATTTGGCAAACCACAGAAGACCGAACCAACCTGTGAAACATGTCAACACCAGACAAATTAGCAGGAAAGCAAACTCAACAGTGTCATATTTTTTTTATTCCGTACAATTTGTGATAGTAGATACATGTACATATTCTGCTGCTCGTTCAGACATGAACATGAGTCGGCAAAACCGTTGATGTATCTTATAACATATAGCTCCGTGAATACGAGTAAGTCCTTTTGCGTGCAGTTGCCAGTCACTTACACCTAATAAAACTACAGCAGCTATGTTGCAGGGGTTTAACATGGCACATTTTTAGCCTGAGCGTTGAAGCGTACTCAGTAAAGATCATGGTAAATTTGTAGACAGCTTTTTTGTAACGATTTCCTCGTTACCGCTCTCAATCTTGTCCTTTCTCTCTGCTGCCCATCTAATCAGTTCATCTTCATCTTTCTCTTGCACGTATCCATATCATTTCAGTCTGCTCTCTCTCTCTCTCTCTAATCTTCTCCCTTATCACAGTCACCTTTACTTCCTTTCGCACCTCATCAGTTTGCCTCCTCTCCTCGACTGAGCATTACATAACACAAACTTCTTTTCCAGATTTACACTATGAAAAACTTGAGAAAAGATAACTAGGGAGGCTATGAAGACCTAGAGAAAATCTTTTCAAAAAGGTGCTAAATTTGCTAAATTTTGGCAAAAACGGGAAATTACGTGGAATTACTGGGAAATACTAAATTTTTAACAATATAACTTTAAAATGTTTAGATTATGGAGCAAATATCAATACTATAAAAAAAAAAAAACAATGAAAAGGTGACTTTAGTCATGAAAGGGGGTCATACAGCTGCTTGAAACGATAAATGGGCACGCTATGGCTTTCAAACTACCTGTACATGGATACACCACCTTTGAAGTAGTAAGTAGGAAATACATCTGTGTTGTGTTAAGTCGATTCAATTCAGCAAATCCCCCAAGATAAACGTTGGACTGCATTGGAATTATTATACAACACATAGAGTATACACATCCTGACAATAGGCCTACACACACTTGTATTTCATCTAACCATTAATACATTTCAGAATGTGAGTTGTCAGTTTTCAAAGTCGTCTGCATTATAATATGTATGCTTGTTAGATTTTACAAAATAGAAGTCGTTTTGAAGCAGTTTTGTACACTGCAAAGGTCTATGACAATTGGTCTTTTAGTAATGATTACATCCCAATAAATTTTAAAGCCCACCATTATCTCATCAAATTGTTTGTGATCACTTGTTCGTTTCTACATGTACTGATTATTCGGAAATGGAGATAGAATGCATCAATGTGATACAACGAAATCACATCATTTCAATATTCAAATTTCCCTTCAACAAAATACCACTCAAAATGGGCATGTACCGCACATGTACTTGCGTTAATTGGTGTTATATATTTGTACGTCCTTTTTCATTTCATTTATTTATCTAAACACGGTAACTCTCTCAGCCTAGACGGCTGTTTTTCAGAAATTCCTACTTAAGGACGATAGGACATTACAATTTTTAGCTCTAATTTATATGTTGGATAGGATAATCAATTTTTTTTTTTCTTACCCACGGAACTCTCATCAGCATTAATGCTGTTATTCGGGAGGGCCTATAAAAGTCGTCCTATATAGGGTGGTTGTCCTAGGGGGTAGTTGTTCTAGGGGGTAGTTGTCCTAGAAATCAATTTAACACACCAAAGTTAACGACTCCTTTACACACGAAGCATCAATAGGTCAAACACACTTCAATGAACTTCACCAATAAATGCCCAAACATGTACACATTTTTTTCACAATGCTTCATTAGGAAGAGAACTAAGACTTCATCCAAATTTGAACAGAACATCACACTTTTTATCGGAATATGAACATTGATCAAATTGAGATTTTTATGTTTTTCACCCCTCCCCCTCCCCCAGGTTCATACCAACCACAACTTGGCATTTAACCGAACACAGCAATAATAAGAGAAAAGATGTGCAAAAAACGCTCATCTCTCACATCACAGACATACATGTACAAATAATAAAGCAAAATTACATGTACTTACTGGTTGGGTCATATGTTAATGCTTCACTTAGTGTTGTATTTCCAAGGTAATTGCCAGCCATACACGTATACTGTGTACCCGCCTCAGGATCTGAAACAGGGACTTCGTTATCCCCTTCCAAAGATTCATGTATCAGTGTGCCATTGGAGAATATGTAGTAGTTTCTCATGGCTGGGCTAGGTTGATTTTGGGCGTTACATGACACTGTGATGCTTGTTCCCTAGGTTGCATAATATGCAGTGACAGTGGTACCTTCAGCAGATGGGGAGGCTGGGTATGTAAAAGAAAAATGAGGAAAATCACATTCATCTAAAGCTATTTGTACTTATGAAAGAAAATTTGACAATTTCACCTCAACGGAGGCATAAAGTCTCTGCTGCAAATAATTGTAGGTTGAATTGAATATGTATTTCCAATCTGATCTTTCAGTGTCACGTTCACATGTCCAGATTGTCCAAGCTTTTCTACATTAAATGTTGCCTTGCACTATGGTTTAAAATAACTATTATTGCCAAGACGAACGGGTTGAATTAAATATATTACCGTCCACCCTAAGCCTGCTACCTAATAAAAACGTGATTAACTAATTAAAAGGAGGTTTGGGGCTATAATCATTCAAAACTACGGACCAAGTTATTTTGCACAAATTCTTAACGGAATGTCTTTTATCCACACGGTATGTTATCCAAGTTAAAAAAATATAGTTGCTATACTCATTCAAATCTAAATATTAAGTTTATGTACTTCTGAAAATATCAGGAAATATCATTTTCATCCAAACGGTTTATTTTCCAATATAGAACCATTGGTCTGCTGACCGTACTGAAGGTAAACAAGGTAAACATGTAAACAAATGTGAACTACGATAATATCTGCCTTCTTGAATCCAAAGTTCAAATCAAACTTACTATGAATGTTTAAATCTTCAGATTCCTGTCCATTCAGCTCTGTAAGCATATCATGCCCAGAGACTTGACAAACCAAGGTGTGTCCATAGTTCTCTAGAGTTGCAGGAAATGTGAACACGCTCTTTTTGTTAGATAAAGGTGCTTCAGCTTCTGGGTTCGTTTCCACTATCGTGTTCCCATTGCCATCAGTCTGTGTACCTCCATCGAAGGTCCATGTAATAGTCTCCTGTGGCTCGCCTCCAACAGCATCACATGCTGCTACATACATATCCTCATTGTATGTCACGGTACTAGTCAGAGTCAATGTCACAGTTGATGCAACTACAAGCAGGAAAAACAATGGCAGAAGTCTTAATCAGCTTTATATTAGCCTTTATTTTCATCAGACACATTATAAAAGGTATCTCAAGTAGTATAAAATGCCAAAGAACGAGTCCTGATTCAGAATACCTGTTACGTGAAACATCAATGTAAGTCTATCACCTACAGGTACACAGCGGTGTAGAATGGGTCAAGCCATGGATGAAAAGTATTGCTATCAGAATCATGTTACCATGGTCTTTACTATCTCTAAAGATATGCAATTTAATTTCGTTTCATGTATGAAAGCCTATTATACCTTGATACTCTATACACAATTCATAAAATTCATGCATTGTACTAACCTTCTATCACCAGGTCTAGAGTATTGCCATTGGAGTCTGTCGGAATAAGACATCTATACTCCCCATCATCCTCTACTTCTGCACTCTCAATGGTCATCACAGATTGAGTCGATGATAATGACGTCACCTTAAAGTTAAGGTACTTATCATCAGTACTGAAACGGTCTGATCCTAAATAGATAGTTTGAGTAGGACTTGTACTATCCTCAATCCACTGAATCACGCTCGCTGTTCCACCGTTCACAGTACATGTGAGAAGTACATTAGTACCAGCTGCCGCTCTGGAAGGACCTGACACAGTTACCGTTTGACCACTGGTTCCTGGGGTGAAGGGAAAAATTAAGGTTTCCAAAGTTGTTGTAACACAAAATGTGCACATGAACTTGCAGATGTAACAAGACGGAGAAAATAAAAGAAATTAATAGTTGAACAGTTTGACCTTGTACTATACTGGTTTCTGGAAAAAGACACAAAACTCTTAAAACAATCAAGAAAATAGCACCTAAATGTCACTCTTATCTTTAAATTCTCCTATTTTTTTTTCTTTTTTTTTTCTCAAGATTTAAAGATGTAATCAAAATCTTGTCAAAATTAAAAAAATCTTTGTTCATTATTTTGGTGTGTGCCTGAGTGCGATTCTTAAAAAAAACTATTATTTAGCTTAAATAATGTAAATGTGAGCTTTGAGGATGTGTAAAAAAGGTAGTCAATTTAAATTTAACTATTTCGCACGTGAAATAATGCATAAACAGACATAAAATCTGATCTAATTTAAATGATCTGTTTATTTTGAAAATAAATCCTGCTTAAAAAATTACGAGGTTTTAACAATATAGAGGGAAAAGAACTGTTGAAGACTGAAAACATATATTGTAATATAAAATGCTAAGCATTTTACAATCATATTGCTAGCAAGGCCACCAGCCGACGAGTAGACCTTGTCATTTATATCTGGGTGATGTCAGGTAAATTCGTATATAGAGCACTCCGGAGTTTGTATCTGCATCTGGAATATTGTTGAATCAATCTACTCTCGCAATTGAAATTTGAATAAAAAGATATATTTATTTGGAAACTTTTAATGTCATGTATCAAAGCAAAGCTTCATATTTTAATGAGAGGTTAAGAAAAAAATGTAATCGAAAACATAATTTCATTATAGTTATCAATCAATTAGCAAGTATAGATCTAATGCTCCAGTATTTTATGTGAAAGCGCTGAACTGTTTGAATATGCATGGATATTCAGATTGCATTATGGCAATATTGATTAGCACTGTCTTATAGACATTGCAGTTTATGTTCAATCTTCTGCTTTAACGTCATCAATGAAACTTCGAAAACGGTCATTATAATTACAATTTCGACCTTTCAATGCGGGCTAAACAGACATTTATTTTATGCATTTTGTCCATAATATATGATTATAAAAGAGAACTCCGGAGTATTTAGGTTTCGAAGCGACAGCGTTCAGTTCATATTAACAACCTCTTCATCATACCCTCTGTACACACTAATAAATAAGGGTGCTATTGGGGTACAGATTTGCATCCATCTACGCGTATTTGGCATATGGTGCTGCTATTGTAGCAGAAATGTACCTTTATTTCTTAATGTATACGTAATATCAAATTAGTATTAAAAAATAGATAAATTAAAAACTACTTACCATGAACAAGCAGAAGGACAGTAAAAGCCTGTAAAGCATTCAAACCATCCATGCTAAACAGTTCGATTGCCGGTATCTCCTTGCTGATTCTTAAGGAGAGCTTCAGTTGAATTTGTCTGGCTTCATATCATTTCCAAATTTATTTTGTAGTATAGATCTTGGTTGAAAAGTAAGAATGTAAATGAAATAGATGAACTTCATTCAAAATCTATAGACCGATTCACTAATTTCAAGCTTACATCTTGAAGACAATTCAAGAAATTGCCAGAGGCTTGCCAGACATAACAACAATTAATGTATGGAAAGTTGATTCCACCTATAGATATGAAATTATGTAAAGCAGGGGAATCAAACATTATCCAGGGGTTTTAAAGACAAAACGAGGAGGAGTACAAGAAAACTACTGAGAAAATTATGCAATTTTGAAAACTGAGCGGAAAACTATGACAATCACTGGAGAATTTAGTAATTAATTCATAGGTCTGTAATGACAATATCTTATGTTCAACCCCTTATCCGTTGTAATTTATTTATCATTATTCTTGGTTGTGGTGTTGGTGGTGGCACTCTATTATGCCCCCCCCCCCTTCTGATATGTCCGATATAGTTATCGGCACATTTTCAGCACGTCGTGGGGTTTCAGTCAGTCCGCAGCTCGTGAAAAAACGCCTATTTTATGAAATTCGAATTCACTTCCGAGACGTGTTTGAATAATGAGTAAGAAAGTTATGGCAGAAAATTGCCAAAGTGTTACCGTGTACAGACGGAATTTTTTGTCACAAATGAAAAGAAACGGAAAGGATTGCCAAGGTCGAGCGTTTACTTCCCCTTACCAGAAGAGTATGTTTATTTACCACTCACAAAGGCACTCAATTGTATTGTCCCTGTTCTTTGGGAGTTCATGCTTAATTTTGTTAGACAAGTGAACGTATGGCGCGTGCTTGTATATTCTTAATATGTTTGTACATGTATTAGTACAATTATAGATTAAAGTGCAATCAGAATGACGAAGTGCAAGCAGAATTTAAGAATTTACCAAAAGAAATGTTATATGCATCGTATATTTAAAATGCAATTAATACATTTTTACAATCTTATATTTGCCATCTAGAGTGCAATTACACTAACATAGTAGAGATACCATAAATACAAGGTAATGAGAAAAGCGGCCACACTCACCTTTACAGCTACCTTCAAGATTCCATGCACATGGTACTAATGTAAAAGGAGAGCTTATTTTTGGTAATAATCAAAACAGTAAATCAAAGGTCACAATTGATATGAACGATTACATAAATTGAACCCCGCATGCTGTGTGAGGGCGTATTGCAGACAAGTTCTAATCCGTTTTTGTTTCGTCAACGTATAATATTCCACAGGATAGGCTATACATCAACTTAAATGGCATTATGACATTATACGGAGTCATATTAATGGGTTTAATGTTTGTAAATTATCACGTCTCACTTTTGCAATCCATAATTATCATCATGAAATCATCATATTTAATTGAATTACTATATTTCAGGAAGACAAATATTTGTTTTGTAAACAGTTGGAGTAGATCGAACTCAAGACCTGTCATAATAGTCATAAGGCTTCGGAAAGAGAGGTAGAGGGGCCGATTCGGAGTTCGTACCCCCCCCCCCTTCTAATTCAAGATTTTTTAAACTTTTTTTTTTTAGGGGGGGGGGGGGAGTCGCCATAGAAAAAGAAGTTACATGTCCCTATTTAGCATTAGACCGATATATAATAATTTGTTTAGTGCTCCAAATATAATTTTTTTTTTTCATTTCAAAATCAAAAACTTTCTCGCTCGGTCACTACGCTCCGTCGATTATCCATAGACGCAGTATTTCTTAACACTGTGAACAACTCTGTCGACACGTTAGAGAAAAGAAAAAGAAATGTTCGCAAACTATAACATTAACTGAAGCCATATCCGGTAATTAGAGATTCATTCAGGAAAAAAATGTTTACATTTTGTTTAAATTCGAATTTGAAGCGTGATATCCTTATTTTTTTTTAAATAGGAGGGTTTTTTAAAGAGAGCTCCACAATTGTATACCATTAAAATAAATGATTTGCCGATAAAATAAATGATTTGCCGGCATATCTCTTAGACGTCCCTACTCCCTACGCCAATGTTTATTTATATTGATATTGTTTGATTTAAATTGGTTGATTCACAAATATATATACGAGGTAAAATATATACATGCTTAAACAGTATCCTAAATGTTTTTTTAATATAGTAAAAATGCGCTACCTCCCCAAGTTTCGTCTCTCTCTCTCTCTCTCTCTCTCTCGTATTTCAGAATTCCTGTTTTTGTTAGTTTGTAGTGTTGTGGGGCGAGGGGAAATGGGGGAGCGGAAAGAGAGGATATGCAGACACTTCACTCGTGCTATATCAAGTTATTCATTTAACCAAAATAATCGTAACTAGATATTTTCAGACTGGGGCCTATTGACATTAAAGACCAACTTTCGTTTTTAACATTTAGGCGCCAACATATTTGTTTTAATATGGCCCAATGCAAGTGTAACATAACGTGAGCATATTTGTTACGTTCTTTAATAAAAGAGAAAACACAATTACAGTGAAGAACCTTGGTTATTTTTTAGAACAGACAAATGAAACTAAATCTGAATTATGCGCACATTTGTTTTACTCTAAATGTGCCAAATACGTTTTGCATCAGCAATATTTCATATATTATAACAATATTTTTTGACCTTAAGAACTCGTTAGAGAATTAGACTTTTAATATGCCTAGTCATGATATCATGATCTTTTGACAGATCATCGTCAGTTTGATTTAAATTATCAGATTCAAAAATAAATTAAAAATTTAATAGTAGTACTTCACATAAATACATTATGGGAAAGAAGCAGTAGGCCTATCAAATAAATTCAATATTGTGTCAAATTTTCTTTGTCAAAAGTGAATAAATGAGTTTTATAAAACAAAAAACTGTGGAAAACCTATGAATTAATTCAGTTTCTTATGTTTAATATACACGAAAAAGAAGATGTTATTCTATTAACATATTCGACATTTATTTAAAAGAAATATTATGGAGGGCAAATGTTGAAAAGTATCACCTCTGGAAGAAAAAAAATATGTTTAAAAAAGTATAAGTAATTTAGTGATGTAAGTAAATTTCATTTGTTTTTGTTTGTAATCAGTATAATCATGTTTTTTATGTCAGTATTTTTCAATTGATAAATGATGGACAAAAAAACTGATTTTTTTTTTAGCCTTTAATTATAGTATGCTTAAACATAGAGGTTCGCGATTAACATGAAAGTGATTGCATAAAAAAACATTGAAAAACATTGAAAGGATTATATTTGCCTTATTGGAGGACTTATTTCATATTCAAATCTTACACATCACTAGAAGAACAATATTAAACAAATAACACAAAAGGTAAATACAACATCAACTTTAACTTACACATATCAGTCAAATTATCAAACGAAGTTCAACCATTTCTTTTGATAAGTCATACATGTATTTCCCTTTGTTTGTATACTTTCCTTTCCGCTACATTATATTTCTATGCTTTCTCTGATTTCTCTTTTAAACACATTTTTCAATACAGAATCTCTTTGACCATTCCAGTTTTGTTGAGTTGTAAAATAACTGTATGTACACTCCAGAACGTTATGACCAGCAATAAATTATACTAGCTATTCATTTCTATATTTAGTCATTGCTGAGCTATATACTTTAACAACTTGCATAGCTCGTGGATCCATTCTGTATAAATGGTATGTACAAATTTAAAAAAAAGTGATTCCTTCACATGAAATTTTTTGACAAGTAATCGACGTACTGCATAGAAAACATCGTGAAGCCATACCGTTGCATTTTACCATCGAAAATGTATTGACATAACCTTATATACAGTGTCCTTCATATTTATAATCAACACACACACGTACACGCGTGCACCCGCACACATACACATGTATGATGGGGTGACCAAAGTTCGTGGAGATTTTACAAATATTAGGAAATGTGCTATTCGATCCATGATTTCTCATATTCTACTCTAATTTATTTAGTTAAATTATTACCGAATGGCCATCGAAGTTTTTTACTACAAATGTGTTCAACTAGAAAATTTATCATCAAGGAATCCTGGAGATTTCGCGATCTCAAAATTCGATGTCTGATTGGAGTGCGCTGAAACTCAATAAAGAGTCATTAACAAAAACAAGACCTTAATAATAGTTTAGTTTTTAAAAAGCTATGCATCGCAGCCCGGGGCTGAATTGTACAATAAAATACAAAAGTATTTGCATGGTAAAAAGGGACTGAGTGGAATCATAAAAATACAAGTACACAATCTTTATGCAATTGTATATAACTCATGGGGGTTTAACACGTCAGAGTCTATTATTAAATGAAAAGTATTATTTACATGTATAGATGACGGTTCAGAGAGGGAGATATATTGAGACAGAGAGAGGGAGAAAGGCAAAGGGGGGAAACAGAGCGCAAGAGAAAGAGACAGAGAGAGCGATAGGGAGAGAGAGAGAGAGCGAAAGAGATATGAATTGTTTGAGAGGGGGAAAGAAAAGGAGACACAGAGGAAAAGAGAGAGAGAGGAGAGAGAGAGCGAGAGAGGAGAGAGACATACAGAGCGGAAGGGTGATGAAAGAAGGAGAAGAAAGGGAATAGGTGGTCATCTACATACAATAATGCTATGTAATGACACTTACATTGGTAAACCTTGAGATTGTACTGATGAATATATGAGATCATAATTTCATTTTTCGGTTAATAGCTCCACCTTTAGATATTTTAAATATTACTTCTTTTAATTTTTATTCTTCTTTTATTTCTACCAAATGACCTTGAACAAAAATATAAGAAATATACATATACTGCATGCATATTTAATACATGTATTTCCGATATCCTGATTCAGCACTCTTGGCCAAATTTAACGCAAGCTAGTCCCCATAATGCTACTGTAGCTTAGTTGGCTCGGATGCGACCATCGTACAGCGTAAAAGATGTAGCTGCATTGTAGTATGGCTGCATAATCCGAACAAGGCTTATTTTCACATGTCCAGTGTAGACGCATACAATCCTTCATCCAAGTCATTGAGAGACAGGTAATTCTGCGAAAATCAAAAGAAAAGAAGGAACAAAAGTTGCAAAGATAATTATTAGGTTCAGGGCTAGAATTTTGTTCATGATACCTGTTGAACAGAACCGCGTTTAAAAGTCGGAATAATACTAACGGGTACGTAATAAGGAAACTAAATTTTGCATTAGACAAGTTAGAAGAGGGTAATTTAAGTATATCTTACATGAGTCTTTTCTAGAATCCTTTCCAAATTCTTGAGGATCTGATCAAAGTTACTCCGATTTGTAGCTTCCTTCTCCCAACAACCAGTCATTACCGCATACCTGAAAGATAAAAAAGAGACGATCCTTATTTAATAGAAATCTAATAGAACTACCTAAATGAATAATACAAAGACAAGTTCAAAGTTCGTATGCAACAGCAGTTTCGTTAGCATGGTTTCTTTATTTCATGTGCGAGCCCACTCCATGCACTCCGAGTCTTTTCACTCCAACGGGAGTGTTGAGACGTATTATTTTCAGATTAAGATTCAGATTCAAAGATAAGAGAGCAGAATCAAGTTCCATCATGTAACTTATTGTTGAGAAACATATCCGCATATGATAATCAACATAATTATGAAATTTAACAAGTTATTATAGCATCGAGTAAGTCAAGTAAATTATAACATTAACGAAACAATCTGTATTCGACAAAGTAAAGACTGATAGAAAGAGTGTGATTTACACTTCTTGTCCACAATGGCGAGGGCGTGGCATCTGGTAACCATTGGCAACTTCCTTTTGGACAGTGTCAAAGGTCATTTTAGGGTATGGCCTCGCACCTTTAAGAATCAAAGAAATATAACATTAAAACATTTATTAGCAATATACAAATAATTGACATGTAAAGCTATGGAGAAAAATTATATTGATCATATAATGTATATACAATTTTCCTCAACCCTTCATAGTACAAGCGGAATTAAGTGCAAATTGTTAGACTAACTGTCATTCATATCTGGGACATGTATTTGAATACGAATAATGCAATAGATTAAAAGACGCTAATATTATTGGTTAGTCATAAAGAGTGGAAAAAGTGGCTTGAATTCTTCGACTCTAAAATGCATCAAACAAGAATAAGTCGAGGTATATTTTGATTATTTAAGTGCAATTATTTATTTCACTTTTCTTCATAACACCATATGATACATGTGAAGTGGGGGAGTTCGTGGTATAGTGTCTCATTCTATTGACTCTAAATCCGAGGTTTAAAGGTTCGAATCCCAACTCGGCACTTACTTCCTTTGGCAAGATATTAATCAATTTTTACCACTTTCCATCCACTCCACTCCACATGGCAATAATATTGCAAGGGTAATAATAATTGCAGGGCCCTGATGAAGAACAGCTGTAACGTTTAAAAGGCTTCTTATGTGAATGACTTCAAGGTCTTTAAGATGGTACACACAATTATATGCGATATAAACATTATTTTTTCACCTAATGTCACAATTTCCCACAAGACGATACCAAAAGACCAGCTATCTCCTTCTGTTGATTGTTCACCAGTAACCATGGTTTCAGGCGAACTCCATCTTGTTGGTTTCTGAGATGTTGGAAAGTATTACAAAAAGGGTTTAAAATTGTATTCACTTTTAAGTTAGAGTTAATAATAATTTATTCATGGCTTAAAACGAACCGTGATTAGCAGACAATGGCTTAATTGTTTACAATTTACAAGCAGCTTTTAAAATACATCAGAAACAATATTGCATATGCCAAAAATGAAACAAACACCACGGTAAATAAAATTGCTGATAATCAGGGTGTATAAATATACCATTATAGGTTAACAATTTAATGGGGAAATTACTTACGCGATAAATCATTAAACACATAATTCAATGTTGACGTTTTAGTAGTTTCAAGATTTTCCAATATGTTCTGTCGATTAAATCATTATTAAAGATGTGCCATCCATATCTATGCTGATGATAATTATAATCATTAAATAAGGTGATAATACTCACACCTCTGCCGCTAAACAGTGATGAAGATAGTCCATAATCTGATAGCTTGCATTGCTTTCTATCAGCTAGTAACACATTGTGAGCGCAGAGAGTTCCATGGATGATCTTTAAGAAATAAAACAAAAACATAATGATGAAAATAAAAAATTTTAAAAAATAAATAAAAACTACAATTACAAAATCTGGATGTTATTTATTCACCTTTGATCATCACAACCATCCTCATACCATACTGGCTTACTCTCCTTCTATTCTTATCATGTCTTCCACTTTTGTTAATTCTCATCCTTTTCGCACTTATCCCCGGCCTCAATGTTCTCACTCTCAACCACTCCTCCCCCTCCCCTACCCATCTCCTCTTCTTTGATGCATACGGCATCTAGACGACATCCCGTTGACTATTTGCCAAGCCAAGTTGAGTAGACTGCCTTTATCTATTTATCTCCTTCTCATGCAGGCCTACTTAATTTATCGTTATTTTTCTCCTCTGACTTTTCCCTTTCCCTTCCCCATTTTCCTTTGTTAATTCTCTTCTATTGCAAATCATGAAATAATGTTACCTTCTTTGATGCAAGATACTGCATCCCTTTTGCAATTTGCCAAGCCAGGTTGAGTAGACTACCTTCATCGATACGAACCCTCTTTGGTTTGAGATTGCCGTATGTGGGTTGAGACTGCACCCCTGTGGTCTGTAGATGGGTGAGTAGGGTACCCCCAGGGATGAACTCATACAGAATACCACCTATCATTCAATGGAAAACAATACTGAATCACATTGAGATTTAACACTGTATTTTATCAGACATCATGTTATAGTATACGAAAAACATCTTGAATAATTATCAAATGAAATTTATTGTTCTTCCAAGACAATCTTGTTTTACTATTTGTATCGTTTCTGGTTATTCACACGCGAAGCCTACTCAAAATGCTTTGCACCTCTAGGGATGATAGCTTAGGTAGCGTTGCAAATTATTAGAATTAAATGCTCATATGCATGAATATGTAAAGATTTTAGCGACAATCAAAAGCTTTGTAATTGCGGGAGGAAGTGTTCTTACCTTGTTCTTGACAATATCCGAGGCACTTGACAATATTAGGTAGATCCGGAAGCTCAGAAAGGACCTTGACAGCTTGAAGAACGTTGGTTGAATTGGTCACTTGATCTAAGACAAGATACATCCTATATATAACTAGCACATTTGCTTTCAATTTCGCAGAGAGTGATTCGTTAAACTCAATCATGCAGTTGTCAATAAATAAGATTAAGGGAAAACTGTGTAGACAAGTGAATATAAATGAATATATTTATATTCATATTCATATTCATATTCATATTTTTTTCATACATAATTCATTTTTTAGGAAACTATACAAATAAAATTTGCACATAATAAAATTATTGAAATAAATTCTTAATTTCTGAGGAAATGTGGGGGATCCACTAAAAAGCAGTGCTTGTAGTTTGTGGATCCCCCAGAAAAAAATTAAAATTTAATGTTTCAAATTTTGCCTACGAAGAGTTAGAAAACACAAGACAATATTACAAAACAACATACAATGTACAAACACAAAACGAACAAGGGGAAGTAAAACAGATAAGAAGGAAAAGGGAAAAGGGGGAAGAAGGAAGAAGAAGCAGGACAAATCATGACCGAAAAAAGGGTAGTTATAAATGTTAATTTTGGGAAGGTAAGATCATAAGACCAAATAAATATTAAAATAATCGAGCAGATGATGAAGACCTAAATGAAAAATTAAGATGATTACCAACCGTTATCAGATTATTCTTGTATATTAGTATAAGATTTGAGCAAAAATGTTTTTAGATTTTTCTTAAAGAATTTAGGGATGGACTATTTTTAATACCTTCACTTAGAGAATTCCAAAATCTAGGACCATCATACATAAAAGACTTCTTCGCTAATAATGTTCTAAAGAGTGGTAGGTGAAACTCGTTTGACCGTCTAGTTGGGTAATCATGAAATGACCTATTTAGGGGGAATATGGCATCAAATATATGTGGAAGGGTCTTTCTTGAATACTTATACATAAATTGTCCTAAGTGAAGTAGATACAGGTCATTTGTTTTTAATGGTCTGCCATTAACAAATAACGGGTCTGTGTGTGAGAGTGGAGCAGAATGGTAAATAATACGGAGAGACTTCTTTTGTAATAATAACAATCTATTTAGTAGAGTTTGCTGCGTGTTGCCCCAAGTAAGTATCCCATAATTCAGATATGGTAAAATTAAAGATGAATAAAGCATGAGTAGGGATGATGTCGGAAAATGAAATTTAAGTTTATTTATTATGCCAATATTCCGTGAAATGATCTTACATGTACTATCTATATGGTATTTCCACGAAAGTTTGTTATCAACAGTTATGCCTAAAAATGTAATGAATGAAACAACTTCCAAGGAGGTATCGTCAAAAATGATATTCTTGGGCAGAGTGTCAATAGAATTACTAAATAACATATAATAAATAAATATATATATATATATATATAACTTCAAGCAACCACATTATAAGAACCAAGACTCGTAGGTCCTACCCTAGTCACTTACACTATCCATTACCACTCCCCATAATACCATAGTAACCCTGATGGACAGTTGACCAAAGACCAATCAGAAGTATGATTAAGTCACCCATCCAACTTTGTTTCACTCTCCAAATCTTTCCTGATAGTATTTTTTTTCTAATCAGGAGACTTGAATTTTAACCATCAACCGGCGAACACATACTTCTTTAATCTCCATGCTAAACAATTTAATTGTATTGAGAGTTGCTTAACTATTCCTCATCTAAAAACCGATCCCCAAACATGACAATATATAAATATACTAAATAAAACAATTGAACTAAAAGTGAATAAATGAACTCTCAAGTATTTGTATTTCAACTGTTTTAATTAGTATTTTTATATTGCCATGATTATCTTAATTGAATCGTTTGATCTGTATATATATATATATATATATATATATATATATATATATACATGGTTTACTTTTGAAGCGATGTGTTACTTTATACGCTTGTTTTGGTCACACTGAAATTCAACTTTACAGAAAGGTAAAGGCATTTATATTTATGATGATAAATAAACGTCTCATTTTAATCGATTAAGCGATTTGCTTGTCGGTCTTTTCAACTCATTATTTTGTTTAGGGAGTGGTTTGCAAAACCTCACCTGGAATCTGCCTGATAGCAACGTCTACTTGGCTTTGATTCGAGCGGAGTTCTCCCTTCCATACCCCGCCGAAGTCACCGCGTCCGATTGAACCGAGTCTCGTGAAGAACGTCACGTTTTCAGGAGCAATGATGGGAGAGTGGGATGTACCGAGTTTGAGAGATGTGTATGCTATAAAAACAAAAATAAGATTATTATTAAAACGACTCTTATACTTGAAAAACAAATACAAGTAATCTTTCATCCTCTAAAACAGGGATAAGGCTACCCTTGGATAATCTTTTCTAGATTTCTTTCAAATATAACACGAAAGTGAATGAGTATTTACCATAAACTTATAATTGTGTGTGTGTGTGTGTGTGTGTTGGAGATTTTTAAAATCGGTCGTAATTAGAGGTTAAATTTTAAACCTCTGTTAAGTTAGTAGGCCTAGCAACAATCTGAAAGAAAATGATTAAGCTTATCATTTTTCTCTTGGAATATATACTACTACTTTAATAAATTAATACACAGTAATGCCTTTGGTAGTTATGATGTATTCTGCAGTTTGGGGCAAAATGATTATCATTTAGTATGGTAGCGACGTTTCTTTCTATTAAGATGTTTATGCCCATGTACAAAGCCATACATCTACCTGTTTATGTTGGGGGTGAATTCCTCGTTTTAAACTCTTGACTGATTTTACACATTTTCTCACCTCTATCTCCGCTCTGAATCATCTCATACGCCATGATGTCGTTTTCCTCATTGGATACATTTCTTCCTTCTCTGTGAAAAACAAAAACGTTGATGTTTCTCAATATGGCATTTAAAAGTGATACCAAACCTACTTCTACTTCTAAAGGAAGTCCTCGATGAACTCCTTCCTCACATAACCAAACTGTTCAATCTCTCGTTATCATCCGGAATAGTTCCAGAGTCTTTTAAGACTTCTCTGCTTCTTCCCCTCCTAAAGAAGCCGAGTCTCGACACGAATGGACTTAAGAACTACAGGCCCATCGCAAACCTGCCATTCCTTGGGAAGGTTTTGGAACGTATTGTGTCACTACAGCTGAAAGCCCACATTGACAATCTCGGTTTGTTTCCAATCCACCAATCTGCCTATCGGAATCATCATTCTACTGAGACTGCAACTGTCAAGGTCCTAAATGACCTACTTCTAGCTGTAGATAAGGGTAATGAAGCTGTCCTCATCTTGCTTGATTACACTGCCGCATTTGACACTATCAACCACGACCTGTTACTCCATCGCTTAGAGAACGACTTCTCCATCACCGGCACCGTACTTCAATGGATTCGCTCCTATCTCATGCACCGAACTCAGAAGGTGATCATCAATGACACCAACTCGGAATCATTTCCCCTTCATCTGCGGCGTTTCTCAGGGTTCCGTGGTCGGCCCCCTCCTATTTATTCTTTACACCAGCCCTCTCTCAAATGTTATTAACCTTCATCAGAATATTCAACACACTATGTATGCAGACGACACCCAGATTTATGTAACTCTTCACCCAAACAGCAGGACAGTAGCCGCGAACAAACTCACCAGTTGCCTCAATGAAATCAAAACCTGGTCTTTTCAAAACTGTCTCTGCCTTAATGATTCAAAATCTGAAATGATTCATATTACTTCTAAATTTCGGAACTCAGACCCCTTTCCTGATCTTGTTATGAGTGATGGCTCTCTCAGTTGTTGTGCTTCTGTGCGTGACCTTGGTTTAAATATTGACAGCAATCTTACTTTCAAACAACACATTTTGTAGGTCTGCTTCCTTTGGTATATATAAGATCAGTAGAATCAGGAGGCTACTTGACCGACCCACAACTTCAAAATTAGTCCATGCTTTTGTCTCGACCCATATCGATTACTGTAATTTTTCTCTTTCTGGCCTCCCTCAGTCACATCTAGTCCCACTTCAAAGGGTACAGAATAGCGCTGCTCGGCTTGTGACTCTCTCGCGTAAATCAGAGCACATAACTCCAATATTGAACTCACTACATTGGCTTAAAATTCATCACCGCATATCCTTCAAAATTCTTCTCCTGTGCTACAAAGCTATCAATGGCTTAGCCCCCTCTTACCTTTCCGATCTCATATCCTTACGTTCCCGTATGTCGTCACGAACACTTCGTTCATCTTTCACATTACTGTTAACACCTGGATCCCGCACTAACACCCGGTATGGTGACCGCGCCTTTTCAGTTATTGCCCCCGCTCTCTGGAACAAACTGCCCGCCTTTATTCACTGCGCCCCCTCTGTATCTCAATTCAAATCTCTACTCAAAACCTATCTTTTCAAATTGTAAATTGCAGTTGTGCGTCGGTCAATGGAGGTGCGCACCATATTTGTCTTTATTTAGTTGATTGCCACTGTTTTTCTTATGCCTTGGTCACAAATACCCTTACGGGCTGCTACGAACGCCGTACGAACGATTTTAGACCATTTCGTAAGATCTTCTTAAGAAGGCCGTACGAAACAAGCGCTCGTAAACCGTTCGTAGACCGTTCGTAAGAACGCAGATTGGTCGATAGTCTTGTCCAAGATTTTTTTTAACATCGTACGAAACCCTCTCTTCGTAAGGCGGCCGTACGAACGCCGTAATTACATCGTAAGAACCACGCAAGATCTACGTACATTTCTTAGGGTCGAGGGACAATTCTAGAAGCTTCAAATTATTACGATGACCGTAAGAACGCCTCAAGTTGTTCAAAGAGGGCTCCTTCGGCGTTCGTAAGAACGCCTTACGAGCGGAGATTCTTATGGTATTCGTACGAATGACTCCTGGCGTTCGTTAGACGTTCGTAAGGTGCTCGTAAGGTGTACGTACACAATTTATGCAAATTTTGAGTTTTAACGGTTATAAAGCCACACTCTGTTCATAGTGTTCGTCGAGGGTGCATCTCCTGTCGAAGAAATATGGGACCAAAGGGGAAATCTGTTAGAGGGAAGAGAGGGAAGGGAAACAAACTTAAGGAAAGAGATGAGGAGGAAGGAGAAAGAGGAGGAGAGCAGCAACAACAATATCAAGCAGAGGCGCCGGAAGTGGAGGGGAGGGGGAGGGGGGCAGGGGGGCATTCGCCCCCTCCAACCCCCCTTTAAAAAAGCAGTAAAGGGACAAAGATGATTTGTATTTTTTAACCAAAAAGAACATACAAAAGAACAAAATCTGAATTGAATCACATATCAATTATATTCGATTCAAAGAAAAGAAAAATTAATAGGGATTAAATGTCGTATGCATTACGCTTGCTCCTACATTTTATCAATGGAGGTTTTTATAATATATGCGATTTGCGCATATCGTGGAAATATTGTAAGAGGATGGGAAAGTTTTTTCTTTTATTTTTTATTATAGTGGTGAGAAGACATGAGCCCCTGAACACTGGCGTACTTATGGGCGGGGAGTATTTCTAATTCGATACCAGTGATTTACAAACGTTGCTGAAATGACATGATTTTCCGGTATTTTTTCTCATTTTTTTGCAAATCATAACTTTTTATGCGTTTGTTTGAAAACTACTAATTCCCAAAGTAACAGCTAGGCATAAAAATATGCTTATTTAGAAGCCTTCATGTCAGGGCCTGCAGAACGGCGGGGCTCGGGGCTCGAGCTCCCCTCACTTTTGTAAAAAAAGAGGAAAGGAAAGAAAGAGAGAGAACAAAATGTGTGACCTACCGATGTCACAAATGAGATATCAAAATATGCTCATCTGACCGTAATTAGATGCCGAAAACCTTTGAGCTTCCAGGGGCTCTGGCCCCTGAACCCCAACAAGGGCTCTAAGACAGCCCCCTGGATGCTCATCTGACCGTACTTTAATACCCAAAACCTTTGAGCTTCCAGGGGCTCTGCCCCCTGGACCTCACCAAGGGCCCTAAGGTGGGCCCCTGGATGCTCATCTGACCGTAATTGAATACCTAAACCCCCTGAGCTTCCGTGGGCTCTGCTCCCTGGAACCCCCGACAATTAGTGACCTGCCAGTGACACAAATAAGGTATCTAAATATGCTTATCTGACCCTAATTTAATGCCTAAAAACCATGAGCTTCCGGGCGCTTAGTCCCTTGACCCCCGCCGGTGCAAAGCCCCCTGACCCCACGCCAATTTACGCTACGCTCGCTAAACTCTAACCTGATCGTTAATACTCCACTTTGAAAAATGTTCCGTGGGGCCTGCAAGTAACATGTAGGCCTAGTGATGCAAATTTTCCTTCTGCCCCCCCCCCCCCTCCTCCAAATGATTTTGCTCATTACGCCACTGGCCCTGGAAGGTTTGCAACCTCAATCCAAAACTGCTTTCGGCGCGCTTGATATCAAGAATGATGGCCATATCGGAAGCGACCGGGAGGAGGCGGTGGAAGATGACGACGACGAGGAGGAGGGAGAACCATCAAGACGGCAGTTTGACGGCGATGAAACTAAGAAAGGAGAAGCAGTCCTATGACTTTGATGCCACCACAGAGCAAAACCTTGTTGACTTCTTCGGTTAACATGACTGCTTTTATAATAAAGGAAGTAACAGATATGCTAACAGCAAGTTCAAGAAACATTTTATGGAGTTGCAGTTGCAGTTGTAGTCTTCTTGGTAATACTGTCATCGTGTAATATCAAACTTTCAACAGTCATAGAATTTTCGACAGTATACGGCAGCGTTTTTTTTGCAACCCGACCATATAGTTTTTTTTTGTAAGATCTTCTTACGAATGACCTGTGAATGCCGTGAGTTAAACGTACGAACACCTTGCGAGAACAAAACTCATAAGATTGGCGTAAGTCTGACGTAAGAAGAACACAAGGCGTTCTTACGAAAAACGTACGAACTCTGGGGCCATTGTATAACCGAAAATCACTTCGTTTCTCAAGAAGGTCTTGAGTTGTTCTTGCGAATTAAACGGCGTTCTTACGAACTCCGTAAGGAAGACGTAAGAAACTATGCACCATCTGCGAATCTCTACGAACTCTGAAATTCGTAGGAACAGGGAGATTCGTACGAACGAATCGTTCGTAAGAACATTTGTGACCGTAGCATTACCTTATCTATGTTACTTTTGTATTTTTGCTTTTTCTTCTAATTTAATTCTACGGGTTATAGTCTTCTCTTAATCAGAACACTGTGCGCTTAGAAACGTCAGTATTAAGCGCCTAATAAATGTTATGTATTATTATTATTATTATTATTAACGTTTTTCCCTAGCGTACTGTTTATTGTACAGCGCCATCTTATAACCATCCCAAGTAACTAATTTCCAGATACTCGTATTAGAGCAGGGTTGCTCATTTTGTGGGTTAAAGTACATAGCTAATCATTTCCGTTTCCCAAATAATGATTTATAAACAACATATAACATTGAAGTGTTAAAAAACAATCTTAAGAAATATCTGTTTAATTTAGCTTATAATTGATTACCATAACCTTTCATGTCTGTACCTTTCCTATCGCACTTTGTATAAATGTATCATGTATGTATTTCATCTTTTGCACAAGCTGCGCCTTGAGCATTTGACTATGCAGTGGATTTGGCGCCTTATAAATCATATGTATTATTATTATTATTATTATACAAATTTCTTATGTCGAACATTTCGAACTGCTAAATACTTACCCAAAAACAGTTTTCTGCGACTTTTCGAAACCTGTAAAAAAAGAAGGTAAAAAAGAAGCAAATTTCGAAATGTTGAAACATTTTCTACGCACAGTAGAGGTATAATTATGGCACGTTTATCAACAAGGAAGTAGAATGTAGTCTCAAGTAAATGGATCTCTATACCTGGGTATTGATATGGTATGGGTAAATACATTCAGAAAGGCGATAGATGTTACGATATGCAAGAAAAAAATACTTTCGCTATCAACTTCTAGTATTATGTTTCCTTAATCTCTTTAAGCAATACCAAGTCAATATGATGATGTGCTTTGGTAAGGCTCCATCCTCATTACAAAGACCCTCAGAGAGGACTTACAGCCATCATATTGTATACATACTTTCTAACAGTCAGTTAAAACAATCATGAAACAAACATTTACATAGCTTTTCTTCGTTCTGATTCCATATATTAAATACATTCTAGTAGAGTTGATGAATATAATCACCTGGTCTGGTCTCATGTCTCCTCAACATGATGAATTGAATGATGTTGATGATGACAGAAGCCACTAACAGGGTGGCTAAGACAGCTATACCTGCAGAAGCCCCAGTTGGCACACAGGTGCATGGTATGGGTTCTAAATGATGAGCAATGTTTCATACAAGATCTAAAGACACAAGCTTCTAGATGAAATCATCAAACCTATGATTAGTTTTCTACAAATACTCAGCGGTTGTATTACAAATGCTAACGGGACGATTATTGATCCGGATCCATTCCATACACTTACCGAATCATTTGCTTCAACCCTACACTAAATACTATACGTAATCCTAACATTTATCCTAAACCTAACCTAAAACCAAATCGCAACCCTAACCCTTACCCTTCAACTCTAAATCCTACCTAAGACGTGATTACAACCCTTACCCTATACTTTTGACGAAAAAAATACCAGAAAAAGATTTCGCTGAAGCAAATGTAAATTCAAATACCAATAATATAACATACAGGTATCTATAGATATATAACAACTTTAAGAATCAAATTTATACCCAATAACTGTCATTTAAAAAATACAATAACCAACGTGTTTGAGCCATACAAAACGAAAATACCGAAAAATAAATAATATCAGTTTCATTCTAAATATGAAATTTAAGATTTTAAAAGTCAATTCACATTCTACCAACAGCAACCCTGATTCGTTCTATAGCAGTATGTTATTCAGATACTGAATCAAATAAATCATTGGGGGAATTCCCGTTTTAATTCATTGCGATCAAAACAGGAACCTCCTGATGAAATTGAGGAACAAGTTTTTTAATGCGTTTTCACCTACTATATATGATGCCTCACTTCAATCATAGCATAAACAGGACTTTGAACTCCGGTCTGTGTTCGCAAATATACCGTAGGCTAATATTTGCTGAACTAACAGGGGAACAATATACATTGCTTGGATGAATACACATCCTTAGATAGTGATTTCTCTGATATTTGTATATCACATATCATTATTTGCAATGGCATAATTTAATACAATGGCTTATTCATCAGGTGCTTAAAGTGATGAAATTACTTATATTGTTAAGATTGTACAGAAACTTTCAGTTTACAATCCAATCGAATTGCTAAATTTTAATGTGAATTAAAGCTTGTTTCTTCCCTATATGTATGCTCCTTTCATTCTATTTAAAGGTAATACAAAGTTTTGGCATGGGGTTATGAATTTGGTTCAAATGAACATATTGGAAGCATATGCGATCTTACAATATGTAGTGATCGTTGTCGCGGTTGAAATTGAGTCTAAAGTTATGAAATTGTCAATAATAAACTCTTTATGTTGTATAGCTCCCTCTCAAGGTCAAGACATTAATTAAGCTATAAAACAATGTTTCTTGACTAAAATCGACCGATTAGCCATTCCCGTTTGGAAATTATATATCACAACTACATATTCTGAGATTTTCATGGTCGCAGCTACCACCGTACGGCCGTATAGACGCTAATTGAAATGTATATCAAAATTTACCGGGAGCACCGGTAAATTTTTATATTCAATTTTTCTCGAAAGCAGAAGTGTTTTAGGGGCTAAATTTTCTAGTGCTTGTATTACATCCACAGGAGCATCCAAATATATCACAATTGTAAAGAATCACAATCCACCCATTTTCAAAATTTCCCAAAACTTTGTATTACCTTTAAGATGGTAATATGAAGAGTGGATAGGTGTTTGATACAAATTCAAAATCAAATTTTACTTCTTTGTGTTTATTCATAATAAATATTTACCCCGTATGATCCTGTCTATTACTTTCTGAAGTCAATGTTATGACATAACACGCGCATACATCAAATAAAGCAATATAGAACAATTAAACGTTAGAATTATCATACTGTATATGGAGGATAATTTTTTTTGTCAGCTTCAAAGGAAAAACAGAGAATCCTATTTTTAAGCTTGCAGATTCCAGACCAACAGAGAAGTATTTAAAGGGTATATATACGTCTAAAATGATTAAAATCAAAGGCTATTAATAGGACACCTGTTGTTAAGTGCAAATGGCGGCTGTAATACAAGCAAAGAAAGTCATCTTAAATATCTCAAAGCATATTAAATGTAGCTCTGAAGGGTGCCCTTTCTACATACATGTTATATACTTTCAGAATATTTTATTTTATTCTTAACAGAAAGTTGCGAAATGTGGTTCTTAAGAAGAATGATGAAAATCCCCAGGACTGACAGAGTTAGTAATGAGGAAGTTCTTACACGAGCTGGAGTGCAAAGGAAAATGATACGTGAGATGTTGATTAGGCAGTTGAAGTTCATGGGTCACATTACACGTAAAGAAGGCCTAGAGAATCTTGCTTTGACAGGGAAAATTGTGGAAAGAAGGAGTAGGGGAAGAAGGAGTAGGGGAAGAAGGAGGATACTTTGGATGGACAGTCTGCAGAAATTGTTGGAAAAGAGAGGAGTGAAAGAACTGGGAGTGGTACTACTACAAAAGGCTAGGAACCGAGGGTTGTGGAATAGCATGATCGCCAAAGTCAATCGATATGGCACTTAGAGAGAGAGAGAGAGATTCTTAACAAGTTACACAATGTCAAGTTAAATTACACTCCAATCGAATTGCTAAATTTTAATGTGAATTAAAGCTTGTTTCTTTCCTATATGTATGCTCCTTTCATTCACGTTCTATATAAGATGGTAATATGGAGAGTGGATAGGTGTTTGATACAAATGTTACTTCTTTGTGTTTATTCATGATAAGTATTTACCCCGTAATATCATGTTTATTACTTTTTTAAATCAATGTAATGACATAACACGCGCATAAATCAAATAAAGCAATATACAACAAATGAAAGTCATACATTCAATAATCCTCCTCTGAATGAAATGAATTGTTCACCTTTTCATCATTGTTTAAACTTGGAGAGATAAAAATAAAAATACCAAACTTTGGTAGTATAAGTTAGCCAGATTCAATGCGACACTTAAAAAAGCTTTTATAAAATGAATGATGATAGAACATAAGAAAAAATATGAACATACTGGCCGTTGGAGGAGGGGCGGTTGGTCCTATATATGGTATGGGAAAAGAACAAAGAAGAAAATAAAACAAATAAAACAGGGGATATTAGATTAAATAGCTGTTTGCATGACACATGAAATATCTTACCCAAGAAAATATTAAGTTATGTTCATGTTTTCTACATGTTTGTCTGAAAATAACTACGTTTTCTACCTTTGTACCCATACTCAGAATAAAAAGACTAATAACATTTATTTGTAAAAAGATAAATATTCATGGCTACAAATCCTTACATTTTTGACAGCTCTGATGTATATTTCGAGAGTTAATTCACTCTCCGATTATATGTGTTTTATGGGACAGTATAGTTATATACATCACATGAAAATTCTCACACACGGGTCCTTTTCAGAACAATTCACGAATGAAGCTCAATTACACAAAATACAGGAATGACTGAGGATTACTCTAAAAGCGCTCATACGGCTGTATGGTTGCCAAAACAGGTTCTGTCAAGATCAGTTGAAAATCGAAAGCTAGTTTACCGTTATTAACCACCAATGATCTGAGCCCTGTATCATAAAGAGTCGCCTTTGCTCTGAATCAATCACAGCTTAATATTAATCGAAACTGTGTACTTAAGAAATATGAGAATGAGAATCAGCATGAGAACTTAAGCATACTTATACTCATACATTTGTAGACATCTTTGCAACCACTCCTTCATACATATATTTTGCAGGTAAAAAGCATAACAAACAAGAAATTGGGGCATCTACATGTACCTCGAGACAAACACAAATGAACACGTATCATATTTCATATGAGGTAGAATGTAAAATGCAGATGGTTGTATTTTTGAGGGATATTTTGATTTTCTGTTTTGATTAACAAACTGTACATTTTGTGTGACATGAGAGAGTGGAAAGCAGTGACCAAAAAAATTGCCACATCTGGCTTTGTAGTGGTTTCTAATACCCTTTGCCACATGCACCCACAGCGTCAAGATATCAATTTCTTTATAATGAATTATATTTTTTCGCTCCTTACTTTGTATGCCCTCCTCGGAATTCCTCTCGCTTTCACCTCTCCAATTCTCCCTCCCTCTCTGACACCACGAACCCCGCCCTCCCATTCTCTATACCCCCTCTCTCCCTCTCTCTCTTTCTCTCCCTAGCTCTCTCTATCTCTCTATCTCTCTATCTCTTTCTACATCTCCCCCATACATGTATGTTCGAGGGTAGGTACATGGGGGATTTAAATGTTCGTGTTAACACTGTATTGCAACACCACAACAAGATAATACCAAAAGTATGAACAATTATCAATTGTAAGTTTTATGTATATGTATAATTCATTGTAGGGGAGATCTATGCACAGTTTAAATTCAAGCAAGTCATATTGTGTGGCTTCATATTATATTTTAACCCTACTATTACTTGCAAATTGAATTGAAATCCTGACAGCATTGACGAACTATGACATGGTATCCAGCTTCAATGCCGACGATGCTTACAATACGGACACAAAGAAAAAATGTGCCATTACTAGGTTGCAGGCCAGGAAGAGTGTGCCTTTGAAAGCGAAGTATCTTTGAAGCAAAGTGATTTACTTTCATTTCCTAATGAGCATGACAAGTGTGCTAGTAAACTCTCCAAAGTAAAAGGATTAAAAATTGGTTATCTGAATGTTGAGGTCTACATGGGAAGATAGATGAAATTCGTTTTCTGATCTCTAATATCTTGATATATTATGCCTTACTGAGACATGGTTGCATGACATGATAGATGATAGCGTAGTTATAATTGATGGTTATCACTTAATAAGAAGAGACAGGAAAAACAACACTAGAGGAGGTGGTGTCTGTATATATGTTCGTAATACCATTGTTTTTTCAGAAATATATAACTTGTTAAGTATTAACGTAGAGGCTACTTGGATTGAATTATCATTGAAGTCTGATAAACTTATCATTGTGTGTTAATATAGACCACTGAATTCTGACTCTTCTTATTTTGATAATATGCTGGATATTCTTGAGAAAGTAGCATCTGTAGATAAGGACCTAGTTATACTGGGTGATTTTAATTATGATTATAAGTTTGATGTTGCAAGTTTAAGTGATAATCCTGATAATATGATTGAAAATCTCTTCTCATTAACGCAATTGATCCATAAACCCACCAGGGTTACAGGCATCTCTTCTTAATGTTTAGACCATATTCTTACTTCTGTACCAGATAAGCATATACTAAGTGACGTAGCAAAGATATCCTTAAGTGATCATTACTTTATATACACATGTATAAATGCCAACAATACTTCTAAGAATGTTCATAATGTAGTACGATTTAGAGACTATAAGGATTTTAATGAGAATGCTTTTATTAATGATTTAAAACACTAGGCACTGCCCGTGGATGAATTCTAATATTATTAAACTCATTTATAAAAGAGACTACTCAAAGAAAAAATATGATATACTAAAAATTCCATATCTATTGACTGAATATCGTAATCTCAGGAATTCAGTCACCAAGCTCATACGAAAAGAGAAGAGAGAATATTTTGATTCAGTATCTGAGAGATACAGTAATGATAGTAAGAAGTTAAGGAAGGAGTTAAGCAAAATTACTGGAAGGGGGAAAAAAGACTCTGTTTTACCATCTGATTTAGACAGTAATAAATTAAACGATTATTTTTTAAATATTGGTAAAGAGATTTCAGAAACTTTCAGTAATCATGATTTATCAAGGAACCACCTTGAAAGTATACATACCTTCGTCTTGAAATCAATCAGTCCCGGGAAAACTAAACATAATCTCTCTCTATAGTCGAAAGAGAGTAGCCTTGATACATTAGAATTTGATAGAAAATTACTTCAAATTTCAGCTCCTTATATTTTTTAATAAAATGTAAAAAATGGTGGATTTTTACCTAATGATTGGACTCTGGCCAGAACTACGCCTGTTTATAAAGGTAAAGGTGATAAAAATGATATTTCAAATTATAGACCCATCTCAGTCGTATGTCATATTGCTAAACTGCTTGAAAAGGAAGTTCAGTCTCGATTTTTTTTCTTACTTGCATACTAATCATCTTATTAGTGTTGACCAATATGCTTTTTTGCCAAATCATTCAACTAATACATGTTTACATAGAGTCATTGATGATTGGTACGAATCTGTTAATGAAAAGGAAAAAGTTGGTGCATGTTTTCTTGATATTTCTAAATGTTTTGATTGTATTGACCATGTCAACTTTTGTTGTCCAAATTGAATAAGTATGGTATTTTAAATACTGAACTTAAATGGTTTTCTAGTTTTTTATCTGGTCGGAAACAAGCAGTTTATTGTCATGGTAAACTGTCGGAAACAAAGGACATGACTATAGGAATTCCTCAGGGGAGTATTTTAGGCCCCTCACTCTTTCTTGTTTTTATAAATGATATAAGTGATTGCTTACGGTTAAGTGCATGTAATATATACGCTGAGTATATGTTTCTGACATGGATATTAATGTCATTACATCTAAGCTCCAAGCAGATTTGTATGCTTTAAATGAATGGTATTGTAAAAATAGATTACGTATTAATACTAATAAGAGTAATGTTATGCTGTTGAGTAGTAACACACGAGGTAACGATGAATTAAGTCTGAAGGTGCATATTGATACTGAAACAATAAAACAAGTAAGAAGTATCAGATATTTAGGGATTGAAATTGATGATAGATTATCTTGGGATATCCAAATTAAATCTCTTACCAAATCGTTAAGTTATAAGATTTTTACTTTGAGAAAGCTCTTCCATTTTGAATAATATATACAAATGTAACATACAGCCAATCTTAGATTATTCTTGTTCCGTATGGGGAAACTGTTCTTTACAAAACAGAAATATTCTTTTAAGACTACAAAAAAGAGCTGCACGTATTGTCGTAGGGAATTTCGATTATGATGTAAATAGCTTGAATATAATGAATTCATTAAAATGGCAATCCATTGATACTAGACGGGACTATTTTTTATCATGTATAATGTACAACTGTATTCATGGAAAAGCCCCAGTACGATTATGCAATGAAGTGGAAGTGGTTTTTGACAGACATAGCTTTAACACTAGACTTGCCAATACGCTGAATGTTGTTTTACCCAAGCCTAATCTTGAATGTTTTAAGAATTGTTTTAGATACGCTGGAGGTAAAATCTGGAATAGTTTACCTTCTGCTTTTCAAAATGCTAAATCTATCGATGCTTTTAAACGTATGTACAAGAACAATTTTTTTAAACCTGTGTGATACAATGCCGATTCATTTACTGCTTTGACATGGCTTATTTCTCTCTCTCTCTCTCTCTCTCTCTCTCTTTCTCTCTCTCCTTTTCCCTCTCCCCTCGTTCTTTCTTTCCCTCTTTCCTCCTTTACTTTTTACCAGTTTCCTTATATCTTTCCTCCTCTTTTTTTTTTGCGATATTTGAATGCCTTTTATTAAAGTGATTTGATGTTTATTTCCGCTGTTTATTTCAATTATTACATTGTCGTTTTTGTTTTTGTTTTTGTTTCGTGCTTTTTACTACTTTTAATGCGTATTATGCTTATAATTATGTTAGTTTATACTGTTCTTACCTTTGCCTGTGTTCTTTGTTGATATTAATTATTTATATTTTCGTGTACTACATTTTCTATCCTGTTCAGGACCATGATGTAAAACAGATTTTGTATCTACAATGTATATCTGATTCTTGTTGTCCTGAATAAATATATTTCAATAAATAAAATAAAATAAATAAATCTTGAACACTTAATCGTCATCCTTTCAATACTCAAATGGAGATTGGGGATACTTCCTCATTACCGCTCTCCATCTTGTCCTGTCTATAACCATTTCCAATTCAATTACTCTACAGTCGTCCTTAATTCTATCCACCTCTTACTGGGTCTTCCATTCTTTCTGTTTCGTCTTTCTCTCGGCTTCCCATCTCATCGGTTCATCTTCATCTCTCCTCTTAACCTGTCCATCCCATCTCATTTTGGTTGTATCTCGTCCCTTATCACATGCACTTTTACTTCCTCTTGCACCTCACCATTTCGCCTCCTCTCTTTAACTCAGCATTAAATTCAGAGCTAAACAGAACATCACACTTTTTATCGAAACATGAGCATTGATCTAATTGAGATTTGGTTGGTACTTTACCCTCTCCAAGCAACAAGTTCACACCAAACACAGCTTGGCATTTAAACAAAACACAACTATAAACGGAAAAAGATGTTCCAAAAAAATGCTCATCTCTCATATCACAAACATACATGTAAAAATAATAAAGGAAAAATACTTACTGCTTGCGTCATATGGTACTACGTCACTTAGTGCTGTATTTCCGAGGTAATTGCCAGCCATACATGTGTACTCTGTACCCTCCTCAGGATCTGAAACAGTGGCTTGGTTGCATCCTTCCATAGATTCATGTATGAGTGTGCCATTGGAGAATATGTAGTAGTTTCTCATGGCTGGTCTAGGTTGGATTAGGGCAGTACATGATACTCCGATGCTTGTTCCTTGGGTTGCATAATCTACAGTGACAGTGATACCAGCATCAGATGGGGAGGCTGGGTTGGTAAGAGAGAAATGATAAGAAAAAAACGAATTCATCTATAGCTCAGTAGTTTTAAAAGAAAGATCGACACTCTACATCTCTATGTAGACCTAAGGTTGTAGAGCCCCCCCCCCCCCCCCCCCACTCCGGGGTTGGAATGACCGCATGCGTGTTACCAAAATGTCCGGTAAAGGGGTTCTTTTCGTGCGACAAAGTCCGGCCCGAGAATTGTAAAAAAGGGGTGTATTTGACTTTTCACCCCGAGATTTCTTTAAAAAGGGGGTGTTTTTCTTTTTCTCTCTCATCTCTTTTGACTTCTGAGAAATTGTTCCGAATTTAGGAGGGGTACATTGAGCATTTTTCCGTATTTAGGGGGGTCTCCAAGGCAGGAAAAGCCCGCGAAAGGGGGGTTCGGAAATGTTGGCAGTTCTCAGATAGGGGGTGCTTTCAAAAAGAGGGAACGAGCATATGCGTCCCCTAAATAACACTGAGGGGGGGGGGCGGGGGTTGTAGACAGTTGAATTGAAGACATATTTCCAATCTGATCTTTCAGTTCCACATATACTGTACATGTACTGTACATACTGTTCAAGTTTTTCTACATTAAATGTTGCCTTATACTGTGGTTTCAAATACCGGTAAGTATTAAGGTCAAGACAAACAGGTTTGATTATGATTGTCCTCACAAAGCCTGCTACCCCTTAAAGGTAAAGACCAGTATTGGAAACGCCCAAATTTCAAAAAACGAAATGGAAACTCTTATTACCAATCACGTGAAAGAATTTGTTTTGAAAAATACATGATGATAACATTTTTGCCGGGAAACCGCCTACTAATTGATATATTTGGTAAATTAGTTGAGGGATAAAACGCACGTGTCGCGTGCACGTGTGCGTAGTCCCATATACATCTTTCTGTGTACAGTGCTTGTAACTTCATGAAGACTGGGCCAAATTTCTTATTTGATGATTCCAGAACCTTGAAGTACATCTATGCTAAATGATCAACCTTTTTTTTTTATCGATTTCACAACGTTTCTTTCACAATATAATCGCATGACCATAACTGGACTTTATCTTTAAAACGTGATTCATAAAGTTGAGACGAAACTTCTTTTTTGTTTTGCTGTAATTATTCAAAACTACAGACTTAAAGAGAAAGTTGAGTTCTGGGAAGAGGTGAAAAATAATTTGTGAGCGTTATCATTCTTATTATGCAAGTGTGGAAGAACATCAGATAAGACATGTTCCCTAAAAAGCATGGCTCTTCAAATGCCTTCATATTCTAAATATGTCATGCAACATCGTAAAACTCGGGGGTAGGAATTTTACGCCACGTGTTCGTGTAGTCCCATATACATCTTTGTGTACAGTGTTTGTAACTTTACCAAGACATGACCATATTTCTTATCATTTTGATGATTCCAGAACCTTGCAATACACACAAATTCTTATATGCTAGATGATCAACCTTTTCTGGTCGATCCCACACCATTTCTTTCACAATGCAATCGCATGACCAGAACTCAACTTCATCTTTAAGCCTCGGTCACAAATGCCATTACGAACTGTTACGAACGCCGTACGAACGATTTCCAGACAATGGAAATTTGGGAAGACAATGGAAACACAGGGAGATTCGTACGAAATTATTGTTCGTACGAATCTTTTGTGACCGTAGCATAAGTGATTTTGCATAAAATCTGAACTGAACATCTTTTATATTCACGGTTTATTATCCAATTAAAAAATAAATTTGCTACACTCATTTAAATCTGAATATTAAGTACTCCTGTTTATAATAGGTATGAGGACAACATTTTTATTCATGCGGTTTATTTCCCTAAATAAAAACATTGGTTTACTGACTGAACTGTCTGTACATGAAGTTACTTGTACTATCCCAAAACATGTAACAGATATAAAAAATGAAAACATTTGCCTTCATCTGTCCAAAATTTAATCATACTTACTATGAATATCTAAATCTTTAGATTCCTGCCCATTCAACTCTGGTATTTCATGCCCAGAGACTTGACAAACCAAGGTCTGTCTATAATTCTCTGGAGTTGCAGGAAATGTGAACACACTCTTTGTGTTAGATAAAGGTGCTGTAACTGTTGTGTTTGATTCATCTATCGTGTTCCCATCGCCATTAGTATGTGTAACTCCATTGAGGGTCCATGTAATAGTCTCTTGTGGCTTACCTCCAACAGCATCACATGTTGCTACGTACATATCCTCATTGTTTGTCACGATACTAGTCAGAGTCAATGTCTTAGTTGATGGAGCTACAAGTAGGAAGAAACAATGGCAGAAGTATTAAAGGTAATACAAAGTTTTGGTATGGGGTCATGAATTTGGTTCAAATGAACATACTGGAAGCACATGCGATCTTACAATATTCAGTAATCGTTGCGCGGTTGAAATCGATTCTAAAGTTATGAAATTGTAAATAATAAACTTGTTATGTTGTTTAACTCCCTCTCAAGGTCAAGATATTAATTAAGCCACAAAATAATGTTTCTTGACTAAAATAAACCGATTGGCTATTCCCGTTTGGAAATTAGTGCTTATAATACATCCACAGGGTCATCCAAATATTTCAAAATTGTAAAGAATCATTATCCAGCCAATTTTCAAAATTTCCCAAAACTTTGTATTACCTTTAACCCATTGACTTCTGAATCCTCTCATTCCCATAGACTTATATAAAGGGTCTCCCGATTCACGTAGGTCAGTGGTTAATCAGATACAGATTTACTTTTCTTTCCATAAGACACATTAGAAAAGGTAATATAATAATGTAGCCAAAAAATAGAACCATTGATTATCTCAAGAAATATTAGATGCCATAGAGTGAGTCCTGCTTAAGAATACCAAATATACTGATTCATAAAATAGGGTATTTGCTAGCGAGTATCCTATATAAAAAAAAAAGGTATATAAAAAAGGTCAAAATGTCGAAAGCCAATTGAATATGTTAACTATTGGCTGAGATATGACCATCTAAATGAAAACATTTCCTAGAGGAGCTCAGTGTTATAATTATCTGGCTCGTTATGTTATGAACCAGGGCATTATAACACTGAGCTCCTATATGAATTTTGTTTTACTCAGATGGTCCTATCTCAGCCAACACTTAACATATTCATATTTTTGTATGATCTTTCGGAAAATGAAAAAGATTGAGAAATTAAAAAAATAGATTGCAAGTCCAAACACACTCGGCGATTGTTCCAAAGTTACCTTGTGTGGGTAATTCTTACTAATGCCCTCACTGCTATATGTGTATACTAGATATGACAAACATGGTTTGCCCTACAAACAAGAAATGTAAGCAATTCGCATGCAAATTTTTGTTTAAATTAAAAGTTTTATGTACAATCATTTAACCAGAATTGTTTCTCTGACATTAAAATTATTAATGCATGTATATGTAAGAATCTACAATTTCAAATAAGCCTAAGGTTTTAAAAAAAGTTTTAATAGCAAGTATGATTGATTCTGTTCCTTCGTTTTCAACATAAATAACTAGGTACATAGTGTCGTTAGCAACAGTTAAAATACAGGTACAATCATATCATAATAAATCAGTTAATTATTTCAGTTATTTCTTTCAAAAAACAAATTTGACAAATCATTTCAAAATTAAAGAATGTAGGAGACCGCCTCTTAAGGTAGAGCTTGAACGTGATTAAGGCCTCAACGTACTAGGGTTTAATATATCTTCACCCAGGCGATTTCTTTTCTCACATTCAAAACTAAAATACATTGCCATTCTACACACATTCATAATTTGCATGTATTGTACTCACCTTCTATCACCAGATTTATAGGAATGGCAAAGACGTCTGATGGAATGAGACATATATACGCCCCATCATCCTCGACTTCTGCATTCTCAATGGTCATCACAGATTCAGTTGTTGATAGTGATGTCACCTTAAAATTAGAGTATTTAGATAAAGTACTGAAAGGCGCGTCTCCATTAAAGATAGTTGTAGAACCACCTCCGGGAACATCTTCTACCCATTGAATCACGTTCGATGTTCCATCATTCACAGTACATGTGAGAGAAACATTAGTGGCAGCAGCTGCTCTGGAAGGACCTGACACAGTTACCGTTTGACCACAGGTTGCTGGAAAAGGAACAAAACTCTTGAACAATAACACAAAAGAAACCTGCTAAAATGATACGATTCTTTCAAAATATCTCTCTCTTAAAACTGGATTCACCTTAATTGAGTTGAAGACAAAATAAGATGTCACAAACAATATACAGTCATGAATATAAAGTTTTTACAATATAAAGAAGAAAAAAGGAAAAAAACACGCTTTAATTAATAGAGTGTGTTAAGCATTGAATAGTGATTATTATAATCATATTGATGTCAAGACCGTGAGCCAACTACTAGGCCTAATTATCTATATCAAGGCAATGTCAGGGAATTGCATGTAGAGAGGACTCATATTGTAGTTTTTACCTGCATCTGGAATATTCTTTAATCAATCTATTCTAACAGTTGAATGTTTAATTAAATATTGATTTTAGCCAAACGGACTTCTCACCGACTCCAAACCGACCTGTTCCTGACGATCCAGATTAATGTAATTTTGTTGTATATGTGTAGTAAGTCTGATGCCGGTTTTGTTGAAATGACTACGGTATTAGACAACTGTTGAAATCAAATGTTGTTGTTTTTTTTGTTTTTTTTCAAAATATTTACTGAAAACAAATCTCATTCATAATAATAATAGTACATGATAATAATTTTTGTAATAACAACATGTTCGTATAGACATAGAATATGTATAATAAACATATAGTGTAATAGTTAACTCATCAGCAATTAAAAAAAGTTAACAAAATATCTGCCATTTCTTATTATGAAGATCGAGACGATTTTTCTTGAAAGAAATTATACTCTCCATATTTTCTAAATGTTTGAGAGCTCGTTCAAAAGAAGAAAATAGTGGAATAACGTTTTGCATTTTACAAGTCAATATAAAATATTTTGCAAAAATAAAAAACTCTATTGAAGAAATAAAAATTATTGATTATAAGAGTATCCAAACAATATTCTTCATCTGTGAACAAAATATTTCGTATGTTCTTTTCTTATAACCATGCACACAGAGGCGGCGCTCCCGGGGGGGGGGGGGGGGGGCAGGGGTGGCACAGTTCCCTCCCACTTTTTCAAGTACCCTAAAAGTGCCCCTTTTTGCATAGGAAAGTGCCCTTTTTACTTTGACAAGTGCCCCTTTTTACATATGAAGAGTGCCCCATTTACTTTGAAAAATAACCCTTTTATTTGAGGCGTACCCCTTTTCCTTTGACAAGTTCCCATTTTCCTTTTCAATAAGTGTCCATTTTCCATTCTCATAAGTGCCCTTTTTAATCTCAATAGTAAGTTCCCCTTTTAAGATACAAGAAGCGCCCCTTTTCACTTTTGACAAGCGCCCCCTTCACCTCTGATAATTGCCCTACTCAAATCTGAGAGGTTCCCCTTTTGCTTTGACGAGTGCCCCTTTTGCTTTGTAAAAGGACCTCCTTCCCCTTTTAAAAACTAACCCTTTTTAACTTGGATAAGCGCACCTTATAATTTCACATGTGCCCCCTTTCCTTTTAATAAGTGCCCCTTTTGCTAATGATAATTGTCCCCATTTAAAGAAGAGCCCTTTTCCCTTCTCATAAATTCCCCTTTTCATCTATGAAAATAGTTCATTTTCATTCTCATAAGTACCCCTTCCCCTCCTGATAAGTGCTCTTTCATCTCTTATAAATGCCCCTTTTTTATTTTGACACGTCCCCTTTTTCATTCCTAATAAATGCTCTTTTTTTTCTTATAAGTGCCCCTTCTCTTTCTCATAATTACCACTTGTCGTTGTTGATAAGTGCCCCGTTTATATTAATATGTGCCTCTTTTTCCTTAAGAGCCACTCCCCCTTTTCATTACCCTTTTAACAATAATATGTGCCCAATTTCCTTTCTAATAAAGACCCTACCCCTTTTTTCATGAATGTCCCTTTTCACTTCTTATAAATGCCCCCTATCAAAATCTGATGGGCGCCTCTTTTCCGTCGACAAATGCCCATTTCCTTTTCATCCCTGGTGCGTGCCATTTTTTTTTAGGTGTAAGAAGTGCCCCGTTTTCACCTCTGATAATTAGCCTTTGTACTCTGACACGTGCTCCTTTTTTTCTAATAACTGTCTTAACCCTTTCGATAAGTGTCCCCTTTTCCTCTCATCATTAAATGTGCCCCTTATTTCAAGCGACTAAAAGCAATTTCCCCAAAGGCTCGCTCGCTACGGTCGCTCGTAGTTATAGATGTTATAATTATATTATGTAACTTATCAAAGATCTTTTCAGTTTTCCGTTATGAGAATGTGCTTTTAACCCCATCAGGATTGGGTCATTCCTGTTTATATGATGTAATTTTTGGCACTGCGACCTCACAAATCTGTAAAAAAAATTCTCGCTCGCTTTGCTCGCTTGCAAATGAATTTTAAGACCATCACACTCAACTGCAAAGATTATACTTAAGCAAAATCTTATATGATGTATAAATAGAAACAAATATTAAAATCATCCCCGATAATGTAATCACAATATAGGGGTATAATTTTTTTTTTATACCAATCTCTAAAAAATTCTATATTTTCCCTTTGAGATTTTCATTTCAAGGTGCCCTTTTTTTTCCAGAAAGTGCCCTTGTTTGTTGGTGCCCCCCCCCCCCCACTTTGGAAGTCGCTCCGCCACCTCTGCATGCACATATAACATTCCAGAAAGATCGTACTTTTTTAAAAATGTACAAATAAGTGAGACAACGTCTGTTCATGATTTTCACAGAAAGTACACATTGAAGAAGTACTTATACCTATATTATAAAGAAAACTTTGTGTTGCAATTTTTCTATGAATAAGTTTAAATTGAAAATTTCTCATTTTATTATCTATGGATGACCTATAAAATAATGTAAAATGGGATTTCCAAATTAGTGAATCGTTTAAATTATTTTGTAGATCCCTTTGCCATTATCCTGTTGATTTGTTTCTGAGATATTTGCTGAAAATTTGTTTAAGAAAATATTGTACGTAAGTTTTGATATCTTTTTAGGTTTACGGAATTCGTTCAATAAAATATCAACACAATTTAGAGAAGCATTTTCTATTTCAAAATTTCCCTGTTTTAGAATACGTTTCCAACTACTAGGTAATGCGGAAAGAACTGAATAATATGACATAAATGAACCAGACAGAAAATTCAGTTGGCGTTGGATTTGAACAAAAGACATAAATGAACCATCAATGCACAAAATATCCTTAACATATATCTTATCAGAATTAAAACGTATATTAATATTGAGAGGTTTTCCGCCTAGCAGTATATGAGAATTCAGGCAAAGGGTTTGGGAAATAATTTATTTGAATTTAACTGGGTTGTAGTACTTGTAGTGACTCCATGCAATCAATATATCATTCCAGAAAGGATCTGCGTATTTATTGAACATTAAATGATCTGGGCCCCGTCTTACAAAGAGTTGTGATTGACCCAAATCAATCGCAAGTCCTCTAATCAATCGCAAGTTTGCAGTCTCCTATCTCTTATGTACATAGTTGTGATTGATATCAATCACAAATAATTTGCGATTGATATCAACCTTTTGTAAGACGAGGCCCAGAAGTCAAATGTTGGTATTCGAAAAAATTATTTCATAATGATAATCAATCAATTACCAAGTAAAGTTATCCATTGTGTTAAAGATTTATATGAAAGTGCTGAAACATTTGAATATGCATGGAATTTTCTGAGTGCATATAGCAGTATTGATGTGTTTTTGTCATTTTAGTTCGAATTTCGACCTTTCATTGCAGGGAATAATAGACATATTTTTTTTTAGAAAATGTGTTCATAATATATGAATATATAAGAGAACTATTTAGTATTCATGTTTCATACCCTTCTTTAATACGCGATATCAGATTAGTATTTAATAAAGAGATGAATTAAAAACTACTTACCATGAACAAGCGCGAGGACTGTAAAAATCTGTAATGCATTCAAACCATCCATGCTAAACAGCTCCATTGCCGATGTCTCCTTGAATATAGAAAATTCTGGGCATAACATTTTGCTGACTCTTATGGAGAGCTTTAGTTGAATTGTTGCGACTTCAAATCATCTCCAAATCTAATTTGCATGATAGATCTGTTTTTGAAATTAAAATATTATAAAATATATAATTGAGATTTCAATTTTATATAGCGGTTTACTAGTTTCACGCATACTTTTTGAAGATGAGCCAAAGGCTTGCCAGGCATGGCAACAATAAATGTATGCAAAGTGCATTCCACCTAAAACTGTTTCAAGGGGAGTTTTTTAAAATTTGAGAATCCCGCCGGCCGATATGTCGCTCAGTGGGGGGCGGGGTAAGGTGCACTTATTTGTTTTATTTATCAATACCCACCCCCCCTTTACATTTTTAAACTTTGTTCCACTAACATAAACAGTGAGAAGGTTTAACCCCCCCCCCCTCCCTTGCGTACGCGCTTGCCTGTAGATATGCCGTTAGGGGTATCAATTTCATGTCATTAGTAACCAGGATTTTTAGAGACAACTATTTAAGACAAAACATACGGAATATACAACTAATAAGAAAGTTATGCAATTTGGAGAACTCAGCGGATGACCATGACAATCATTGGAGAATTTAGTAACTCAGTCAAAGATCTGTAATTTCATTATATTATATTCAATGCCCTTATCCGCCGTAATTTACATTCTAATACCCCTCCTCCTACCTCCTCCCCCCCCCCCTGTCGATATGTCCCATATCGTTATCAACACGTTTTCAGCGCCCACCATGTTTTTTCAGGCATACCGCAGCTCCTGAATAACCGCCTATTTTATGAATTTCGAATTAATGTCCGAAACGCGTTTTAATGATGAGCCGGAAAGTTATGGCAGAAAATTGCCAAGTACTTTAGCTTTTACAGACAACCTTTTTGTTACAAATGAACGGAAACGAGAAAGCTTTGCAAGGTCGTGCGTTTACCTTACGAGACGGGTATTTAAGCACTCACATAGGAGCTCAATTGCTTCATTTTTGCTCGACAAGCAAATTTTAGATTCTTTAGATAGGCTAGCTGGTACATGTATTAGTCAAATTCTAGATTAGAGTGCAATTCGAATTATTAACTGCAAAACGAAGTTGCCAAAAGGAAAGCTCTTTAAAGATAAACTGCAGCTAATAAATTATTACAGTCGTATATTTGCCATCTACTGTGCAATGTCAGTAACATAGTAGTGAAAACATAAATATAAAGTAATGAAAATAGCGATCACACTCACCTTTACAGCTACCTAAAGAATTCCATACACATGGTACTAATTCAAGAGAAGAGCTAATTTTGAGAAGAGCTAAGAATCAAAACAGTAAATCCATGGTCACAATTGATATGAACGATTTATACATAAATCGAACCTTGCATGCTGCGTGAGGGCGTATTGCAAACAAGTTCTACTCTGTTTTTTGTTTCGTCAACATATATCGTTGGAGAGCATAGGCTATACATCATAATAAATGACATTATGACCTCGTACAGAATCATATTAATGGGTTTAATGTTTGTAAATTATCAAAACTTGTTTTTGCAATCCATAACATGATGAACTTATCATATTTCATTCAAATTCTATATTTCTAACACGCAAATATTTGTTTCGTAATAGTTGGAAGAGATCAAACTTGAAACCTGTCATTATGGTAAAGATCTATACTAAGGCCTTAAAAAGGGGGTCAAAGGGGGAAGATTCGAAATTCCTACCAAACCCCCACCTCCTCCCAATAATTAAAAAAAATCTGGGGGAACAAAAAGTTTTATGTAATTATTTATCATTACACCGATGTATAAAAAAAGTTTTAAAGTACCCAAAAATAAAAAACTAGCGTCATTTCAAAATCAACAACTTTCTCACTAGGTCACTATCCTCCATCAATTATCAATAGACGCAGTATTTCTTAACAGTGTGAATAACTCCGCGAAGAGAAATTTTCGCAAACCATAACATGAACTGAAGCTAAATACAGTAATTAGGGATTCATTCAGGAAAACAGCGTTTAGATATTGTTTAAATTCATATTTAATAATAATAATAATAATAATAATAATAATCCTTTAAAGTCCACTCCAAATTTTGTTAAGTTAAACCGAAAATGGAAATTCTTTTTGTCCAATTGATCGTGAGCCCGGCAGCCAGATCGACGTTGCTCTATCCCTTGGTAGGGACTTTTAGATTTGCGTGGACTGATACGTGTGACGTCCATTCAAAGCAGTGCATTAAAAGGACGTCGACCGTAACAATCCACATTGTCTTCTTGCAATCTAAAAGTCCCTATTGTTGAACGCCAAACAAGGTAGCAGCAACTCCCGTCTTTTAACGTATTTTGGTATGACGCGGCCGGGGTTCGAACCCACGACCTCCTGGTTGTGAGGCGGACGCTCTGCTGACTGAGCCAACACACCGGTGAAGTGTGAAGTCCTTTTTTTTATTTAGAGATTTTACATTTTTTTTGGGGGGGGGGGTGGGGGGATCCTTTAGACGTCTCCCTCTCTCTACTCGAATTTATATTGATATTAGTTGATTTAAGTTGGTTAATTCACAAATATATATACGAGATATAAGATAACAGCTTAAACAGTATCCTAAATGTCTTTTTTAGATATTACAAGTGCGCTACCTCCCCATCCTTCGCCCCTCTCTCTCTCTCTCTCTCATTTCAGAAGTCCTGTTTTTGTTAGTTTGTAGTATTTTCAGATAGGGGCCTATTGATATGAAAGTCTAACTTTATTTTTTTTTAAACATTTCGACGCCAACATATCTTGTTTTAATATGCCCCAATTTCAAACTACGGATATGCAAATGTACGCTAAAAAAACGTTTTCTTTTTTCTTTATCAACTTTTATTACGCAAAAGATATAAGTAACATACCATGAGCCTTTTTTTTAACATTCTTTAATACAAATAAAAAAAAACAATTACAGACAGTAAAGAACCTTGGTTATTTTTTTAGAACAGACAATTGAAACTAAAACTGAATCATCTGCACATTTATTTTACTCTACATGTGCCATACATATACGTTTTTCATAAGCGATATTTTCAATATTATAACAATATTATTAGACCTTTAATAGGCCTAGTCATGACTATGATATCATTATCTTTTGACAAATCTTCGTCAGTTTAATTGAAATCATCAGAGTCAAAAGTAAATTGAAAGTTTAATAGTAGTCTATGGTGGCTCCTAAGGGACACGCATACGCAAAATTTGACGTATACCTTTGCAACAAATTTGTGGATTTATACGTCAAAGACGTGAAAATCCACAAATTTGACGTATACATATGCAACACATTTGTGGATTTTCACGTCAAAGACGTGAAATTTTGCGTTTGCGTGTCCCTTAGGAGCCACCATAGCTTCACATAAATACATTACAAGAAAAAAGCAGTATCAAATGAATTCAAAATTATATCAGTTTGTCTATGTCAAACGTGAATAAATGAGTTTTAAAAAAATATTTTAAAAAAATGTGATTTATTTTTAGCCTTTGCTCGAGTATGCTTCAAGATAAAGGTTTGCGACAAACATGAATGTGACTGCGTAAAAACATTGGACGATATATATTTTATCTATAGAAGATAAATATTTCATGAATAACACAAGAGGTAACTACAACATCAAATTGAACTTACACATAGCAGTCAAATTATCAGATGAACTTCATCAATTCATTTAGTTAGTCATATTGTATCGTATTCTTTGTATATTTTCCTTTCCGCTACATTGTATTTCTATGCTTTCTCTGTTTTCTCTTTGAAATACACGTTTCAATACAAAATCTCTTTATATCTTCTTCAGTCTTGTTGAGTTGTGAAATAACTTTATGTATACTCCAGAACTATATGGTCTGGAATCATTTGATTTCTATATTTAGTAAGTGCTGAGATTTATACTATAACACCTTGCATAATATCACATGCAGATCCATTCTGTATAAATATAATGTACAAATTATTTTAAAAGATGATTCCTTTATGTGAAAATGTTTGACATGTATTCGAAGTATTGCATAGAAATAATCGTTTAGCCATACCGTCACATGTTACCAGCGAAAAACTATTGACATAACCTTAGCACAGTATAGTATAATATCCTTCATATTTATAATGACTACCAACATTAAATGTTGTAAGGAGGCAGGTGGAAGGGACAGGGTGGAAGAGAGGGCTGAGATTGCAAGAACAATAGAAGATGGGAGAATAGTGGCGAGACAGGGAGGGAAAAAGAAAGGTACAAGGGAAATACAGGGGAAAAGGAAAGAGTGCGAGATAGAGAGAAGCGAAAAAGATAGAGAGAGAGAGAGACAGAGGGAGTGCAAAAAGAAATAAGAATGGGAGTAGGTGGTCATCCACATACAACAACGCTATGAAATAACATAAACAGTGGCAAATGTGGCTAGGTATCTTAGGAGTTTCACACAGTATGTATACAATAAAACCGACAGAGAGTCATGAGAATGTGCTGTTAAATATATGAGATCATTTTCAACACACGGGACCTTTAAATATCTGTATTTATTTATTTATTTATTTTACTCTAGAATACCTTCACCTATTGACATTTTAAACATTACTTCTTTAAGCAAGTGTTTCTCTAAAATGTCTACAAAACTAAAAAACAAAAGACGTATATATATATATATACATATGCACAATTCAAACAAGCATTTTCGATAGCATGATTCATCATTCTTGTTTAAATGTTACAGCAGTTAGTCTCTATAATTTTCCTATAATATCCCTGTAGTCCGAGCTAGTTGGCTTGGATCCAACCATCCTACAGTGTAAAAGATGTAGATGCATTGTAGTATCGCTGCACATCCGAACAAGGCTTAATTTCACATGTCCAGTGTAGACGCATACAATCCTTCATCCAAGTCATTGAGAGAAAGGTAATTCTGTGCAAATCAAAAGTAATTATAATAATAATAAAAACAATAATCATAATCATAATAATAATAATAATAGTTATAATTATTATAGTAATAAAAGTCAGACATTATCATGAGATATGGTAATTAAAGGAGGGTAAGCATTATGCAAAATATGGTAATTTTGTATAAATGAACAAAAATATGAAGGATACGGACAAAAAGTTAAATCGTGAGAAAAATGTAATATATCACCAAAATTACCAAGATAATTATAGGATTAGGGCTAGAATTATTTTTTTTCCGGGATTTTGATTATCCCTTCTGAACTGAGATTAATGTAGTATCGGAATTATACAAATGGAAATGTATAAGGAAACTAAATAATGCAATAGTCATGTACAAAGAAGGAAATTTCAGACCATCTTACATGAGTCTTTTCTAGAATCCTTTCCAAACTCTTGAGGATCTGATCAAAGTTACTCCGATGTGTAGCTTCCTTCTCCCAACAACCAGACATGACCGAATACCTGATACGATACGAAAAAGATAATCCTTATCGAATAGAAATCTGATAGAACTACCGAATCGAATATAATACAAAGACAAATACAAAATGCCGACAAATTCAAAGTTCACGTGCAACTGCAGTTTCATCACTGTTGTTTCATTATTTTATGTGCGCACCCAGTCCGGGTCGTTTTATCACCTTCTTTTATATTATTCTCTGTTTTTATCCTTTTATCACTTTCTCTTTCTGTCTTTCCTTATGTTATTTTTTGTTTCTTCCTTCTATCACCTTCTCTTATGTTATGCTTTGCTTTTATCCTTATATCACTTTCTCTTTCTGCGTTTCCTTATGTTACTGTTTGTTTCTTCCTTTCATCACCTTCTCTTGTGTTATTCTTTGTTTTTATCGTTTTATCACTTTGTTCCTACCATTCCTCATGTTATTCTTTTTTTTTCCTTGTATCACTATCACCTTGTCTTATGTTATTCATTGTTTTTATCATTCTATCATTTTCTCTGTTGAGTGTTGAGACGTATTATTTTCAGCTTCAGATTCTGATTCAAAAGAAAGTTTGCAGAATCAAGTGTAATTGTGTTTCTTAATGTTTGGAAATATATCTGCATTTGATACAAAACATCATCATGAAATCAAGGAAATATAAATAGAGCATCGAGTGAGTCAAATTACGACATTTACAGAACAATTCGCTTGAAAGAGTAATATTTACACTTCTTGTCCACAATGGCGAGGGCGTGACATCTGGTAACCATTGGCAATCTCCATTTGGACAGTGTCAAAGGTCATTTTAGGGTATGGCCTCGCCCCTGAGAAAATCGAGGAAAAATAATTTTGTTTAATAAAATATTTGTTTCAATATACGAATATGTGACATCCAAAGCTTTTGAGAGAAATTATATGTATTTATCATATACATGTATATAGAATTTGTCATCAACCCTTGACAGTACAAGCGGAATTAAGTTGATAAATTTAGACTAAATGTTATTCATATCTGCGGCATGTATTTGAATACGAATAATGCAATAAATATTTTTTAAATCGCAAATATTATTGGTGAGTCTTATAGAGTGCCATAAGTGGCTTGAATTCTTCACCTCTAAAATGCATCAAACAAGTATTAGTCATGATATATTTTGATTATTTAAGTGCAATGACTTATTTCACTTTTCTTCATATCACCATATGTTACACCTGAAGTGGAGGGGTCGTGGTAGAGTGTCTCATTCTCTTGACTCTCAATCCGAGGTGTAAGGGTTCGAATCCCAACTCGGCACTATCTTCCTTTGGCAAGTCGTTAATACATATTTACGACTCTCCACCCACTCCACCCACCTAACAATAATATTGCAAGGGTAATAATAATAGAAGGGCCCTGATAAAGGACAGATGTAACGCTTATAAGGCTTCCTACGTAAAGAACTTCATGGTCTTTAAGATGGTACGCACAATTATATGCGATATGAACATTATTTGTTCACCTAATGTCACAATTTCCCACAAGACGATACCAAAAGACCAGCTATCTCCTTCTGTTGATTGGTCACCCGTAACCATGGTTTCAGGCGAACTCCATCTTGTTGGTTTCTGAAAAGTTGGAAAGTATAGAAAAAAAGGTTGAAAATCGTGTTTAGAGTTTATTATCATTTGTTCATGGTTTAAAACGAACCGTGATTATCAGACGATGGCTGAATTTTTCACAATTTACAAGCAGATTCGATAATACATCAAAATCAATATTGCATATGCCAAATATTATACAAACACCACGGTCAATAACATTGCTCAGGGTGTATAAATATTATGGGTAACAATTTAAGGGGGAAATTACTAACGTGATAAATCATGAAACACATACATGTAATTCCGTGGTGACGTTTTGGTAGTATCAAGATTTTCCGATATGTTCTGTCGATTAAATAGATTGTGGTCCTCATTAAAGATGTGCCATCCATCTCTATGCTGATGATAATTATAATCATTAAATAAGGTGATAATACTCACACCTCTGCCGCTAAACAATAATGAAGATAATCCATAATCTGATAGCTTGCATTGCTTTCTATCAGCTATTAACACATTGTGAGCGCAAAGAGTTCCGTGGATGATCTTTGTAAACAAAAAAAAACAAAACAAAAACAACTTAATGATAACAATAATAAATAATTAAATGAATAAAATCCACAATTATATAATCTGGATGTTATTCATACACCTTTGATCAGCGTAATAACCCTCGTACCATACTGGCTTACTCCTCTCCTATTCTTCCACTTTCTTAGTCCATTTATGTAATTCTCATCCTTCTGGTATCCCCTCTGTCCTGTCCCCCTCCCTCTTTCCCCTTCTCCTTTGTTAATTTTATTCTATTGCAAGTCATGAAATAAGGGTACCTTCTTTGATGCAAGATACTGCATCCCTTTTGCAATTTGCCAAGCCAGGTTGAGTAGACTACCTTCATCGATACGAACTCCGTTTGGTTTGAGATTGCCGTATGTGGGTTGGGATTGCACCCCTGTGGTCTGTAGATGGGTGAGTAGGGTACCTCCAGAGATGAACTCATACAGAATGCTACCTGCATCATCGGCAATTCGTTCAATTGAAGAAATAAATGTATGAAACTGATTTGTAACATGTTTCATTAGACATCATGATATTATATTGGAAACGTTTGGGTTTATTACTAAATACAAATGACTGTTCTTCCAAGACCCTCTTGTTTTACTGATTGAATCGTTTTGGGTTCTTCAGAGGCGGAGTCTACTTAAATTGCTACGTACCTTCAGGCAGGATAGAATAGCTATACTGACTTGAATACAAAGGTTGCGCTCCACATTATTAGAAAAAAAACGCTCATATTCAAAATAATATGTATATAATTAAACAGACACTCGAAAGATTATTAGTTGACCGAGGGGTGTTTTACCTTGTTCTTGACAATATCCCAGGCACTTGACAACATTCGGTTGATCCGGTAGCTCAGAAAGGACCTTGACAGCTCGAAGAACGTTGGTTGATATGGTCACTTGATCTAAGAGAAGATACATCTTATTTATAACTATTTTGACTATTTGGGTTTTCAAATTCGAAGAGAGTGGTGCCGTAAGATCATTAGCCAGAAGTCAATCATACAGCTGTAAATACAAGATCGAGGTAAAACCGTTTAGATAAGTATTTATAGATACATAGGGTTAACAGAATTACTGTTCAAGCGAGGCGTTACTTTATACGTTTGTTCTGGTCATACTGAAATATAACTTTCTAGAAAGCTGATGGCATATCTCTGTTTATCAATGATAAAACAACATCTCGTAAAGTTCCATTTTATTGTAGGGTACATTGATATACATCAAAGTGATTTGCCTTTAGGTCTTTTTTTTTTTTTTTTTTACTCATTATTGTTTTATAGGGAGTGGTTGGCAAAACCCACCTGGAATCTGCCTGATAGCAACGTCTACTTGACTTTGATTCGAGCGGAGTTCCCCCTTCCATACTCCGCCGAAGTCACCCCGTCCAATTGAACCGAGTCTGGTGAAAAACGTCACGTTTTCAGGAGCAATGATGGGAGAGTCGGATGGACCGAGTTTGAGAGATGTGTATGCTACAAAGACAAACATTAGATTCTTATTAAAACGATTAAAATACTTGAAATATCAAAAATACAAGCAATCTTTCACCCTCTAAGCAGGAATAAGGCTACCCTTGGATAATTTTTTCTAGATTTCTTTCAAATATAAATCGAAAGTGAAAAAGTATTCACCATAAACTCATAAGTGGTATGTGTATGTGTGTGTGATTGTGTGTGGGTGTGCGTGTATATGTGTGTGTGCGTGCGTGTGTGTGTGGGAGGGAGAGGTAAATTTGCGATATTAGAGGTAAGTCTTAAAACCCCTGTTAAATTAGTTGGCCTAGCACAATTCTGATCAGGGAGAATGATTAAGCTTTTAATGTTTCCTGTGGAATATACTTTAATTACTGTAATTAATCAAGTAATACCCTTAATAGTTACGATGTAATGTGCAGTTTGGGATAAAATGATTATCATTAAGTACTATAGTTTTTGTGTGGTTGTGAGACGTTTTGTCTACGTTGTTATGGCAATTCACAACCCTCTTTTACTTCGTGAGTAATCTTCGTGGTACTAATGCTTACCTCGTTGTAAACTCTTGAATGATTTTACACATTTTCTCACCTTTATCTCCGTTCTGAATCATCTCATACGCCGTGTTGTCGTTTGCCTCATGGGATACATGTCTTTCTTCTCTGTGAAAAAATGAACAAATTGTTCCTTAATGAGGCATTAACAGCGATACTGAACAAATGACCTTTCTGCCTCATCCTACTATTCAGTCAGGCGCGGATCCACGGGCTCAATTCTACGGGCCCGGCTATGGCAAGCCCATTGTGTAAAAACTAGATAAACTCAGTTTATCAGAAAAACTGTGTTTATCAATATTCAGAGCCATCTATATACACAGAATTTGGTCAACCCGATTCGAGTCGGACACAATATGGCGACTACTGCTTTCTTGGGCAGGCACAAAACAAAAGAATATACGCCATGCTGTGACCCAGTGAAACCAAGATGGCCAAACTCTCTGCTCCTTTTTTATTTCACAGCGCCATCTCATGGCCATCTCACCGAACTAATTTCCAATGACTCGTATTAGAGCAGTTTTTTTCGTCTTATGTGATAAAGTACATAGGTTTATCAACTTCGTTTCCAAGATTACGAAATATGTCTTCATTGTGCATTCAAATGAACTACTTTTCAATGCCCTTAAATGTTGTTTCATATAAATACTAACTCGAGTTTCTGACTTTACTTTTTACGTATGTGAAACGGAAACACATGAATAATGATATCATCCTAAATTGCAGTGGTTTCTCATATTTCACTACATCCGAATATTGATGTGTGTGACTGTGTGTATGAGTAAGAGAGAGAGAATGTGTGTGTGGGGGAGAGTGTTTGTATCAATATTTATCGATTGATACATATATCTCAATCTTCTGTAGAATATTTCTAACTGCTAAATACTAACCTAGAAACAGTTTTGTGTGACTCTTCAAAACCTGAAAAAAGACAAAGAAGAGGATGAGGCAAACATAGAAATGTTGTAACATTTTCTACGCACTCTAAACATATATAGCACATTTATCAAGAAGGAAGTAAAATTTAAGCTCAAGTAAATGGATCTCTATCCTTAAGGTGTTGATATGGTATGGGTAAATTCATTGAGGAAAGCGATAGATGTTATAATATGCAAGAAAAAAACTTTCGCTATCAAATTCCAGTAGTATCTTTCCTTAACCTCTTTAAGCAATACCAAGTTAATATGCTCATGTGCTTTGGTAAGGCCCCATCCTCATTTCTAGTTTCTAAGCCGTCAGGTAAAACAATCATAAAACATACATTTACATAGCTTTTCTTTGTTCTGATTCCATCGTTTAACTATTCTAGTAGAATTGATGAATGTAATCACCTGGTCTGGTCTCATGTCTCCTCAACATGATGAATTGAATGATGTTGATGATGACAGAAGCCACTAACAGGATAGCTAAGACAGCTATACCTGCAGAAGCCCCAGAACCCAGACCAGTTGGCACACAGGTACATGGTGTGGGATCTGGATGGTGAACAAAGTTGCATGCAAGATCTAAAGACACAAGCTTCTACACTGTCGCTCATATAGTTGGAATATTTTAGTTTTACCCCAATTTATGGAATTATTTTAAAAATAATTTAAAAATAATAGATCTAGATAATAGTATACATTCTCAGATTTTATTGAATAATAATTTGACGATGTGTGTTTTGCGTGAATGCTAAAGCATGTGTATGCTACTATGCTTATCAAATAGGGGACCTACATCCTTTAGTCATAAATGACAGTTATGAGGATTAATGCCCCACAAAAGGGCAATAATATAGCACATCGACACGGTTTTGATCCTGGGGCCTCACAGTTACGAGGCCATTGCTTTGTCACTTAATCATGACTGTACGAGGCGGGGGCTAGGGTAGGGGGCAGTTTCCATAAATAAAATAAACACAGAAAATGCAATAAATTTTCAATAATTTATTGCATTTTACCCCGGTCCCCAACATAAACAAATCCTCTGGATAGCCATGCGTTATGGTACAGTGACAAAGCAATGGCCTCGTAACTGTGAGGCCCCAGGATCAAAACCGTGTCGATGTGCTATATTAGTGCCCTTTTGTGGGGCATTAATTCTCATTACTGTCATTTATGACTTAAGGGCGTAGGTCCCCTATTTGATAAGCATAGAAGCATACACATGCTTTAGCAGTCACGCAAAACACACATTAGCAAATTAATATTTAATAACATCTGAGAATGTATACTTTTATCTAGATCTTTTATTTTTTTTAATTACTTTTTAGAATAATTCCATAAATTGGGGTAAAACAAAAATATTCCACCTATATGAGCGACAGTGTAGATGAAATCATCAAACCTATGATGACACATTCTAACGGGACGAATGCTCCAGATCCATTCCATACACTAACCAAATACTATACTTCATCCTAACCCTTACCCTTAACCTAACCGCAAAATCTAATCGCAACCGTAACCCTTACCCTAAACCTAACCTGAAACCCAGTTACAACCGTAACTCTTAATCTAAACCTTACCTAAAACCAAATCACAACTGTAACACTTACTCTAAACCTAACCTAAAACCCAATTGTAACCCTTACCCTATACTTTTGACGAAAATAATAACAGGATAAAAATTTCCCCCGAGCAAATGTAAGATCACCATACCTCCTCAGCATCTGTCTCGAAAGACAATAATATAACATATAGGTTTCTATATATATATTTATATATATACAAATTCAATAATCAAATTTATGCCCAATAACTGTTTGTTTTTTAAATACAATAACAACCGTGTTCAAGCTATACAAAACAAAAATACTGTTCATCAAAAAGAAATCTGTTCACATTTTACCGACAGCAACCCTGAATTTTTCTATAGTAGTTTATCTAATTACCTAAGCATCTTACACATATATCTTCTAATTACATATTACAGAGCTTTATTCCCAAGGGGTCTAAAAAATACAAGCCATGCTTTTTAAATAGACTCCTCCACTATTCTGTACTTCTGTGCCAATCTTAAATGATTTATTAACATAATTTTATAATAATTTGTAAAATATTTTGTTTATATTATGTTATTGAATTTGTATATTACTTATTTATTTGATTATGTTTATATCTTGTGGAAAATAAAGAAACATTGAAACCTTGAATCTTTCAGATACTGAATCAAATATATCATTGGGAGAATTCCCGATTGAATTTATTCTGATCAAAACAGGAACCTCCTGATGAAATTGAGGAACAATTTTGTATGCGTATTCACTTATACCATGATGCCTCGCTTCAATCAATGCATTAACATGACTTTGGACTCTGGTCCGTGTTCACAGATACATTGTAGGTTAATATTTGTAAAAGTAACAAGGAAACAATATACATTGCTTGGATGAGAACACATCCTTTGACAGTGATCTTTCTGATATTTGTATATCGCATATCATAATTTATACTGGCATAGTTTGTAACAATGGCTTATTCATCAGATGCTTAAAGTGATGAATTACTTGTATTGTAAAAAAAAGTTCATCAGAAATATTGTGACCGAAGCCTCCCTCTCTCTCTTTTTGAGGAGTTCATCTAGCAACGTACTGTAGTCTTTATATTCAGATCTTAAAGAGATATATATTACTATAAATTCTGTTATTTTCATCAGGTGTTTAAAGTGATAAAGTACTTATACCGTTGAAATTGCACAGAGAGTTTCAGTTTACACTCCAATCGAAAAGCTAAATTGTAATGTGAACTCAAGCTTGTATCTTCCCTTCATCTACCCTTCTTCCACTAACGTTCTATATCAGATGATAATAAGGAGAATGGACGGGTGTGTGAGACAAATTCAACATCAAATTTACTTCTTTGTGTTTAATCATGATAAATATTTACCCCGTATGATTATGTCTATCATTTAAAGAAGTAATTGATAAGACATATAACACGCGCAGACACCGAATAAAGCAATATCAAACAAATGAAAGTCATACATTCCATTATTTCCCCTCATCTCACTAAAATGTATTGTTCACCTATTCATCATTGTTTAGATTTGGAGAGATAACAATCACAATAATACACCTCAGTTTATTACCTTAAAACGTTAGAAAAATAACTATATTCTTGTAAGTCAAACAAAGACATTTTTTCCACAAAGATGTTCAATTAAAAATAATGAACAAATAACCAAAATGAGAATTATACTTTTGAAAGTTAATTCAAATATTTTGAACAAAAATGTCCCCTCACCTGACGAACTGCTCGTAGTTCCTTCTGTTGTAATTGGTTCTAGTGTTGTGAGAGCATATACAGAGTCGTTAGAATTGTCATACTGTATATGGAGGATTATCTTTTTGGTGTAATTGTCATTTTCAAAGAGAAACAGGAATATCCTATCATTAAAGCTTGCAAAGTCCACAACAACAAATATTAATTATATATAATAATAACTTCAACTTTATATAGCTCTTTCCACATGACATTTTTCAAAGCGCTTCACAATACTGATGCTAGTAAAACTATAGAGAGTAATGGCAAGAGAACAAAATTAAGATTATCAAAAATAAGATAACAAGGTAAGGTTACAATACAAATTAATAAAAATGAGAATAACACTTTTGAAAGTTAATTCAAATATTTTGAACAAAAATGTCCCCTCACCTGACGAACTGCTCGTAGTTCCTTCTGTTGTAATTGGTTCTAGTGTTGTGAGAGCATATACATAGTCGTTATAATTGTCATACTGTATATGGAGGATTATCTTTTTGGTGTAATTGTCAGTTTCAAAGAGAAAAAGAAATATCCTATCATTAAAGCTTGCAAAGTCCACAACAACAACAAATATTAATTATAATAATAATAACTTCAACTTATATAGCTCTTTCCACATGACATTTTTCAAAGCGCTTCACAATATTGATGCAAGTAAAACTATAGAGAGTAATGGCAAGAGAACAAAATTAAGATTATCAAAAATAAGATAACAAGGTAAGGTTACAATACAAATTAATACAAATGAGAATAACACTTTTGAAAGTTAATTCAAATATCTTGAACAAAAATGTCCCCTCACCTGAAGAACTGCTCGTATTTCCTTCTGTTGTAATTGGTTCTAGTGTTGTGAGAGCATATACAGAGTCGTTAGAAATGTCATACCGTATATGGAGGATTATCTTTTTGGGGTAATTGTCAGTTTCAAAGAGAAAAAGGAATATCCTATCATTAAAGTTTGCAAAGTCCACAACAACAAATATTAATTATATATAATAATAACTTCAACTTTATATAGCTCTTTCCACATGACATTTTTCAAAGCGCTTCACAATATTGATGCTAGTAAAACTATAGAGAGTAATGGCAAGAGAACAAAATTAAGATTATCAAAACTAAGATAACAAGGAAAGGTTACAATACAAATTAATAAAAATGAGAATAACACTTTTGAAAGTTAATTCAAATATCTTGAACAAAAATGTCCCCTCACCTGACGAACTGCTCGTATTTCCTTCTGTTGTAATTGGTTCTAGTGTTGTGAGAGCATATACAGAGTCGTTAGAATTGTCATACCGTATATGGAGGATTATCTTTTTGGGGTAATTGTCAGTTTCAAAGAGAAAAAAGGAATATCCTATCATTAAAGCTTGCAAAGTCCACAACAACAACAAATATTAATTACAATAATAATAACTTCAAGTTATATAGCTCTTTCCACATGACATTTTTCAAAGCGCTTCACAATATTGATGCTAGTAAAACTATAGAGAGTAATGGCAAGAGAACAAAATTAAGATTATCAAAACTAAGATAACAAGGAAAGGTTACAATACAAATTAATAAAAAATGAGAATAACACTTTTGAAAGTTAATTCAAATATCTTGAACAAAAATGTCCCCTCACCTGACGACCTGCTCGTATTTCCTTCTGTTGTAATTGGTTCTAGTGTTGTGAGAGCATATACATAGTCTTTAGAATTGTCATACCGTATATGGAGGATTATCTTTTTGGTGTAATTGTCAGTTTCAAAGAGAAAAAGAAATATCCTATCATTAAAGCTTGCAAAGTCCACAACAACAACAAATATTAATTATAATAATAATAACTTCAACTTATATAGCTCTTTCCACATGACATTTTTCAAAGCGCCTCACAATATTGATGCTAGTAAAACTATAGAGAGTAATGGCAAGAGAACAAAATTAAGATTATCAAAAATAAGATAACAAGGTAAGGTTACAATACAAATTAATAAAAATGAGAATAACACTTTTGAAAGTTAATTCAAATATTTTGAACAAAAATGTCCCCTCACCTGACGAACTGCTCGTAGTTCCTTCTGTTGTAATTGGTTCTAGTGTTGTGAGAGCATATACAAAGTCGTTATAATTGTCATATTGTATATGGAGGATTATCTTTTTTGGGTAATTGTCAGTTTCAAAGAGAAAAAAGGAATATCCTATCATTAAAGCTTGCAAAGTCCACAACAACAACAATATTAATTACAATAATAATAACTTCAACTTATATAACTCTTTCCACATGACATTTTTCAAAAGCGCCTCACAATATTGATGCTAGTAAAACTATAGAGAGTAATGGCAAGAGGACAAAATTAAGATTATCAAAAATAAGATAACAAGGTAAGGTTACAATACAAATTAATAAAAATGAGAATAACACTTTTGAAAGTTAATTCAAATATTTTGAACAAAAATGTCCCCTCACCTGACGAACTGCTCGTAGTTCCTTCTGTTGCAATTGGTTCTAGTGTTGTGAGAGCATATACAAAGTCGTTATAATTGTCATACTGTATATGGAGGATTATTTTTTGTGAGTAATTGTCAGTTTCAAAGAGAAAAAAGGAATATCCTATCATTAAAGCTTGCAAAGTCCACAACAACAACAATATTAATTACAATAATAATAACTTTAACTTATATAACTCTTTCCACATGACATTTTTCAAAAGCGCTTCACAATATTGATGCTAGTAAAACTATAGAGAGTAATGGCAAGAGAACAAAATTAAGATTATCAAAAATAAGATAACAAGGTAAGGTTACAATTCAAATTAATAAAAATGAGAATAACACTTTTGAAAGTTAATTCAAATATTTTTGAACAAAAATGTCCCCTCACCTGACGAACTGCTCGTAGTTCCTTCTGTTGTAATTGGTTCTAGTGTTGTGAGAGCATATACACTAACGTTAGAATTGTCATACTGTATATGGATGATAATTTTCTTTGTTCGTCATTGTCAGTTTCAAAAAGAAAACGAAGCATCCTATTGTTGAAGCTTACGAAGTCCAGAACAACAGAAAATATTCAACGAGTATAAGTATGTCTAAAATGATTCAAATCAAAGGCGATTCATGTACAATTTAGATTTGAGTTTGATTCTAACTTAGTTATAAATTAGGAACAATTCGTTGGTAACTGACAATATTAGCATATGTTTGAAAGATAACGTAAACAAATGTTTGTTTTTATAATGAAAATAAATGAATTAAATAAATGATAACAGAACAGAAGACAAAGAGTATGGACATACCGGCCGATGGTGTAGGGGTAGTTGTGCCTGTTCATGGTTTGAGGAAAAAAGCAAAAAGAAAAAGGGGATTTTAGAAGAAAAACGGCAACCCAAGAACATATGAAGCTGATCTAAAAGACAGATAAGATTGCGGACAAGGAAGAACGGGTTCCTTCAAAGGAGTGTCCTTTCTTCTCTATTGTTTAATATCTACACAGTGACCAACCCATCCACCCAGTCACCAGGAGCTTCCTCTATCATGATGCTTATGCACTGCATCTCAGAAGCATCTGTTTTAAGAAGTAGATGTTTCACTTAGCAATGCACTGGACGGTCTCATCCCTTTCTATACCCCTTTCACCAATCATCCCAGAGCTAACCCAGACAAAACGCAAATAATCGCCTTTTATCTGAAGAACATCGCTTTATATCAACTACAGATTAGCTGGTATGGGATACGGTTGCAACACACCACCAAGCCAGTCTATTAAGGGGTCACACTTGACAGGTCCTTCACATGCAAGTATCACCAAGACTAAGGCGAAGGTGCGATCAAGGAACAGTATCCTCAGGAAGCCGATCAATATAAAGTTGGGCGCTGATGCTAAGACAGTCCGTACTATATAGTGCGTCCCAGAAAAAACGAAACCGAGAATTATCGATGTTTTATCATAACTTAATAATTGATAAATGACACATATTGTTAAAGCTTAGATCCTCCTCTTTCTTTTGATGCAACTCATATGATGCATATTTCACGCATGAGTGATTAAAAAGTGGTATGTATCTTTGCCGAAGTCGACCACCTGTCACAATATGCAATACAATAGCAACATACAAGTTGTTATGTCAGACATGTTGTAGCATCACCAGGAAGACGAAGGCAATGATCATGTATTGCACATATGTATGGAAGCATTCAATTATATTATGAATGTGGGCTAAGCAATGTTTCATACAAGGTCTAAATACACAAGCTTCTAGATAAAATCATTCAAACCAGTATTAGTATGACACATGTTAACGGGATGGTTGCTCCGGATCCATTTCATACACTAACCGAATTCTTTGCTACAACTCTAGACTAAATACTATACTTAATCCTAACATTTATCCTAAACCTAACCTAAAACCTAATCGCAACCGTAACTCCTACCCTGAACCTAACCTAAGACCCAATCGCAGCCTTACCCCCTACTCTAAATCTAACCTAAAACCCAATCGCAACCCTACCCTAACCCTTACTCTCAACCTAACCTGAAATCCAATCGCAACCCTCACCATAACCCTTCCTCTCAACCTCATCTGAAATCCAATCGCAACCCTCACCCTTACTCTAAATCTAACCTTAAATCCAATCGCAACCCTAACCCTTACTCTAAATCTAACCTTAAACCCAATCGCAACCCTAACCATAACCGTTACTCTTAACCTAACCTGAAATCCAATCGCAACCCTCACCCTTACTCTATACCTAACATTAAACCCTATCGCAACCATTACCCTTACTCTAAACCTAACATTAAACCCAATCGCAACCCTAACCCTTCCTCTCAACCTTACCTGAAATCCAATCGCAACCCTCACCCTTACTCTAAACCTAACATTAAACCCTGTCGCAACCATTACCCTTACCATCACTCTCAACCTAACTTAAAACCCAAATCGCAACCCTAACCCTTGACTTTAAACCTAATCTAGGACCCAATCGGAAACCCTAACCCTAACCTTTACTCTAAACCTAACCTAAAACCTAATTGCAACCCTGACACTAACCCTTACTCTAAACCTAACCGTAAATCCAATCGCAACCCTAACACTAACCCTTACTCTAAACCTTACCGTAAACCCAATCGCAACCCTAACACTAACCCTTATTCCATACCCTACCTAAATCCTAATTGCAACCCTTACCATAAATTTTGACGAAAAACATACCAAGAAAAAATTTCGCTGAAGCAAATATAAAATCACATACCAATAATATACCATAGAGGTATCTATATATATAAAACAACTTTAAGAATCAAATTTATACCCAATAACTGGAATTTAACCCTTACTGTACCCTTACCGACATTTTCGGAGATCGCGCCGCAACCGCTCAGAATTTCGAATTGTCGTTTCATGACTTTTTTCCCTCAAGTCTTACGCACATTTTAATACCATTTTCGTCGAAATCGGATATACCTGTAAGGTGTTACATAACAATTAGTATGCGCATGTCATCAAAAAAGTGCTATAATTGCATATATTCATGTACAAGCAGAAATGTGAAGATATGAATTGATATCAAATTGCTTTTATATGTTTCTCAAAGTAACTTGATGTATTTCAGAACAAAAGAATACATTAGAAATAAAACAATAGATATAATAAGACAAAAAAAACAATGAAATACATAAGAAAATAAATAGTTGAAAATCGCATTAAATTTGCATAAATTATCATTATTAATTACATCAAATAACTATTTTGTGTTAGACAAGAAGTTTCATATGAATAATGAGTTTCAACATTACAAAAGTGGAGTCTGACAATTTTTGTAATGATTCTAGTTCCCTGTATATTTCCAGATTTTGAATTAATGAATGCGTAATTTGCATATTCATAATTTATGCAAATTAACCTATGCATTTTCAAATATCATAAAAATAATGAAACCTCATGAATTTGAGATGAAGGAAAGATTTATTCAATACATTTTCAAGATTCTTCACAAGTCTACGGACAAATATGTAGAGTTTTCTGTAAAATGCATAAAATTAGCATTTTGCATAATTAATTAGGCTATAACGACAAAAATTTGCATATTAGGAAAAAACTAAGTATACCATCTTGTTCCTTACGTAAATATCTACAAACATGCAAATTTTCGCGTTCATCGGACATTCGACGGCCGAGATCATAGGGGGGGGGCCTCCCAGGCCCCCCCCCCCCCCCCCCCAGTCAGAGAGTGCTCGAAATAGCCCAGTACAGTAAGGGTTAAACAATACAATAACCAATGTGTTTAAGCCATACAAAACGAAAATACTAAAAAATAAAATAATAACCAGTTTCATTCTAAATATGAAATTTAAGATTTTAAAAATCAGTTCACATCCTACCAACAGCTACCCTGATTCGGTTTAAAGTAGTATACTATTCAGATACTGAATCAAATAAATAATCAGGGGAATTCCCGATTTAATTCATTCCGATCAAAACAGGAACTTCCTGATGAAATTGAGGAACAATTTGTGTAAATGCGTTTTCACCTACTATATATGATGCCTCACTTCAATCATACAGCATAAATACGACTTTGAACTCTGGTCTGTGTTCACAAATATACTGTAGTCATATATTTGCTGAAGTAACAGGGGAACAATATACATTGCTCGGGTCAATACACATCCTTTGATATTGATCTTTTTTAATATTTGTATATCTCTTACCACACTTTGCAATGGCATACTTTAATACAATGGCTTATTCATCTGGTATTTAAAGTGATGAAATTACTTATATTGTTAAGATTGTACAGAAAGTCTCAGTTTACACTCTAATCGAATTGCTAAATTGTTATGTGAATTAAAGCTTGTTTCTTCCCTACATGTATGCTCCTTTCATTCACGTTCTATTTAAGTTGGTAATATGGAGAGTGGATAGGTGTTTGATACAAATTCAACATCAACTTTTACTTCTTTGTGTTTATTCATGATAAATATTTACCCCGAATGATCTTGTCTATTACTTTCTGAAGTCAATGTTATGACATAACACGCGCATACATCAAATAAAGCAATATACAACAAATGAAAGTCATACATTCAATTTTCCTCCTGATTGAAATAAATTGTTCACCTATTCATCATTGTTTAAACTTGGAGAGATAAAAATAAAAATAACAAAATTTGGTAGAATAAGTTAGCCATTTGTTTAATGAATCTTTACAAAATGTAAGCTAGATTCTTGTAAGTCAAACAAAGACATTATTTCAACAAAGATTTCAATGTTCAGTTTACTCCACACACAAAAATGAGAGTAACACTTGAACATCTTGAACAAAAATAATTCCCGTCACCTGACGACCTTGTAGTTGTTCCTTCTCTTTCAATTGGTTCTAGTGTTGTTAGAGCATATACATAAACGATAGAATTATCATACTGTATATGAACAACATAGAATCCTATTTTTAAATCCAACAGAAAAGTATTCAAAGAGTATACGTCTAAAATGATTAAAATCAAAGGCTATTTATTAGGCACCTGTTGTTAAGTGCAAATGGCGGCTGTAATACAAGCAAAGAGAGCCATCTTAGATATCTTAAAGCATATTAAATGTACCTCTGAATGGTGCCCTTTCTACATACATTTTATAAACTTTCAGAATATTTTATTTTATTATTAACAAGTTACACAATGGCAAGTTAAATTACCACATTCAATTTAGTTCCACAATAATGTTTAAAAGCTAACCTTTCATGTATGTTTTAAAGAGAAATATATGGTTTTAATGTAAATGTATGAATAGCCTGGTGTGTACAAAAATTTTTTACTTGAACAGATTCAATACGACACATGAAAAAGTTTTATCTAATAAAATGAATGATGATAGAACGGAAAAAAAATATGGAGATACCGGTCATTGAAAGAGGGGTGGTTGTTCCTGTACATGGTATGGAAAAGAGCAAAAAGAAATTAAACAATAAAACAGGGGATGTTAGATTAAATAGATGTTTGCATGACACATGACATATCTTGCCCAAGAAAATATTGAGTCATGTTCATGTTCACTACATGTAAGTCTGAAAATAACTAACTAAGTTGTGCTACAGTTTTGTGCATTACGCTTTCTACCTTTGTACCCATACTCATAATAAAAGGATGAATAATATTTATTTTTAAAAAGATAAATATTATGGCTACAAATCCTTACATTTTTGACAACTCTGATGTATCTTTCGAGAGTTAATTCACTCTCCGATTATATGTCTTTTATATACAATGGGACAGTACAGTTATGTAGATCACATGAAAATTCTCACACACGGGTCCTTTTCAGAACGATTCACGACTGAAGCTCAATCACACTTAATACAGGAATGGCTGAGGATTACTCTATAAGACCACATCTCTTGCAGTGCGGCGGAACGGGGTGCACAGATGAAGACCTGGCTCTTGTTAATGAAACGGCCATTGCAGCAATCGAGCGATGGAAGAACTTGATTGAATTTAATTTAATTTTAATTAAGGAACTTTACATAACTATCTTGATGTAAGGAGACACGAACGAACGAACGAACTCTAAAAGCGCTCATACGGCTGTATGGTTGCCAAAACAGGTTCTGTCAAGATCAGTCGAAACACGAAGGCGAATATACCGTTATCAAACATCAATGATCTGGGCCCTGTATCATAAACAGTCCCGATTGCTCTGGATCAATCACAGCTTAATATTTATCGAAACTGTGTACTTCAGAAATATGAGAATGGGAATCAGCATGATAATTTAAGCATACTCATACTCGATAAAAAAAAAAATCATTGTACATGTGTAGATATCTTTGCAACAGCTCCGTCATACATATATTTTGCAGGTAAAAAGCATAAGAAACAAGAACTGGGGGAATCTATAGGTACCTCGAGACAAACAAAAATGAACCTGTATCATATTTCATATGAGGTAGAATGTAGAATGCAGATTGTTGTATTTTTGTGGGATATTTTGATCCTCTGGTTTGATGAACAAATTGTACATTTTGTTTGACAGTAGAGAATGCAAAGTAGCGACTGAAACATTTGCCACATGTTAATGTGGCTTTGCAGTGGTCGTTAATACCACCTGCAACATGCACCCACAGCGTCAAGAAATCAATTTCTTTCAAATGAATTATATTTTCCGCTCCTTACTTTAGACGCCCTCTGCAGTCCTTTCGCTTTCACCACTCCCAGTACGTCTCCCTCTCTCTCTGTCACCAGGCACCCCTCCCCTCCTCTTTGTCTCCCCCCCCCCCATTTTCACTCCCTCTCTTCCTCTCCCTCCCTCCTTCTGCCTGCCTCTTTCTCCCCTCACCAGCTCTCTCTCTCTCTCTCTCTTTCATTCTCTCTCCCTCTTTGTTTCACTCTCTCTCTCTCTCTCTCTCTCTTTCTACCCCTCTCTATGTTCTCCCTCTCTCCCTCCCTCTCTATCTCTCTCTCTATCTCTATTCCTCTCCTTCTCCATCTCCCCTATACATGTATGTGCGAGGGTGGGTATATGAGGGATGTACATACACATGTATATAATAATGTGATTTGTATTGCAACACCACCATAAGATACTACGCAAATATGAACAATTATCATTTGTAATTTTCATGTGTCATATACAGGTATAGTTCATTGTAATGGAGATCTATGTGTATTTAAATTCAAGCAATTAATATTGTGTGGCCTCACCTACTACTGGTTTGAATTCAAATTTGAATATCTTGAACTCAACTTCATCATTATTCTGTGAGTACTCAATGGGTAGATGAGGGGGGGGGGGGTCCTCGTTACCGCTCTCCATCTTGTCCAGTCATTTCCATGTCAACGTCTTCCTTAATTCTATCCACCTCTTCCTATGTCTACCTTCTTTTCTTCTTCTTCCTCTCTGCTGCCCATCTAATCAGCTCATCTTCATCTTTCCTCTTCACCTGTCCATACCATCTCAGCTCGCTCTATCTCTCTCTCTCTATCTCTCTTATCTCCTCCCTTATACAGGCGCGGATCCAGGATTACGTAGGGATGGGGGCCCAATATTGCTCCCGAAGATTTGAAAATCGCGCCGGCTGAAGATTTGCTCTGTGGGGGTGGGGGAATTTGCACCCCCCCCCCTCCTTGAGCGCCAGGGGGGGGGGGGGCCGATCTCCCCAAAAAGGTTAAATTAACGTGTTTTTACCCCTTTGATCCGCCACTGCCCTTATCACAGTCACTTTTACTTCCTTTTGCACCTCATCATTTCGCCTCCTCTCCTTAACTCAGCATTACATGCAGAGCTAAACAGAACATCACACTTTCTATTACAGCATGAGCATTGATTTAATTGATATTTGGATGGTTCTTCATGACCACCCCCCTCTCCCAGCACCAAGTTAACACCAAACACAGCTTTGGCATGTAATAAACGTACAAAACACAACAATAGAAAGGAAAAAGATGTGAAAAAACATGCTCATCTCTCACATCACATCACAGACATACATGTACAGATAATGAATCAAAATGACTTACTGCTTGGGTCATATGTAACTGCTGCACTCAGTGGTGTATTTCCAAGGTAATTGCCAGCCATACATGTGTAATTGGTACCCTCCTCAGGATCTGAAACAGAGACGGTGTTGCCTCCTTCCATGGATTCATGTATGGGTGCGCCATTGGAGAATATGGAGTAGATTCTCATGGCTGGGCTAGGTTGGATTAGGGCAGTACATGACACTGTGATGCCTGTTCCCTGGGTTACATAAGCTACATTGACAGTGGTATCAGCAGATGGGGAGGCTGGGTTGGTAGGAGAGAAATGAGAAAATTAAATTTATCTATAGCTCTTCAGTAGTTTTAAAAGAAAGACCGACACTCTACATCTCTATGGAGACCTAAGGTTGTACACAGTTGAATTGAAGACATATTTTCAATCTGATCTTTCAGTGCCACATATACTCTACATGTACTGTACATACTGTTCAAGCTTCTCTACATTAAATGTTGCCTTATACTGTGGTTTCAAATACCGGTAAGTATTGCGGTCAAGACAAACAGGTTGGATTATGATTGTCCACACAAAGCCTGCTACCCCTTAAAACGTGATTAATAAAGATGAGACGAAATTTTGCATGAAATCTTAACTGAAAACCTTTTATCTTCACGGTTTATTATCCAATTAAAAATATAGTTGCTATACTCATTCAAATCTGAATATTAAGTACTCCTGTATATAATAGGTATGAGGACAACATTTTTATCCATGCGGTTTATTTCCCTAAATAAAAACATAGGTTTACTGACTGTACTGTCTGTACATGAAAATGCTTGTATTTTCCCAAACATGTAACAGATGTAAACAATGAAAACATTTGCCTGCTTCTATCCAAAATTTAAAATCATTCTTACCATGAATATCTAAATCTATAGATTTATCTCCATTCAGCTCTGTAAGCACATCATGTCCAGAGACTTCACAAACCAAGGTCTGTCTATAATTCTCTAAAGTTGCAGGAAATGTGAACTCGCTCTTTGAGTTAGATAAAGGTGCGGTAGCTGTTGGGTTTGTATCAACTATCGTGTTCCCATTGCCATCAGTCTGTGTAACTCCATTGAGGGTCCATGTAATTGTCTCTTGTGGCTTGCCTCCAACAGCATCACATGTTGCTACGTACATATCCTCATTGTCTGTCACGATACTAGCCAGAGACAATGTCACAGTTGATGCAACTACAAGGAAGAAAAACAATGGCAGAAGTCTTAATCAGCTTTATATTAGCCTTTATTTTCATCACACACATTATAAAATGCCAAAGAACGAGTCCTGATCCAGAATACCTGATACGTGAAACATCAATGTAAGTCTATCACCTACATGTACACAGCGGTGTAGAATGGGTCAAGCCATGGATGAAAAGTATTGCTATCAGAATCATGTTACCATGGTCTTTACTATCTCTAAAGATATGCAATTAATTTCATTTCATGTATGAAAGCCTATTATACCTTGCCACTCTACACACAATTCATAAAATTCATGGATTGTACTAACCTTCTATCACCAGGTCTAGAGTATTGCCATTGGAGTCTGTCGGAATGCCACATCTATAACCCCCATCATCCTCTACTTCTGCATTCTCAATGGTCATCACAGATTCAGTTGCTGATAATGATGTCACCTTAAAGTTAAGGTACTTATCATCGGTACTGAAACGGTCTGATCCTAAATAGATAGTTTGAGTAGGACTTGTACTATCCTCAATCCACTGAATCACGCTCGCTGTTCCACCATTCACAGTACATGTGAGAGAAACATCAGTGGCAGCTGCTGCTCTGGAAGGACCTGATACTACAGCCGTTTGACCTCTGGTTCCTGGGAAGGAAAAAATATACATTCTACTTAATATATCGCGCACCATATTAAAGATAAGCTTGAGTTCTGTTAATGATACAAAAATAAATTTTCACAAAATCCCAATAAACCTACACTGAATGTTCAAGACTTTAAATAAATGACACGTGCCAAACTATTTTTGTATAACATGTATATGGGCTGAGTAATTAGAATAAAAAAAACAGAAATCAAGGTAAGCAGGCCCGACATCATGTGCCCAACATTTTTATTGAAGATAATTTCCAGCAAGATTTGTTAGGTTTTTATTTTACTGGTTTAAGCAATCAATCTACTGCAGGATAAAAAAAATGATAGCTTTTTTTTTCGACATACAATTCCCATACCAGAGCTGGAGATAAGCTTTAAATATCTTATTTATAATCTCTACGTGCTTTACATACATATATACTGTAGGATCATAATATGCATGGACCAATAAAATAATCTTGAATCTTGAATCTTATAAAATCATGAAAATAAAAGCTGAGTATTAAAATGCTATTATTATCTTTATATTTGTGGTACAATAAATCAATGTATTTAATATCTTTAGCGCAGTACCCGGATGACTGATCAATATTGTTTTCGTATTGCAGTCATCTGGGAACTTCAACTATCGATATCGATATCACACGAAAAAAAAAGCCATATTTACCGAAGCAAGTCAAATGTTGCTATTTCGCTAGTCGGCCTAATATAGATAATAATAATAATATTACATGGTTTTGTTTTCGTGTGATACAAAAATATATTGCTCGAGCTTTCGTTCGAAATCCATTTGAAATCGCTTAAACTCGTATTTTTTATGAGAGGTTTAGAAACACTAAAAAATCATAAGTAATCGAACAAACATGTTCATTGTAATTATCAAACAATAAGCAAGTAAATGTCAAGTTGTTGTAAATTCATTATGCGAAAGCCCTGAGTAAGAACATTTGAAGATGTAAATAATATTCGGAATGCAAAATCATAATTATTCATATACTGCTTGTCGAGACTGCAGTTTATGTACGATATACTCCTGTATAACGGCACTAAAGAAAATTTCAATCAATTCATGACCTTTGATTGAACGGTAAATGTTGGCTACTTATAAAGTCATAAAATATTATTGACGGCAACAGAGGTCAGTTTATATAACCAACCTGTTCATCATACGCTTCATACCCTACTTACGTAATATAAAAAGTATTTAATGAATAGATAAATTAAAAACCATTTACCATGAACAAGCACAAGGATTAGAAACAACTGTGATCCAGTCAAACTATCCATGCTAAGAGTTCCGTTGCCGGTGCCTCCTTGTTGAGAATTATTGGCATCAAATCTCGCTGATTTAGTTCCGGCTTCAAATAATTTCAAAAATGTATTTTGCATGACAGATCTGGGTATACAAGTTTTGTTAAATGTCTTAAAATAAATAAACGTGATTCGAAATCTATAGAGCGGTTTACTAATTCCACGCATACTTCTTCAAGCTTTCCCTTGATAACTCAAAACACTTGCCAGAGGCTCGCCATACATACCAACAGTGGCGTACGCAAGATTTGTTCAAGGATTTTTTTCAAGGATTGTTTTTGTTTTGTTATTAAAAGAGAAATGAGGGGGGGTCATCAAAAATCACATACATAACAAAATGGAGGGGGTTCAACCCCCTCCCCCCCCCCAACAACAACTTATGCATGCTAACTGGATTCCACCTGCATACATGAAAATATGTATAAGAGGGGAACCAAATAGTTTTTATTAACCAGAGGTTTTGGAGAGAAACAATTACACACAAACATAATGAATATAGGACAACTGATTAGAAAGTTACGAAATTTTGAAAACTTAGCGGAAGAACATGACATTCTGTGGAGAATTTAGTAACCCAGTCATAAGTCTGTAATGTTATTATCTTATATTCAATCCCCTTATCCTCAGTATAGAATTTATCATTATTCGTGGTAAGGGGACACTCTAAAATCAGCCCCCCCCCCCTTCAAAAATGTCCTATATAGCTTTATATCGACACAGTTTCAGGGCGCTTCGCGGGTTTTAGTCACAGAGCTGGAAAATACGCCTCTGTTATGAAAGTCGATTTCATGTCCGAGACGCGCGTTTGAATGATGAATCTGAAAGTTATAGCAGAAAACTACTAAGTACTTTATCATTTACAGACGGACTTTTTGTCACAAATGATAGAAAACGGAATGGATTTACAAGGTCGAGCGTTTACTCGCCCTAACATGAAGAGTATGTTTACCACCCACACAGACACTCAGTTGTATTGTCACTATCTTTGGGGTTCTTGGTTTATTTTGCTTGACAAGTGAATGCACAGTGCGTTCTTTTATATTCTCAATAGTCTAGCTGGTACATGTATTAGTCAAATTCTAGTGCAATCAAAATGATCAACTGCATGCGGATGTTGCCAAAAGGAAAGCTCTATAAAATGGTATTTAAACTGCAATAAATACATTATTACAGTGCAATTTCAGATTTTCAGTAACATAGTAGTGAGAAGTAAATACAAGGTATTGAGAATAGCGATCACACTCACCTCTACAGCTACCTTCAAGTTTCCATACACATGGTACTAATGTAACGGAAGAGCTTATTTTTGTATAATAATCAAAACAGTAAAACCCCGCGTGATGCGTGAGGGCGTATTGTAGACAAGTTCTACTCAGGTGTTGTTTCGTCAACATATAATGTTGCAGAGCATACGCTATACATCATAATAAATGATATTATGACATTTTTATACGGAATCTTTTAATGGGGCTAATGTTTGTAAAATATCAGGACTCATTTTGACAATCCATAAAACTATCTTTTTTTTTGGGGGGGGGGGGGGGAGGGGGGGGGGGAGGGGGATATAGATGGAACTCAAGACCTGTCAATAAAATTTGAATTGAATTGAATTGAATAATGGTCAAGATCTCAACTTAGGCTTCGGAAAGGGGGCGAGGTGCAAAGAGGGTTGATTCGCAGTTCATGCCCCCCCCCCCCTCCTCCATATTTCAAGATATTTTTTTTCAAATCATTATTTTTTTCTTTTTCTTTTCGAGGGTGGGAGACTCGTAAAAAAGTTATATGTTATCATGTTGCATTACTGTATAATGTGGACTAGTTTATATTTTATGTAGATCGATCGCGGACTGGTTCGTTATGCACATTAGTTCATTACACATGATTTCGCGGATGGATAATCGATTGCGTAATACGTTGGGCGGACGGTGGCTTTGCGTTTGCCTTTCGGCTGCTCTTGGGAAAATTGCGGCCCCCGCAGAAATACCATGGGCGCCCTAGGACAGCCTTAAGGAGGCCCTTTCGGGCCAGTACGGTGGCCTTGCGGGCGCCTTGGTTTTTGTCACAAACCTACAGCCGCCGCAGAGACGCCCTGAAGCGGCCGTGCGTTATCACTTCAAAGGTAGTACGGCAGCCGCAGGTTTTCTGTTTCCACAGTATGTGACCGTGGGAATGCTGCGGCGGCCCTATAATTGCTATAGGGCGTAGATGCTTTAGACCCCACGGCCGCCACGGCAAATGTGACTTTAAGCGTAAGAAACACGTGGCTTACCTTTGGTGAAGGTTTTTCTACAACTGTTTGGCAGTCTTAATGAGTAAGTTATGCTTATAGAAATTGATATTGGGCTTTATCATGTATCAAAGTGAGTGAGAATGCATAGGTTGAGGTGGATATAGATGTCTGTTTGAATAAATTATTTTAATAAGAATGCCTGTTAATGATATTGAATAGAAGTTATGGTTAGGGCTTTAATGTGGTCATATTACGCTGTTTATACACAAAATGTTACAGAAATTTGTGATAAAGTTGTTTATGCAACAATTTCTGTCGACATATATTTGGTAAGATGTTTTTGAGAGAATGCAACGATGATTTGAAGATTAATATTCAATTTTTGTATTTCGTGCACATGTGAAGTAAATATGTATGTTGACGTTGGGGGCGCAAGATGTAAACAAACCAAAAAAGTTGCGGCGCCCATATGAATCACAGATGAGAGTTGAAGGTTGTTTTAATGTACACCTTAAATGTACGATATGAAAAATATTGTTGATATTTTCCCGTGATGTTAATATACCTCTTTTCCATTAACTGTAGATGGTATGGGAACTTACATTTGTGTAATTTAGAGAGCAAATACTTGTAACTTTTTTGTTTTGTTACATTAACATTATATTATAGGGCCAGGAGGACTTGCAGTTTGTGAATCAGTTACACAGTTACACAGTGGTGTTGCTGAGTAGATTGATGGCTGCTTGGTGTCTTCCTTCTTCCATTGAGGGTACCGTACTGTACTTGAGGGCTTCAGTTGGTATTATTTGATGTAGACCTTGGGTACGTTTTGGCGACTTTCTGTTAGAAATTTGTAACAGACTTGGTGTAACTTTACTGAATCTAATACTGCAGAGTGTATTATAATCATGCGTTATAGAATTAACAAGGTGTTTAATTGATGTTTTCCACGTTTGTCAGAAACAAGTGTCATGTTCTGACTGCTATATTTATATTACTGTTTAATGAGATTCTGATAGCTGATTTGAGTTAAGATTTAATTACTTTATTCAGTAAATGATTATAACATTGCATTTCAGTGATTAGACCAGAGAATCAAGATGAAACAGATTTCATTTGGAGATCAATTTGTAACTACAATATTTCAGTTTAGTAATTAATTTGTCTTTTTTCATCAAGATAATCATGTTGAGGTGACAATGACATTTATAATTGATTGAAATATTATGACATGTTTTGTTTTATTATTCTGCCAATTGCAGGGTTTGGATTTCTGCGTGAACACCGATATTCAACGGTTTATAAATAAATAGCTAGAATTACGCTAACAAACGTCTACTAGGCCTTATTTATCGACTCACCGTACAACGACATTACAACGATGTACCATAAGGTGTAGTGCTCCTAGATACAAACTTGCATCATTTAAAAATCAAAAACTATCACGCTCGGTCACTACGTTCCATCGATTATCAATAGACGCAGTATGTCTTATTAAACACTGTAAACAACTCTGTCTACAAGTTAGAGAAAAGAAAGATAAATGTTCGCAAACTATAACATACCTGAAGCTATAAAAAGTAAATAGAGATTTTTTTTTTAAGGAAAACAACATTTAGATAATGTTTAAATTCAAATTTGAAGTGTGAAAACGTTTTTCTTTTTGTAATTGAGAGTTTAAAAAAAAAATTGAAGAGAGCTTCAAAATTGTATAACATTTAAATGAATAATTTATCGATTTGCCCCCTTGGGGGGTACATATCCCTTAAATGCCCCCTCTCTCTACGCCAATGTGTATTTCTATTGATATTGGTTGATATGAATTGGTTGATTTACAAATATATATACGAGGTCTAATATAACTGCTTACAGAGTATCATAAATTTGTTTTTTAATATAGTAAAAGCGCGCTACCTTCCCATAATAATAACAATAATAATAATAGTTTTGCTTATATAGCGCTTAATACGTCGGGAATGTCCGAGTCTCTAAGCGCTATACATTATTACCCCGGTCATCGGATTCTGGCTTGCCCGCACACAATGAATGCACTTTCTCCACTCCCTGGGGAGCATTCCAATAAGAGCTAATAGGCTCAAATTGCTAAGCATACCACATTGGCCTTCGCATCCTATAGGGTACCCATTTACCGATCCTTCATATCTCTCTCTCTCTCTTTCTCGCTCGTATTTCAGAGGTCCTGCTTTTGTTACTTTGTAGTGTTATGGAGGGAAGGGGAGACGGGGGAACGGAAACGGAGTATATGTAGACGCTTCAATCGTGCTATATCAAGTTATTTATTTAACCAATTTCAATTCAAATCAATTCAATTTATTTCAACCATAACAATACATAAACAATAATTCATGTAAATATAAAAACATGGGTTAGGAGCCCCTAAAGAAGTTGAAAAGCAAACTTGTGGTTGGGGCACCAACCATGACATATATATCGAGAAATTAGAAAAATCGACAAAAACAGCATTAAAAGCAAAACAAATATATACAAGAAAAAGGATTATAAAGACATATGTATGACCATAAAACATTTACAGCAAAGCACCAGCCACGAGCGCACATGCACACGGCGTCAAGCGACACTGCGTCCCATGCGCCCTAAGTCGGTGCTTTACAGTATTACAAAACATGTGGAGGAAATTATTCATTATTTAATTTGTCGTATTTTTAATACTGCATAAACATTTCATTTTTCAAAAGTGTTTGTAATATATCAACAGCATTTTTATTTAGTATAACATCATTGTCTAAGTCATTCCATAACTTAATTCCATTACAACGTAAGGAATTTTGACTGATTGTAGTTTTGGGAAGAAAATTGATAAAAATCTACGTATTGACGGGTGAAATATGAGTGATAAGAGGCACTTGTATTAAAAAAGATCATTAAAAATATCTGGCAAGGCATTTGTATCATGATAATGACACATAAACATATAAGTATACATAAGTACAAGATCAGAGGTTTTCAATGCTTTACATTCAAGGAATAAATTGCTTGTGTGACTATTAAATGGTGCATTACAAACTGTTCTTATTGTTTTTTCTGAGTAACAAAAAGTCTATTCAGGTATGATTAAATGTATTTCACCAAATCATACTACAGTAAGTGAGATGAGGCAAAATCAAAAGTAATCATAACATGTCTAGGTAAAGTAAAATTAAGTCTGCGGGGGACACCGTTAGGTCTGCATAATAGAGTGCATAATTCATCAATATGTAAGTTTCCAAGATAAAAAAATCATTTATTTTGATACCTAAGAAGTTAATATTTGATACTTGAGTAATAATCTTGCCATCCATAATGACTTGTGGAACATCATTACCAGCCTTTTGTATTCTTTGTTTTAAAGAGAACATACTTGTTTTTTTTCCAAAATTTAAAGCCAGTTTATTGCATTGCAAACAGATAACAACAATATGGAGTTCCTTATTTAACAGTTGAATGAGTGTACTGTTTTGTTGTGGAAAGAGTATTACTGGTGTCATCCGCAAAAAGTATTAAATTAAGAATTGAAGAACAATTTCTAAAATCATTAATATATAACAAAAATAAAAACGGGCCGAGAACAGACCCTTGCGGAATTCCGTATAGTACATGACTTAAACATAAAGTTGAGTTCTGTTCATGCAAGTACATTGTGAAAGAAACAGTGTGGAATCGAACAGAAAAGGTTGATCATCTAGCATATAAGTATTGGTGTGTACTGCAAGGTTCTGGAATCATCGAAATTATAAGAAATTTGACCCAGTCTTGGTAAAATTACAAGCACTGTGCACAGAAAGATGTATATGGGACTACACAAACATGTGGCATACAAATCCGTCCCGATTGTTATGCTGTTACACACCATATTTAGAATATTAAGGCATTTGGAGAGCCATGCTTTTCAGGGAACAATTTTTATCTGATGTTCTTCCACACTTGCATAATTACAATGTTAATGCTCACAAATTATTTTTCACCTCTTCCCAGAACTCAACCTTTTCTTTAAAATCTGATTTGATACCGTTGACCACAATAACTGCATACAATTCGATAAATAATCTTGAAACCAATTAAGAGCATGACCTCTGATTCCATAATGTTCCATTTCTTGGAGAAGTATGTCATGGTCAACGGTGTCAAATGCTTTTGAGAGATCTAAAAATATACCAACAGTTAAATTACCCTTATCTATTTATTGCGTTATACGATCACGCATTAAACGATACGAATTGTTTAAATCTAATGTAGGTTGATTAGTAATTAATTGTAGTTTGTAAATATGATACTTTTGTCTAAGATTGAATGTACTATTGTCTAAGAATCGCCACTTTTTGTAAAGCGCTTAGAAACGTTTTGTGTTAAGCGCTCGAGACTGAAATGCAATGTATTATATATTATTTATTATATACCTCACTTAAGAAATCCAGCCATCTGATTGGTCGAATTGCATTCATAAACTTCAACTGTTCCTGTAAAATTCCCGGTAACCATGCATAAAACATTTCAATATTTTTAATAACCATGGTTATTAAAAAAATAGGTCAGTCTCCATGGTTACCCCATAGGTTTACATGTTAAAAAATGGTTTGAGCGATGGAGGATACCATACGTGTGCGAAAAATTGGTCGGCAATTTCAATACAATTGAATCTCGATCGATCTTACCGACAATTTTATCTTGCATTGTTGACATGAAGACGAAAATTAACTCTCAAAAACAAAAAACAACATCTGCCGATAGATCTTGATCTAAGTTCGTGCCAATATGCATTGCAAAAGTAAAAGAAGGGTCCGTTTCATGGAGCTTTTGCGAAGCATCCCTCACGCGGAGCCGTTTTCAATTCATTTTAATGTATATATTGGAAAAAAACTGCCAAGCATGTTAACGACGCGCGATAGCCGAGTGGTCTAAGCGTTGGTTTTCGATACACCTCTTGTTGTACGCAAGAGTTCGAATCCCGTCTTCGACAAAATTGAAAATTATTTTTTATTTTTTATTTTTTAGTCTATTTTTTTTCGGCATATAAAAGTATTAATGACTGCTTTAATATTCGAGAAATAGTTGTTTTATTACGCTCTCGGGAAGGTTACAATTGGGCTATTCCCCTCGGCAAGCCTCGGGGAATAGCACAATTCTAACCTTCCCTTGAGCGTAATAAAACAACTATTTCTCTCAAAGCAGTCATTAATACTATATTATTATTATTATTATCATTTATCATACATATGAAATATTGGCATGTATGTAGGATATTTTTTACGAAAACCGAATTGTTGCAAGATCAATATATTATTATAGTTCAGAAAATCATATAAACGTTCAAAGACAATTTGTTAAGAATATTTTTGAAAAGAAGGGTAAATAAGAAATTGGTTTATAATTAACAACATCCTTGCGGTCACCCTTTTTAAAAATTTGAACCATTTTTGAAACTTAGAGTGTGTTAGGAACTTCGCCATATTCAATAGACATGTTAAATATATGACAAAGAGGAAAACATATTGATGTATACATGTTTTAACAATAGATGGTTGGCTGTCGGGAAAAGGCTGACTGACTACGGGAATAGACCGTTGGCGATCAGGAAAGACTGGTTTCATCTAACATGGACAGAGCACAATCACAAGATATCATACTGGCTGGGACGTCGCCCAGGATAAAAAGGTCCCAGGATCTAACGGATATTGACCAGGAAGCAAACGACAATGATTTAAGCCTGCTGGTTTTATCGACTGATGCGTGATTTGTGAACGTTAATTCAAGGGCGCTAGAGGCGTGAAGATACATCAAGCAAAGACGAAATATGTTGGGTCTTTGAACCGATGATCAGAAAGAGGGTCTGACAGTTCTTGGCGAACAGCTTCACCAGGAGGTTTTGCTCATAACGAGGAAAGAGAGATCAGCGAAAAAGAGGGAGAGAAAGAGGACAAGGATCAGTTTCATGCAAAACTCTTTCAAAACCGCTAAGAGTCTACTTGAACCAGTCTCGAAGTCAGAGCTAACTTGTTCAAAGGATGAGTTGGATAGACATCTTCAGCAAACATACTCAGCTACTTCAAATGAGGAGTACGAACCTTGGCAGGATAACATCCCCCCAGATCTACCGTCCGAGCCTTTTGATAATGCGTTACCAGCTTTTCAGGAGCTCACGAATGTTCTTCGCAAGACCAGGAACGCTTCTTCTCCCGGGCAAAATGGGCTTCCGTATAAAATGTACACAAAATACCCGCGACTTCTTAAGATTATTTGGAAGCATATGTTGGTTGTATGGAGAACCAAATATACTCCCGTACAGCGGAGAGTTGCCGATGGGGTATATATTCCGAAGTCAGCCACACCAGATGAGAAGACAATTACAGATTTTCGCCATATTGCTTTATTGAATGTTGAGGCAAAGATGTTCTTCGCCATTCCTGCAAAGCGTCTCGAAACCTACATGCGAAAGAACGGTTATCTCGATACTACAGTACAGAAGGGAGGAGTAGGAGGTCATCCTGACGTATGGGAGCATGTTTCTACGCTTTGGGAGGTTATCAAGGTTGCAAAAACTTCTCAAAATAATTTGTTTGAAATATGGCTGGATCTCGCCAATGCTTTTGGATCAGTTCCTCATGCAGCTATTGCTTTCGCGTTGAAATGGTACCATCTGCCGGAGTCCTTAGTTTCACGGATTGACAATTACTATGCTGGGCTTTACGCTAGATCTTCCGTCAAGCCCTGGAACTCAGAATGACAGAAATTTTCAGTAGGAATTTCCATGGGGTGCACCCTTTCACCAATACTTTTAGTCATCATCTTCAATCTCTTGAACGATTTTCTAAAGTCGACGCCTGTAAAGCAATATCATTATGTAGAAAAGAGACTTCAATGTTCCTGTAATGAAGGAGTATATGGATGATATAACTATCGTTACTGCTTCGGTTAAAATGCTGGTTCTATACTTTCAAAAGTGAATGACTTCATGGAATGGAGCAAGATGAGAATTAAGCCAGTGAAGTCACGTTCCTCAGTAGTGCATGGGGGCAAAGTAAAGCATATCGAGCCATTCGCCGTCGACGGCCAGACGATACCTGGAGTACATAATAAGCCGGTGAAGTTTCTAGGACGTCTGATTGATGGGATCCTGAAAGACAATGTTGCTCGTCAGGACATGATGGATTCGCTTGGGAGATGGCTTCATATTATTGACAAGTGTGTTTTGAATAGCGTCATGAAGTGCTAGATATATCTATACCTAATTGTACCAAGAATGCAGTGGAAACTTATGATATATGATGTACCAGTCTCAAAGGTAGAGAAGATGGAGACACTTGTCTCAAAGAAGCTATGTCACTGGCTAGGAGCAAGCAAGAACTTATCAAATATAGCACTCTACTGCCATCAGACAAAGTTGCGTCTCTAGTTTGAAGGACTCACGAATACAATGAAGAAGACGGTGGTGAATGCGGCACTTCAGTTGCGACACATCGAGACAATGTTGTCACTAGTATCAAGCCACAGTCTCGTCATGGCCGCAAGTGGGATGCTGATAAGGCAATATCTAGAGCGGAGGACAGTTTGCGGATGGGGGACATTGTGAGAGGTCAGGTTGGACGACGAGGATTGGGGGCTGGTCAACTCCGTAAACCTGTAAGAAAGCTCACTCAACGTGAATTCAGAACAAAAATTAGCGAACTAGTCGTCAAGGAGCATGATAATTTGAATTATGTAAAAGTTGTACAGATGCCAGTTCAAGGAGCTTGGACGTCATGGGAAGGAGTGCAGCAAAAGAAGCTGTCCTGGAGGAATCTATTTGATACCAGCCCTAAATTGCTGCAATGATTGGTTCGACAAACGACACTGTAGCAACACCAGCAAACCTGAAGCGGTGGGGATTAAGTGAAGACGATGCTTGCAAGCTTTGTCAACAGAGAGCAACGACTGCTCATATTCTTGTTGGCTGCCCAACAGGTCTCCAACAAGGCCAGTACGCTTGGCGTCACAACCGTTTACTGGGTATCATCGGGGATGCTTTGAAGACGAGGTTAACAGAACACAACCAAAAGCCGACCCGAACACAAGCATCCTATATCTATATCGTCAGGGAAGGAGAGGCTACAAATGGTTCAGGCAGAAGTTATACAGGAAGGCAGAGGACTTGCACTGATGGAGCTAGCGATTGGAACATTCGAATCGACTTGGGGGAGAAGTTATTTTTTCCTCCATCCATTGTCGTGACAAATTTGCGGCCTGATGTCGTAGTTTGGTCCCCCACTTTAAAGAGGTAATTTCGTCTGGAGCTGACGGAACCTCATGAGGCAAATAAGCAGCGAGCTCACGAGAGGAAGAACAGGAAATACGAAGAGCTGCTTCTAGAGGCTGAGCAGAACGGTTGGAGAATTGAACTTTGGGCCCATAGAGATAGGATGTCGTGGTTTCTCCAACAACACACTCCTCCGTGCTCTCGCTCGAATTGTTGTGGGCGCAAAGCTGAGGAACAAGATAGTGTCACTTTCTTGCTCATGCGCAGTAAAGGCATCATTTCATCTATGGCTCAGGAAGGATGAGCGAGAGTGGACACGCCCTATATATATTTAATCAGACATGACAACGCATCGTTGCTACATACGCGCAGCATCACTACAGTCTACAGATGCGCAGTTTTGTAGCAACAACATAGACGCATTTTCAAGCAACAGGTTAGTTTGAAATCCGTCTGGCCAGGTTGTAGACCACTTTATGTGTGTCGTCTGCATCAGAAACGGATTTAATTTTTAAACATCTGTCACATCTGGCCACTGAAGAAGAGTGTAACACTAACCTGTTTCTTTTTCTGTTTTTCTTATTTCTTGTTTGGACAAGTCATCGCCCTCCGCCTGCCGGGTGGAGGGTTTTTTTAGGCCTTTTTGTGGTTATTCACATGTCATCGGAGCTACAAGAAAACGGTGATTTCAAGGAGGAGCAGATCTTTAATACTTCATTTATATTAGTAGATTTCATACACATTCATTTGGCATTGTTACTGCCTAAATAGCTCATAAAATCAGTGCTACATTGAGGAATGTCATTGGCAAAATGTGTACCTATATTAACAAAATATTTATTGAAATACATGGCTTTCATTTGATTGCTTGCAATACATTCATTCCTACAGTAAATTGTGTTGGCAGAGAAACATGAGCATTTTCCCCAAAAATATTGTAACGAAATTTATTACAACTGTTACGCACACTAAAAGATTATTATAGTACACCCGTCAGCATGATAACACGGTCTGTACGATTTTATCTTCTATATTCACATTGAAATCGTACTTACCTGATATTATAAGATAAAAGAAACTCAGAACCAACACTCCAAAATAAGCCATCGTCATGTTACTTTTCTTGTCTTAAATACGTGTTTAGATCTCAAATATCGAGATATATAACACACGAAATATAATTAAAATCAACACGCGAAGACAAACTTCAGCTTTTGCATTCACCTGTGCGGAAATACTATGTGCGTGTGCATTCAGTAGGATACATGACATTCATGAATCAGTATACATTATACGACTAGGAAAATATTCCTCATCATTGTGGAAGTGCTAGAGTACAGAGATTTGAAATTTATGCGAAATGCTGCGCCGTGGAACGGGAAGGGGGGCGCAGGGCCCTGGTTCCCCTCACACCACGGTACAAAAACCAAGAAAAGTACCCTTTCAGCAACCAACATTTACGCTGATTTGTTTTTGTTTGTTCCGTCATTACAGCTAACGTGATCGCAAAGACTTTTGATAAATGTATTCAAGGGCAATTTTTATTTTGTGAAGGTCTTCTTTTAATTTCAATTACATTTCTCGAGAAAACAGAATTACCAAAAAACACAGCATAAAGATGTATTGAATAAATACAGAATAACTAAAGCTCATCTAAAGTGTTGGGAGCTCCAAATATCCTCATGAGATATTTTCTTTCTTCTCTGAGAAAAACAAATAATTATTTGTTCCTATATAATGCATTTATATCGACAGCGTACTGTTTATTGTACAGCGCCATCTCATGGACATCTCACAGAACTGATTTCCAAATACTCGTATTAGAACAGTTTTGCTAATTGTATGTGTTATAGTACATAGCTAATCATTTTCGTTTCCCACATTACAAAATATATCTCCATTGTGCTTTTAAATTAACTACTTGTCAATACCCTTGAATGTGAAGAGTTTCATAAAAATACAAACTCGAGTTCCACTTTACAGTGAAACATGTTCAACATGTAAACATGTGATAAATGACGTCATCCTTAATTTTGGTGGTTTCTCATATTTTATTACATCTGAATATTGGTGTATGTGCGTGCGTGTGTGAGTGTGTGTGGGGAGGGGTGTGTGCAAGTGGTCGCATGTGTTTGTGTGATATATATATATATTTTTGTTTCTGTTTAATATTTCGAACTGCTAAATATTAATCCAAAAACAATTTTCTCTTACTCTTCGAAACCTGGTTTTAAAAAAAGAGAAAGCAAATATCAGAATGTTGATTCATTTTATTTGCGCCAAAATAGGAATATGGCACATTTATCACGAAGGAAGTGAACTTTGGTCACAAGAAAATGGATCTCAATTCTTAGCTATTGATTTGGTATGGTAAATACATTCAGGAAAGCGTTATGACATGCAAAAACAAAATATCTTCCCTATCAACGTCCAGTATTATGTTTCCATATTCTTATTCGACAATAACAAATCGATGAAGACTGAAAAGCCTACATATGCATAACATAAATAAGCTTTTCATAATAGCCCATGAACTTTAAACATATTATATAGGGAATAAGTTTGTTAGCTCGCTTCGGATATGCTGATAAGGATTTTTTTTATTCTTCAAGTTATGAGCAAAATTATATACTTCACCAATATATGTAGTCAAATCTAATCATGTCATTTTCTTTCACTTCCATAAGATAATGCACTCGCTATGACTTCTATTTTAAACATTATGTTTGGCTAAATGATATTATGTGAATAAATAAGAACCTATCATGTATTTCAATTGTTTCTTGATATTCTGACTTTATTCATTAAGTTGAAAGCTTAGTGGATCAGTGAAACACGTACAAGAATTCTCGTTGTTTAATGCTAATCTGATAAGTAAAATTATTGATATGCAGCCATAATCAGATTTATAAATCGTATCAATAAGGCTTGTTTTGGGGCTTATTCCTTTGTTTTTTATTAATTTGTTTACATGGATTATTTTAATTGTCAATCGATGGTGTCAAATTCTGCCAATCTTTCTTGGAAATTAACCTTTCGAATAATGTATAGTTTTGTACGTTTTAATTGTCGGGCTTATTCGAGGAAAGCGAATGGGGGGGGGGGGTGAAAGGGAAGAAACAACACTATTTAACCCCCCCCCCCCCAACTCCACCATCTTTAACAAGAATTGTTTGTATACTATAAGGAAATGATGTCAACTTAAAGGGGTCATTTAACATTGTTAAATCTGAGATACACGGTCCTACATGTTACCAGTGTCTGAGATACGGTGTTATATGGAAGCCCTACACAAAACGATCAAGAAGTGCCTCAAAAAAGTAAAAATCTTTGAGTGACCGGTTTTACCATACTCGTTTTCCTCAATAGACTGTAGTGTTATGAAAACCGTTCGGCCAACGGTTTTCAAAATTTGTAATTCCAATCATTAATATCTTGATAATCAGACAGGCAATCGGCTTGTAAAAGTAATGGAGTTCCTGACTGACCTAAAGGTTTATAATTATCATTGCAGCATGAGCTAAATCAAGGATTATTTCTAAATGATCTAAGACAAAGTTACGGGATCCCTTTAATGGAAATATATCTATAGTTACTGTTATCTGGGAGGTGGGATCTGGTGAAGCACAAACAGATCATTCGTAGGGGGGGGGGGGAGTTTAGGGGTAAACCTGATCGTGTTGCTTTTCCTCTCCACACAATGAATTAAATGATGTTAATGATGATGAACAAATAACGGGATGGATAAGATAGCGATGCCTGCAGAGGCACCAGAACTGAGACCATTACAGGTAGACGGATAGGGAAATGGCTCTGTTTTAATTAGAAATATCAAGTAAACATAAGAAAAATAATTCAACCACATGCAAGAATAATCAATACAGAAAGGAAACGAATCCTAACTGCCCCTTGATTTCATGATTGATGTTACTTCACTCATCAGTTAACAAGCTGTATTTACATACAATGTTTATCAGGTTCTCAAACAATACATACATGATGCTGGTAGAGCAATTCAACAAAATCAGGAAGGAAGCCTATAGGGTAGAAGTAAGACATGCCTGTTGTTAAGACATATTAAGACATATTAGTTGCTTTTGACAACTTTCTCCTCCTTGTTTCCAGAATTGTAATTCATTTGGGATCTTGTGTAATCTTGTTACACAAAAATGCTAAACCAGAATCTGAAGTCATTAAAGAAGTATGTGTTCGACTTCTCTCATATTGCTCTCTTGAAACGCACAGCGTGAACAAGATACACACACACACAATAATAGATCACATCCATATAATTAAAATACTTCTTACATGTTATTAATCTAGTATTGTGCATTTTATATTATTTATCAACTGAGATAATAAAATAGTTCCAATAATTAGATCATTATTCTGGGTTTACAAAACTGCATGGCATAGACTTAGACTGTAAGAAAAACACAGTCACCTTCTGATATTTCTGTAATCGCTTCATCAGGAGTGAAAGATTCCGTTGGAGAAGATAAATATACTTAGTATAGGTTATCGAATGGGCGCAGACGATACGACACGGATCATTTCAACATTGTTTGTGTTATAATTATTATTATTTGTATTATCATTATTGTTATTTGTACTGCTGCCACTACTATTACCACTACTGCTACTACTACTACTACTACTACTACTACTACTACTACTTTTATTATTACTATAATTGCTACCATTACTAATATTACTACTACCATTACTCCTAATACTATCACTACTGCTACTACTACTACTACTTCTACTACTACTACTACTACTACTACTTCTACTGCTACTAATCATAATCCGTCTTCTACCACTACTACTACAACTTTCCCTATTTAAATGAAATAAAAGACATGCCTTTTGTTTTGAAAAGCCAGTTGATATAAGTTACAAGTTACAAGATACAACTTGGTCCTTGCTGCACTTTTTCCTATCTGAAAAGTGATTATTACTGCTATGATACCTTTAATTGCTGTTATCACTTCAAATGCAATACTTTTAGGCAGATTAAATATATTTTGAATATGTACGGTGTCGATGGTAGCAAATGCACATCGTATGAGGCAATATCATCCCTAAGAAACAATGAATATGGAAATAAGAGAAGTATCTATGAGAAAGAGTAAAATAGTTTTAGGTAGACACGTCCAACATCATCTACAAGCTTTATGACTCACTGGTTTTAGTCATATCTTGTTGGTTGACTTGTTCTATTTCTAAGATGATTTCCTGTTACACAAGTGAAGTCTGTCCATTGGTCAAATTCTGATTCTGGAACATCCACAGTTTCAGATTATCATTGGAGTATATGTAGTAGCTCCCTGTGCGTGGATTAGGTTGGTTTGCATCAGAAATGTCACATGACACTCTGAGGCTTGGATCAAGAAACTTGAATCCCGTTATTATAATATCAGCACAGGAGACACCTGAATAAAAGTAAGCATGGACAATTAAAATATACACTGATGGGATAACTATAATTAATCACAATTATTAAAACAATTTATCGAGAGAAAACAAATCCAAAACAAATTTAAGAATAGTTCACCGAAAGATGCATACCTGATCCTACAGTTTATCCTTCTGATTGCAGCCTTTACAATGTCCAATATGATAACCTCATTTGCATAAAGTAGGGATAAACAGTCTTGATTTAAAATCTATATCATAGTATGTTGCATTACAATTGGATATTACATAGACATACATGGATATCAGGAGAAAAAAATAGAGTGTCTTAAATTTATGAAAAAGGAAGAATCATTCACATTGTCTGTTTGGATCCATACAGGTGTTTACTCATATCATTTGTGTGTAAAAGTAATCATTTTGTATGAATTACTACGAAAAACAATTTTGCTATATCTATTTGATTTCAATTTTCCCTTAAATAGTAAATAAATCTTGGGTCATCGGGGGGCGTCGCAAGACAGTCCTACGAAATTGTTCAGCATCGTGGCATCATGCACCTTTTTTGTTCGACGATTTTTTTGTTGTTGGTGGTATCAATGTCTTGTGGCTGTCGAGAGTCTGTCATACTTCAGTCTTACGACTGTTGCCCAGAAAGTTCATTTTCCTTGTAAATGCAACTATACTTTAAACAAACATAACTTTGTTATTCCTGGCTCTTTTCTTCTGATTGAGGTGTCAAATGAAAGAGCAGAAAATGAACTGTTTGGAAATGTGATCTTCTCTCTGAAATTCAGATACCGTTTGCCAAATGACTTAATTGGTACCCTTTCTTCAAATTGTTTTTAATCACTCATGCGTGAAATATGCATCATATGAAAGAGGAGGATCTAAGCTTTAGAAATACGCGACATTTATCAATCATAATTGTGATTAAGTTATGATAAAACATCGATAATTCTCGGTTTCGTTTTTTTCTGGGACGCACTGTATATAAAATGTTTCTATTCTAAAAAGCTTTAATTTGCATTCAACGCGCCTGAAGGCCCGGTCACACAGGGAGGACGCATGGGGAACGCACGGCCAGCGCATGGGAAATTTGCAATTTTGGCTAGTGCGTTGTCGTGCGCCCAACTTTTGTCGAAGCTACAGCGAGCTGACACCAAATGCATAGCATGTTGCTAGCGCGCTGGACGCATACAGGGCGCATACAGGGCGCATACAGGGCGCATACAGGGCGCACACAGAGCGCACATGATAACAACTTCCACGAATGCACAGCGTGTTGCTAGCGCGCTGGACAAATGGTCCACGCATGCACCGCGTTCTACGGCGCACGGCCAGCGCATTGGAAATCGGAAAAGGCCGTGTGCCTAACTTTTGTCATGATTTTGGAAAAGCTAGCGAGCTGACAAAAAATGCACAGCGTGTAGCTAGCGCACTGTGCGTATACAGGGGGTGTGCTCCGCGTATGTCTGGCGCTGGTCTGGCGCGCTCCACGCATGTCTGGCGTGCCTTTGGCGTGTACATTCATGCGTCGAGCTCCGCGCACATTTTTGAGCATGCTAAAAAAAAAAACGACGCACACAGCGAATGACGACGAATGCATAGCGCTGGTCCAGCTTTGGTCCAGCGCGCTCGACGAACGAGTAACGAATGATGACGCACGCCTAGCGAACGACAACGCACTGGCCCAAATTTCCAAATGCAAATTTCCAATGCGCTGGCCGTGCTTTCCCCATGCGTCCTCCCTGTGTGACCGGGCCTTTAAACACACATGGAAGGGACAAAAATATGCTGGGTGCCCCAAAAGAACGCATCATCACAGGTCTACAATTTCAACGAGACCATTGACACAATGTTATTCGTTATTTGTAATGGGCAATCAATGCTTTTCTAAGTAGAATGACACCAGCATCATCAATTTTGGGTTAAGCGTTTTAATTCCACGTATATATTTATGAGGCAATGGCGGTTTCAAAATTTGATACTTTTGCAACCGTTTAGTAACGCTTGAAGCTGTGAGAAATGTGGGCATTACGGCGTCCCATACAATCGATTGTGGTGAAGAGCAGTAGGCCAAATCGTGGCAATAACAGGCCTACCGATGTGGCTACCAGGAGTAAAACAAAACCATTAGTAGATTTGATCTTCAGCAACAGTATTTGCGAATTGTATTTTTCGCTCTACTCTAATTGACTATACTTGTAACACTCGATCGAGTTGCCTATATTATTACCTCCGTTATGAGGATATAGGAAAATTATATTTCTTGAATTTTGCGTTTATAGTCCGGTGTAAATGGATTAGGCCAAGAGCCTTTCCTTAAATAGTCACCACATTTTACCTATTATATTTCACCTCTCAAAGTTATTTAACCCACATAACTCATTTACTAAAATGTTGTCAGCCTGAATATTTTGACGATATGGTATACTCGTTCTTCTAAAAGATTCCCCATCTACTTGTACCAATGAAATTTGCTCCACATTATTGGAATTATGCTAGTCCATTTTTATAATAATAATAATTATAATTATCCTTGCTTATATAGCGCCTAACACTTACTTTATCAGAAGTCTCTAAGCGCTCTACAATAATGCAGCACAATTACCCTGGCTTTAGCAGTGCAGCTGTTATGGGTCACCCTGTATATCAGCGTAGGTCCGGTCTTTGTGGAGTGGCTTGTGTAATGGGGTGAGAGGTAAATTGGATGAAACGTGAGTTAAAGGAGAAGGTACAGTTGGAGTCGAATTACCTTCTTTCACGTTGCTCTCCTCTGTTCGTTTCTGGAAGAAGAAAAAATCTTTCCTACACCCTCTTTTTCTCTATTTCACTATTCGAATGGGACAGAAGAAAAAAAGAAGTTTTCTTTTCATTTTGCAAATCGAGTTGTAAGAAATCTGTTGTGCCAAAAATTGTTTATAAATGTACACAAAGACAACAACTAAAGCATTTCTCTTACCAAAGAATACCCTTAATTTTATTTGTACCTGCTGAAAGGTGTATTATTGGAATAGAGTACAATTAAAGTATAAAAATGTTAATACATATTTATGCAAACTTCCCCATCACCCATCTCTCTCTCTCTCTCTCTCTCAATCACTCTCTTGATATATATTTGTTCTCTTCTTTATGTTTCTGCTTCCAAAAACGAACGCCTTTACATGTTTTTCCTGCGTTGTAGTGCGATAGGGGGGAGGTGGGGTCTCATGAAATACAAAGTTTTTTCTTTTATTAAGCTCCCACATACTTTCCATATGCCCTCATTGTTATAACGGTTATGCGAATGTACGCCATACAAATAAATGAGTATCATTTCATTATCAACTTCTTGTAATTGTTGCGCATATTTTGTTATGTGCTTCATAAAACAGAGAGTCATTTAAAGACAGTGAAATTTCATCATTTTGTAAATACACAAATGAAACTGATACTCACATTTATTTTACTCAATTTTTTCCATATCTACGATTGGCATTAGCAATATATAATCAAGTGTTGCAACATTATATACCTATAAGAAATTGTTAGATAATTCGTATTTACGCCCAGTCATTAATATGATATCATGATCTTTTGACAAATCTTCGTCAGCTTGATTTAAATCATCATTGTCAAAAGTAAATTGAAGTTAAATATTTCTAGAATAATAGTACTTCGCCATAATACATTATGAGAAAAGAGCAACATTAATTAAATTCACAATCATACCATTTTTTTCTTTACCAAATATATTAGTAGGCTTATAAACAATAACAGGTGATATACTTTTATCAATTGCAAATAGTAAGCTTAAGGTTCGCGATGTAAATGAAAGCTAGGGATTGTATACAAAAAAAATATGAGAAGAAGCTATGAATTATAACACTTGGCAAATGTCATACAGTATATCCATTCTATATAATTAAAATGTGTAAGAAGATAAATACACATATTTTTCGGGGGCCTCATTAGAGGACTTATTAATTTACATTCAAAACTTACTAATCAGTACAAAATTAATCTTACAAACATAACACAAAAGGTAACTATAAACTTTCTCTCTCTCTCTCTCTCTTTCTCTAAGTTCCATATCGATTTACTTTGGCGATCATGCTGTTCCACAACCCTCGGCTCCTATAGCCTTCTCTATTAGCACCACTCCCAGTTCCTTTACTCTTCTCTCTTCTAACAATTTCTGCAGACTGTACATCCAAAGTATCTTTCTTCTTCCCCTACACCTCCTTCCCACAATTGTCCATGGCAAGGCAAGATTCTCTAGGCCTTCTTTACGTGTAATGTGACCCATGAACTTCAACTGCATAATCAGCATCTCACGTATCATTTTCCTTTGCACTCCAGCTCTTCTAAGAACTTCCTCATTACTAACTTTATCCGTCCAATTTAGCTATGAACATCGAATTGAAGTACACACACATCAGTCAAATGTGTAAATTAACTTCAACAATTTCATTGTTTTTGTTTTGTCAGTATACTTTCCTTTCTGCTAAATTGCATTTCTATGCTTTCTCTGATTTCTCTTTCAACATTTGTTTCAATTCAGAATCTCTTTTATCTTTTCCAGATGTATTGTGTTGTAAAATAACTTTATATACACTCCAGAATGATAAGGTCAGAAATAAATTTGGTTGGCAATTACTTTTTTTATTTTTAGTAAGCGATGAGCCATGTACTATAACACGTTACATATGTAACACAGTATATCCTTCATGTGTAAAGAGAATGTGAAAAAAGAAGGTGATTTTTTTTTTACATGGAACTTCTTTATAATTATTTAATAAGCAACGCATTGCGAAGATATACACCTCAAAAACATCGCAGAGTCTTACAGTGAAATGCTACCATCTAAACAATTTTGACATTATGTTGTCACAGTTATTGGGAACTTAACATTACAAATATACTTTTAATATTCATAATCAACACAAACATACACGCACTCACACACGCAAACGCACGCACTCGAACACACATAAACGCATACACATATTCACTGTTGCCCACAAAGTAGGAATATTTTTTCCTTACGTCTTTTATGAAAATATTGTAGCAGTATGGATTATTCTTGACAGATAAAGTTGAAACCTTCTTGGAACTAGTCCCAATATATATACCAAATCCTAACCCTTACCCCAAACCTAACCTAAAACCTAATCGCGACCCTAACCATAACCCTAAAACTAACTTCAAACCAAAACGTAGACCGGACCTTATAATCTTGAATTTTTGCCGGAGCAAATGTAAGCTAATACAACATGTATGTATTAAGTATATAACAATTTTAATAACTGTAAAAACAACGTACCACAACAAACGTTTTTGAGTGAACATAACACAATACAAAATCAGTATCATTTTAAACATAGAATTTTAAAAAAAATCCATGTTCAAGAGCAAACCTGACTTCTTTTTAGAGTTGTATATCAATCAGATATTGAATCAAATTAATCATCAAGATAAGAAATTCAGAAGAATTCCCGATTGAATTCATTCCCCTTTAAAACAGGATCCTTCTGATGAAATTGAGGAAAAATATTATGATATGCATTTTCACCTACTGTGATGCTTCACTTCAACCATAGTATAAACAGGACTTTGGACTTTGGTCTTTGTTCACAAATACATTGTAGGTTAATATTTGCTGTAACAAGTAACATGGGAACAGTATACTTGGCTTGGAGCAATACACATCCTTTGATATTGATCTGTCCGATATTTGTATATCCATATCATAGTTTACATTGGCACACTTTATTACAATGGCTTTATTCAAGTGGTTCAAGGGCTAAATTTACTTATATTGTTAAGATTGTACCGGAACTCTCAGCTTACACCCCTTTCGTATATTGCCGAACTATCATGATTGATATGGGAACAGTGGGAAACAAACGATTGTATCCTCCCTACATTCCCTCCTTCCTTTAACGTTCCATATAACATGATAATAAGGAGAATAGATTGGTGTTTCATACAAGCTTCACATAAAATTTTACTTCTTTATGTTTATTCAAGACAAATATTTATAGACTAATATTTTATCAAAACTCGCGCATGAATCAAATAAAGCAATATCTTACTCTAAGCTGACACTTGATTATAAGTGATATGTATCTTTAAGATGTAAAAGAGCCTTGCCTTTTGCAGAACTACCGTACCTCCATTCATTAAACATATTTTGTAAGCCCTAAAATAACAGATTATTTATATCTAGGATATCTTAATCGTTGAGGGGCTTGCGTCTAACAAGCTTTGCTTATTTCATTATATATACATTTAGGCCAAAAATGTACCTTTATCATGTTAATGTTTTCGATCTTTCTTTTGTTGTCTTTTATTCAAAAATAAGGCATTGTTTTATGTCATTATTGAAATTGTCGAGTCTTCACATTCACGTTAGACCACTAACGACTATACAGGTTCGGTGATCAGTGTTCCATTAGAATAGATGGAGAATGTACTCATGACACGAACGGCTGGAGTTACCGCATTATTGGAGTAACATTACACTGTGAGATCTGTTCCATCACCATCAGAACCAAACACAATGCCTTCAGAATGTTGTGGATCTGGAAGAGGTCCTGGAACAGTGCATTGGATAAGGTTTCAAAGGCTGAAATAATTCCATTTTGCCTGCATATTGGACAGCATCTCTCCATGAAATATTGCTAAATAGAGTTTTACGGGCATATTATCAAAGATGTTAGATATTGCCATGTATCAAGACTGTTATTATTTATTCCATTAATAGAGGTGTCAACTTAGTAATTAGCTTTACATGTTGTGACTCTTTAGAACCACTACAAGGTGCAATACTTAACTATAGCTGTATTTTTCTGATCCAGAATATTGAAGAAATGCGGGTTTTTCCATTAATTAATAGAGGTGTCAACTCTTTAACAATTATCTTTACATGTTTTGCACAACATTGTCGGGAAGGGTATTGACAATATTTTGCTATTTACTGCCAAATTGCCTGTACTTTCTAGGTACTCTGAATTTCTTGAAAATGCTGAAATGTTGACCATCATGTGCAGGCGCACCGTGGCCTTCGGAGCGGACGCGACGATGCGTTGCAGGCCAATCCATTGTTGTCTTCTCTGAACGCTTCGGTGCGCCTTCTCCTGTGTAGATGTGTATAAGAAATGTATTAATGTTTTAATGCTACGTTTATCTACCTTGTTTCTTATTTTGTCTTTTAAAGATCTTTCCTCCCTCTCTCTCTCTCTCTCTCCCTCCGTGTCTCTCTTTCTCTCTGCTCCCTCTCTCTCTCTCTCTATCTCTCTTTTATCCCCTTCTCTCTCCCCTCTTTTCTCTCTCTTCTCTCTCTCTCTCCTCTCTCCTCTCTCTCGCTCTGTCTTTCCCTCTCCCCACCCCTCTCTCTCTCTCTATACCTCACTCTCTCCCTGTCTCTCTTCCCTCTCTTTCTACCTTCCTCTCTCTTCCTTCTCTCTCCCTCACTTCCCCTCCGTACCTCCCATCCCCTCTCTTTCCCTCTACCCTCTCTCTTTTTCTTTCTACCCTCCCCTTTCTTGTCCCTCTCTTTCTCTCTCACCACTTATTCTTCTTCTCTCTCTCTCTCTCTCTCTCTCTCTCTTAGTCATTTCTCTTATTTTCGATTTCCTCGTCATATCTCGCCTTAGTCTAGCTACATCTAGCCAGCCGTTGTGTATTGTATTGTAACCATATTTTCATGTGTGTGAAACAATATGTTCTTCTTCGGTGTATATTCTTTAGTTCAATTTTGTTTACACTATTAAATTTCATTGTAAATCAACCATTTTGAGTTCCTGAACTCTACGTGTTGATGTTTTGAAACCGAATAAATAATAAATAAATAATAATAATTATTAAATGACGTGTGTTTGTGCTTACTCGTGAGTCGGGACATACCTCTCTCGGTAACGCACTTGACTTCCAACCTCGAGGTCTCTGGTTCATGTCAGTCTTTGGAACGGTCAGATAACTAGGCAGTACACAGATGATAGTAAGTTGGTCTCATGGGGTGTCGGCCTATTTGACTGTCAGTCTATTAGACTGTCGATCTATTAGGCTGCCAATCTACTGACCTGTTGGTCTGTTAGGCTGTCTGTCAGGTTGGCTGTCAATCGACTGACCTGTCAATCTACTGAGCTGTCGGTCACGTGGGCTGTTGATCTATTGGGCTGTCACTATATTGGGCTGTCGGTCACGTGGGCTGTCGATCTATTGGGCTGTCAATCTACTGGGCTGTCGGTCACGTGGGCTGTCGGTCTATTGGGCTGTCAATCTACTAAACTGTCGGTTTAGTGGGTTGTCGGTCACGTGGGCTGTCGATCTATTGGGCTGTCAATCTACTGAGCTGTCGGACTATTGGGCTGTCGGTCACGTAGGCTGTCGATCTATTGGGCTGTCAATCTACTGAGCTGTCGGTCACGTGGGCTGTCGGTCTATTGGGCTGTCAATCTACTAAGCTGTCGGTATATTGGGCTGTCAATCTACTAAGCTGTCGGTCTATTGGGCTGTCAATGTACTAAGCTGTCGGTCTATTGGGCTGTCGTTCACATTGGCTATCGATCCAGTGGGCTGTCAATCTACTGAATTGTCGGTCTATTGAGCTGTCGGTCACATTGGCTGTCAGTCTATTAGGCTGTCAGTATATTGGGCTATCAATGTATTAAACTGTTGGTGTATTGGGCTGTCGTTCACTTTTGCAAGTCTCAACCACTCGCAAAATCAAAAAAAAAATCGTGCACGCGAAGTTTTTATTTTTTACGCCAATTAATGAGTCGAAACATATTTTTATCGAAACATGAACAGTGATCAAATTGAGATCTTGATGGTTATTAACCCCTCTCTGCGCTCCCAGGTTCACACCAACCACAACTTGGCACTTAACGAAACAGAACAATAGTAAGGAGAAAGATGTGCACACAAATGTTCATCTCTCACATCAGCGACATACATCTACAGATAATAAATCAAAACTACTTACTGGTTGGGTCATATGTTAGTGCTGCACTTAGTGTTGTATTTCCAAGGTAATTGCCAGCCATACACGTGTAATTGGTACCCTCCTCAGGATCTGAAATAGTGACTTCGTTGCCTCCTTCCATAGATTCATGTATGAGTGTGCCATTGGAGAATATGTAGTAGTTTCGCATGGCTGGTGTAGGTTGGTTTTCAGCTGTACATGACACTGTGATGCCTGCTCCCTGGGTTACATAAGCTACAGTGACAGTGGTACCGGCATCAGATGGGGAGGCTGGGTTAGTAGGAGGGAAATGAGAAGAAAAAAACAAATTCATCTATAGCTCTTCCGTAATTTTAATAGAAAGACTGACACTCTACAACTGTATGGAGACCTAAGGTTTCTGCTGAATTTTGTTAAAGTTTAAATTGAATCCGATCTGGATCAGTGCCATATCTACGTGTACATACTATCCAATTTTGTTTCTATATTAAATATTGCCTTATTCTACCGTGGTTTCAAATAACTTTATATGGCCAAGATGAACAGGTTGGCCAAAGTAAAGATACATGTATGACTTTTCAAAGCCTGCTACTAATTTTTTATTTGTATACTTCAGACTAAGTAAGTAAATTTTGCATAAGATCTTAACTGAGTATCTTTTACTCACACTGTATATTATCCAATTAAAACAAAAATAGTTGCTTCACTCATTCAAATCTGATATTAAGTAATCCTGTTTATAATAGGTATCAGGACATCATTTTTATCCATGCAGTTTATATCCGAATATAAAACCATTGGTCTACTGACTGTGTTGTCTGAACATGAAGTTACTTGTATTGTACCAAACATGTCGAAAATGTGAACAATGAAAACATGTGCCTTCTTTTGTCTTAAGAACACTATTCAATTCTTATTTATTTCATTTCCAACAGAAAGGTAAACAAAGATATTACATTTTGTTCATACGTAATTCATTTTTTCTGGGACTATACAAATACACTTTGCACATAATAAAATTATTACAACACTATAAACTGCTATGGGTAAAATAGGAATCAATAACGTCTACTTTGTTGTGGTAATGACCTTTGTACCAAGGTAGCTAAGCTTCTTTTGTTATGCTGATCAAGGTTGAAAACCTGTTGTATTGAAGCGAGTGAAGGGACGCCAGACAAGGAAGTGATTGTGTAATCATCGAACCGATATGTCACAATGGATACTCTGTATGTAGTATTGTACAATGTAGTATTGTACAATGTAGTATTGTACATTATTACCCGTATCAGACATCTGAGCTGGTCATTTACAAAACCGTATTGCCCTAGTTTTCACTAGCAGTGGGAACGGAGGGGTATATTCTTTGTATTTTCCTTGGTCTCCCTGCGCGTATTGATTTTGCGTGTAGCTAGAGACGAGTGAAAATATACCTTGGTATTTTCCACGGTCTCGCATCTGACCGCGTCGCATTTTCATTGCGCATCTATTATGCGTACGAGAACCTGCGCACTTTGCGCGCACTCTATTGTGACGTAATAATCAAACCAAATACACACTGTTTGCAGTGTATCGAAAATGTTGTCAAGCACTGGATGCACAGTGTTGGTTTGACAAAGTTTGTTCAGTTCTTGAGATTGTCATGGTGGATGTCTGTATTTGCTCTAGATGTCTGATTTGGATAACAATAAAAATATTGACTGGCTTTACTTTCGGGGGATATCAGAAATATTGACCGCGCTAAGACCATATTGCCCTCGTCTTTCGACTCGGGGCAATATGATCTAAGCTTGGTCAATATTTCTGATATACCCCTCAAGGCCAGTAAATATTATATAAATGTACATGTACATGTGCTGTTATACACTGTAGAAACATAAAACGAGTCTCTTTCTCTATGGTGCACAATGTACATGTATCTGAACCCTGTGTATTGAGTCTATGGGGATTAGTTGAGAATAAAGTATTCCTAGCGCTATTATGCTGCTAATGTCATCATTATAGATCCAATGCATATCATGTGCACAATATGCACATTGATATAAAATTGTATGCCACTGTACCACCTTCAAAATATGTTTTTCTACCCTTTGAATATTTTCATACTTTCCTTTTTTTTTAAACTAATATCGGAAGAATGATCTTCTTCTTATATATTTCACCTTTCACGACTAGAAATTTCTCCAGACTACATGGAGATCCAAAATGTCTAAATGTGTTCAACTTTGTGTTACACGGCTCTCCAAATCGTCACTCTAGATCTCAACTCTCCAGAAAAATACAAGTATGGAGGGTTGATCCACAAACAGAAAATGAAATTGAAAACTTGATTCTAGTTCGTAAAGTTATGAACCAGAGCAAAATAACACCGAGTTCCTGTAGGAAATCTATTTATTCAGATGGTCATATCTCAGCCAATACTTAACATATTCAATTGGTTTTTGACATTATTTTTGATGCTCTTTCTGAAAATATTGAGTAATTCTAAAAATAGATTTTTGATAAGTTCACACTTCACCACTCTATACATAGGTATTATATGACAATCTCTCTCTAATGATACATGTAAGCTCCTACATACATGTGTAGAGAGCTAAATGTTATAAATGTGCTACCATTATGGTGCATATAGATTTATTGAACATTACATGTTAGATTATTAAAACAAGCTACTCCTACTTTCAACATCACTATCCAAGGAACCATAAGGTAGAAAGGGGGCATTCCTATCAATTCCAACTGCAACACACAAACTCAGAAGAATTCACAAACTCTCTTTTTTCAATCATACGGTACGCTAATATCTCACTTCCACTGTGAAACAACCAGCAGTGTCCGCTTTTAAGAAAGCATTCCTTTCTGATCCACAACTTAAAATTAAAACAATTAGACCACTCTCTTCGACACACCTTCAGTCAAAACTCCTGTTGGAGAGTTTCAGATGATTACCAACCAAGAGCCAAGTACCAGTTGCCTCGGTCGTAAATATTGTTTCCCTGGGAGATTTAAAAAAATGAATGTTTGAAATGACAGTGTTCTATATTTGTAAAAGTACCTTATTAGCATAGCATCAAGCGAACAGTGTGCTCACATTCTCTAGGACACTTACAAACTCCATTAGTGTGGTTCAAATGCATGCAAGTTGTTAATAAGTGCAATTGAAATATCGATCTCTATTTGATTGCTATCAAGTTAAAACTATTAACAAGTTAAAGTTGTTAAAATGAAAGCTAAAATAGTTGTATAAAGTGCTTTAATATGCAATGTTATAGATGAGATAATTATTTGTTAGCAATGCATTGTGGCTCTAGCTTGGGACCAACATGTACATGTGTACATTAATTCAATTCAGAAAAAAGTAAAATCTAAGTTATAACAGGTCTTTCCCTTACTGTTTCCCTCCCTTACATGTGTACTTTGAAATCATTATAACAAAAATCTCAAATTAGCTTTCTGTTTTAAAATACACTTTTGATTCGAGACATATTTCTTAATCTATAGCTTCCAATTCAGAAGAAATGTTTACAAGCTGATTATATTACAAAAATATTGCACAAGACCTATCATTGTTATCTTTTATAATTGGGCCATTATCTTTCCTGGGCATATTTTCAAATGCTGTCTTAATTTCATAATAACAATTAAAAAATCATACATTCAATTCTTTCCCTCCTTTGATTAAAATGTACTGTTCACCTTTTCATCATTGTTTAAACTTGGAGAGAGAAAACAAATAATCAAAATAACAAACTTTGGTAGAATAAGTTAGCCATTTGTTTGATGAATCATTACAAAAAAGTAATCAAAATTCTTGAAAGTCAAACAAAGATGTCGATGCTCAATTTATTCAAAAAACAAATTAATCAAAATGAGAAAAACTCTTTTGAAAGTGAATTCAAACATCTTGAACAAAAATTCCCCTCACCTGGCGTAGTTGTAATATTTCCTTCTGTTGTAATTGGTTCTGGTGTGTTTAGAGCATATACATAAACGTTAGAATTGTCATACTGTATATGGATGATATATATAAACAAATTATATTTCTTGTCAGTTTCAAAGAGAAAACGAAACATCCAAATGTTAAAGCTTGCAAAGTCCAGAACAATTAAATAGAATATATTTAAAGAGTATATGCCTAAAATGAAATGGTTAAAATCAAAGGCTATTCATTTAGCGGCTGTAGTACTAGCAAAGAAAGCCATATAAGATATATTAAAGCATATTAAATATATCTATGAAGAGTGTGCCCCTTTCTAGTTTCTACAACCCTAACCTTACGAATATAATGTTATTCTTTACAGGAAGCATAATGGCAAGTTAAATTACCAGTAATTTTAGTTCCAAAGTTCTATTTGAAAGCATAACGTAAATGTACGTTCTAAAGAAGAATAAAGGGTTCTATCATACATGTATGAAGAGTATATACTGTATGTAAAAAAACAATACTTGACCAGATTCAATGCGACACATAAAAAAAGCTTTATCTATTAAAGCAAAGTGAAGAAAAGAGTTAGGTATGAGGTTGGTCTAAGAATTTAGGTCTCTTTACTCTCTACAGAGCTACGATGAATAGTCCATATCTAAAACAATAGGGCCTACAATAAATGTTAACTGCGGGTAGGAAACATTTGGAAATGGAATATATTCTACTTTGAATGTTTTAATTTGAAAATAGAGGACAGGGTAAATAAATGTGAAAGGATATATTGAAATCTATACAGAAACAATTCAGGAGTACATTGAATGCAATATGTGGAAGTGTCTTGTATGTTGTGGTCTAAAGTGAAAGTCAATGTTTTTTGTGGAAAAGTGATATTATTCTGCATCATATTCACATACACACATGTGCATCAACTACAGACCAAATTTGAATTAATATTTTGCAAATAGTGCTTCTGGAATCCTCATTAGAATAATGAATAGAGTTACACGACAGTTACTATCAATACTACAAGCTAATATACCTTTCAAGTAACTATTAAAGGTTAGTGGCAAAGGTTATGAGTAGTAACTTACTAATAGTTACTTACTAACAGTGGGAGGACATAACTATTAGTACATGTACAAGCAAATGTGTGTGGCCAGATACATATCATGCATGAATGAATGTTAGAAGGAATACTGATATGAGTTTCATGCACATGAAAAAGGGGGTGAACAGTTAAATGTACGTCAAAAGGATGACAAAGAAATGAAGAAAACAGAAAATGCTGACACAAAAGAGGACAGGCAAAACCATTGATAGGGAATTTCTAAAATATGAATAAATCATGTCTGACATAAATAGATTGACTAAAAGTAATATAAAAGCTAAGAATAAGAAAATGATCACAATGTTTCATGAAACAAGTTCATTGCATATTCGAATCTAAATTAGTTATAAATTTAGTATAATTTGTTGGTAACTGATAATAAGTATTTGTGTGGATGATAACACACACAAATGTTTGTTTTATAATGAGAATAAATGAATAAAATGAATGATAATAGAACGGAAGAAAAAAAATGGACATACCGGTCGTTGGAGGAATGGTTGGTCCTGTTCATGGTATGGGAAAAGAGCAAAAAGAAAATAAAACAAATAAAAATTGAAATGTTAGAAAAATAGCCATTTGTATGACACATGCACAATCTTACCCGGGAAAATATGAAGTTGTGTTTATGAGCATGCCTTACATGTATGTTGGACACTATCTAACTGAGTTGTGCTACAAGGACATTCTTACAAGTGCATTACGTTTTCTACCTCTGTACCCACACTCAGAAAAAAAAGGATAAAAGAGACAAATATTCATGGCTACAAACCCTTATATTTTTGACAAATCTGATGTATATTTTGAAGTTAATTCACTCTCCACTCCTCTGTGTTTTATTGACAATGGGTCAGTACAACACCCAACGCTTCTCACACACATGACCATTTCAGAACAATTCTTGACTGAAGCTCAAATACACACAATATAGGAATGGCTGAGGATTACTCTAAAAGCGCTCATGCGGCTGCATGTACACGTATGGTTGCCAAAACAGCCAGGTTCTGTCAAGATCAGTCAAAACACGAAAGCAAATTTACTGTTATTCACTAATGATGTGGGCCCTGAATCATAAAGAGTTGCGAAGGATTCAAAACAATCGCTACTTAAAGTTAATGGCAACTGTGTACTTCAGAGATTGGAGTTGTGGTCAATTTGAATCAATAGAAACTCTTTATAACTTCATAAGCCTCAAGTTTAATTTGTTTAAAATGAAGCTTTGAAAAATTATTACAGGTAAATGCGGTGTAAACCAAAGAGCCATGCATTTTGCAAACCAAGGAAGAGGAAATCAACCTGTGAAACATGTCAACACCAGACAAATTAGCAGGAAAGCAATTTTTAAAATCTAATACATGTACATATTCCACTGCTAACGCTCGTTCAGACATAAACATGAGGCGGCAAAACAGCTATGGCTGTATCTTATAACACATACATGTAGTTCCGCGAATATGAGCAAGTCCTTTTTGCATGCAGTATTAAAGCAAATATTAACAGACTACGAGGGTAATGGTACAACTATCATTGCCGAGGTGATCTCGGGGCTACTATCATCCCGAGCCGTAAGAGTTGAAGCGTACTGAATAAAGACCATGGTAAATGTCTATACAGCTTTGCAACTACTCCTTCATACATTTATCTTTTGCAGGAAAAAAGCTTAACAAACAAAAATTGTTTGTGTACCTGTAGTCCTATACCCTCAAGACAAAAACGTTTAGTGTAATTCATATAAAGGAAGAATGTAGAATGCAGATTGTTGTATTTTTTGTGGGATAGTTTGATCCTCTGGTCTGATGAACAAACTGTACACTTTGTGTGAGAGTAGAGAGCGGAAAGTACATGTAGTTAACGAAATATTTGCCACACGGTGCTTTGTAGTGGTTACTAAAATACCAAGTCTTGCAACATGCACCAACAGCGTCAAGAAAGTTTTCATATTTTTCATTTTAATGAAATATATTTGTCTTTTCTTTTAATACTTTTCATTGCCTCTTCTGATGTCCTCTCGCTTTCACCACTCCCAGTCTCCCTCCCTCTCTCTCTCTCTCCCTCCCTCTCCCTCTCTCTTTCTCTCTCTCTCTCTCTCTCACACACAATCTATCTCTCTCTCTCTCTCTAGGTCTGTCCTCATCAGTCTGAGTTGGCCAAATAGACCGCTATTTTCTGATCTGGGAAATTAGCCCGCAGTTACAAATTGCGTTCTTCATCAGCTTGAAACTCGAGCTCAAGAAATTTGCTCGTGTTTGCGCATGCGTAGTGCGATATTGGACCTTCGAGCTAACATATTAACGCGCCTGCCGGGATCAAGAAGTCTTCAGAGTCTTTGTGTGAGGGTGGGCACATGATGGATGCACATATACTGTACTACATGTAGTGTACTGTACATGTTTATGTGATTTGAACGATTGCAACACCACTGTAGGCTAAAACAAAAGAGTGAACAATAATTATTTGTTAATGTCATGTTCATGTATATTCATCATTCATAGTAAGGGAGATCTTCATGTATGCATGTTTATTAACTTCAAGCAAGTCATATTTTGTGGCTTCACATTCTCTTCCAATCGTACTACTGGTTGTAAACTGAATTTAAATCCCAACAGCATTGACAAAATTTGAATATCTTGAACTTAACTTCATCATCATCCCGTGAGTACCCAAGGGGGGAATTGGGGATGGGGATTTCCTTGTAACCGCTCTCCATCTTGTTCTCTCTGTAACCATTTCCAACTCAATTTCTCTACCATCTTCCCCAATAAAATCTATCCACCTCTTCCTGGGTCTTCCTTTCTCTCTGCTGCCCATCTAATCACTTCATCTTCATCTTTCCTCTTCACCTGTCCATACCATCTCAGTCTGCTTTCTCTTATCTCCTCCCTTATCACAGTCACTTTTACTGCCTTTCACACCTCATCATTACATAACACAAACCTCTCTTCCAGATTTACACTACAAACACATCTTGAACATAGAAAACAAGGAGGGCTATTGAAACCAGAAAAAAATCTGTTTAAAAAAGAGCATACTTTGGAACAATGACTGCATTCATATAAGAGGGAAATATATACAGATTAATAAGCCAGTAAATAAATGCAAATATGATGCAGCCAATCTCATATACATGTAATATCAGGGATTGTGTCTGGTACATGGGTTACAGTATTTCATGACAATCATAGTGTAATACTGAACTGTTGGTTCAGCTTATTTCAACATACCGATACACAAGACTTCCCTAAAGACTGGGCCAGCTTGTGCGCATGAGCATGACTCTTTCATGAATATCGCAAGTGGTCTATATTTGCAAAACTTTCATGCCACGTGACTACATTTTTATCTATAGTGAACAAGGTGCATTTTTGCAACTTGAAAACTATATTGCTGTAAAAATTGCTATCACCAACAATTTCAAAAAAAATCTCATGCCATGAGAGTTTCTGGTATTACAACAGCAGATGATCACAAAACATGTCACATCTGTTAAACAATTGAACCCTCCAAGACATAAAGAAAAAGGATTTACTCAGAAAAGATTAATGAATGCAAATATGACTTGTAGATTGAAAAAGTGTACCCAAGCAACAAGATGGTTTGATTGAGTTTGAATAATGGTTTGATACATCAACAAGATCAAATCATTCCACACTAATCATGACATCATAATAAACACATCAATTAAGCACAATAAAGTTCACTATACCTCAACACATGAAGCATCAATTAAAGACACACACACTAAAATGAACTTCATCAATAAATGCGCAAGCATGAACACACTTTCTCAACATTCCTTCATTAGGAAGTGGATTTAGACTTCAATTTAAAGTTGAACAAGTTGGATGGTTCTTCACCCCTCTCTCCACTCCCAAGGTCACACCAAACACATCTTACCAACACAACAATAAAAAGGAAAGAGATGTGCCAAAAAATGCTCATCTCTCACGTCAGCGAGATACAGGGAGCTGCCTCGACAGAACCTTATGGTTTTATTTGCAGTTTCCCCAATTCATTTCTATTGCTGTTTAACTTTTTATAATTCCGATATATTTGTAGACATGTTTCCATTTTGTGTGTATTTTGTGTTTTCTATATTGTATATAATCTGTATCTTATATGTTTTTTATAGACTTGAATTGAAATAAAACTTGAACTTGAACTTGAACATGTACAGATAATAAATCAAAATTACTTACTGCTAGGGTCATATGTTACTCCTTCACTTAGTGTCGTATTTCCAAGGTAATTGCCAGCTAAACACGTGTAATTGGTACCCTCTATAGGATCTGAAACAGAGACAGTGTCGACTCCTTCCATAGAATCATGTAAGAGTGTGCCATTGGAGAATATGTAGTAGTTTCGAATGGCTGGGCTAGGTTGGTTTTTGGCGTTACATGACACTGTGATGCTTGTTGCCTGGGTTGCATAATCTGCAGTGACAGTGGTACCGGCATCAGATGGGGAGGCTGCGTTGGGAGGATGAAAAAAGAAAAATCAGATTCATCTAATACTATTAAGTAGTTTTGAAAGAAAGTTTGACAATTTCACCTCAATGGAGGCGTAAAGCTTCAGCTGAATAATTGTAGGTTGAATTGAATATGTATTTCCAATCTGATCTTTCAGTGTCACATGTACATGTATACACCGTCCAAGCTCTTTTAATACATTAAATATTGCCTTGTACAATGGTATCATATTACTATTATGGTCAAGACGAACAGGTTGGATTAAATATATGACCGTCCATCCTAAGCCTGCTACCAACAAAAAGACGGGATGAATAAATTAAAAACGGGTTTTCGGGGGCTACGATCAATCAAAACTACAGACTAAGTTATTTTGCATAAAGTCTTAACTGAATATCTGTTATCCACACGGCAAATTATCCAAATTTGAAAAACTAAAGTTGCTATACCCATTTTAATCTAAATATTAAGTATTTACTTCTGAATATAATAGGTACCAAAAAAAAAATATTTTTATCCACACATTTTATTTTTCCCATATAGAACCATTGATCTACTGATCGTACTTGTAAAGAATGATAATATCTGCCTCCCTAAATCCAAAATTCAAATCATACTTACTATGAATATTTAAATCTGTAGATTCCTGTCCATTCAACTCTGGTATCTGATGTCCAGAGACTTGACAAACCAAGGTCTGTCCATAGTTCTCTAGAGTTGCAGGAAATGTGAACACACTCTTTGAGTTAGATAAAGGTGCTGTAGCTGGTGGGTTCGTTTCCACTATCGTGTTCCCATTGCCATCAGTCTGTGTAACTCCATTGAGGGTCCATGTAAGAGTATTTTGTGGTTTGCCACCAACAGCATCACATGTTGCTACGTTCATGTCCTTACCGTTTGTCACGGTACTAATCAGAGTCAATGTCAAAGTTGATGCAGCTACAAGTAGGAAGAAACAATGGCAGAAGTCTTAAACAGATTGATATTCAGATTTGCTTCCAAAAGAAAAACATTATGAAACATTATAAAAAGTAACATACAGTATTATGATGTAGCAAGCACAAAAACACAATTGATATCTCAAGAAATACAAGATGCCATAGAGTGAGTCCTGCTTAAGAGTACCTAAAAATATACTGATTCATAAAAGAGGGTATTTGCTAGCAACTATCCTATTGTAATGTAATACAATGTAATGCATTTTTTGATGTACATGTGCTCCACCCAGACGAGGTAAATCGGTACTTGGTATTAAGTCTTTGTTAAATGCCTCATTACAAATAATGTTATTCACCTGTTACAAATAAATGTATTTCAATAGTCAGAATGCGAATTGCATACATTAATTGTTGCTAGGTAGGACTAACAATATACTTGCCCTACCTAGCAACACCTAATGTATATTATTCGCATTCAGACTATTGAAATAAAAATTATTATGTACAATTGTTTAGCCAGAATTGTTTCTCTGAATTAAAATGAATGAAACATGTACATGTAAGAATCTTTAATTACAAATAGGCCTACAGTCAAAAGGATTCTAGAAAAATTACCCCCTGGACAGTTACCCCCGGAAAACATCCACCCAAGGACAACAACCCCCCGAAAACAAATCTGCTTTTATTAAAACCAACTTATTATCAGGGTTGACTTCCCCTTAATGAACAGGGGGTGGCTAATTATCGTAGGGGTAATATTCAGGGGTGGGGGTAATTGTCCTCTGGAGAGGAAGGTAATTGTCCATGGTGGATAATTGTCCGAGGGGGTAATTCTCTATGGGGTAATTGTCCTCGGGGGTGGTTGTCCTTCGGGGTTTTTTTTCCGGGGGATAATTATACTGATACGGGTTAAAAGTCGTGTTTCAAGAGCAAGTTTGTTTGATTGAATTTCCCTAATTTGTCAACATAATATAAATTAATGTAGGAACTAGTTACATATCTATTATTATCAAAAGTTAAAATACATATATAATTATATAATAAATCAGTTAAATAACAATATCTTTCAAAAAAGACAGTTCGCAAATCATTTCAAAATTGAAAAATGCAGGAGACAGCCATCTTAAGCTTGAACTTGAGCGCGATGGAGGTCCCAACCGATTTCATTTCTCAAATATAAACTAAAATACCTTGCCATTCTACGTACACAATTCATAAATTGCATATATTGTACTTACCTTCTACCACCAGATTTATAGGACTGGCATTTTCGTCTGATGGAATAGAACATATATACGCCCCATCATCCTCGACTTCTGCATTCTCAATCGTCATCACAGATTCAATTTCTGATAGTGACGTCACAATAAAATTAAAGTATTTAGATAAAGTACTGAAACGGGTTTGTCCATGATAGATAGGTGTATAACCGCCTCCAGTAACATCTATCCATTGAATTAAGGGAGCTGTTCCACCATTCACAGTACACGTGAGTGGGACGTTAGTGGCAGCTGCTGCTCTGGAAGGACCTGACACAGTTACCGTTTGACTACTGGTTGCTAGAAACAATCAATAAAATAAAACCTGTGTGAATGCGACTGTTTTATGTCACTTTCATTAACAAAATTCACTTGAATTGGGTTGAAGACAAAAGTAGATATTATAAACAATATTCAGTGTTATGTATGTATAGGTTAAAACAATAACAGAAACGACGTGATGAGTAGAAAAATAGGTACATTGTAATAGGGCATGTTAAGCATTAAAAGGCAATAATAACATTCATATTGAAAGCACGAACACGAGCCGACTAGTAAGCCTAATCCTTTATCTCTTGGCAATGCCAGGGGAATTTGTTTATAGAGGACTCATATTGGCCTTTATAGCTGCATCTGGAGTATTCTTGAATCAATTTATTCTAAAAAATTAAAGATTTATTTCAAATTGTACTAAGGTCATGTATCAAAACAAAGCGGTATGTATTTTTTATGTGAGGTGTATACCTCAATCAAACCACCAAACAGACTTTACATCGACTCTTAACCGACCTGTTTCTGACCATTCAGAGTAATTAATTTTTGTTTGTGTGTGTAGTCAGACGATGCCGGTTCCGTTGGTGTGACTAAGGTATTAGCAAATTTGGAAAATCAAATGCTTTTAATCGAGTTTAATAGATTTGTATTTCATGAAATGTATACATAATATTATACAAAAAATAAACAGCAGTAAGGTCATTAGTAATAATTACCCACACAAGGTAACTTTGGGACGGTCTAACACGCCGGAGGTCACATGTACGCTCTCAACCAATCATTTGATTAGAATCCGCTTCATCATCTTATAAATGATTATAATAGAGAACTCTTTAGTATTCAGGTTTCATAGCAAAAGAGGTCGGTTCATCTTACCAACCTCTTCATCATATCCTCCGTACGGAATATGAGATGTGTATTTAATAAATAGATGAATTAAAAACTACTTACTATGGACGAGTAGAAGGACTGTAAAAACCTGTAATGCAGTCAGATAATCCATGCTAAACATGTGTATTGTCGATGTCACGTTGCAGGTAAATCTTGGCTTTAATTCTGGCTGACTCTTAAGGAGAACGTTGAATTCTTCCGGCTTCAAATTATTTCCAAACTATTTTGCATGACAGATATGGGTTCATAAGTTTAAAAAATATTTCCCAATACATAAACGTGATTCAAACTCTTAACCGGTTTACTAATTTCTTCTTCTTGAAGATAGGTTTCCCCTGACAACTAAAACACGTGCCAAAGGCTTGCTATACATGCAGACAAGTAATGCATGCAAAGCGGATTCCCCCTTAAGATATAAATTTATGAATAGCAGTGGAATCAAACAGTTCCATGTAGTACCAAGACAAACCATTAAAAAACATAATGAAAAACATTAACAAACAAATTAATGGGAAAGTTATGCAATTTTTAAAACTTAGCGGAAGACGATAATCACTGGATAATTAATTATCTCACTCATAGGTCTGTAATGTCATTATCTTTATAATCAACCCACTTATCCTTTTTTTCATCATTTTTCTTGGTGGTGGTGACAATAAAATATGCCCCCCCCCCCACCCCTTTTCCTTTCGACATGTCCCATACTGTATAGTTAACGACATATTTTCAGCAGTCGTCGAGGGGTTTCGGTAAGTCCGATGCTCGTGTAGAAACGCACCTTGTTTTATGAAAGTCGAACTCACGTCCGAGACTTTGAATGATAAGTTGGAGAGCTATGGCAGAAAACTGCTAAATGCTTTACCGTTTACAGACGGATTTTTTGTCACATATATGAAAGGATTAACAGGGCCGAGCTTCTATACACTAACGTGACGAATATGTTTACCACTCACAAAGGTAATTGTAATGTCCGTGTTCGTTTGGACTTCCTGCTTTATTTCGCTCGGCAAGCGAATGTGTGGTGCGTCCTTTCAGATTCTTTAAAGGCTAGCTGGTACATGTAATAGTCTAATTCTAGATTGGACTGCAATCAGAACGATCAACTGCATGGGAAAGTTACCGAAAGAAAAGCTCTATGAAATGTATATTAAACCTGCACTTAATACATTATCACAGTCGTATATTTGCCATGTACAGTGCAATTTCAGTAACATAGTAGTGAAATCATATATAGGCCTACAAGGGAAGGAGAATAGCGATCACACTCACCTCTACAGCTACCTTCAAGATTCCATACACATGGTACTAATGTAACAGGAGAGGTTATTTTTAGTAATAATCAAAACATTAAATCCATGTACGGTCACAGTTGATATGAACGATTACAAAAATTGAACCCCGCATGCTGTGTGAGGGCGAATTGCAGACAAGTTCTAATCCATTGTTGTTTCGTCAACATATAATATTAGAGAGCATAGGATATGCATCATAATAAATGATATTACGACATTATAAAGAATCATATTTAATAATGCAAATTAATTAGGACTCGTTTAATCCATAAAATCATGAAATTATCTTATTTCTTTCATTCATGTTTCTATAAATATTTCAATTCTGTGTGTTTGTTTGTTGTTTTGTTTTGTGTTGTTTTTTTTTTTTTTGGGGGGGGGGGGTGGTGAGATCAAACTCAACACTTTTCATAGTCACATTACACCTATCTTAAAAAATCTCCATTGGTTGCCTGTAAAAGAACGTATAATTTTCAAAATCCTCCTTTTAGTTCATCAAATCATGAACAGAACAGCTCCTGAATACAACCAGTCTTTATTTCACCTCTACCAACCCACACGTACCCTCCGATCTTCCAACTCTGGTCTTCTACACATACCGCTTTCAAAGAAATCTTGGGGGGAACGAGCTTTTGCTCATGCCGGACCAGCCCTGTGGAATTCACTTCCACAGGAGCTGAAGAACTCCGACTCTTCAACATCTTTTAAGAGCAACCTTAAATCCCATTTGTTTAATTTTGCGTTTTGAAGACAGACATTCATTCTTTCATTCTTTCATTTTTGCATTTTCTTTCTTATGTAAATGTACACGATTCTTTGTCATGATGTAATGTGTTCCCTTATATTTTGAAGCGCCTTGAGCATTTAATCAAAATGGATAATGGCGCTATATAAATCTCATGTATTATTATTAATGATAAATATCTATACTGAGGCTTCGAGGGGGCGAGTGCAAAGGGGGCAGAGTTGGAGTTCCACCCCCCCCCCCCTCCACAATATAAGATCGTTTAAATGTTTATATTTATTTTTGGTGGGGAAGGGGGTACCCACATGAAAAAAAGAAGTTACTTTTATTGTTCATTAAACCCATGTATCATAAGTTTTCAGTGGTCCTAGATACAAACTTGCATCATTTCAAATTCAAAGAGAATCCTATTTTTGTTTTCTATATAGTAAAAGTGCGCTACCTTCCCATTTTCCATCTCTCTCTCTCTCTCTCTCTCTCTCTCTCTCTCGTATTTCAGAAGTCCTGTTTTTGTTAGTTTGTAGTGTTATGGGGAGGGGAGACGGAGGAGCGGAAACAGAGTATTTATTTACGCTTCACTCGTGCTATATCAAGTTATTCATTCAACCAAAATAATGCAAAGTTTTGGGAAATTTTGAAAATGGATAGATAGTAATTCTTTAAATGTTTGATATATTTGGATGCCCCTGTGGGTGTATTATAAGCACTAACAAATTTAGCCTTAGCTAAAACACTTCTGCTTTCGAGTAAATTGAATAAATCAAAATTTACCGGTACTCCCTGTATATTTTAAATATTTAAAAAAGCGCCTAAGGCCATTCCACGGTAGCTGTGACCATGACAATCTCAGAATATGCAGTTCTGATATATAATTTCCAAACGGGAGTAGCAAATCGGTCGATTGTAGACAGGAAGCATTGTTTTAAAGCTAAAGTAATATCAGTCTTGAGAGGGCGCTATACAACATAAATAGTTTATTATTTACAATTTCATCACTTTAGACTCGATTTTAACCGCGACAACGATTATTGAATTTTGTAAAATCGCATATGCTTCCAAAATGTTTATTTGATCCAAATTCATGACCCCATACCAAAACTTTGTAATACCGTTAACTAGACGATTTCAGACAAGGGCCTATTGACGTAAAAATCAAAGTGTCGTTTTTAAAATTAAGTCTCCAACGATATTTTTCAATACGCCCCAATTGCAGCTACGGTTATGCAAGTGTACCCTACGAAAACTTTGTCTTATTTAATTATTAACTTTTATTACGTAGATAAATGTCGCTAAATATATTACTCATTGCGGATGTGGTATTGAAAATAATATCGCTAGTGATATTCGTTTGTCTCGCAATGTAGTCAATAAGGAATCTAAAAGATCACGACGTTTCGCTACAACACTTCGTCAGGTGATAAAAACTAATGTAAGCAAGGTTATTTTATACTTTACGGGATAGGCCTTGCGCATTAGCCGAACCAGCGGCCGAATAAGCGGCCTGGTGATTGGTCGATCACCGTGTGCGTCGACTAATAGGCATTGTGCGTTATTGTTTCCAATTATCGACCGAATTATTGACCGCTCCGCCGGTCCTCCCGTAAAGTATAAAAGGCCCTTGTTTACATTAGTTTGTTATCACTTGACGAAATGTTGCAGCATCGCAAGAAACGTCGTGGTCTTTTAGATTCCTTATTGACCACATTGCGAGACAAACGAATATCACTAGCGATATTATTTTCGATACTACATCCGCAATGAGTAATATATTTAGCATTATTGATCGAACATACGGGCGCCCTGCCCCGAAACTGATGCGTAGATATGAAAGTTGTAGCAAGAAGGTGGCCCGGTTCACCAATCACTTAACCTTTTTAGTTCGTTGCATTAAGCCCCACTGTCCTACTTGTAGCTACTTGCTCCCTCTATATAGAAAACAATGCCTAATCGGTGACCATTGGTCCCCCATGATCCTCTTTTTCTTATGTTAATTGAGAGCTGAGTTGATGAGATAACAACCTGTCCAGTGACCTTACAGGGTAGTATAATCCCTCCTATAAACTAGGACAGATAAGCTTTAAAGCATCCGTGGTCCCCAATGACCTACGGATTAAACCCCCGATGCGCACCATGGGGGCAAAGAAGGCAGCTGAAACGGCATCCTTTTTCTAACCAGACGCACTCTTGGCTCTGTCAAGACCGAATATGAAACTTTGAAGGACGAAGTCATATCGAACTTAGTCCCCCAACATAGCGATGAGATATTGAAGGTTAATGAAGTCATCTATCGAGATGTCTTCATGAAATGTAAGATGAGACAACAAACGAAATTTGATAAACTCACACAGCCAAAGTCGACCAGGACGGTGACCTCGTTTAATAGCGAATGAGGAGAAGTGGGTTATTAACCTTCTATTAATCTTCTAGAACGATCACTTCTTTGGAAGAAGAAATTCTTAAGAAAGGTCTCGGCTTTGCCGTCTCCCCTAGACGGATTCCAGCTACCGAAATAATTGCGGAAGTTGAGACAGCGGTCAAGAGTCTTGATGCGGAGTCGGCCGACGCCGCCCGCAGAGATGTAGACAACATCCTACAAAAAGCACGCCCCCTAAACACAACATTTCGAAAGAAATACACACCGCTTTCAAAACTTGTAAGGCTGATGATAGTATTACTATTCTTTCAGCCGACAAAGGTCGTGCCACAATCATTCTAGACACCACAATGTACAGTGAGAAATTAACTGACTTATTGGAGTCTGGTCCGTATCTTGTATTAAAGAAGGATCCCACAGATCGCTTGGCTCGCAAGCTTTCCAGCACCTTGCTAAACCTAATGAAAGACAATGTGATGGATGAACCGACCTATCGTAGACTGAAACCCACACAAAAGCAACCTCCTAGAATATACGGGTTACCCAAGATACACAAACCCACAGTACCATTACGACCTATAGTGTTTATTATGCATAGGCTCTTTTGCCTATAACCTCTCAAAGTACCTAGCTGAAATTCTTTCTCCGCTCACCGGTTTGACTGAATATACGAATCCCAATTCGAGTGGTTTTGCAGAGTTCATAGTAGCAAACCATCGGTACTCAAGTACGCATGGTCTCGTTTGACGTAGCTTCACTCTTCACCAATGTACCGATTGAGGGCGCATGCAATTCTACATTGCAACGCCTACAACAGACAAATGTAACTAAAACTGAATCATCTTCACAATTATTTTACTTTATATTTGCCATATCTACGTTTGGCATCAGCAATATTTCATATATTGTATCAAAATTATATCCCTATAAGAAATTGTTAGAGAATTAGACTTTTAATATACTTAGTCATGAATATGATTCCATGATCTTTTGACAAATCATCGTCGGTTTGATATAAATCATCATTTTCAAAAGTAAATTAAAAGTATAATAGTAGTACTTCGCATCAAAACATCGTTAAAAAGAAGCAGTATCAAATAAATTATAACAAATTTTCTTTATCAAAATGTTAATAGGTTTATAAGAATACAAAACTGCGATTTCCTTTAAGCCGCTGCTTTAGTATGCTTAAACATAAAGGTTCATGTAATTAACTCATAGCCTGCCATGAGGCTGCATGCACGCTACCTATTGAGTGACATGTGCGTGCAAGGGCGCTTTCGTAATAGCAGTTATTGTTCATGTTCGTTGGGCTGTGCTGTGTGTTTTGCACTCGCCATTCATAGAACCATCGCGTTAATCAGATTATCTCCAAAACAACCTAATTGTATGAAAAACATTGGAATATATTTATTTGCCTTATTACAGGGCTACAAATCAATAGAACATCAATCAAAGACGAATAACACGAAAGTTAACTACAAGTCTTACAACATCATAATCAAGTTACACATATCAGTCACATTATCAAATTATCAAATTTGGGAATTTCAAAATTCCTTTGATAAGTCCTATTTTCGTTTTGTTTGTATACTTTCCTCTCTGCTACATTGTATTTCAATGCCCTCAAACGCATGTTTCAATGCAAAATCTTTTTTATTTTTTTCAGTTTTGTTGAGTTGTAAAATAATGTTATGTAAACTCCAGAACGTTACAATCAGGACTAATTATACAGACAATTTTACTTTCTATATTTAGTAAGTGCTGAGCTGTATACAATAACACCTTGCATAATTATGTAACATATAGATCAATTTCCTATAAATAGAATGTGCAAATAAAAAAAAGGGATTCCTTCATATGAAAACTTGTTGACAAGTATTGCATAGAAAACATCGAAAAGCCATACCGTCACATTTTACCATCGAAAATGTGTTGACATAACCTTAGCACTTTATAGTACCACTCATATTTCTAATCAACACAATCATGCACGCGCATTAAATAACGCGCACACAATCACGCGCGCACACACACACACACACACGTACACGCACACACACACGTACACGTACACATGCACACTCACAAATCTGTGATGGGGGTGACCAAAGTTCGTCGAGACTTTTTAAAAATATTAGGAAATGTGATATTCGATCCATGATTTCTCATATTCTACACATATTTCTTAGTTCAATACCGAATGGATAACAAAGTTTTTGACTACAAATTGGTTTAACTAAAACATTTATCGTCAAAGAATCTGGAGATATAGCGATCTCAAAATTCGATGTCATATTGGAATGTGCTGAAACTAAAGAAAGCGTCATTAATAAACAAGACATTAAAGGGACTTGTTAACATTGTTCAGATGAGAGAGCATGGTGCTAAGGTAGTGACGTCAATGCTGAATGTACAATTATAGATAATCTGAAAGTTTGAGTGAAAACGGACTATTATTAATGATACATATTGACAAAACTGATCTGACCGATTCCTTAATTCCCCTAACTATATTATTACAATTTATTTACATTTAAGGTGAATTTAAATCGTCACAAAGCAATGAATTGGCCCTATATACCATTCTAGACATTTAAGTGTTGAAAGATTTTTAAAAGCCTGTCTTATGTCATTTTTTCATTGAAAAAAAAGTTCGGAAAATTCTAAAATGGTTTGGAGAATTTACGGTTTAATAGAGGATGTTGAATAGTGACGCCGTAAAAGAAAACCATACATATCTTTGTGGTTTAAGAATTTTTTTTCAGGATTTTTCGTATGTCAGAGGGTAAGTACAAAAGGAAAAATATAATAAGTAACATTTCATACAAAAATAACGCAGCTTTTTCATCAACCTCCAACAATGTTACCTGGTCACTTTGTGTTTAAAAGATATGCATCGCAGCCCCCGGGCTGAACTGTACCATATTCTTACAAAATAGTTTACATGGTAAATGTATATTAGTCATGAGGGTTATACACACGTGAGAGTATACCATTAAATGACAAGTATATGTTTTACATGTATAGATGGAGGTTCAGAGAGAGCCAGAGCGAGAGAAAGAGAGAGTAATATAGAAATAGAATGACAGAGAGAGAGGAGAAAGTTAAAAGAGGGAAACAGAGGGAAAGAGACAGAGACAGAGAGTGCGAGAGAGAGAGAGAGCGAGATAGATATGGATTGAGACGGAGAAAGAGGAGAGAGACAGAGAGAAGAGGGGTGATGAAAAGAAAGAAGAAAGGGAATAGGTGGTCATATACATAAAATAATGCTATGAAATGACAATGGTAAATCACGAGACTGTACTGAAGATTGTATGAGATCATTTGCTACACACCGGACCTCTTGATATCCAACAATTTCATGTGTTGTGTTAATAGCTGCACCTCTAGAAGTTTTGTATATTACTTATTTAAGTAGTTTTTCCAAATTTCTATCAAATGATCTTTAAAAAAATCAAACAAAATCAAAAAGACATTTACTGAATGCAAAATTTATACATGTATTTGCGATAGCCTGATTCTGCACTATTGGATAAATTAAATACAAGTTAGTCCGTACAATGTCCCTAAAGTCCCCGCTAGCTCGGATCCGACCATCGTACATCATAAAAGATGAAAATGCATTGTAGTACCGCTGCACATCCGAACACCCCTGTATTTCACTTGTCCAGTGTAGACGCATACAATCATTCATCCAAGTCATTGAGAGACAAGTAATTCTGTGAGAATAACAATAATGATAATAATAATGATGCATAATAATAACAATAATAATAATAATAATATTTAATTTTTATATAGCGTTTAATACAAATGTCTTTCAGCGCTTTACAAATATACTATTACCCCGGTCATTGGATTCAGTGCTTGCCCGCACACACTGTGTGCACAATCTCCATTCCCTGGGGAGCATTCCAGCCGGGCGTTACTTGACGCTCGCAAGCTTTTTGACCAACAATGCATGAAAGTAAGATACCATTATGAGATATGCTAGGTAAAGGAAATTTAACATTATTGAAGTGAGCACCCCTCATGCCTATTCCTCAAACGGATTAAATACCAAGATTTGAGGATAGAAATAGAGAGTATGTCGAACGTCAAAGCAGAGATGACTCCATTAATCATCAGACACACAATCATGATGAAAAGAGAATTGAAGGTATCTCATCACCACGATCTCCCCACATCTACACGTCTAAGAGCTGCAGAAGACTGCTGTACTGGCACAACAGCAAAACCATAATGTAGCATAAAGTCGCTCTTAATAGCACTTCGTGCTTTTTGTTTAAACAAAGTATTCAAGAAAAAAATACGGACTTGATCGTGTTTTGCAATTTATTAATGGTAATAATAATAATAATATTAGCAAAAACGGGAATAATGATAATGATAATAATAACGATAGCTACATGCATATCCCGCACATACCCACCCAGGGGAGGCTCGAGGCGAAGTACTATTGTTATTACACTGGCTAAATCGCTAAAGGTATTCAAGAAATAAATCCCTTCCAAGTACCCAATTTCTACACCCGGGTGGAGAGTGGCAAATATTGAATAATGTTTAGCCAAAGGACATTAGTGCCACGGCGGGACTCGAACAACGAATCATGTACTCCACAGTCCGGTGACGTATCAACTAGACCATGACACTTACAGTTAACACCCGGTAGCCGACCACAATTAATGACTCTCACATTATCATTTTCATGTTTGAAATGAAGAATGAAAATTTGCTAAATTGAAAAGAAATGTAATGAATCACCAAAATTGCAAAAATGATAAAGGTTTAGGGCTAGCAATATTGTCATTTTACCTTTAGAACTGAGTTTAATGTAATAACGGAATCATACAAATGGATATGTAATAAAGAAAACTAAATAATGTATTAGACATGTTAGAAAAAGGCACAATTTGAGTCCATCTTACGTGAGTCTTTTCTAGAATCCTCTCCAAACTCTTGACGATCTGATCAAAGTTACTCCGATTTATAGCTTCCTTCTCCCAACAACCAGACATGACTTTATACCTGAAAGATACGAAAGAAACGATCCTTATCTAAACAAATATAATATAAATACTAAAATGATTTTAATACAAAGACAAATACAAAATTCCGACAATTTCAAAGTTCATGTGCAACAGCAGTTTCATTAGTATTGTTTCATTATTTTATGTGCGCACCAGTCCGAGTCGTTTTACTCCACCGGAAGTGTTGAGACGTATTATTTTCAGCTACAGATTCAAATTTAGTTTTATATAGCACAGTCAAGTTAAATCATGTAAATTATTGCTGGGAAACATGTTCGCATTTGATACTCAACATCATCATGAAATCTTACAACTAATTAAAGCATCAGGTAAGTCAAGTAAATTATGACATTTACGGAACAATCCGTAAAAGACAGAGTAAAGACTGCTTAACAGACTATTATTTACACTTCTTGTCCACAATGACGAGGGCGTGGCATCTGGTATCCATAGGCAACCTCCTTTTGGACAGTGTCAAAGGTCATTTTAGGGTATGGCCTCGCACCTTTAAGAATCGAAGAAGAAAAACAAGCAAACATTTGTTTTAAATATACGAATATGTGACATCTAAAGCTATGGAGAGAAATTATATTTATCAGTTACATGTTTATACAATTTTTCATCAACCCTTGATAGTACAATCGGAATTAGCTGGAACATTTTTCACTAAATATTAATCATATCTAGGACAACTATTTGAATACGAATAATGCAATTTTTTTTTTTAAAGCAAATATTATTGGTGGGTCTCATAGAGCGGAATTCTTCATCTCTAAAATGATCAAACAAGTATTAGTTATGATATATTATGATTATTCAAGTGCAATGATATATGTCCCTTTAGTTCATAACACCATATGATACACGTAAAGTGGAGGGATCGTGGTCTAGTGGCTCATTCTCTTGACTCTCAATCCGAGGTTTAAGGGTTCGAATCCAAACTCGGCACTAACTTCCTTTGGCAAGATAATTATATGAGGGCGATACCACATATTGCCAAAACTATACACATATTGCCCCTAGTCAAAGACTAGCGCAATATGGGTCTTGTGAGGGCAATACATCATGGTACAGTGTATCTCCCGAAAGTTAAGGCAGTTCATATTGTTATTGTTATCCAAATCAGACATCTAGAGCAAATACATAAATCAACCATGATAATCTCAAATAAATGAACAACTTTGTCAAACCAGCACTGTGTATCCAGTGCTTGACGAAATTGTCGATAAACTGCAAACAGAGTGCCTTTGGTGTGATTATTACGTCACAATAGAGTGCGCGCGAAGTGCGCAGGTTCTCTTACGCATAATAGATGCCCAATGAAAATGACATATTACGGCGCGGTCAATATTATACAGATAGTGACTGGCAGGGGTGTAATATTATAGTATTAATGACTGCTTTGAGAGAAATAGTTGTTTTATTACGCTCAAGGGAAGGTTAGAATTGTGCTATTCCCCGAGGCTTGCCGAGGGGAATAGCCCAATTCTAACTTTCCCGAGAGCGTATGAAAACAACTATTTCTCGAATATTAAAGCAGTCATTAATACTTTTATATGCCGAAAAAAAATAGACTAAAAAATGAAAAATGAATTTTTTTTATCAATTTTGTCGAAGACGGGATTCGAACTCTTGCATTCAACAAGAGGTGTAACCGAAAACCAACGCTTAGACCACTAGGCTATGGCCCGCCGTTAACATGCTTGGCAGTTTTCTCCAATATATACATTAAAATGGATTGAAACCGGCTTCGCGTGTGATGAATGCTTCGCAAAAGCTCCATATACGGACTCTTCTTTTACTTTTGCAATGCATATTGGCACGAACTTAGATCAAGATTTATCGGCAGATGTTGTTTTTTTGTTTTTGGAAGTTTATTTTCGTCTTCATGTCAACAATGCAAGATAAAATTGTCGGTAAGATCGATCGAGATTCAATTGTATTGAAATTACCGACCAATCCTTCGCACACATACGGCATCCTCCATCGCTCAAACCATTTTTTAACATGTAAACCTATGGGGTAACCATGGAGGCTGACCAACTTTTTTTAATAACCATGGTTATTAAAAATATTGAAATGTTTTATGCATGGTTACCGAGAATTTTACAGGAACAGTTGAAGTTTATGAATGCAATTCGACCAATCAGATGGCTGGATTTCTTAAGTGAGGTATATAAAACGTTCTTCGGACTGCTGAAGGAAGTTATATTTTCCCAAGTGCTTATATTTTCTCAAAGCGCAGCGCTAAGGGAAAATATGGTCACGAGGGGAAATATAACTCCCTTTAAGTCCGAAGAATGTTATATACCTCCTGCTAGTCAATATCTGAAATATTAGATAGCCTTGGTTTGATAGTTTAGGGGGGGGGTCCATTTTTTTCGAGGACAACATTTTAGAAAAAAAGTGAGACAAAAAAACATTTCGAGATAATTCGAGAAAAAATAATCTTTAAAAAAAAAAGATGAAATAAGCCTAATTTCAACGGATAAACAAAATTCTAAAAAAAAATTCCAAAAAAAAAAAAAAATTGTGGAAAATTTGGAAAAAATAATTTTAATGGAAAAAAAAAATTCGAGAACAAAAAAAATAATGATTAAAAAAATTGGTATAATGTGTGTGATTGATGACAAACAGTCCTCAAGAAGGCCACATGCATTGATTAAAAATATATTCATTTCACCAGCTGGTGAATATAACACTGGAAAGTGAGCGGCCAGGAAAATATGACAATTACGATCCTTGCAATTGATATTGATGACCGCTCTGGACCAACTTCATCTCGGTATCTGTCTAAGCTATCTAATATGAGACTATATTTTCACTCGTCTCTACACGCAAAGTCTATACTGGTAGGGAGACCAAGGGAAATACAAAGAATATACCCTTCCGTTCCCACTGCTAATGAAAACTAGGGCAATACGGTTGTGTAAATGACAAGCTTAGATGTCTGATACGGGTAATAGGGACTTTTAGATTTGCACGACGAGAATGTGGACTGCTACGTGGACGGACATCATCGTAAGGCATGGTGACGTCCTGTTTAGGCACACTGTCGTGCACTGGCGATGCCTTAAGAGGACGTCACATTGCCTTAACAGGATGTCCACGTAGCAGTCTACGTTCTCGTCGTGGAAATCTAAAAGACCCTAATAATATAGAGATATCGACTGCTACGAGTGGACTGGCAGTTTTTTATACGCTCAAGGGAAAGTTGATCCGTTTCCATCACCCCGAGGGGGGGGGGTGGTTAGGGCGTTCAACCCCCTCCCCCCCCCCCCCCCTTGGGCGGCAAAAAAGAAAGAAAAAAAGAACGCACACTGGAGAGAAACCCTTTAAAGTGCAAATATTTTGAGAAGATATTCAACTCATCTAGTAACTTAACCAAACACATAATAACTCTGGATATAACTGCATTAAACTGTTACTTGATCATGCGCTGCTTTTTATGATCTCCATTGTGTTAGTTGATGCCAGGAAAACATCACTTACGGGGGTTTAAAATAGCCACACAAATTCGCGGCTCGTGGACGATGCTCCACATCGTCATTGGGTCAAACTGTTTAAACTGTTATTTAAAAGACGTTATCATGCACTGCTTTCTATGGTCTCCTTTGTGTTAGTAGATGCCAGTAAAACATGACTTACGGGATTCAAATTAGTTCCCCCCCCCCCCCCAAAAAAAAAAAAAAAATCGCCAGATCCGCCCCTGCCAGTCTTCGAGTATTAAAGCAGTCGATATGACTTTTATATGCCGATCGTACGAATTAAAACAAAAATGTACCAAGAATTCTTACCTTAGCCTTTTATTGAATAAAGATTCGATAAAACATCACAAAAAATCTGGGACACTGTCTGTTAATCTTTGCTAGAAAAATGACTGAAAGTTTCAATCATTTGGGCATCGCAGAAAAAAAAAACCTGTATGGTGTCCGCGCTCGCACAAAGACAATTTTAACACGTAAACCAATGGGGATCGCAGGAGGATGAGGGCACAAGTTAATGGATATTCCCTGTGGGCGGGTACGAGAGCACACATTAATGGATATTCCCTGTGGGTGGGGCATGGCTAAAAATCACGACTCCAATTTCGACCAATCAGATGGCTAGATTTCTAAAGTAAGGTATATAATAATCCATAATTGTCACTCTCCACCCACTCCACCCCACCTGGCAATAATATTGCTAGGGTACTTATAATGGAAAGGCCTGATGAAGAACAGCTGTAAAGCTCATAAGGCTTCCTACGTAAAGAACGCCAGGGTCTTTAAGATGGTACGCAACATTATATACGATAATAACATTATTTGTTCACCTAATGTCACGATTTCCCACAAGACGATACCAAAAGACCAGCTATCTCCTTCTGTTGATTGGTCACCAGTTACCATGGTTTCAGGTGAACTCCATCTTGTTGGTTTCTGAGATGTTGGAAAATACAAAGAAGGTTTAAAAGTGCGTCAACTTTAAGTTAAAGTTTATAATCATTTATTGATCGTTTAAAACAAATCCTGATTAGCAGACAATGGCTGTTTTTTCACAATTTACAAGCAGATTTGAAAATATATCAAAAACAATATTGCATATGGCATTTTTTTTTCAAACATCACGATTAATAAAATGAAAATTTAATGAAAATCAGGGTGTATACATATACCATTATTGATATAATATTTAAATAATGTATGCTGATGATATTTCATTAAATAAAGGCGATAATACTCACAACTTTGTCGCTAAACAGTGATGAAGACAGTCCATAATCTGATAGCTTGCATTGCTTTCTATCAGCTAGTAACACATTGTGAGCGCAGAGAGTTCCATGGATGATCTTCGTTAAAAAAATAGAAAATAGATAAGCATAATGATAAAAATAAATAAATTTAATAATTAATAAAAACCAAAGTTACATAATCTGAATTGTATTTATGTGCCTTTGATCAACATAGCTATCCTCATACCAAACTGGCTTCCTCCTCTCATCATATTCCACTGTCTTCTTCCACTTTTTTTTAATTTTCAGCCTTCTCGCACATATCCCCGGCCTCAATGATCTAACTATCAACCAGCCCCCCCCCCCCCTCGTGTCCTCTTCTTTGATGCAAACGGCATCGGAACGGCACCCCTTTGACTATTTGCAAAGTCAAGTTGAGTAGACTGTCTTTGTCTATTTATCTCCTTCTCATGCAGGCCTACTTAATTTATCGTTATTTGTCTCCTCTGTCCTCTCCCCCTTCCTTCCCCTTTTCAATTGTCCTTTCTCTTCTATTGCAAGTCATGAAATAATGTTACCTTCTTTGATGTAAGAAACTGCATCCCTTTTGCAATTTGCCAAGCCAGGTTGAGTAGACTTCCTTCATCGACACGAACTCCATTTGGTTTAGGATTGCCGTATGTGGGTTGGGATTGCACCCCTGTGGTCTGTAGATGTGTGAGTAGGGTACCCCCAGAGATGAGCTCATACAAAATGCTACCTGCATCATGGGTAATTCATTCAATTGAAAAAATAACGTATGGAACTGATATGTAACAGTATGTTTCATTAGACATCATGTTATAGTGCGGAAAAAACCTCTATGTTAAAAGTAAATTACAATGGACTGTTGTTTAACTCTTATTTAACTGATCGCGAGACCTGACATAATGACTTTTTCGCAGGTCGTTCCAAATATTTGATTAAATTTATTTCAATTTATTTCCATTTTAAAAACAATTTAAAAATTAATAACATATGTATATGTATAATAGTGGCTGGATCATGAAAAGCACTACTTGGCTCATTAAAAATGACCCGTTAACAAGTATACATATAACGAATTATACATTGTAAGAAAACATCAACAATTATAACAGGAGAAACACATAACAAAAAATACAAATTTAAAAAAAAAATAGATAAGGAAGAAAAGATAGGAAACAACAAAATATTCACCATTTATGAGTTCAGTGGGTGTTGTTTAACTAATCGTTTGAAATTTGTTATGGTCTTACTATTCTTGAGATTAGTTCAGAGGTTATTCCAAATAATTGGTCCATTGCAAAAGAATATGAATTTTGAGTTATAGATATGCGGTTTAAAGGAAGGTGGATAATTTGAGCATTTCTAGTAATTGTAATTATGAATGGAACAATTCAAAGTAATATAATCGTCCTTTAGGGGGAAGATGCATATTTTCACATTAATATGTATTGAATTGAGTAGACAATTGAAAGTTTTTTAAATTGGCGGAGGAGGTGTTTTTACCTTGTTCTTGACAATATCCGAGGCACTTGACAACATTCGGTTGATCCGGTAGCTCAGAAAGGACCTTGACAGCTCGAAGAACGTTGGTTGATTTGGTCACTTGATCTAGTAAGAGAAGATACATCCTATATTTAACCCCCGCTCATCCACTTCCGGTTCCCTTGTGATTCCTAAAGTTGCACAAACTTGGGGGAAATATCCTTCGCTTTAATACGCGTGTCATACCTTTCAATGTCGAAGAGAGTGGTGGGTTAAAGTCCTTTTCAGAAAAAGTCAATCATTCACTTGTTAATAAGATCGACTGAAAAATAGTGTAGACAAGTGATTACAATATATATACTTTCACTTATATATATATATATATATATATATATATGTGTGTGTGTGTGTGTGTGTGTGTGTGTTACTTTGTACGTTTGTGTTGGTCCTATTAACATTTAACTTTCTAGAAAGCTGAGGGCATCTCTGCTTATCAATGATAACCCAACATCTCGTGAAGTACCAAGCTATTTTAGGCTACATTAGAGGTGTTGGACTGTCGATCACAAGGTCCGCGGTTCGAGTCCCGCCGCGGCGCTAATATTCTTTGGAAAGACATCGATCTACATTTGCCACACTCAACCCAGTTGAGGTAAATGGGTACCTGGTAGGATTATTCCTTGAAATGCACTGCGCGCTCATAACGGATGCCGGAGCTAAAGCTAGGATAATAATTTCCAAAGCTCTTTGGAAGCGCATAGAGATGTTATTTCATATTGTATTATGCGCTATACATGAACTAAACTATTATTATTATTATTATTACATTGATATTCATTAAAGCGATTTGACTTTCGGTCTTTTTAACTCATTATTTTTTTTAGGGAGTGGTTGGCAAAACCTCACCTGGAATCTGCCTGATAGCAACGTCTACTTGGCTTTGATTCGAGCAGAGTTCTCCCTTCCATACCCCGCCGAAATCACCCCGTCCAATTGAACCGAGTCTGGTGAAAAATGTCACGTTTTCAGGAGCAATGATGGGAGAGTGGGATGAACCGTGTTTCAGGGCTGTGTATGCTATAAAACAAACAACAAATTATCACAAAGATTATTATACTTGAAAGATCAAATGAAGCTATCTGTCACGCTCTAAAAAACAGAGTTGAGACTAATCTGGGGTGATCTTACATTTATTCTGTATTTACTTTTAATTGAAAAACTAAGATTCGAGACTAAGCTGGATGCCGTGTGTGTGTTTGGGGTGAATTTTCGATTAAAAAAGCGCCTGTTATTAGAAGTAAGATGTAGAAACTCTCAAGTTTAGCAGTAAGAATCTAATAAGGAAGAAGGATTAAGCTAATAATCTTTCCTTTTGAAAATATACTACTACTTTAACCAACTAATACCATAGAGGTAGCAAGTATGTATCTCTTTGAGTAATACACAGTACTATTCTTGATAGTTACAATTTATTGTTCGGTTAGGGGCAAAATTATTATTATTTCTTTTAACAGTATTTTGTATGATTATGAGAGTTTTTCATTATTGGTCTGCTGTCGTACAAAGCCATAAGTATTTCCACTATTTTGTTAATTGTGGATGAAACTTATTTTTTGTTTGTTCTTTGTAGTTTTAACGTTTTCCTCGTTTTAAACTTGTTACTGATTTTACACATTTCCTTACCTCTATCTCCGCTCTGAATCATCTCATACGCCGTGTTGTCGTTCACCTCATGAGATACGTGTCTTCCTTCTCTGAGAAAAAAAAATAACTTGTTGTTCCTTAATAAGGCTTTTATATCGATAGCGTATTATTTATTGTACAGCGCAATCGCATAGCCATCTCACAGAACTGATTTCCGAATACTCACATTAGAGCTGTTTTGCTCCTTTTATAACATGTTTTAGTACATGTAAATAGCTAATCATTTTCGTTTCCCAGATTACAAAATATGTCTTCATTCTTCATTCAAATTAACTACTTTTCAAATGCCCTTGAATGTGGAGAGTTTCATATAAATACAAACTCGAGTTTCACTTTACTTATAACATATTTGACATGTACACAAGAATTATAAAATCATGTTTATTTTTAGGTTTCTCATATTTCATTACTTCAAAATATTGGTGAGTGTGAGAGTGTGTAAGGGGTATGTTTGTATAAAGACTTATCGATCGATATATACATATTTATTCTCTTTAATATTTCGAACTGCCAAATACTAACCTAGAAACATTTGTTTGTGACTCTTCAAAACCTGTAAAAAATGAAGAAAAAGAAGCAAATATAGAAATTCTGATGTAATTTTTTGTGCTCACAAGCGGTATATCATGGCACATTTATCAACAAGGAAGTACACTTTAGTCTCAGGTAAATGGATCTCTATCCTGAGGTGTTGATATGGTATGGGTAAATACATTCAGGAAGGCGATAGATGTTATGATATGCAAGAGCAAATACCTTCGCTATCGATTTCCAGTATTATGTTTCCTTAAAGATCCTCCGCACTAGTTTGGCCAGGAGGGATTAGAGGGATTACCGTGGTCACTGACAGGTGGTTATCTAATCAACTCAGCTCTCAATAGCATAATAAAAAGAGGATCACGGGGGACCAACAGGCACCACTTAGGCATTGTTTTCTATATTAGAGAGAGCAAGTAGGTACAAGTAGTACAGTGGGCTTTAATCTCTTAAAGGTAGGCTTTACTACTTCAACCAGAAGGGATTAGACCACACCGCGAGCCATCGAGGTCACTGTAACAGGTGGCTATCTCATTAACTCAGCTCTCATTTAACATAAGAAAAAGAGGATCATGGGGGACCAACAGGCACCGATTTGGGAAGTTTTCACTATAGAGGGAGCAAGTAGCTACAAGTAGGACAGTGTGCCTTTAAAGCAGTACCAAGTCAATATGATCAGGCCCTTTGGTAAGGCATTCATCCTCATTACAAAGGGCTTTCATCGAAAGGGTGCGGTGCGGCGCGGTGTGGGGTGCTCAACGCACCCATTCGATAAAAGGCCCCCCGCTTTTCTCGAAAGGGTGCGTTGAGAGCGGAGTACCGTTTTAACACACCCTTTCGATAAAAGCGGGGGGGGGGGGGGGGCTTTCTCGAAAGGGTGCGTCGACTAGTCTTTCGCATCAGTCGTTTAAAATGAGGATCTGGGACAGAAGGTAATAGTTGCCAATTTAAGTATATCGAAAATGTATTAAATAAAATGGTATGGTCTTGATTACAGAGCATGGTCTCTTTCGTTATTACTATGTTGATGGGGGACACAGAGAGAAGGAAAAAGGGGAAAGGGAAGATAAAAGGAAAGAAAGAAGAATAAGAAGAAAAGAGGGAAACGGGGGGGGGGGCGAAGGGCTCTTGCGTCCTCCTCACCCCCCCCCCCCCGCCAAAAATAAATAAGAGAGAGAGAGAGAAGGGAAAGAGAAAGGGAAATAAAATATAAAAGGAAAGAAAGAAGAGGAAGAAGGAAAGAGGGAAACGGGGGAAAGGCGAAAGGCTCTTACCCTCCCCCCCCCCCCCTCCGCCAAAAAAATAAATAAGAGAGAGAGAGAGAAGGGAAAGGGAAAGAAGAGAGAGAAGGGAAAGGGAAAGAAAGAAGAGGAATAAGAAGGAAAGAGGGAAACGGGGGAAGGGCGAAGGGCTCTTGCCTTTCCCCCCCCCCCCCCCCCCCCCCCCCAGCCCCGCCAAAAATAAATAAGAGAGAGAGAGAGAGAGAGAGAAGGGAAAGGGAAAGAAAATATAAAAGGAAAGAAAGAAGAGGAATAAGGAAAGAGGGAAACGGGGGAAGGGCGAAAGGCTCTTACCGGCCCCCCAGGGGTTGTGGGCAATAAATAACGGTCAGATGAGCATATTTTTATATCTATTTGTGACACTGGCAGGACACAAATTGGTGTTGGATCCAAGGGGCGGAGCTCCAAGAAGGTGAGGGGTTTTATACATCAAATTATCGTCAGATGAGCATATTTTTATTTCTATTTGTGACACTGGCAGGACACAAATTCTTCTTCCTCTTCTTTCTTTCCTTTTATCTTCTCTTTCCCTTTCCTTCTCTCTCTCTCTCTCTCTCTCTCTCTCTCTCTCTCTTATTTATTTTTTTGGCGGGGGGGGGGGGGAGGGAGGAGGCAAGAGCCCTTCGCCCCCGTTTCCCTTTTTTCTTATTTTTTTTCCTCTTCTTTCTTTCCTTTTATATTTTCTTTCCCTTTCCCTTCTCTCTCTCTCTCTCTCTCTCTCTCTTATTTATTTGTTTGGCGAGATGAGGGGGGGGGGGGGTAAGAGCCTTTCGCCCTTCCCCCGTTTCCATCTTTCCTTCTTCTTCTTTCTTTTCTTTTATGTTTTCTTTCCCTTTCCCTTTCCCTTTCCCTTTCCCTTTCCCTTTCCCTTTCCCTTTCCCTTTCCCTTCTCTCTCTCTCTCTCTCTCTCTCTCTCCTATTTATTTGTTGGCGGGGGGAGGCAAGAGCCCTTCGCCCCCGTTTCCCTCTTTTCTTCTTATTCTTTTTCCTCTTCTTTCTTTCCTTTTAGATTTTCTTTCCCTCTCCCTTCTCTCTCTTATTTATTTTTTTGGCGGGAGGGGGGTAGGTAAGAGCCTTTCGCCCTTTCTCCGTTTCCCTCTTTCCTTCTTCTTCTTCTTTCTTTCCTTTTATATTTTCTTTCCATTTCCCTTCTCTCTCTTTCTCTCTCTCTCTCTCCCTCTCTCTCTCCTTTTTATTTTATTGGCGGGGGTAAGAGCCTTTCGCTTTTCCCCCGTTTCCCTCTTTCCTTCTTCCTCTTCTTTCTTTCCTTTTAGATTTTCTTTCCCTCTCCCTTCTCTCTCTTATTTATTTTTTTTGGCGGGAGGGGGGGGGGGGTAGGTAAGAGCCTTTCGCCCTTCCTCCGTTTCCCTCTTTCCTTCTTCTTCTTCTTTCTTTCCTTTTATATTTTCTTTCCCTTTCCCTTCTCTCTCTCTCTCTCTCTCTCCTATTTATTTTATTGGCGGAGGGGGGAGGTAAGAGCCTTTCGCTTTTCCCCCGTTTCCCTCTTTCCTTCTTCCTCTTCTTTCTTTCCTTTTATATTTTCTTTCCCTTTCCCTTCTCTCTCTCTCTTATTTATTTTTGGCGGGGGGGGGGGGGGTGAGGAGGAGCCAAGAGCCCTTCGCCCCCCCCCCCCCCCGTTTCCCTCTTTTCTTCTTATTCTTCTTTCTTTCCTTTTATCTTTCCTTTCCCTTTCCCTTTTTTCCTTCTCTCTGTCTCCCCATCAACATAGTAATAACGAAATTTATTTAATACATTTTCGATATACTTAAATTGGCAACTATTACCTTCTGTCCCAGATCCTCATTTTAAACGACTGATGCGAAAGACTAGTCGACGCACCCTTTCGAGAAAAGCCCCCCTCCCCCCCCCCCCCCGCTTTTATCGAAAGGGTGTGTTAAAACGGTACTCCGCTCTCAACGCACCCTTTCGAGAAAAGCGGGGGGCCTTTTATCGAATGGGTGCGTTGAGCACACCACACCGCGCCGCGCCGCACCGCACCCTTTCGATGAAAGCCATTACAAAGTCCCTTGTGGAGAACTTAAAGCATTCATTCCTGTAGTTGGCTATTTACAAGCATATACATACTTTCTAACAGTCAGATAAATCAATCATGAAACAAACATTGACATAGCTTATCTTCGTTTTGATTCCATCTTTCAACTACGATATTTTGTATTAGAGTTGATGAATAAGTCACCTGGTCTGGTCTCATGTCTCCTCAACATGATGAATTGAATGGTGTTGATGATGACAGAAGCCACTAACAGGATGGCTAAGACAGCTATACCTGCAGAAGCCCCAGGAGTCAGACTAGTTGGCACACAGGTACATGGTGTGGGCTCTGGAAGATAAGCAATGTTTTATACAAGATCTAAAGACACAAGCTCCTAAATGAAATCATCAAACCTATGATTAGTTTTCTACAAATACTCGGCGGTTGTATCACACGTGCTTACAGGAAGATTGCTCAGTGGGGGGGGGGGGGGGGGGGGGGGTGTAGAAGCCAACGATTACCGACAAAACTACCCACCAATTACCGACAATATTAAAAGTCCCAATATCTACAAATTTAACCCTACAAACCCGGGGCCGAAGACTAGATTGTATTTCCTATAGACTATCTATAGAACTTGCATATGCGCAAATGGTCATTTTCCTCGACGACATAAATATACGAATTATATCGTCAAGTAGTCAGCATCATAGCTATACATCTTAATGCAGGCGCGGAGCTAGGATCTTATTTTAGGAAGGGGCGGTAGTGAGCAAGCGAAGCGCACTCATCGGGGGATGTGTGGGGGATAGGCCTCGTTAACTTATTAGAGAAAGAAGCCGATTCGTTGTACCTTCCTTTTCTTTCTTTTCCTTTCTTTCCTCTTCTCCCTCTTTTTCCTTTTTCTCTTTCTTTCTTCTCTTTTCTTTCCTTTCTCTTCCTTTCTTTCCTTTCTTTTTCTTCCTTTCTTTTCTTTTCCTTTCCTTTTTTTTCTTTTCTTTTCCTTTCCCTCTCTTTTTTCCCCTCCCCCTTTTCTCTTTTTACCCGACGGTAGCGCAATTTTACCGACAATATCTTAACAGGTGGGGGTGTCGCACCCCCCCCCCCCCTCTCTGGAGACGCCCCTGCTCTGGATGCAATTCATACACCAACCAAATCATTTGCTTAAACCCTGGACCAAATACTATACTTAATCCTAACCCTTATCCTTAACCTAAAACCTATTTGCAACCGTAACTCTTACCCTTAACCTAACCTTAAACCCAATCGTAACACTAATCCATACCATTACTCTAAACCTAACCTAAAACCCAATTGCAACCCTAACCATTATACTTTTTACAAACAAAATACCAGGAGAAAAATTCGCCAGAGCAAATATAAGATCACCATACCAGTAATATAACATACAGGTATCTATAGAACTTTAACAACTTTAAGAATCAAATTTATACCCAATAACTATAAAAACAACATACAAAAATAAAATGTGTTTAAGCCATACTAAACAAACATACTGAGAAAAAAAACTAATAAGTGTCATTCTAAATCTAGTATTTTTTACCAAAAGAATAAGTTTACATATTTGATTAAAGCAAACCTGATTTTTTTTTGCTACAGTAGTATATCAATCAGATATTTAATCATATTAATCATCAAAATAAGGTATTCAGGGGAAATCCCAAATTAAATCATCCCCCTCAAAACAGGAACCTTCTCATTAAATTGAGTACAATATGTATTCTATGTTTTTTTCACCTTCTATGAAGGTTCACATCAGCCATAGCATACATTGGACTTTGGACTCTGGCCTGCGTTTACAAATACATTTTAACAGGATAACAATATGCATTGCCTGGATCAATACAAATCCATTGATATAGATCTTTCTGATGTTTGTATATCACATATCGTAATTTATATTGGCATAGATTGTTACCATGGGGTTATTTAGGTGGTTCAAGGGCAAACATTACTTATATTTCAGTTAACACTCCATTCGTATTACTAAATAATAACATGATCTTAAGCTTGCATCCTCGCTACATCTAAATTCTAAGATGGTTATATGGAGAGTGGATTGGTGTTTGATACAAGTTGTAGTCCTCTATGTATATTGATGATAAATATTTCTTGTTCTGTCAATTGTTTTAAGAATTCAATAATATTACAAAATCCGCGTATATATCGAATAACGCAATATCCTACTCCTATGTGATTTGTTGCTGCTAATAATAATAATGATATTAATACAAATAGTAATAGGAAACCTTATTTGTATAACGCATAAAAGAAAAGAAAAGAGAAAAAGTTGCTGAATCCCTTAAATTTGTTTAACATTTGAAAAAACGAGTGTTTTAAGGGCAGACTCCAGCTTATCTATTGTTTAAAATGTTCTCAATAGAGTCAGCGAAGAGCCTAGAAACGCACAGTTCAAGGGACAGGATTCTATACTTTCTTTTAAATTGTTAGTTTTTGTTCGCCTATCCAACACATAGAGATTTGACTGCCTTCTCTTACATATACGATACATTTTATTACGTCCCTATTTGTATTTCGTCACCTATACATAATGTCTAAGTCAAATCACAATCAAAAATCTTTTTATATCACTGTATCACAGGAATACGTAAGACAATAATTCAATACATCTCGATTTTAATAATATATAAAGATTGATTTAAAATGATTTTAAAATATCTCTTACCTTCTTCTAATTCTGTAGTAGTACGGCCAGTAGTGAATAATTCTGTTTATGTAAAACACACACAAAAAGAGTGATTTTAATGGCAATGTATTAAAGTAGATGATGAGTAAGTTTTCAGCAAAAATACAAACAAATAATCGAACAATCGAACAAAACTAAAATGAAAGAAAAAACGGTTTTCCAACATTTCATTTTTTCTTCTTTTTTTAGTTCTTCCAAGTTTGAATCATCTTTATATTATTGGTTTGATCGACATAGTCATACAAATCGTAATGGAGTACAACAATATTCATTACACACACTTAGTGATTTCACTCAAATGAAAGTTTGAATTGTAAGATCCTTCAATCTGATTATCCTGTTTAAGCAAAGTTATGTCTCATCAGTAATTATAAAAAAATATGAAAAGTAAAATAAAGAACGATAACTCATACCACTGTTTGATTCTGTAGGTCTTGTAGTTGTTCCTGTGGTTAAGGGGGTAAAGTTATGTTCAGTTATCTTAATTTTTTACTTGCAACAGCTGTTTTCAATTGCATACAAATTGAACACACATATAATCCTATCGTAATTTGTCCTCCTTAAGAGAAACCTTGTCTCACCACCCTGCCCCCGAATGATCTTATCCAGACTACGCCACTGAGACATTAAGTAGACCAAGCAGACCCTGTATCATAGTTATTTAAAAACTGATTCCATTTGCTATTTCAGAAACTATTATTTTTTTATACGACAATTTGTTTGTAGAAAGTAGATTTCAATAGGACGTATGGACCCTCTTGTCGTATTACGAATAGCAATACTTTTCTCGTATTATGAATAGCGACCCTTCTACTGTTGTAAATAGCGACCCTCTTCTCGTATTATGAATAGCGACCCTCTTCTCGTGTTATGAATAGCGACCCTCTTCTCGTATTATGTATAGGGACCCTTATGTATAACGACCCCACTTTTGTATTATGAATAGTGAGCTCTCCTTTGATTATGAATAGCGGTCCTTACGAATAATGACCTTTATGAATAATGACCCTTTTCTCAAATTATGAATAGCGGTCCATGTGAATAGCGGTCCTTACGAACAGCGAGGTTACCACGGATGAATGATTATTAGAAGGAATATTGACATTAGGTTCATGCACATAAGAAGGGGTATATACATGTAATTACATGTGTGTCATAAGGATGACAAAGGAAATGATGAAAACAGAAAATGCTGAAATAAAATAGTACAGGTGATACCAATGAGAGGGAATTTATGAAATATAAATAAATCATGTCAGACGAAAATACAATCACTAATATTATTTAAATTCGAATTATAGAAATAATTTATAAATTAACAGGAAAATGGTTACAATTCAGGATTTTTTTAAAATAAAAAGATATTTGTATGTATTTTTTTCTCCAAATCATTAGCAGTGGTCACAACAAAGTGATTGTATAGCCCAATAATCAAACGATAATATGGGTATTTTGTATTGTTTTTTTCTTACTTTTTCCATGAATATCAGAAATACATTATTTAAAATATGTATGTCTTCTGTTAAAACGACAGTTCAACAAATATTTGTATCTTGAGTATTCAATTTTATTTATATTTTAAATGTAAATTACCATTAATATATTATGCTTGTTAATTTATTGCAAATGAAAATCAATAAAATTCCTGTGGAGGGAAAAAGTATGGAACACTTTAAAAATTAATATTATATTAATGCTTAGAATATAAATACAAACGCAATGTTTGATTAAACAAATTCACTGCCTATTAGAATCTATATTAGTTATAAATTTAGTATAATTTGTTAGTAACTGGCAATAAGCATTTGTGGGGATCGTAACGCTCACAGGTATTTGTTTTATAATGATAATAAATGAATTAAATGAATGATGATAGAACGGAAGAACAAAAAGATGGACATACCGGTCGTTGGAGGAGGGGTGGTTGTTCCTGTTTATGGTATTGGAAAGGAGCAAAAAGAAAATAAAACAAATAAAACAGGGAATGTTAGATTAGCTGTTTGCATGACACATGCAAAATCTTACCCGAGAAAATATGAAGTTATGTTCATGTACATTGATGCATGTCTGAAACTATTGAACTGAGTTGTGCTACATTTGTGTGCATTACGTTTTCTACCTTTGTTTCCACACTCAGAAAAAATAGAAAGGAGTAGAATAAAAAGAATACAATTTGAAACAAAGGATAAATATTCTGGGCTACTAATCCATACATTTATGACAGCTGTGATGTATATTTCGAGAGCTTATTCACTCTCTACTCCATTGTGTTTTATTAACATGTCAATTGAGCAGTACAGTTGTGTACACCACCCAACACTTGTGGAGGGAAAAAGTATGGAACACATGACAAATTAATGTTATATTAAAGCTAAGAATTTAAATACAAACGCAATGTGTGATTTAACAAATTCACTGCCTATTTGAATCTATATTAGTTATAAATTTAGTATAATTTTTTGGTAACTGGCAATAAGCATTTGTGTGGATCGTAACGCTCACAAGTATTTGTTTTATAATGATAATAAATTAATTAAATGAATGATGATAGAACGGAATAACCAAAAGATGGACATACCGGTCGTTGGAGGAGGGGTGGTTGTTCCTGTTTATGGTATGGGAACAGAGCAAAAAGAAAATAAAACAAATAAAACAGGGAATGTTAGATTAGCTGTTTGTATGACACATGCAAAATCTTACCCGAGAAAATATGAAGTTATGTTCATGTACATTGGTGTATGTCTGAAACTATTGAACTGAGTTGTGCTACATTTGTGTGCATTACATTTTCTACCTTTGTATCCACACTCAGAAAAAATAGAAAGAAGTAGAATAAAAAGAATGCAATTTGAAACAAAGGATGAATATTCAGGGCTTTTAATCCATACAGTTTCGACAACTGTGATGTATATTTCGAGAGTCACTCTCCACTCCTTTGTGTTTTATTTACATGTCAATTGAGCAGTACAGTTGTGTACAACACCCAACACTTCTCACACACGTTTCAGAACATTTCACGTCTGAAGCTCAAATAAACAAAATACAGGAATGGCTGAGGATTCCTTTGAAAGCGCTCATTCGGCTGTATGGTTGCCAAAACAAATTCTGTCAAGATCAGTCGAAACTCGAACGCGAATTTACTGTTATTGACCATCAATGATCTGACCCTGTATTATGGAATTGCAATTAATTCAAATCAATCGCAACTTTAAATTAATCGCAACTGAGTTTTCTTGTTTGAAATGAGAAATGGAAAATTGTTTAATGTGGTGTAAACCAAAAAGCCATGTATTTGGCAAACCACAGAAGACCGAACCAACATGTGAAACATGTCAACACCAGACAAATTAGCAGGAAACCAAACTCAACAATGTCATATTTTTTTATTCCGTACAATTTGTGATAGTAGATACATGTACATATTCTGCTGCTCGTTCAGACATGAACACGAGTCGGCAAAACCGTTGCTGTATCTTATAACATATAGCTCCGTGAATACGAGTAAGTCCTTTTTGCGTGCAGTTGCCAGTCACTTACACCTAATAAAACTACAGCAGCTATGTTGCAGGGGTTTAACATGCCATATTTTTAGCCTGAGAGTTGAAGCGTACTCAATAAAGATCATGGTAGATTTGTAGACATCTTTTTGTAACGATTTCCTCGTTACCGCTCTCAATCTCGTCTCTGTAGCCATTTCCGTGTCAATATCTCTCTACTGAACTCTTCCTTAGATCTATTCATATTCATATTCATATTCAAATTTATTGTCCAATGATTGGAAATTTGTTTTATTTGCATGTCAGTACAAGATTACAGATTATAAACATCAATAAGATACAGATGGATACAGAGTAGAACATTTAACTTAAACATAGGTAACAACAAATGCGATAGTTCAACATGCAGACCAAAATTCTATTCATAATTCAGACTAAGTAGTTAAATTCAATTCATAGTTCGGATTAAATTAAATTCGCAATTAAGATTTAATACAATTAATGATTCAGACCAATTCAATTCATAATTCAGATCAAATCCATTTCAAATCCCGATCACATTCGATTCGTAATTCAGATTAAAATAAAATTAACAAAATCAGATCACATTCAATTTATAATTCAGACTGATTTGATTTGATTTGATTCGGTTTATTGAAATAAAAGAACATGCAGCTGGGAAGCTGAAATAATTCAATTTACAAAGTCAATATACAACACAATAAACGAACGAAATATAAATGACTAAAACGTACGACTATAAATTATGCAAAATGAGAATCAAATATTACATCAAAATCTAAATATATTACAAACATTAAATAAAAATCTAAATATATTAGGAATATTACATCAAAATCGAGATATATTACAAATATTACGTTAAAATTCAAATATATTACAAATATTAAAAACATTAAAAAACATTAAAAACCTTCTGTGTCATCAAAAAAAAAAAGGGGGGGGGGAGAGAGAGAGAGAGAGAAAAAGAAAAAGAAAAAGATGAGGACTCATGAGAAGAGGAAGGAGAAGGGGTTTCACACAAAGCATGAGTAACATGATAAAGCACGTAATGTAATAACCTAAAAGTACATGGATAATATTATCAAAAAGATATTGCACGAGGTAAAGTAATATGAGTATATTACATTGAAGAACAATAAAATCAAAGTTATTTGAGGAAAGGTGCAATATGTCAACAACGTGTTAAAGAGAATAATTATACAAGTAAACAATTGAGAATACACCATAAGGCAATACACTTGCATGTAAACGGATAGTGATACACAGTAAAACTAATTTCTTATAAGGGGGAAGAGAGAAGAAAGAAAGAAAGACAACAAAAAAAAAAAAAAGGGAAAAAAGAAAATTGTGATGACCCCACTGACATTTCAAGGAATAGAGAAATCATGCATCTTATAAACGATAGAGAGGAAACAGATACGAATAGAAGAAGAGAGGGGAAGAGGTAAGACAAGAAAAAAGGGAGTATAGAAAAGTGAAAAATAAGATCAAAGAACAGGGAATATCCATGATAAATAGATTTGCAAATTAAAGTGAACTGCATTGTAGATAATTATTGAAGATCATTGCATTTTTACGTGTAATCTCAACAAAGTACCACAGCTATAAACATTGAGAGAGATAAATAGATAAATAAATAGTTGATATAGCTGCATTACAATGACGAATTCAAAACTAATGGCATTCAAGGAAAAGAAAAGTCATGCATCTTATAAACAACAGAGATGAAACAGATACGAATAGAAGAGAGGGGGAGAGGGAAGACAAGAATAGAGGTAGTAAAGATAGTGTAGAATAAGATCAAAGAACAGGGAATATCCATGATAGATAGGTTTGCATATTAAAATGAACTGCATTATAGATGATCATTGAAGATCATTGCATATTACGTGAAATCTCACAAAAGTAACACAGCTATGAACAGTGAGAAAGATAAATAGATAAATAAATAAGTTGATATACTGTATTACAATGAAGAATTCAAAAGGACTGACAGAGAAGGGATAGTTGATAGTCTATATCTCTGCGTTCTACAAAATGGAATGTCAAGACTTTGAGAGTTCCGAAGTTGTAATCGCGTACGGGACTGTGATTGTCTAGTAGGGGGCAAAAAGTTACGATAACGATCAGACTGGAGCAAACCTTCACCAAAACGAAGGAGAAGCTCATTCCTTCTTAGTTCCAAGGAAGTGAGTCCATACATGATGAGTTGCTTACTATACGAGAGAACATTGGGGAAAGCTATGCAGCGGAGGACACGTTTTTGAACCCGCTCAAGTTCATCAACCTGAGCCTTGGTGAGACTTGATCCCCAGATAGGTGATCCAAACTCCAACAATGGACGAATATAGGACTTATAGATGATCAATAAATCCTCTACATTAGCACCATTCTTTTTCAAGACGCTTAGGATGTACAATCTACGTGCAGCACGAGAGACCGTGGTCTGGACTTGACGATCCCATTTAAGATTCGCTTGTATCGCGATTCCAAGAAGAACTTGTGAGTCGACCCATTCTAAGCGACTTCCGTTGATGGTAAACGGTACTTTCGGTTGGGGATTTCTCAAGAAACTAAATCGCATGACTTTGCATTTCTCTGGTTTGGGCTTCATATCATTCACATTGCACCATTCACTTAGCGCATCGATGTGGGTTTGCAGGGAACTTTCTTGTGATTTATGAACAACTTCCAACATACTGAGGTCATCCACATACTTCCACCTATCCTCAGTAGTAAGGGCCACATCGTTCACCATGACGAGGAAAATGATCGGACCCAATTTGGTCCCTTGGGGGACGCCGCAAGTGAGGTTCAACGATGTTGAGGTTTTACTCTGGTACCTCACCGTTTGAGAGCGATCGCTGAGAAAGCTGCACACAGTTGGTAAGATAGAGGCGTCTACACCTATTCCAATGAGCTTTTCAATTGCAATTCTGTGATTAACTAGATCAAAAGCCTTCATGAAGTCTACTGTGCAAAGGTTTACATGACATCCCTGTTTGTCAAGATTACTTTGGATGACGTCTAACATACTTATCAAATAATGATTAACAGAGCTACCTTTAATATTTCCGAATTGAGAAGGATCTATGTGGGATTTCAAATCTGACATTATCCAGTCCGCTAAAAAACTCTCAAAGACTCTAGCAAAAACAGAAGTGATGGATATCGGGCGGAGTTGAGAAAATTCAGACGCTCGAGGAACCTTCGGGATTGCACATACTGAGGCATTCTTCCATTTTCGGGGAAAGCATCCGGAGCGTAGACAATGGTTGAAGATCTTGGTAAGGGGCGCGGAAAGTTCTAAGGTAAACTCTTTAACTAAACGGACGGGAATATCATGCGGACGAGCGGCCTTCGAAGCATTGAGACGCTTGAGACGAGCATACACTTCATTATCCCGGATCACAGGGGGTGATGATGGCGCCGGAAGGTACGCAGGTAAAGTTGACAAATTCAAAGGAGGTAACTGCGTACATATACCAGTGAAATATGAATTCAAATCATCAGCTACCTGTTGAGGAGATCTTTCACTTGAAAATTTCAAAGGCTGTTTGGTGAAACCAACGAGAGAACGTATCTGGCGATGCCACTTTCCAGGTTCGGAGTGTTTCAGACATTCAATCTTATTTTTGTAGTAACTCGACTTCGCATATTTGATGTTTCGTTGAACCTTATTTCGAAGTTTTCGATAGGTATCCATGCTTCCTTGTTTGTAAGCAGCATCTCGTTTTATGATGGATTGTCTAATTATATTATTGAGCCAGGGTTTGTCCCTACTCTTACGCTTAACAGTAATTTCTGGGAAGCATTGTCTGTACTTACTCATAAGGGTGTCGAGTAAAACGTTGACTTCATTATCTGGATCGACCAAATTACACAATTCTTCCCACTGGTGGACGGTAATCCATTGACCAAAAGAGCGCACCGAGGAATCGCGAAAAGGTCTAAACTTGACATCATAGAGACTAATTAAGTAATTGGATTGAATTTATAATCCACCCCTTCCTGTGTCTTCCATTCTATCTCTTTCTCTTTTCTCTCTGCTGCCCATCTAATCAGTTCATCTTCATCTTTCCTTGTCACGTGCCCATACCATCTCAGCTTGCTCTCTCTCTCTCTCTCTTATCTCTCTCTCTCTAATCTCCTCCCTTATCACAGTCACCTTTACTTCCTTTCGCACCTCATCATTTCGCCTCCTCTCCTTAACTGAACATTACATAACACAAACTTCTTTTCCAGATTTACACTATGGACAACTTGAGCAAAGACAACTAGGGAGGCTATGAAGACCTAGAGAAAATCTTTTTAAAAAGGTGCTAAATTTGCTAAATTTTGGCAAAAACGGGAAATTACGTGGAATTACTGGGAAATACTAAATTTTTAACAATATAACTTTAAAATGTTTAGATTATGGAGCAAAAATCAATGCTATAAAAAAAAACAATGAAAGGGTGACTTTAGTCATGAAAGGGGGTCATACAGCTGCTTGAAACGATAAATGGGCACGCTGTGGCTTTCAAACTACCTGTACATGGATACACCACGTTTGAAGTAGTAAGTAGGAAATACATCTGTGTTGTGTTAAGTCGATTCAATTCAGCAAATCCCCCAAGATAAACGTTGGACTGCATTGGAATTATTATACAACACATAGAGTATACACATCCTGACAATGGGCCTACACACACTTGTATTTCATCTAACCATTAATACCTTTTAGAATGTGAGTTGTCAGTTTTCAAAGTCGTCTGCATTATAATATGTATGAGTGTTAGATTTTACAAAATAGAAGTCGTTTTGAAGCAGTTTTGTACACTGCAAAGGTCTATGACAATTGGTCTTTTAGTAATGATTACATCCCATTAAATGTTAAAGCCCACCATTATCTCATCAAATTGTTTGTGATCACTTGTTCGTTTTTTACATGTACTGATTATTCGGAAATGGAGATAAAATGCATCAATGTGATACAACCAAATCACATCATTTCAATATTCAAATTTCCCTTCAACAAAATACCACTCAAAATGGGCATGTACCGCACATGTACTTGCGTTAATTGGTGTTATATATTTGTACGTCCTTTTTCATTTCATTTATTTATTTAAACACGGTAACTCTCTCAGCCTAGACGGCTGTTTTCAGAAATTCCTACTTAAGGACGATAGGATATTACAATTTTTAGCTCTAATTTATATGTTGGATAGGATAATCATTTTTTTTTTCTTACCCACGGAACTCTCATCAGCATTAATGCTGTTATTCGGGAGGGCCTGTAAAAGTCGTCCTATAGGGTGGTTGTCCTAGGGGGTAGTTGTTCTAGGGGGTAGTTGTCCTAGAAACCAATTTAACACACCAAAGTTAACGACTCCTTTACACACGAAGCATCAATAGGTCAAACACACTTCAATGAACTTTACCAATAAATGCCCAAACATGTACACATTTTTTTCACAATGCTTCATTAGGAAGAGAACTAAGACTTCATCCAAATTTGAACAGAACATCACACTTTTTATCGGAATATGAACATTGATCAAATTGAGATTTTTATGTTTCTCACCCCTCCCCCTCCCCCAGGTTCATACCAACCACAACTTGGCATTTAACCAAACACAACAATAACAAGAGAAAAGATGTGCAAAAAACGCTCATCTCTCACATCACAGACATACATGTACAAATAATAAAGCAAAATTACATGTACTTACTGGTTGGGTCATATGTTAATGCTGCACTTCGTGTTGTATTTCCAAGGTAATTGCCAGCCATACACGTATACTGTGTACCCGCCTCAGGATCTGAAACAGTGACTTCGTTATCCCCTTCCAAAGATTCATGTATCAGTGTGCCATTGGAGAATATGTAGTAGTTTCGCATGGCTGGGCTAGGTTGATTTTGGGCGTTACACGACACTGTGATGCTTGTTCCCTGGGTTGCATAATATGCAGTGACAGTGGTACCTTCAGCAGATGGGGAGGCTGGGTAGGTAAAAGAAAAATGAGAAAAATTACATTCATCTAAAGCTATTTGTAGTTATGAAAGAAAGTTTGAAAATTTCACCTCAACGGAGGCGTAAAGTTTCTGCTGCAAATAATTGTAGGTGAATTGAATATGTATTTCCAATTTGATCTTTCTGTGCCACATTCACATGTACATGTCCACAGCGTCCAAGCTCTTCTACATTAAATGTTGCCTTGCACTATGGTTTTAAAAAACTATTATTGCCAAGACGAACGGGTTGAATTAAATATATGACCGTCCACCCTAAGCCTGCTACCCAATAAAAACGATATTAACCAATTAAAAGGGGGTTTGGGGCTATGATCATTCAAAACGGCTTATGCCGAAAGGGTGGGTAGAGTCGCGTCGCGGTGCATTGACTTGAACGCGACCATTCGTGGTCGAGTGGATAAGTCACCGGACTGTGGATCACAAGGTCCGCGGTTCAAGTCCCGCCGCGGCACTAATGTCCTTTGGCAAGACATTGATCTACATTTGCCACTCTTCACTCAGGTGTTAAAATGGGTACCCGGTAGGATGCGAAAGCTAATGTGGTTTGATTAGCAAGTGGCGCTTGTAAAATGGCGACTGGCTGGAATGCTCCCCAGGGAGTGGAGAATGTGCATACCTTGTGTGCGGGTAAGCCTGAATCCGATGACCGGGGTAATAATAATATGTTGTAAAGCGCTGTGATACACATGTATGTCTGTAAGAGCGCTATATAAATGCCAATATTATTATTATTATTATTAAAGCCCCCCCCCCCCCCGGTTCGGCCGAAAAGGTGCGTTGGGAGTGTCGTGTCGCGTCGATCGCGACAATTCGTCCAAATTTTAACAAATAAACAACTAATATGCAAGACTAGGCAAACACCTTTATTAGACATTTTTAGATATCATAGTAAATCATTTGATTGTGTTTCTTGTTATTTATTGATTTAATTCTTATAAACGCCTGATCTAATAGACTACGTAAAACTGGTTTTTATTGAAATTTTCAATCTGTTTCTATTTTGATTAATTGAATCTAAATGGCTTATTTCTATTTCTTAAATTTTATTATAAACGACTGGTGTGGAATACTAGTCAACCCACCCTTTCGGCCAAACCGGGGGGGGGGGGGGCTTTGGACGAATGGTCGCGTTCGACGCGACGCGACGCTACCCACTCTTTCGGCATACGCCATTCAAGACTACGGACCAAGTTATTTTGCATAAAGTCTTAAAGGTAATACAAAGTTTTGGGAAATTTTGACAATTTGGTGGATAGTGATTCTTTACAATTTTGATATATTTGGATGCCCCTGTTGATGTATTATAAGCACTAGAAAATTTAGCCCCTAAAACAGTTTTGTTTTCGAGTAAAATTGAATAAAAAAATGTACCGGTGCTCCCGGTAAATTTTGATAAATTTCAATGGCGCCTACGGCCGTACAATGGTAGCTGCGACCATGAAATTTTCAGAATATGTAGTTGTGATATATAATTTCCAAACGAGAATAGCTAATCAGTCGATTTTAATCAAGAAACATTGTTTCATAGCTTAATTAATATCTTGACCTTGAGAGGGAGCAATACAGCATAAAGAGTTTATTATCTACAATTTCATAACTTAAGACTCGATTTCAACCGCGACAACGATCAATAAATATTGTAGGATCGCATTTAAGAATATGTACATGTATCTTGAATCTTGAATCTTCTGAAAATAATAGGTACCAGGAAATATCATTTTCATCCAAACGGTTTATTTTCCGATATAGAACCATTGGTCTACTGACCGTACTGAAGGTAAACAAATGTTGTCTCAAGCATGTAAACAAATGTGAACTACGATAAAATCTGTCTTCTTGAATCCAAAGTTCAAATCAAACTTACTATGAATGTTTAAATCTTCAGATTCCTGTCCATTTAGCTCTGTAATCTGATGTCCAGAGACTTGACAAACCAAGGTCTGTCTATAGTTCTCAAGAGTTGCAGGAAATGTGAACACGCTCTTTGTGGTAGATAAAGGTGCTGTAGCTGGTGGGTTCGTTTCCACTATCGTGTTCCCATTGCCATCTGTCTGTGGAATTCCATTAAGGGTCCATGTAATAGTCTCCTGTGGCTTGCCTCCAACAGCATCACATGCTGCTACGTACATATCCTCACTGTATGTCACGGTACTAGTCAGAGTCAATGTCACATTTGATGCAGCTACAAGTAGGAAAAACAATGGCAGAAGTCTTAATCAGCTTTATATTAGCCTTTATTTTCATCAGACACATTATAAAAGGTATCTCAAGTAGTATAAAATGCCAAAGAACGAGTCCTGATTCAGAATACCTGTTACGTGAAACATCAATGTAAGTCTATCACCTACAGGTACACAGCGGTGTAGAATGGGTCAAGCCATGGATGAAAAGTATTGCTATCAGAATCATGTTACCATGGTCTTTACTATCTCTAAAGATATGCAATTTAATTTCGTTTCATGTATGAAAGCCTATTATACCTTGCCACTCTATACACAATTCATAAAATTCATGCATTGTACTAACCTTCTATCACCAGGTCTAGAGTATTGCCATTGGAGTCTGTCGGAATAAGACATCTATACTCCCCATCATCCTCTACTTCTGCACTCTCAATGGTCATCACAGATTGAGTCGATGATAATGACGTCACCTTAAAGTTAAGGTACTTATCATCAGTACTGAAACGGTCTGATCCTAAATAGATAGTTTGAGTAGGACTTGTACTATCCTCAATCCACTGAATCACGCTCGCTGTTCCACCATTCACAGTACATGTGAGAAGTACATTAGTACCAGCTGCCGCTCTGGAAGGACCTGACACAGTTACCGTTTGACCACTGGTTCCTGGGGTGAAGGGAAAAATTAAGGTTTCCAAAGTTGTTGTAACACAAAATGTGCACATAAACTTGCAGATGTAACAAGACGGAGAAAATAAAAGAAATTAATAGTTGAACAGTTTGACCTTGTACTATACTGGTTTCTGGAAAAAGACACAAAACTCTAAAACAATCAAAAAAATAGCACCTAAATGTCACTCTTATCTTAAAATTCTCCTAATTTTTTTTTTTTTTTTTTTTTCAAGATTTAAAGATGTAATCAAAATCTTGTCAAAATTAAAAAATCTTTGTTCATTATTTTGGTGTGTGCATGAGTGCGATTTAAAAAAAAAAATATTATTTTGCTTAAATAATGTAAAGGTGAGCTTTGAGGATGTGTAAAAAAGGTAGTCAATTTAAATTTAACTATTTCGCACGTGAAATAATGCATAAACAGACATAACATCTGATCTAATTTAAATGATCTGTTTATTTTGAAAATAAATCCTGCTTAAAAAATTACGAGGTTTTAACAATATAGAGGGAAAAGAACTGTTGAAGACTGAAAACATATATTGTAATATAAAATGCTAAGCATTTTACAATCATATTGCTAGCAAGGCCACCAGCCGACGAGTAGACCTTGTCATTTATATCTGGGTGATGTCAGGGAAATTCGTATATAGAGCACTCCGGAGTTTGTATCTGCATCTGGAATATTGTTGAATCAATCTACTCTCGCAATTGAAATTTGAATAAAAAGATATATTTATTTGGAAACTTTTAATGTTATGTATCAAAGCTAAGCTTCATATTTTAATGAGAGGTTAAGAAAAAAATGTAATCAAAAACATAATTTCATTATAGTTATCAATCAATTAGCAAGTATAGATCTAATGCTCCAGTATTTTATGTGAAAGCGCTGAACTGTTTGAATATGCATGGATATTCAGATTGCATTATGGCAATATTGATTAGCACTGTCTTATAGACATTGCAGTTTATGTTCAATCTTCTGCTTTAACGTCATCAATGAAACTTCGAAAACGGTCATTATAATTACAATTTCGACCTTTCAATGCGGGCTAAACAGACATTTATTTTATGCATTTTATCCATAATATATGATTATAATAGAGAACTCCGGAGTATTTAGGTTTCGAAGCGACAGCGTTCAGTTCATATTAACAACCTCTTTATCATACCCTCTGTACATACTAATAAATAAGGGTGCTATTGGGGTACAGATTTGCATCCATCTACGCGTATTTGGCATATGGTGCTGCTATTGTAGCAGAAATGTACCTTTATTTCTTAATGTGTACGTAATATCAAATTAGTATTAAAAAATAGATAAATTAAGAACTACTTACCATGAACAAGCAGAAGGACTGTAAAAGCCTGTAAAGCATTCAAACCATCCATGCTAAACAGTTCGATTGCCGGTATCTCCTTGCTGATTCTTAAGGAGAGCTTCAGTTGAATTTGTCTGGCTTCATATCATTTCCAAATTTATTTTGTAGTATAGATCTGGGTTGAAAAGTAAGAATGTAAATGAAATAGATGAACTTCATTCAAAATCTATAGACCGATTCACTAATTTCAAGCTTACATCTTGAAGACAATTCAAGAAATTGCCAGAGGCTTGCCAGACATAACAACAATTAATGTATGGAAAGTTGATTCCACCTATAGATATGAAATCATGTAAAGCAGGGGAATCAAACATTATCCAGGGGTTTTAAAGACAAAAAAGGAGGAGTACAAGAAAACTACTGAGAAAATTATGCAATTTTGAAAACTGAGCGGAAAACTATGACAATCACTGGAGAATTTAGTAATTAATTCATAGGTCTGTAATGTCAATATCTTATGTTCAACCCCTTATCCGTTGTAATTTATTAATCATTATTCTTGGTTGTGGTGTTGGTGGTGGCACTCTATTATGCCCCCCCTTCTGATATGTCCGATATAGTTATCGGCACATTTTCAGCACGTCGTGGGGTTTCAGTCAGTCCGCAGCTCGTGAAAAAACGCCTATTTTATGAAATTCGAATTCACTTCCGAGACGTGTTTGAATAATGAGTCAGAAAGTTATGGCAGAAAATTGCCAAAGTGTTACCGTGTACAGACGGAATTTTTTGTCACAAATGAAAAGAAACGGAAAGGATTGCCAAGGTCGAGCGTTTACTTCCCCTAACCAGAAGAGTATGTTTATTTACCACTCACAAAGGCACTCAATTGTATTGTCCCTGTTCTTTGGGAGTTCATGCTTAATTTTGTTAGACAAGTGAACGTATGGCGCGTGCTTGTATATTCTTAATATGTTTGTACATGTATTAGTACAATTATAGATTAAAGTGCAATCAGAATGACGAAGTGCAAGCAGAATTTAAGAATTTACCAAAAGAAATGTTATATGCATCGTATATTTAAACTGCAATTAATACATTTTTACAATCTTATATTTGCCATCTAGAGTGCAATTACACTAATATAGTAGAGATACCATAAATACAAGGTAATGAGAAAAGCGGCCACACTCACCTTTACAGCTACCTTCAAGATTCCATGCACATGGTACTAATGTAAAAGGAGAGCTTATTTTTGGTAATAATCAAAACAGTAAATCAAAGGTCACAATTGATATGAACGATTACATAAATTGAACCCCGCATGCTGTGTGAGGGCGTATTGCAGACAAGTTCTAATCCGTTGTTGTTTCGTCAACGTATAATATTGCACAGGATAGGCTATACATCAACTTAAATGGCATTATGACATTATACGGAGTCATATTAATGGGTTTAATGTTTGTAAATTATCACGTCTCACTTTTGCAATCCATAATTATCATCATGAAATCATCATATTTAATGGAATTACTATATTTCAAGAAGACAAATATTTGTTTTGTAAACAGTTGGAGTAGATCGAACTCAAGTCATAAGGCTTCGGAAAGAGAGGTAGAGGGGCCGATTCGGAGTTCGTACCCCCCCCTTCTAATTCAAGATTTTTAAAACTTTTTTAGGGGGGGGGGGGAGTCGCCATAGAAAAAGAAGTTACATGTCCCTATTTAGCATTACACCGATATATAATAATTTGTTTAGTGCTCCAAATATAAACTTTTTTTTTCATTTCAAAATCAAAAACTTTCTCGCTCGGTCACTACGCTCCGTCGATTATCCATAGACGCAGTATTTCTTAACACTGTGAACAACTCTGTCGACACGTTAGAGAAAAGAAAAAGAAATGTTCGCAAACTATAACATTAACTGAAGCCATATCCGGTAATTAGAGATTCATTCAGGAAAAAATGTTTACATTTTGTTTAAATTCGAATTTGAAGCGTGACATCCTTATTTTTTTTTAAATAGGAGGGTTTTTTAAAGAGAGCTCCAAAATTGTTTACCATTAAAATAAATGATTTGCCGATAAAATAAATGATTTGCTGGCATATCTCTTAGACGACCCTACTCCCTACGCCAATGTTTATTCATATTGATATTGTTTGATTTAAATTGGTTGATTCACAAATATATATACGAGGTAAAATATATACATGCTTAAACAGTATCCTAAATGTTTTTTTAATATAGTAAAAATGCGCTACCTCCCCAAGTTTCGTCTCTCTCTCTCTCTCTCTCTCTCTCTCTCTCGTATTTCAGAATTCCTGTTTTTGTTAGTCTGTAGTGTTGTGGGGCGAGAGGAAATGGGGGAGCGGAAAGAGAGGATATGCAGACACTTCACTCGTGCTATATCAAGTTATTCATTTAACCAAAATAATCGTAACTAGATATTTTCAGACTGGGGCCTATTGACATTAAAGACCAACTTTCGTTTTTAACATTTAGGCGCCAACATATTTGTTTTAATATGGCCCAATGCAAGTGAAACATAACGTGAGCATATTTGTTACGTTCTTTAATAAAAGAGAAAACACAATTACAGTGAAGAACCTTGGTTATTTTTTAGAACAGACAAATGAAACTAAATCTGAATTATGCGCACATTTGTTTTACTCTAAATGTGCCAAATACGTTTTGCATCAGCAATATTTCATATATTATAACAATATTTTTTTACCTTAAGAACTCGTTAGAGAATTAGACTTTTAATATGCCTAGTCATGATATCATGATCTTTTGACAGATCATCGTCAGTTTGATTTAAATTATCAGATTCAAAAATAAATTAAAAATTTAATAGTAGTACTTAACATAAATACATTATAAGAAAGAAGCAGTAGGCCTATCAAATAAATTCAATAGTGTGTCAAATTTTCTTTGTCAAAAGTGAATAAATGAGTTTTATAAAACAAAAAACTGTGGAAAACCTATGAATTAATTCAGTTTCTTATGTTTAATATACACGAAAAAGAAGATGTTATTCTATTAACATATTCGACATTTATTTAAAAGAAATATTATGGAGGGCAAATGTTGAAAAGTATCACCTCTGGAAGAAAAAAAATATGTTTAAAAAAGTATAAGTAATTTAGTGATGTAAGTAAATTTCATTTGTTTTTGTTTGTAATCAGTATAATCATGTTTTTTATGTCAGTATTTTTCAATTGATAAATGATGGACAAAAAAACTGATTTATTTTTAGCCTTTAATTATAGTATGCTTAAACATAGAGGTTCGCGATTAACATGAAAGTGATTGCATAAAAAAACATTGAAAAACATTGGAAGGATTATATTTGCCTTATTGGAGGATTTATTTCATATTCAAATCTTACACATCACTAGAAGAACAATATTACACAAATAACACAAAAGGTAAATACAACATCAACTTTAACTTACACATATCAGTCAAATTATCAAACGAAGTTCAACCATTTCTTTTGATAATTCATACATGTATTTCCCTTTGTTTGTATACTTTCCTTTCCGCTACATTATATTTCTATGCTTTCTCTGATTTCTCTTTTAAACACATTTTTCAATACAGAATCTCTTTGACCATTCCAGTTTTGTTGAGTTGTAAAATAACTGTATGTACACTCCAGAACGTTATGACCAGCAAAAAATTATACTAGCTATTCATTTCTATATTTAGTCATTGCTGAGCTATATACTTTAACAACTTGCATAGCTCGTGGATCCATTCTGTATAAATGGTATGTACAAATTTAAAAAAAAAGTGATTCCTTCACATGAAATTTTTTGACAAGTAATCGACGTACTGCATAGAAAACATCGTGAAGCCATACCGTTGCATTTTACCATCGAAAATGTATTGACATAACCTTATAAACAGTGTCCTTCATATTTATAATCAACACACACACGTACACGCGTGCACCCGCACACACACACATGTATGATGGGGTGACCAAAGTTCGTGGAGATTTTACAAATATTAGGAAATGTGCTATTCGATCCATGATTTCTCATATTCTACTCTAATTTATTTAGTTCAATTATTACCGAATGGCCATCGAAGTTTTTTACTACAAATGTGTTCAACTAGAAAATTTATCATCAAGGAATCCTGGAGATTTCGCGATCTCAAAATTCGATGTCTGATTGGAGTGCGCTGAAACTCAATAAAGAGTCATTAACAAAAACAAGACCTTAATAATAGTTTAGTTTTTAAAAAGCTATGCATCGCAGCCCGGGGCTGAATTGTACAATAAAATACAGAAGTATTTGCATGGTAAAAAGGGACTAAGTGGAATCATAAAAATACAAGTACACAATCTTTATGCAATTGTATATAATCATGGGGGTTTAACACGTCAGAGTCTATTATTAAATGAAAAGTATTATTTACATGTATAGATGACGGTTCAGAGAGGGAGATATATTGAGACAGAGAGAGGGAGAAAGACAAAGGGGGGAACAGAGCGCAAGAGAAAGAGACAGAGAGAGCGATAGGGAGAGAGAGAGAGAGAGAGAAAGCGAAAGAGATATGAATTGTTTGAGAGGGGAAAAGAAAAGGAGACACAGAGGAAAAGAGAGAGAGAGGAGAGAGAGCGAGAGAGGAGAGAGACATACAGAGCGGAAGGGTGATGAAAGAAGGAGAAGAAAGGGAATAGGTGGTCATCTACATACAATAATGCTATGTAATGACACTTACATTGGTAAACCTTGAGATTGTAGTGATGAATATATGAGATCATAATTTCATTTTTCGGTTAATAGCTCCACCTTTAGATATTTTAAATATTACTTCTTTTAATTTGTATTCTTCTTTTATTTCTACCAAATGACCTTGAACAAAAATATAAGAAATATACATATACTGAATGCATATTTAATACATGTATTTCCGATATCCTGATTCAGCACTCTTGGCCAAATTTAACGCAAGTTAGTCCCCATAATGCTACTGTAGCTTAGTTGGCTCGGATGCGACCATCGTACAGCGTAAAAGATGTAGCTGCATTGTAGTATGGCTGCATAATCCGAACAAGGCTTATTTTCACATGTCCAGTGTAGACGCATACAATCCTTCATCCAAGTCATTGAGAGACAGGTAATTCTGCGAAAATCAAAAGAAAAGAAGGAACAAAAGTTGCAAAGATAATTATTAGGTTCAGGGCTAGAATTTTGTTCATGATACCTGTTGAACAGAACCGCGTTTAAAAGTCGGAATAATACTAACGGGTACGTAATAAGGAAACTAAATTTCGCATTAGACAAGTTAGAAGAGGGTAATTTGAGTATATCTTACATGAGTCTTTTCTAGAATCCTTTCCAAATTCTTGAGGATCTGATCAAAGTTACTCCGATTTGTAGCTTCCTTCTCCCAACAACCAGTCATTACCGCATACCTGAAAGATAAGAAAGAGACGATCCTTATTTAATAGAAATCTAATAGAACTACCTAAATGAATAATACAAAGACAAGTTCAAAGTTCGTATGCAACAGCAGTTTCGTTAGCATGGTTTCTTTATTTCATGTGCGAGCCCACTCCATGCACTCCGAGTCGTTTCACTCCAACGGGAGTGTTGAGACGTATTATTTTCAGATTAAGATTCAGATTCAAAGATAAGAGAGCAGAATCAAGTTCCATCATGTAACTTATTGTTGAGAAACATATCCGCATATGATAATCAACATAATTATGAAATTTTACAAGTTATTATAGCATCGAGTAAGTCAAGTAAATTATAACATTAACGAAACAATCTGTATTCGACAAAGTAAAGACTGATAGAAAGAGTGTGATTTACACTTCTTGTCCACAATGGCGAGGGCGTGGCATCTGGTAACCATTGGCAACTTCCTTTTGGACAGTGTCAAAGGTCATTTTAGGGTATGGCCTCGCACCTTTAAGAATCAAAGAAATATAACATTAAAACATTTATTTCCAATATACAAATAATTGACATGTAAAGCTATGGAGAAAAATTATATTGATCATATAATGTATATACAATTTTCCTCAACCCTTCATAGTACAAGCGGAATTAAGTGCAAATTGTTAGACTAACTGTCATTCATATCTGGGACATGTATTTGAATACGAATAATGCAATAAATTAAAAGACGCTAATATTATTGGTTGGTCATAAAGAGTGGAAAAAGTGGCTTGAATTCTTCGACTCTAAAATGCATCAAACAAGAATAAGTCGAGGTATATTTTGTTTATTTAAGTGCAATTATTTATTTCACTTTTCTTCATAACACCATATGATACATGTGAAGTGGGGGAGTTCGTGGTATAGTGTCTCATTCTATTGACTCTAAATCCGAGGTTTAAAGGTTCGAATCCCAACTCGGCACTTACTTCCTTTGGCAAGATATTAATCAATATTTACCACTTTCCATCCACTCCACTCCACATGGCAATAATATTGCAAGGGTAATAATAATTGCAGGGCCCTGATGAAGAACAGCTGTAACGTTTAAAAGGCTTCTTACGTGAATTACTTCAAGGTCTTTAAGATGGTACACACAATTATATGCGATATAAACATTATTTTTTCACCTAATGTCACAATTTCCCACAAGACGATACCAAAAGACCAGCTATCTCCTTCTGTTGATTGTTCACCAATAACCATGGTTTCAGGCGAACTCCATCTTGTTGGTTTCTGAGATGTTGGAAAGTATTACAAAAAGGGTTTAAAATTGTATTCATTTTTAAGTTAGAGTTAATAATAATTTATTCATGGCTTAAAACGAACCGTGATTAGCAGACAATGGCTTAATTGTTTACAATTTACAAGCAGATTTTAAAATACATCAGAAACAATATTGCATATGCCAAAAATGAAACAAACACCACGGTAAATAAAATTGCTGATAATCAGGGTGTATAAATATACCATTATGGGTTAACAATTTAAGGGGGAAATTACTTACGCGATAAATCATGAAACACATAATTCAATGTTGACGTTTTAGTAGTTTCAAGATTTTCCAATATGTTCTGTCGATTAAATCATTATTAAAGATGTGCCATCCATATTTATGCTGATGATAATTATTATCATTAAATAAGGTGATAATACTCACACCTCTGCCGCTAAACAGTGATGAAGATAGTCCATAATCTGATAGCTTGCATTGCTTTCTATCAGCTAGTAACACATTGTGAGCGCAGAGAGTTCCATGGATGATCTTTAAGAAATAAAACAAAAACATAATGATGAAAATAAAATAAAAAAATAAATAAATAAAAACTACAATTACAAAATCTGGATGTTATTTATTCACCTTTGATCATCACAACCATCCTCATACCATACTGGCTTACTCTCCTTCTATTCTTATCCTGTCTTCTTCCACTTTTGTTAATTCTCATCCTTTTCGCACTTATCCCCGGCCTCAATGTTCTCACTCTCAACCACTCCTCCCCCTCCCCTACCCATCTCCTCTTCTTTGATGCATACGGCATCGAGACGACATCCCGTTGACTATTTGCCAAGCCAAGTTGAGTAGACTGCCTTTATCTATTTATCTCCTTCTCATGCAGGCCTACTTAATTTATCGTTATTTTTCTCCTCTGACCTTTCCCTTTCCCTTCCCAATTTTACTATGTTAATTCTCTTCTATTGCAAATCATGAAATAATGTTACCTTCTTTGATGCAAGATACTGCATCCCTTTTGCAATTTGCCAAGCCAGGTTGAGTAGACTACCTTCATCGATACGAACCCTCTTTGGTTTGAGATTGCCATATGTGGGTTGAGACTGCACCCCTGTGGTCTGTAGATGGGTGAGTAGGGTACCCCCAGGGATGAACTCATACAGAATACCACCTATCATTCAATGGAAAACAATACTGAATCACATTGATATTTAAAACAGTATTTTATCAGACATCATGTTATAGTATACGAAAAACATCTTGAATAATTATCAAATAAAATTGATTGTTCTTCCAAGACAATCTTGTTTTACTATTTGTATCGTTTCTGGTTATTCAGACGCGAAGCCTACTCAAAATGCTTTGCACCTCTAGGGATGATAGCTTAGGTAGCGTTGCAAATTATTAGAATTAAATGCTCATATGCATGAATATGTAAAGATTTTAGCGACAATCAAAAGCTTTGTAATTGCGGGAGGAAGTGTTCTTACCTTGTTCTTGACAATATCCGAGGCACTTGACAATATTAGGTAGATCCGGAAGCTCAGAAAGGACCTTGACAGCTTGAAGAACGTTGGTTGAATTGGTCACTTGATCTAAGAGAAGATACATCCTATATATAACTAGCACATTTGCTTTCGATTTCGCAGAGAGTGATTCGTTAAACTCAATCATGCAGTTGTCAATATATAAGATTAAGGGAAAACTGTGTAGACAAGTGAATATAAATGAATATATTTACATTCATATTCATATTCATATTCATATTTTTTTCATACATAATTCATTTTTCAGGAAACTATACAAATAAAATTTGCACATAACAAAATTATTGAAATAAATTCTTAATTTCTGAGGAAATGTGGGGGATCCACTAAAAAGCAGTGCTTGTAGTTTGTGGATCCCCCAGAAAAAAATAAAAATTTAATGTTTCAAATTTTGCCTACGAAGAGTTAGAAAACACAAGACAATATTACAAAACAACATACAATGTACAAACACGAAACGAACAAGGGGAAGTAAAACAGATAAGAAGGAAAAGGAAATAGGGGGAAGAAGGAAGAAGAAGCAGGACAAATCATGACCGAAAAAAGGGTAGTTATAAATGTTAATTTTGGGAAGGTAAGATCATAAGACCAAATAAATATTAAAATAATCGAGCAGATGATGAAAACCTAAATGAAAAATTAAGATGATTACCAACCGTTATCAGATTATCCTTGTATATTAGTATAAGATTTAAGCAAAAATGTTTTTAGATTTTTCTTAAAGAATTTAGGGATGGACTATTTTTAATACCTTCACTTAGAGAATTCCAAAATCTAGGACCATCATACATAAAAGACTTCTTCGCTAATAATGTTCTAAAGAGTGGTAGGTGAAACTCGTTTGACCGTCTAGTTGGGTAATCATGAAATGACCTATTTAGGGGGAACATGGCATCAAATATATGTGGAAGGGTCTTTCTTGAATACTTATACATAAATTGTCCTAAGTGAAGTAGATACAGGTCATTTGTTTTTAATGGTCTGCCATTAACAAATAACGGGTCTGTGTGTGAGAGTGGAGCAGAATGGTAAATAATACGGAGAGACTTCTTTTGTAATAATAACAGTCTATTTAATAGAGTTTGCTGCGTGTTGCCCCCAGTAAGTATCCCATAATTCAGATATGGTAAAATTAAAGATGAATAAAGCATGAGTAGGGATGATGTCGGAAAATGAAATTTAAGTTTATTTATTATGCCAATATTCCGTGAAGTGATCTTACATGTATTATCTATATGTTATTTCCACGAAAGTTTGTTATCAACAGTTATGCCTAAACATGTAATGAATGAAACAACTTCCAAGGGGGTATCGTCAAAAATGATGTTCTTGGGCAAAGTGTCAATAGAATTACTAAATAACACACATATATATATATATATATATATATATATATAAATATATATATATATATATATGACTTCAAGCAACCACATTATAAGAACCAAGACTCATAGGCCCTACCCTAGTCACTTACATTATCCATTACCACTCCCCGTAATACCATAGCAACCCTGATAGACAGTTGACCAAAGACCAATCAGAAGTATGATTAAGTCACCCATCCAACTTTGTTTCACTCTCCAAAACTTTCCTGATAGTAATTTTTTTCTAATCAGGAGACTTGAATTTTAACCATCAACCGGCGAACACATACTTCTTTAATCTCCATGCTATACGATTTAATTGTATTGAGAGTTGCTGAACTAACTCTGCCAAAAAATATATCTATTATATTCCTCATCTAAAAACCGATCCCCAAACATGACAATATATAAATATACTAAATAACACAATTGAACTAAAGTGAATAAATGAACTCTCAAGAATTTGTATTTCAACTGTTTTAATTAGTATTTTTATATTGCCATGACGGAGGATTATCTAAATTGAATCGTTTGATATATATATATATATATATATATATATACATGGTTTACTTTTGAAGCGATGTGTTACTTTATACGCTTGTTTTGGTCACACTGAAATTCAACTTTATAGAAAGGTAAATTAAGGCATTTCTATTTACGATGATAAATAAACGTCTCATTTTAGGCGATTAAGCGATTTGCTTGTCGGTCTTTTTACCTCATTATTTTGTTTAGGGAGTGGTTGGCAAAACCTCACCTGGAATCTGCCTGATAGCAACGTCTACTTGGCTTTGATTCGAGCGGAGTTCTCCCTTCCATACCCCGCCGAAGTCACCGCGTCCGATTGAACCGAGTCTGGTGAAGAACGTCACGTTTTCAGGAGCAATGATGGGAGAGTGGGATGGACCGAGTTTGAGAGATGTGTATGCTATAAAAACAAAAATAAGATTATTATTAAAACGACTCTTATACTTGAAAAATCAAATACAAGCAATCTTTCATCCTCTAAAACAGGGATAAGGCTACTCTTGGATAATCATTTCTAGATTTCTTTCAAATATAACACGAAAGTGAATGAGTATTTACCATAAACTTATAAAAAAAAAATTGTGTGTGTGTTGGAGATTTTTTAAATCGGTCGTAATTAGAGGTAAATTTTCAACCTCTGTTAAGTTAGTAGGCCTAGCAATAATCTGAAAGAAAATGATTAAGCTTATCATTTTTCTTTTGGAATATACTACTACTTTAATAAATTAATACACAGTAATGCCTTTGGTAGTTGTGATGTATTCTGCAGTTTGGGGCAAAATGATTATCATTTAGTATGATAGCGTGATTATGAGACGTTTCTTTCTATTAAGATGTGTATTCCCATGTACAGAGCCATACATCTACCTGTTTATGTTGTGGGTGAATTCCTTGTTTTAAACTCTTGACTGATTTTACACATTTTCTCACCTCTATCTCCGCTCTGAATCATCTCATACGCCATGTTGTCGTTTTCCTCATTGGATACATTTCTTCCTTCTCTGTAAAAAAACAAAAACGTTGATGTTCCTCAATATGGCATTTACAAGTGATACCAAACTTATAAACGTTTTTCCCTAGCGAACTGTTTATTGTACAGCGCCATCTCATAGCCATCTCAAGTAACTAATTTCCAAATACTTGTATTAGAGCAGGGTTGCTCATTTTGTGGGTTAAAGTACATAGCTAATCATTTCCGTTTCCCAAATAATGATTTATAAACAACATATAACATTGAAGTGTTAAAAAACAATCTTAAGAAATATCTGTTTAATTTAGCTTATAATTGATTACCATAACCTTTCATGTCTGTACCTTTCCTATCGCACTTTGTATAAATGTATCATGTATGTATTTCATCTTTTGCACAAGCTGCGCCTTGAGCATTTGACTATGAAGTGGATTTGGCGCCTTATAAATCATATGTATTATTATTATTATTATTATTATACAAATTTCTTATGTTGAACATTTCGATCTGCTAAATACTTACCCAGAAACAATTTTCTCCGACTTTTCGAAACCTGTAAAAAAAGAAGGAAAAAAAAAAGCAAATATCAAAATGTTGAAACATTTTCTACGCACAGTAGAGGTATATGGCACGTTTATCAACAAGGAAGTACAATTTAGCCTAAAGTAAATGGATCTCTCTCCTTAGGAAATTCATTCAGGAAAGTGATAGATGTAATGGTATGCAGGAAAAAATAACTTCGAGGTATATGGCACATTTATCAACAAGGAAGTAACATTTAGTCTAAAGTAAATGGATCTCTATATGAGGAAATTCGATCAGGAAAGCAATAGATGTTATGATGTGCAAGAAAAAATACTTTCGCTATCAACTTCCAGTATTATGTTTCCTTAATCTCTTTCAGTAATACCAAGTCAATATACTCATATGCTTTGTTAAGGCTCCATCCGCATTACAAAGACCCTCACAGAGGACTTACAGCTGTCATATTTTACACATACTTTCTAAACAGTCAGTTAAAACAATCATGAAATAAACAATTACATAGCTTTTATTTGTTCTGATTCCATCGTTCAACTATTATTCTAGTAGAGTTGATGAATATAGTCACCTAGTCTGGTCTCATGTCTCCTCAACATGATGAATTGAATGATGTTGATGATGACAGAAGCCACTAACAGGATGGCTAAGACAGCTATACCTGCAGAAGCTCCAGAACTCAGACCAGTTGGCTTACAGGTACATGGTGTGGGATCTGGATGGTGAGCAATGTTTCATACAAGCATTGCACACAATATACAAACCTATGATTAGTTTTCTATAACAACTCAGTGGTCGTATATGACACATACTAACGGGACGATTGCTCCTGATCCATTTCATACACTAACCGAATTCAATGCTTCAACCCTAGACTAAATACTATACTTAATCCTAACATTTATCCTAAACCTAACCTAAAACCTAATCGCAACCGTAACTCTACCCTGAACCTAACCTAAAGCCCAATCGCAGCCCTAACCCTAACCCTTACTCTAAATCTAACCTAAAACCCAATTGCAACCCTAACCCTTACTCTAAATCTAAATACTATACTTAATCCTAACAATTATGCTAAACCTAACCTAAAACCTAATCGCAACTGTAACTCCTACCCTAAATCTAACCCAGAACCCAATCGCAACCCTAATCCTAACCCTAACTCTAAATCTAAATACTATACCTAATCCTAACTCCTACCCTGAACCTAACCTAAAACCCAACCGGAACCCTAACCATAACCCTTACTCTAAACCCTACATCAAACCCAATCGCAACCCTAACCTTATACTTTTGACGAAAAACAATACCAGGAAAATATTTCGCCGAAGCAAATGTAAGCTCCCATGCCAACAATATAACAAACAGGTATCTATAGATATATAACAACTTTAAGAATCAAATTTATACCCAATAACTGTAATTTAAAAAATATACACTAACCAACGTGTTTGAGCCATATAAAACGAAAACACCGAAAAATAAAATAATTATCAGTTTCATTCTAAATATGAAATTTAAGATTTTAAAAGTCAGTTCACATTTTACCAACAGCAACCCTGATTCGTTCTATAGTAGTGTATTATTCAGATAATGAATCAAATAAATAATCGGGGGAATTCCCGATTGAATTCATTCCGATCAAAACAGGAACCTCCTGATGAAATTGAGGAACAATTTTTTGAAATGCGTGTTCACCTACTATATATGAGACTTCACTTCAATCAAAGCATAAACAGGACTTTGAACTCTGGTCTGTGTTCACAAATATACTGTAGGCATATATTTGCTGAAGTAACAGGGGAACAATATACATTGCTTGGATGAATACACATCCTTTGATATGATCTTTCTGATATTTGTTTATCACATTTCATAATTTACAATGGCATACTTTAATGCTATTGCTTATTCATCAGGTGCGTAAAGTGCTGAAATTGCATAGTGTTAAGACCATACATACAGTTTTGGTTACACTCAATTTGTATTGCTATATTATAATGTGATTTAAAGCTTATATCCTCTCCACATCTATACTCCTTCCATTTAAGTTATATATAAGATGATAATAAGGAGAATGGACGGGTTTGTGAGACAAATTCAACATCAAAATTTACTTCTTTGTGTTTAATCATGATAAATATTTACCTCGTATGATCCTGTCTATTATCTCATGAAGTCAATAATATGACATATAACACGCGCATACACAGAATAAAGCAATATCAAGAAAAATTAAAGTCATACATTCAATTACTTCCCTTCTCTCACTAAAGTGTATTGTTCATCTATTCATCATTTCTTAGATTTGGAGAGATACAAATCGAAATAATAAACCTTGGTTTATTACCTTGAAACGTTAAAAAAGTAAGCTATTTTCTTGAAAGTCAAACAAAGACGTGTTCTCCGCAAAGATGAACATGTTCTATTTAAACAAAATACAAATTAATAAAAATAAGAATAACACATTCGAAAGTTGTATCTTGAACAAAAATGTCTCCTCACCTGACGAACTTGTCGTAGTTCCTTTTGTTCTAATTGGTTCTAGTATTGTTAGAGCATAATACATAAACGTTAGAATTGTCATACTGTATATGGAGGATCTTTTTTTTTTTGGTGGTAATTATCAATTTCAAAGAGAAAACGAAGCATGTTAATTCTAAAGCTTGCAAAGTCCAGAACAACAAAAAATATTCATTGAGTATTATGTCTAAATGATTTAAATCAAAGGCTATTTATTTGGCACCTGCTGTTAAGTGTATATGGCGGCTGTAATATTACTAAAGAAAACCATCTTAGATATATTAATGCGTATTAAATATACCTCTACAGAGTGCCCCTACGACATCACTTTTATGTACTTTAAGAATTTCTGTTTATTCTTTACAAGTTACATAATGGGAAGTGAAATTACCGCATTCATTTTAGTTCCAAAGTTATGTTTTACATAGAAATGTACAGTTTTAATATAGATGTATGAAGAGTATGTAAAAAGAAAAAACATTATTTGACCAGATTTCTTGCGACACATGAAAAATGCTTTTTTTTTTTTAAGTGCAAGAAGGTGTGCGGTAAGGGATGGGTCTAAGAATTTAGTCATTTTACCCTCCTGCATAGTTCATTTCTAAAACAATACAATAAACATATGTAAAGACAATACTTTGTTTACTGTGGGTAAGTAACAGTTGGATATGCAATATATTATACTTAGAATGTTCGAGGACAAGGTAAATAAAGGTGAAAGGCTACTGAAATCCACTGAAATGTGTTTACAAACACGACACGTTGAAGTGTCTTGTTTTTTGTGGTCTAAAGTGAAAATCAATGTTTGTGGAAAAGTGAAATTATTTTGCATCAAATTCACATACACATATGTGCGTAAACTACAGAACAAATATATATTATGAATATTTTGGAATAGTTCTTCTGGAATCCTCATAATACTCATGAATACTGAGTTACAGGACAGTTAGTGTCAATACTTCAAGTTTAAGCTAGTATACCTTTCAATTAAGTTTAGTGACATATGTTACAAATAGCACCTACTAATAGTCGCTTATGCTACGGTCACAAAGGTTCGTACGAATGCGTCGTTCGTACGAACCTCCTTGTTTTTCCAAGGTCTTCTAGAATTTCCATTGTCTGAAAATCGTTCGTACGGCGTTCGTAGCAGTTCGTAATGGCATTTGTGACCCAGGCTTTACTTTTAGTGGGAGGACATAACTATTAGTACATGGAAATTTGCCAGGTAAATATCATGCATGATGAATAATTATTAAAAGGAATACTGACAGTAGGTTCATGGACATGAAATATTGTAAACAGTTGCAAGTACTTTAAAAGATGACAAAAGAAACGAAGAAAACAGAAAATGCTGAAACGGCAGAGGACTGGAAATACCAATGATATGGAATTTCTAAAATGAAAATAAATCAACTAAATTATATAAAAGCAAAGAATAAGAAAATAAACACAACGTTTCATCGCTTATTTGAATCCAAATTTGTTTATGAATTTACTATAATTTGTTGGAAACTGACAATAAGCATTCGCGTAGATGGTAACGCACACCATTTTGTGTATTATTGAGAATAAATGAATGAATTAAATGATAATAGAACGGAAGAAAAAACGATTGACATACCCGTCGTTTGAGGAGGGGTAGTTGTTCCTGTTTATGGTATGGGAAATGAGCAAAAAGAAAAAGAAAACAAATAAAATAGGGGATGTTAGATTAAATAGCTGTTGTATGGCACATTCACAATGTTACCCGGGAAAATCTGACGTTATGTTCATGTACATTCCTTATGTCTGTAACTTTGTAACTGAGTTGTGCTACATGCCTACATTCTTGTCCATTACGTTTTCTACCTTTGTACCAACAATCAGAATGAAAGAAGAAAAAGTAGGGGAAAATATATAAAAAGGACAACTATTCATGGCTACAAATCCTTATATTTTGACAACTCTAACGTATATTTCGAGGAGCTTTTGAGAGTTAATTCACTCTCCACTCCTTTGTGTTTCATTTACAACGGGAAACTAAAGTTGTATACAACACCCAACGCTTCTCACAAAGGGGACCATTTCAGAACAATTCTCGACTGAAGCTCAAATACACTTAATACATGAATGGCTGAGGATTACTCTGAAAGCGCTCATACGGCTGTATGATTGCCAAAACAGGTTCTGTCAAGATCATTCGAAACACGAAGGCGAATATACCGTTATCAAACATCAATGATCTGAGCCCTGTATCATAAAGAGTCGCGATTACTCTGAATCAATCACAGCTGAATATTAATCGAAACTGTGTACTTAAGAAATACGAGAATGAGAATCAGCATGGGAATTTAAGCATACTCGTACTCGATAAAAAAAGAAATTGTACATTTGTAGATATCTTTGCAACAGCTCCTTCATACATATATTTTGCAGGTAAAAAGCATAACAAACAATAAATGGGGGCATCGAGACAAACAAAAATGAACATGCTTCATATTTCATATGAGGTTAAAATGTAAAATGCAGATTGTTGTATTTTTTGTGGGATAGGTAATGCCAAGTAGCGACCGAAACATTTGCCACATGTCAACGTGGCTTTACAGTGGTCTTTAATACCACATGCAACATGCACCCACAGCGTCAAGAAATCAATTTCTTTCAAATGAATTATATTTTCCGCTCCCTCCTCTGCAGTCCTTTCGCTTTCACCATTCCCAGTACGTCTCCCCCTCTCTCTCTCTCTCTCTCTGTGACCACGCACCCCCCTCCCCTTTGCCCCCCCCCCATATCACTCCCCTCTTCCTCTCTCTATCTCCCTCCTTCTGTCTGCCTCTTTCTCCCTCCACCAACTCTCCCTCTCTCTCTCTCTCCCTCTCTCTCTCTCATTCTCTCTCCCTCTTTGTTTCCCTCTGTCTCCCTTTTTCCCTCTCCCTCTCTCCCTCCCTCTCTCTCTCTCTCTCTCTCTATTCCTCTCTTTCTCCATCCCCCCATACATGTATGTGTGAGGGTGGGTACATGAGGGATGTACATAATACGTGTATATAATAAGATGATTTGTATTGCAACACCACCATAAGATACTACACAAATATGAACAATTATCATCTGTAAATGTCATGAGTATAATTCATTGTAATGGAGATCTATGTGCATTTAAATTCAAGCAATTAATTGTGTGTGGCTTCACCTACTGCCGGTTTGAATTCAAATTCTGACTGCAAATTTGAAAATCTTGAACTCAACTTCATCATTATTTAGTGAACACTCAATGGGTAGATGAGAGGGGGGGGGGGGGTCCTTGTTACCGCTCTCCATCTTGTCCAGTCTATAGCCATTTCCCTGTCAACGTCTTCCTTAATTATATCCACCTCTTCCTATGTCTTTCTTTCTTTCTCCTTTCTCTCTGCTGTCCATCTAATCAGTTCATCTTCATCTTTCCTCTCCACGTATCCATACCATCTCAGTCTGCTCTCTCTCTCTCTCTCTCTCTCTTATCTCCTCCCTTATCACAGTCACTTTAAATTCCTTTTGCACCTCATCATTTCGCCTCCTCTCCTTAACTCAGCATTAATTTCAGAGCTAAACAGGACATCACACTTTCTATTACAGCATGAGCATTGATTTAATTGAGATTTGAATTGTTCTTCACCCCTCTCCCAACACAGCTTGGCATGTAATAAACAAAACACAACAATAAAAAGGAAAAAGATGTGCAAAAACATGCTCATCTCTCACATCACAGACATACATGTACAAAAAATACAGCAAAATTACTTACTTCTTGGGCCATAAGGTACTGCTGCACTTAGTGTTGTATTTCCAAGGTAATTGCCAGCTATACACGTGTACTCTGTACCCGCCCCAGGATCTGAAACAGAGACAGTGTTGCCCCCGTCCATAGATTCATGTATGAGTGTGCTCTTGAAGAATATGTAGTAGTTTCTCATGGCTGGGCTAGGTTGATTTAGGGCACTACATGACACTGTGATGCTTGTTCCCTGGGCTTCATAAGCTGCAGTGACAGTGGTACCGGCATCGGATGGGGAGGCTGGGTTGGTAGGAGAGAATTGAGAAGAAAAAACAAATTCATCTATAGCTCTTCAAGAAAGACCGACACTCTACAACTCTATGGAGACCTAAGGTTTCTGCCGAATTCTGTTAAAGGTTAAATTGAACTCAGTCGGATCTCTCAGTGTCATATCTACATGAACATACTGTCCTTTTGTATCTATATTAAACATTGCCCTATAATTTGGTTACAAATAACTATTATTAGGCAAGGACGAACAGGTTGGATTAAAGATATGACCTTTCAAAGCCTGCTACTAAAAAGTTTTTTATTTTGGCTATGACCATTCAAAACTTCAGACTCAGTAAATTTTGAATAAAATCTTAACTAAATATTTTTTATTCACACTGTTTATTATCCAATTAAAAAATATAGTTGCTACACTCATTCAAATCTGATATCAAGTACTCCTGTATATAATAGGTATCAGGACAACATTTTCATCCATGCAGTTTACAGGGCGTATCATAATAAAGGATATTGAAGTTTAATGACGATTTATATGATCACTACTGATTTCATAATCAAGCATTTTATGTCTGTTGTAAAGGACAGAATGTCCTCTTTTTAATGACACCCCGATCATACTACTACTGTCACAGTTGACTGAATAACAAAGCATTGCTGTCCACCATGTGAAAGGTGCACTGTGACAAGTTAGCATTCACAGATAAATTCTAAAGATTAGTGCTTGTGTCAGCCCCGACATATCGAAATGATGAACAATGAGTGGATTATGTGTCTAAGAAGGAAATGTTATCAAATTTGGCACAGTGCACCTTTCACATGGTGGACAGCAATGCTTTGTTATTCAGTCAACTGTGACAGTAGTAGTATGATCGGGGTGTCATTAAAAAGAGGACATTCTGTCCTTTACAACAGATATAAAATGCTTGATTATGAAATCAGTAGTGATCATATAAATCGTCATTAAACTTCAATATCCTTTATTATGATACGCCCTGTATATCCGAATATAAAACCATTGGTCTACTGACTGTGCTGTCTGAACATGACGTTACTTGTATTGTCCCAAACATGTCAAAGATGTGAACAATGAAAACATTTGACTTCTTTTATCCAAAATTTAAATGATACTTACCATGAATATCTAAATCTATAGATTTATCTCCATTCAGCTCTGTAATCTGATGCCCAGAGACTTGACAAACCAAGGTCTGTCTATTATTCTCTGGAGTTGCAGGAAATGTGAACACGCTCTTTGTGTTAGAGAAAGGTGCTGTAGCTGGTGGGTTTGATTCAACTATCGTGTTCCCATTGCCATCAGTCTGTGGAACTCCATTGAGGGTCCATGTAATAGTCTCTTGTGGCTTGCCTCCAACAGCATCACATGTAGCTACGTACATATCCTCATTGTCTGTCACAATACTAGTCAGAGTCAATGTCTTAGTAGATGCAGCTAGAAGTAGGAAGAAACAATGACAGATGTCTTAACCCATTGACTACTGAATCATCTCATTCCCATAGGCTTATATACAGGAGTCTACCGGTTCACGTAGGCAAGGGGTTTATAATCAGATTCAGATTAAATGTTATTTCCATAAGAAACAGTATAAAATGTAACATTAAACAATATAGCAAATAAAAAGAACCATTGATTAACTTAAGAAATATAACATGCCATAGAGTGAGTCCTGATTCAGAATACATAATACACATAACATCAATGGTTGCCTATCACCTACATGTACATGGGCAGTGGTGTAGAATGGGTCAACGAGCCATTATTGGGGGGGGGGCTGTCTGTATTTAGGATTGCTTTTCCAATAAATTTAGATCAAATTATATAAAACAGAGGTATACATCAATATTCATTTTATGATAAATCTCTTAAAAATTCAATTTTTCAATGTTTTTCAAATAGATTTATGCACAATCAATCAACCACTTTCTTGATTCCCTGAATATTAAGTGAATAATTATAATCTTTTAAGTATAGCTACTCTAAATAGGCTGAGAGTTACAACTATTTTTTGAGAACAATTTAATATACGTTAACAAAGTGTATATATTTCCTCACAGTGGCGTACGCAGGATTCTGTCAAGGGGGGGGGGGGTTAAAATCAGGCCCAAAATTTCGCAACGACTCAGCTTTATTATTTTGCTCCCGAAAATCTGTCAGTGGGCAGTGGGGGGGGGGGGGGGAGGCGTAAGCGGACATTTTTTGTTTTGTTTTTGGAGTCCAAAAAAAATCGCAACGACTCAGCCACCCGAAAAGTCGCTCAGTGGGGGGGGGGGGAGGGAGGGGGGAGGGAGGGGGGGGGGGGGGGGGGTAAGACGACACTTTTTTTTCCTTTTTTTTTGGTCTCGAAATTTGAAAAAAAAATTAGGTCAGCCATTGGCATAATAAAAAAACTCAAAGGGGGGGGGGGTTCACAAAAAACATACACACAAAAGAAACACAAGGGGGGTTAACCCTTAACCCCCCCCTGCGTACGCGCCTGTTTCCTCATATCAAAGCCAAAATACCTTGCCATTCGACACACAATGCCTAAAATGCATGCATTGTACTCACCTTCTACCACAATGATTATACTAGCATCCGTCCCTGTGGAAATGTCACATCTATACATCCCATCATCCTCGAGTTCTGCATTCACAATCATCATCACAGATTCACTTGCTGATGATGATGTCAACTCAAAGTTAAGGTACTTATCTGCACCACTAATACGGTTTGATCCTGAATAGATAGTTTCAACCGTATTGTCATCAATCCATTGAATCGCGTTCACTGGTCCACCAGTCACAGTACATGTGAGTGAAATATTTTTAGTTGCAGTTGCTACTGGGGAAGAAGCTACCACAGTTGCCGTTTGACCACTGATTTCTGAAAAAGGAAACAAAACTCTTGAACAATCAAGAAAATAACACCTGCGTTATTGGCACTATTACTTCAAAATGTCACTCTTATATTTGAATTCACTTCAATTGGATTTATAAGAATTGATATGGATGAACAAAATATATAAGTTTCTTTCTTTTATAATGGAAAAAGAAGTGATGAAGCGTAAAAGGATATATTATAATGGACCATGTTAAGCATTAAATGGCAAAAATTACAATCATATTTATTACAAGACCACGGGCCGGACGAGTAGCTCTGATTATCTTTCCCCGGGCAATATCAGGGAAATTCATGTATAAAGGGACTCATTTACGAGTTTATATCCGTATCTGGAAGATTGTTGATTCAATCTATTCTTACAGTTGATTGTTTAATTAAAGATTTATTTCAAATTTAATGTGATGTTTCAAAGCAAAGTGTAATTTTTTCATATCAAAGTTTACAAAAACTCTGGAAATCAAATGCGAGAAATCGAGAAAAAAGGAATTAACAAGTAAATATCCATTTGTGTAAGATTTAATATATGAACGCGCTGAAATATTTGCATATGCATGGAATTTTCTGAGTAATAGTGATGTGTAATGTCTGGTAGACATTGCAGTTTATATTCAATCTAATCCTCTAAAGTCACTTCCAAAACGGTCATTTTCATTTAAATTAAGACCTTGCATAGTGGACTTAATAGAAATATATTTCATAAAGGATTGTTCATATTACTATGGTTGTTTTTATGTACTTGAGTTCATCACACCCACATTTCGTAATATTAGAACTTTTTAAATATAAAAAATAAAAAATACTTACCATAAACAAGCACGAGGACTGTAAGAACATGTAATGCTGTCAAACCATCCATGCTTACCAGTTAGATTGTCGATGTCTATTTGTAGTGAATTATTGGCATTAATTTCTCAATCTTAAGAATAGCTTCAGTTGGATTCCTCCGGCATCATATCAATTCCAAATCTATTTTGAATAACAGACCTTGGTTTATAAGTAAAACATATCTTAAACTAAATAAATGTGATTCAAATTGTATGGACTGGGTTTTTCATTTCACGCTTATTTCTTGAAGGTTTTCCTTGACAACTCAAAAACCTGCCAGAGGCTTGCCAGACATGGCAACATTTAATTAATGCAAAGTGGATTCCACCTAAAGATATGAAATTATGTATAACAGGAGAATCAAATAGTCAGCAACCAAAGACAAACAATTGAATAAAAACATAAGGAATATAGAATAACTAATGAGAAAGTTATGCAATTTCGAAAACTTAGCGGAAGACCATGACAATCACTGGAAAAGTTAAAGTTAGTAACTTAGTCATAGGTCTGTAATGTTATTGTTTTATATTCAAACCCCGCATTCTCTGTAATTTATTCATCATTATTCGTGCTGGGGGTGACACTCCAATACCCCTCCCCCCCCCCCCCCCCCCCCCCCCCCCCCCCCCTCTTCCGTCATGTGCCTTATAATTATCGACACATTTTTAGCGGAGGGCCGTGGCATTTCAGTCAGTCCACATCTCGAGATAAAATTGCCCATTTTATAGAAATCGAATTCACGTCCGAGACGCATTTGAATGATGAGTCGGAAATTAATGGCAGAAAACTGCCTAATACCTAAGCGTTTACAGACGCACCTTTTGTTTCAAATGCAGGGAAACGAAAAGTATTTACAAGGTCGATCATTTACTCGCCTAAAGGCCCGGTCACACAGGGAGGACGCATGGGGAACGCACGGCCAGCGCATTGGAAATTTGCAATTTGGGCCGGTGCGTTGTCGTTCGCTAGGCGTGCGTCATCATTCGTTACTCGTTCGTCGAGCGCGCTGGACCAACGCTGGACCAGCGCTATGCATTCGTCGTCATTCGCTGTGTGCGTCGGTTTTTTTTTGAGCATGCTCAAAAGTGTGCGCGGAGCTCGACGCATGAATGTACACGCCAAAGGCACGCCAGACATGCGTGGAGCGCGCTAGACCAGCGCCAGACATACGTGGAGCACACGCCCTGTATACGCACAGTGCGCTAGCTACACGCTGTGCTTTTTTTGTCAGCTCGCTAGCTTTTCCAAAATCATGACAAAATTTAGGCACACGGCCTTTTCCGATTTCCAATGCGCTGGCCGTACGTCGTAGAACGCGGTGCATGCGTGGACCATTCGTCCAGCGCGCTAGCAACACGCTGTGCATTCGTCGAAGTTGTTATCATGTGCGCTCTGTGTGCGCCCTGTATGCGCCCTGTATGCGCCCTGTATGCGCCCCGTATGCGTCCAGCGCGCTAGCAACACGCTATGCATTAATGGTGTCAGCTCGCTGTAGCTTCGACAAAAGTTGGGCGCACGACGACGCACTGGCCAAAATTGCAAATTTCCCATGCGCTGGCCGTGCGTTCCCCATGCGTCCTCCCTGTGTGACCGGGCCTTAAGGCCCGGTCACACAGAGGGGACGCATGGGGGGACGCACGGCCAGCGCATTGGAAATTTGCAATTTGGGCCAATGCGTTGTCGTTCGCTAGGCGTGCGTCTTCATTCGTTACTCGTTCGTCGAGTGCGCTGGACCAACGCTGGACCAGCGCTATGCATTCGTCGTCATTCGCTGTGTGCGTCGGGTTTTTTTGAGCATGCTCAAAAGTGTGCGCGGAGCTCGACGCATGAATGCACACGCCAAAGGCACGCCAGACATGCGTGGAGCGCGCTAGACCAGCGCCAGACATACGCGGATCACACGCCCTGTATACGCACAGCGCGCTAGCTACACGCTGTGCATTTTTTGTCAGCTCGCTAGCTTTTCCAAAATCATGACAAAAGTTAGGCACACGGCCTTTTCCGATTTCGAATGCGCGGGCAGTGCGTCGTAGAACTCGGTGCATGCGTGAACCATTCGTCTGTTTATATATAGTATAGTATGGTATTTATTCATCAACATATCGCAGCCAATGGCTGAATTGCCTGCATGATTTACAGATATTTTATTTAAAAAGTATTTAAAAAAAAAAATCATATTTACAGTTCGTTATTTAACAATAATTCAAAGACAAGAACCTCAATTAAACTCATAAAGGGAAGACATAAATAAAGCAAATATGGAGCGGGGAGATAAGGAAAGAAGAAAAGGAATGTTGAGGGAGAGGGAGTGGAGAGAGAAGGGGAGAAGAGAAGGGAGTGTGAGGGAGAGAGAGAGGGAGCGAGAGAGATAGAGAGAGAGTGAGAGAAGAACAAAGAGAGAGAGAGAGAGAGAGAGAGAGAGAGGAACACAAACACAGAGCTGGAATAATATTTTAAAAAATTGAAAATGTAATTGAAAATGTAATTGAAAATAGTTATTTCATCCACATAAGTGGGAAGGAATTGATTTGTAAAAAGTTATTTTGAGGCAAGAGTAAATACATTTCCACAAACACAGAGCTGGTATAATATAAAACAAATTAAAAATGTAATTGAAAAGTTATTTTATCCAAGTTAATGGGAATGCACTTCAGAATGATTGATTTAAAGAAAAGAATTTTGAGGCAAGAATAAATAGATTTCCACATTTATAGGCAACATTCAAACATTAATCTTCAATTCACTATTTAGAGTTCAGCAGTTTGATAATTTGTGGGATCGCACTATTTTTGTAGCGTTGTGTCCTACACTTTAGTTCTCGTAATCGGTTGCTGTGTCTTGCTTGTCTGTTTGATGATTGGCTTTCCGGTAGCCAATGACGAAAGTTCTTGAACAGCTTGTTGACAAAGACCCGACAAAGGTCCTCTCTCCTTTCTTTGAGCGATACCAGGTCGCAAGCACTGAGAGCACGTTGATAAGACTCGTACCCACCGGCTAGTATGGTCCGAAGGGCACGCTTCTGGATACGCTCTAATTGGTTCTCTTGGTGCAGGGTTAGGGAGAAGTGCCAAACTACACAACAGTACTCAAGGATCGGCCTGATGTATGAGGTGAATACGGTGAGGAGGTCCGTTGTAGGCATAGCAAAACGTTTGAGCATCCTCAAGATATAGAGCTTTTTTGCGGCTCTCGATGTGACATTATTGACATGATCTGTCCAACGAAGATCGTTCCTCACGATCACGCCAAGCAGTGTTACATGCTGACTTTCTGGTATGATTTGATCAAGAAGCTTTATCTCGGGTGAGGCAGTTGGCGACGCGCGAAGGAGATTTGCATGACCTGACATTTGGTGGGATTGAGGCGCATGTTTGATTCCTCACACCACTGTTCAAAGGAAGAGAGGGTCGTGTCGAGGTTGCATGGGGAGTTCACTCGGCGAGTTTCGGCCACTGTGAGATCGTCAACATACTTCCATCGGTGGCAATCTGACGTCTGAAGTGCGTCGTTGACAACAGCGAGAAATATGAGCGGTCCGAGACGGGTGCCTTGAGGAACCCCTGCCGACGTGGTAAGGTTCCTAGAGAGTTGGTTCTTGTAGCGAACCTGTTGGGTACGCTCTGTGAGAAAGCTGCATACCCATGGGATGAGGGGTGGTCTTGCACCCATGGTGAACAGCTTATTGATTGCGACATTGTGGTCAACTAAATCAAATGCTTTAGAGAAGTCTGTAAGTACCACTGTTGTGATTGATCCGGACTTGTCAGCATTGGAGTGCAAGTATTCTAGCAAGTTCAATAAGTAGTGGCTTGTTGATAGGCCAGAGCGGTTGCCAAATTGCTGAGAGTCGATTACAGGGGAGATATCTGCCATGAGCCATTTGTAAGCAAACAGTTCAAGGAGCTTTGCAAAGAAGTCTGTTAGGGCTATAGGTCGCAGCTTGTGCAAGGTAGGCGGGTTTTCCTTTGGAACTGGAACAATGAGTGATTTCTTCCAACAACTTGGAACTTTGCCTTGCTCAAAGGAGGCATTGAAGATGTTGCATAATGGGGAGCTGAGTTCAACGGCGAATTCACGGATCAAACGTGGGGATATTCCATCTGGACCGCCACTTTTTCCAACGTGCGTTTTGGACAGTTCCTTGTAGACTGACCATGGTTGGACAGAAGGTATCGAGTGTAGTGGAAAGGGTCTATAAGCAGGAATGTTCTTTGCTGCAAGGGGTGGTGTGTCTTTGGCTATGCTAACAAAGTAGGAGTTGATAGCATTGGCGATTGCTACCGAATCAGTCGCGTCAACATCTTCCAGTGCGATTGACACATCCTGTTGCATGTTGGAAGACATGACCTTGATATAGCGATACCATGCGCTGGGACTTTCGTGTTTGAGGTGTTGGACACGATCTCGGTAAACTCATCAGTTTACGGTCTGTATGCGTACTGCATGCGCCCTGTATGCGCTCAGCGCGCTAGCAACACGCTATGCATTTGGTGTCAGCTCGCTGTAGCTTCGACAAAAGTTGGTTGCACGACAACGCACTGGCCAAAATTGCAAATTTCCCATGCGCTGGCCGTGCGTTCCCCAGGCGTCCTCTCTGTGTGACCGGGCTTTTAACGAGACGAGTATGTTTATCAGTCACAAAGGAACTCAATTGTATTGTCCCTGTTCTTTGGCTGGTAGCTGGTACGGTCAAATTATTGATTGGACTGCAATCAGAATAATCAACTGCATGCGGAAGTTGCCAAAAGAAAATCTCTATAAAAAGTGGATATTTAAACTGCAATGACTACATTATAACAATCATATATTTGCCATCAACAGTGCGATTTCAGTAACACAGTAGTGATAACATAAATACAAGGTAATGAGAATAGCGATCACACTAACCTTAACAGCAAGTACAACATTCCAAACACATGGTACTAAGGTAACAGAAGAGCTTATTTTGGTAATAATCCAAACAGTAAATCAAAGGTCACATTTGATATGAAAGATTACATAAATTGAACCCCGCATGCTGTGTGAGGGCGTATTGCAGACAAGTTCTAATCCGTTGTTGTTTCGTCAACGTATAATATTGGAGAGCATAGGCTATGCATCATAATCAATGATATTATGACATTATAGAGAATCATTTTAGTGGATTTAATGTTTGTAAATTATCACGACTCGCTTTGGCAATCCATAATTATCATCATGAACTTATCATATTTAATTCAAGTACTATATTACAAGAACGCAAAAATTTGTTTTGTTAACAGTTGGAGTAGATCAAACTCAAGACCTGCCACAATGGTCATAAGGCTTCGGAAAGAGAGGTAGAGGGGCCGATTCGGAGTTCCTACCCCCTCCCCTCTAATTCAAGATTTTTTTTGATTTTTTTTTTTTTTTTTTTGGGGGGGGGGGGGTGGAGGGGTCACCATAGAAAAAGAAGTTACATGTACCTATTTAGCATTACACCGATATATAATAATTTGTTTAGTGCTCCAAATAGAAACTTGTATCATTTCAAAATCAAAAACTTTCTCGCTCGGTCACTACGCTCCATCGATTATCAATAGACGCAGTATTTCTTAACACTGGGAACAACTCTGTCTACACGTTAGAGAAAAGAAAAAGAAATGTTCGCAAACTATAACATTAACTAAAGCCATATACGGTGATTAGAGATTCATTCAGGAAAAACTGTTTACATTTTGTTTAAATTCGAATTTGAAGCGTGACATCCTTATTTGTTTTTATTTTTTTATTTTTTATTTTTTTTAAAGGTGAAGACTAGTATTGGAAACGCCCCAATTTAAAAAAAAAATTAAATGCAAGCTCTTATAACCAATCATGTGAAAGAATATGTTTTGAATAATACATGATGATAAAAATGTTGACGGGAAACCGCCTACTAATTGATATATTTGGTAAATTAGTGTATCTCTCACCTGTTGAGAGATACAAATGCACGTGTCGCGCACGTGTGTGGAGTCCCATATACATCTTTTTTGTGTACAGTGATTCTAACTTTATGAAGACTTGGCCAAAATTATTATCATTTTGATGATTCCAGAACCTTGCAGTACATCTATGCTAGATGATCAACCTTTTCTGATCGATTTCACAATGTTTCTTTCACAATTCAATCGCATGACCATAACTGGTCTTTAGCTTTAAACAGAGCTCCAAAATTGTATACCATTTAAATAAATGATTTGCCGATTTGCCCCTATTTATAGGGGGTATATCTCTTAGACGTCCCCGCTCCCTACGCCAATGTTTATTTCTATTGATATTGGTTGATTTAAATTGATTGATTCACAAATATATACACGAGGTAAAATATCTGAATGCTTAAACAGTATGCTAAATGTTTTGTTTATATAGTAAAAATGCGCTACCTCCCCAAGTTTCGTCTCTCTCTCTCTCTCTATCTCTCGTATTTCAGAATTCCTGTTTTTGTTAGTTTGTGGTGTTGTCGGGTGAGGGGAAACGGGGGAGCGGAAACAGAGTATATGCAGACACTTCACTCGTGCTATATCAAGTTATTCATTTAACCAAAATAATCGTAACTAGATATTTTCAGACCGGGGCCTATTGACATTAAAGGCCAACTGTTGTTTTTAACATTTAGGCGCCAACATATTTGTTTTAATATGGCCCAATGCAAGTGTAACATAACGTGAGCATATTTGTTACGTTCTTTAATAAAAGAGAAAACACAATTACATACAGTGAAGAACCTTGGTTATTTTTTAGAACAGACAAATGAAACTAAATCTGAATTATGCGCACATTTGTTTTACTCTAAATGTGCCATATATATACGTTTTGCATCAGCAATATTTCATATATTATAACAATATGTTTTGTCCTTAAGAACTCGTTAGAGAATTAGACTTTTAATAGGCCTAGTCATGATATGAAGAGCTTGATTTCAAAAGGAGCTAAATCCATATTTTATCAAAATGGAGTTATTTGTCTTAAAATAATGATTTCCTACATGGGGACAAAATACACTATATCACATTCGAAAATTTCACCAGGAAGTTTTTAAAAAAAATTAGGTACAATATCATGTTTCATTCCAAAAGGAGCTAAATCCAAATCGGTTTCATTCCAAAAGGAGCTTAATCCACTTTTATAGTAAAAGACCTTTTTTATTTTTCAACTTTCCCTTTAGCAATGTACCGTCATATTGCTATATATGTTAAGGGTGTCGCCCTGGACCAAAAATATATGATAAGGAAAAAAATCTACCAGTTATTTCTGATTTTTACTAAATTTTTAGATTTTGTGGATTTAGCTCCTTTTGGAATGAAACATGGATTTAGCTCCTTTTGGAATGAAACGGATAGCTCCTTTTAGAATGAAAATGTGATATGTTATTTACTTTCTTTTCAAAAGGTTTTTTTAGTTGTGATTTCACTATTATTATTTAAAAGGAAAGGTTTGCTACTAACTTTGAATACATTTCAGTGACTTTATTGAGAAAATATGAAATTTTCATTCCAAAAGGAGCTAAATCCACGAAAACAAAAATTTTAAAAATTTAGTAAAAATCAGGAAACACTGGTAGATTTTTTTCTTAACATATATTATTGGTCCAGGGTGACACCTTCAAAATATATAACAACATTAAGGTCCATGGCTAAAGGGAAAGTGGGAAAATAAAAAAAGGCGATTTACTCAGAAGTACCCAAAGTGGATTTAGCTCCTTTTGGAATGAAACTCTTCATATCATGATCTTTTGACAGATCATCGTCAGTTTGAATTAAATTATCAGTTTCCAAAATAAATTTAAAAATGTAATAGTAGTACTTCACATAAATACATTATGGGAAAGAAGCAGTATCAAATAAATTCAATATTGTATCAAATTTTCATTGTCAAAAGTGAATAAATGAGTTTTATAAAACAAAAAACTGTGGAAAACCTATGAATTAATTCAGTTTCTTATGTTTTATATACACAAAAAAAAAGAAGATGTTATTTTATTAACATATTCGACATTTATTTAAAAGAAATATAATGGAGGGCAAATGTTGAAAAGTATCACCTCTGGAAGAAAAAAATTATGTCTAAAAAAGTATAATTAATTTTGTGATATAAGTATAATTCATTTGTTTTTGTTTGTAATCAATATAATCATTTTTTTATGTCAGTATTATTCAACTAATAAATGATGGACAAAAAAATGTGATTTATTTTTAGCCTTTAATTATAGTATGCTTAAACATAAAGGTTCGCGAGTAACATGAAATTGATTGCATAAAAAACATTGAAAAACATTGGAAGGATTATATCTGCCTTATTGGAGGACTCAAATCTTATACATCACTAGAAGAACAATATTACACAAATAACACAAAAGGTAACTACAACATCAAATTTAACTTACACATATCAGTCAAATTATCAAATGAAGTTCAACCATTTCTTTTGATAAGTCATACATGTATTTTCCCTTTGTTTGTATGCTTTCCTTTCTGCTACATAGTATTTCTATGCTTTCTCTGATTTCTCTTTCGAACACATTTTTCAACACATAATCTCTTTCATCTTTTCTAGTTTTGTTGAGTTGTAAAATTACTTTATGCACACTCCAGAACGTTATGACCAGCAATAAATTATACTGGCAATTCATTTCTATATTTAGTCATTGCTGAGCTATATACTTTAACAACTTGCATAACTTGTGGATCCATTCTGTATAAATGGGATGTACAAATTAAATTAAAAGTGATTCCTTCACATGAAATGTGTTGACAAGTAATCGACGTACTGCATAGAAAACATCGTAAAGCCATACCGTTGCATTTTACCATCGAAAATGTATTGACATAACCTTAAATACAGTGTCCTTCATATTTATAATCAACACACACACGTACACGCGTGCGCGTACACACGCACACATACACATGTATGATGGGGTGATCAAAGTTCGTGGAGATTTTACAAATATTAGGAAATGTGCTATTCGATCCATGATTTCTCATATTCTACACTAATTTATTTAGTTCAATTATTACCGAATGACCATCGACGTTTTTTACTACAAATTTGTTCAACAAAATTTATCATCACAGAATACTGGGGATTTCGCGATCTCAAAATTCGATGTCTGATTGGAGTGCGCTGAAACTCAATAAAGAGTCATTAACAAAAACAAGACCTTAATAATGGTTTAGTTTTTAAAAAGCTATGCATCGCAGCCCGGGGGCTGAATTGTACAATAAAATACAAAACTATTTACATGGTAAAAGGCACTAAGTGGAATCATGAAAATACAAGTACACAATCTTTATGCAATTGTATATAATTCATGGGGGTTAAACACGTCAGAGTCTAGTATTAAATGAGAAGTATTATTTACATGTATAGATGACGGTTCAGAGAGGGAGATAGATTGACACACATAGAGAGGGAGAAAAGTAAAAGAGGGAAACAGAGCGAAAGAGAAAGAGACAGAGAGAGCGATAGGGAGAGAGAGAGAGCGAGAGAAATATGAATTGTCGGAGAGGGGGGAAGAAAAGGAGACACGGAGGAAAAGAGAGAGAAAGAGAAGGAGTGAGAGAGCGAGAGAGGAGAGAGACATACAGAGAGGAAGGGTGATGAAAGAAGAAGGGGAAAGGGAATAGGTGGTCATCTACATACAATAATGACACTATCATTTGCAAACCTAGACATTGTACTGATGAATGTATGAGATCATAATTTCATTTTTCGTTTAATAGCTCTAGATATTTTAAATATTACTTCTTTTATTTTGTTTTTCTTCTTTTATTTCTACCAAATGATCTTGAGGAAAAAAAATATATAAAAGAGATATACTGAATGCATATTTAATATATATATTTCCGATATCCTGATTCAGCACTCTAGCCCGAATTTAACGCAAGTTAGTCTCTATAATGCTACTGTAGGTTAGGTGGCTCGGCTCTGACCATCGTACAGCGTACAAGATTTAGACGCATTGTAGTACCGCTGCACATCCGAACAAGGCTTTATTTCACATGTCCAGTGTAGACGCATACAATCCTTCATCCAAGTCATTGAGAGACAGGTAATTCTGCGAAAATCAAAAGAAAAGAAAGAAAAAAAGTTGCAAGGATAATTATTAGGTTTAGGGCTAGAATTTTGTTCATGATACCTGTTGAACAGAACCGCGGTTAAAAATCGGAATAATACTAACGGGTCCGTAATAAGGAAACTAAATTTCGCATTAGACAAGTTAGAAGAGGGTAATTTGAGTATATCTTACATGAGTCTTTTCTAGAATCCTTTCCAAACTCTTGAGGATCTGATCAAAGTTACTCCGATTTGTAGCTTCCTTCTCCCAACAACCAGTCATTACCGCATACCTAAAAGATACGTTAGAGACGATCGTCATCTATTAATAGAAATCTAATAGAAAAACTGAAATGAATCTAATGAAAAGAAATACACAATAAAGACAGAGTCAAGGCTCATGTGCAATAACATTTTCAATATTATTATTTCATCATTTCATGCGCGCACCCTTTCCGAGTCGTTTCATTTAACTAGGAGTGTTGAGACGTATTATTTTTAGATTCAAAGGAAAAAAGAGCAGAATCAACTTGAGCCTCGGAAAGTATATCCGCATTTGATACTTAACATTATCATTAAATCTAACAACTAATTATAGCATCGAGTGAGTTAAGAAAATTATGACATTTATGGAACAATAAGAACTAAACAAAGGAAAAACTGCTTAAATAAGTATTATTTACACTTCTTGTCCACAATGGCGAGGGCGTGGCATCTGGTATCCATTGGCAACCTCCTTTTGGACAGTGTCAAAGGTCATTTTAGGGTATGGCCTCGCACCTTTAAGAATCAAAGTAATAAAACAAGTCAAACATTTAATCCATTATATAAATATAAGACATAACGGTTTGGAGAGTACTGTCTTCTTCATATATGTATATATATATATATATATATATATATATATATATATTGTTTCTATCAACATTATTTTAATAGTACAGGCGGAATTAGTGGACATTTAAGACTAAATGTTTTTCCTATCTGTAACAAGTACTTTAATAGAAACAATGCAATAAATCAAAAATCGTTATTGGTGGGTCTTAAAAAATAGAATAAGCAGTTTTTGAATTCTTCATCCCAAACATGCATCAAACAAGTTAAATACTTTATCTATTTGATTACATGAGTACATTGCCGATATATATAACTTCAACTCATGTCATACAAGTGGAGGTGTCGTGGTATAGTGGTTGATGCTCTTGACTCTCAATCCAAGGATTGGTGGTTCGAATCGAAAACTGGCACTAACGTCCTTGGCAAGACATTAATTCACTTTGCCACTCTCCTTCCACTCATAATGGGAGGACCCTGAGAAAGAACGACTGTAAAGCCCATAAGGCTTCCTACGTCAAGGACTTTAGGGTCTTTAAGATGGTACACACAATATGCGATATTAACATTATGTTTTTCACCTAATGTCACAATTTCCCACAAGACGATACCAAAAGACCAGATATCATCTTCTGTTGATTGGTCACCAGTATCCATGGTTTCAGGCGAACTCCATCTTGTTGGTTTCTGAGATGTTGAAAAGTATTTTAAAAAAGGGTTAAAATCTTATTCACTTTTAAGTTAGAGTTAATAATCATTTATTCATGGCTTAAAACGAACCGTGATTAGCAGACAATGGCTTAAGTGTTAACAATTTACAAGCAGATTTGAAAATACATCAAAAACAATATTGCATATGCCAAAAATGAAACAAACACCACGGTAAATAAAATCGCTGATAATCAGGGTGTATACATATACCAGTATGTGTTAACAATTTAAGGGGGAAATTACTAACGCGATAAATCATGAAACACATAATTCCATGGTGACGTGTCGGTAGTTTCAAGATTTTCCAATATGTTCTGTCGATTAAGTATATTGTGGTCCTCATGAAAGATGTGCCATCCATCTCTATGCTGATGATAATGATAATCATTAAATAAGGTGATAATACTCACACCTCTGCCACTAAACAATGATGAAGATAGTCCATAATCTGATAGCTTGCATTGCTTTCTATCAGCTAGTAACACATTGTGAGCGCAAAGAGTTCCATGGAGGATCTAAAACATAATGATAAAATAAAAATAAAAATAAATAAATGATCAAAATTCTAATTTACATTATTCACCTTTAATCTTCATAACCATCCTCACATAATACTGGCTTCCTCCTCTCCTATTCTTCCACTTTCCTAATTATCATCCTTCTCACACTTATCCCCGACCTCAATGTTTTCACTCTCAACCACCCCTCCCCCCCCCCCTCGCCTCTTCTTCTTTGATGCAAACGGCATCGAAACGGCATCCTTTTGACTATTTGCCAAGCCAAGTTAAGTAGACTGCCTTTATCTATTCATCTCCTTCTCATGCAGGCCGTCTTAATTTCTCGTAATATCTTTCTTCTCTGTCCTGTCTTTCCCATTTGCCTTTGTCCTTTCTCTTCTATTGCAATTCATGAAATAATGTTACCTTCTTTGATGCAAGATACTGCATCCCTTTTGCAATTTGCCAAGCCAGGTTTAGCAGACTACCTTCATCGAAACGAACGCTCTTTGGTTTGAGATTGCCGTATGTGGGTTGGGATTGCACCCCTGATGTCTGCAGATGGGTGAGTAGGGTACCCCCAGAGATGAACTCATACAGAATGCTCCCTGCATTATGGGAAATTCGTTCAATTGAAAGCAATAACGTAACAATAAAGTAAAAACTGATATTCAATATTATGTTTCATTAGACATCATGCTATAGTGAAGGAAAATCCAATACATTAATTATTAATTTTAATGGACTGTTCTTTAACTCTTAGATTGATCGCGAAAATTGCTCAAAATGTTACGTACCTCTAGGTGAGCTATAGTGACTTTTGCAAACGTCGTTACAAATATTTAGGGGGAAAATGCTCATGTTCACATTAATATGTATTGTATATAGAAGACCAGAAGACCAACAACAAAAAATGTGTAATTACTGGAGGAGGTGTTTTTACCTTGTTCTTGACAATATCCGAGGCACTTGACAACATTCGGGTGATCCGGTATCTCAGAAAGGACCTTGACAGCTTGAAGAACGTTCTTTGATTTGGTCACTTGATCTGAGAGGAGATAAACTGTATAAATAATTACCACATTTCCTTCCAATTTCGAAGGGAGTGGTGGGTTAAAGTCATTTGCAGAAATCAATCATTCAGTAGTTAATAAGATCGAGGTAAACAGTGTAGACAATAGAAAACAGTACATTATACTTATATATTTATATATGTGTGTGTGTGTGTTACTTTGTACGTTTGTTTTGGTCCTACTAAAATATAAATTTCTAGAGAGCTATCTCTGCTTATCAAAGATAACTCGACATCTCGTAAAGTTCCATCTTGTTTTAGGCTACATTGATATTCATTATAGCGATTTGCCTTTCCGTCTTTTTTACTCCTTATTTTGTATAAGGAGTGGTTGGCAAAACCTCACCTGGAATCTGCCTGATAGCAACGTCTACTTGTCTTAGATTCGAGCGGAGTTCTCCCTTCCATACCCCGCCGAAGTCCCCCCGTCCGATTGAACCGAGTCTGGTGAAAAACGTCACGTTTTCAAGAGCAGTGATGGGAGAGTGGGATGGACCGAGTTTGAGAGATGTGTATGCTATAAAACAAAACAAAATATTATAACGAGGCTTCTAATACTTGAATGATTAAACACGTATAATATTTTCCTAAATACTTTTTGCACATTCGGGGAACTGGGCTAAAGCTAAAGTAATATTAGTACTTTGTAGGTGCCTTAAGCATCCCCTGGATAAAAACGTGCATTTCTATGATTATGAGAGCTTTTTCAAAGCCATAAGTATCTCTCCTTTTTTGTTGTTAATTGTTGATAATTTTACATCATTTTTCTTTCTTTGTAGCATTCTTCATTATAAACCCTGGGATTATTTTACACATTTTCTCACCTCTATTTCCGTTCTGAATCATCTCATACGCCGTGTTATCGTTCACCTCATGCGATACATCTCTTCCTTCTCTAAGAAAAACAAATAGTTAGATGTTCCTTAATAAGGCATTTATATTGATAGTGTACTGTTTATTGTACAGCGCCATCTCACAGCCATCTCATCTAACTAATTTCCAAGTACTCGTATTAGAGCAGTTTTGCTCGTTGTATGTGTTATATTACATAGTAAATCATTTTCAGTTTCTACATTACGAAATATGTCTTTATTTTGCTTTCAAATTAACTTCTTTGTTATCCCCTTGAATGTGGGGAGTTTTAGTTTAAATTTTAACATATTTGGCACGTAAAAACATGAATAATGATATCATCCTTAATTTCAGTGGTTTCTCATATTTCATTTTATCTAAATATTGGTGTATGCGAGAATGTGTGTGGGGGGAGGGTGTTTGTATAAATATTAATTGATCGATATATATATATATATATATATATATATATATATTCTGTTGAATATTTCGAACTGCTAAATACTAACCTAGAAACTTTTTTTTGTGACTCCTCAAAACCTGTATTTAAAAAAAGAAGAGGAAGAAGCAAATATAGAAATTTTGACATCATTTTCTGCGCACAAAAGAGTTACATCGAACACTTATCAACAAGGAAGTAAACTTTAGTCTCAAGTAAATGGATCTCTATCCTGAGGTATTGATATGGAATGGGTAAATACATTCAGGAGATGATAGATGTTATGATAATCAAGAAAACAAAACTTCGCTAACAATTTTCAGTATCATGTTCGATACTAAGTCTATGAAGAGTAAATACAAACATAATAACATGAATCGGCTTATAAGCTATTAGTTACGTCAGCTTGCTCAGGATATCCTGATAATTATTAGTTTATCATTGATGATTACATTTTGTATACATTTTATAATCAGAATTTACTAAGTCGAATATGTATGTGAAAAGCCAAGAACTGCCTTTAAAACCCTCCATATATATAGTAGAATCAAATCACTGCAGTTCCATTCACTTCCATGAGATAGTAATGCAGTCGTTATGACTACGCACCTCATTTTTTAGGCTGAATGATATTCTGTGAATGTATAAACAGCTATCATTCCTATGAATTGTTTGTTACATTCTGGCGTTATAGATTATATAGAAATCTAAGTAAATCAGAAATACAAGTAGAATACACATCATTTACATGGAAATCTGATAAGTGATATATGTGTAATCAGGATACTAGAGCAAATCAATATAGGTATGTTTTAGGGGTAATTTCTTTTTATTTAATTGATGGTGTCAAAGTCTGCCAATCTTTCCATTAATAAATAAACAGTTTTGTAGGTTTCAATTCTAGGACTAGTTCGAGGGCGATTCCCCTCCCCTACCAAACTCTACCCTTTTTAATTAAAGCAAATTCATACTATAAGGAAATGATGTCAACTTTATGAAAAAATAGTTATAGTAACTGTTATCTGGGAGGTGGGATCTGGTTGAAACACAAGTACAACATTCTGGGGGAGGTATAGTTTAGGAGTGAACCTGATTTTGTTGCTTGTCTTCTCCACACAATGAATTGAATGACGTTGATGATGATAGACACGACTAACAGGATGGCTACGACAGCTATGCCTGCAGTGGCACCAGAACTCAGACCATTACAGTCACATGGAACAGGAGCTGGCTCTGTTACAACAGGAGAAGGTCCTGTTAAAATTAGGAATATCAATTTAACGTAATTCATAATAATTCATAATAATATCTTTGTTTGTTTTTTGCCAGAATAATCAAAACAGAAAGCAAAGTAATCCTAACTGCCCCTTCGTTTCAAGATAGATGTTACTTAACTCATCAGATAACCAACAAACAGTTCCCTATTCGTATTGAATCAAATAAAACTTAACACCTATAATATGTTGTACCAAAAAGGGGAAACCCCAAACCAAAACACACAATTGAAAGAGGAACTTCGGAGGAGAAAAGAATCAGACACACTCGATAGGTAGTCTATGACTCGGTATGTGATAACCATTTAGCCTTGCCACGATATTATGTATATTCTAGACTTTGGAAAACACACAAAAGAGTCTCCAAATCAATATTTACACACTGTGTATTCAGGTTCTCGTGCAATACATACATGTACAAATCGACGTTGGTAGAGCAATTCAACAACTTCGGGAAGGAAGCCTATGGCATGTTTCGGGGGACAACTTTTTCCTCCTTATTTCCAGAATTGAAATCTATTTGGGATCTTGTGTAATCTTGTTACACAAAAATGATAATTAGGTAGTCAAGTCATTACAGAGGTATTCTTTAACATGTCCCATTTCAATAAACCAAAAACAAAAGCTATTTCAGATGAAGTCCATATATTTGATTTACTTCTTACATCCTATTTCGTTATTATTCCATTAAACGTGGAAAGAAAGAACCAGCCTAGAATTTTGCATTTTATCAAATGACATCATAATAGAATTTTGCTAATTAGATAGTTATTCTTGCGGGTGTTCAAAACCGTAGATTTCGAATGTAAGGAAACACATTCACCTTCTGAAGTTTCTGTAGTGGTTCCTTTAGTAGAAATATTCCAATGCAGATAGAAGATAAATAAATAATATATGGTTAACAAAAGGGATCAAACAAGACAATGGTTACATGATAAGTAAAATAAAATTAAAATATATTGATATTGTTCTTATTTTCATTATTATTAGTAGTTTCTTAGTGTTAGTATTATAGTCATTATTATTAATATTATTATTATTATCATTAAAATTACTACTCCATCACCACTTATATTCCTTTTCCCGCTCCTACTCCTCATCCTACTACTACTACTACCACTACTACTACTACTACTACTACTACTACTAATACTAATACTACTACCATTACTACTATTCCTACTACTAATAATACTATTAAAGATGAAGATGAGTTCTGGTCATGCGATTGCATTGTGAAAGAAACGGTGTGGAATCGATCAGAAAAGGTTGATCATCTAGCATATAAGAATTTGTGTGTATTGCAAGGTTCTGGAATCATCAAAATGATAAGAAATTTGGCCAAGTCTTGGTAAAGTTACAAACACTGTACACAGAAAGATGTATATGGGACTACACGAACACGTGGCGTAAAAAGCCACCCCCCCCCCCGATTTTTACGATGTTACATGCATATTTAGAATATGAAGGCATTTGAAAAGCCATGCTTTTCAGGGAACATGTCTTATCTGATGTTCTTCCACACTTGCATAATAAGAATTAGTAACGCTTACAAATTATTTTTCACCTCTTCCCAGAACTCAACCTTCTCTTTAATACTACTACCACAACTCCTACTATAACTACTACTATTAACTCCTGCTCCTCCTCCTCGTTCTACTACTACTACTACTACTACTACTACTACCACTACTAATATTCCTACTCCTACTACTACTACTATTACCACTACTACTATTAATACTACTAGCATAACTCCTACTACTACTACTACTACTACTACTACTACTACTACTACTTCTACTACTACTACTACTACTACTACTACTACTACTACTGCTATTACTCCTACTACTACTACTACTACTACTACTACTAATACTACTACTACTACTACTACTATTACTTCTACTATTACCACTACTACTACTACTACTATTACTCCTACTACTATATTTACCACACTTTGTATTTCTGGGGTACAAGTAGTTCATGAAATGCATAATACTCTTTCACACAATTTATGCGCCCGAATGTTAGTATTTCAGTTAGGACGTATACACACAATACAGAACGACAATCAACTAATCAAAGAAATAATATATGTTACATTACAAAACAATATTCCTATTCCTTGAACTAAATAAAAACATTACCGCTTGTTGATTCCAGTGTACTTGCTGGAGTACTAGTAGTAGATCCTCCTAGGGAAAGAGGTGTAATACGTTGGTTGTTTTTAGTTCTAAATGAGATTGAATATCATTATTTAGAATAAAAAAAAGAGCAAATTTATTAGATTAGGGTCGAATAACTATTTGCGTGCAAAAAAACAGACCATCAAAAGTAAGTTTATATAAGTTATCAGTTACAAGATACAAGTTGGTACTTGCTGCACTATTTGTCTTTTAAAAAGTGATTGTTACTGTTATGATACATTTTATTGTTTTTATCTCTTAAAATGTAACACATTGTTACAGACTTAATTACCTAAAAATATTTACGGTGGACCTACCATGGTAACAAATCCAACTCTTATGAGACAATCATTTCCTAAGAAACAGTAAATATGGAAAAAGGGAGAAAAAAAGACATAAGATAAAAGAGCCATCTCTCACATCATCTACAAGCAGAATGACTTACCGATTGGGTCATATCTTGTTGTTGTTGTTGTATTTCCACGATAATTCCCTGCTACACATTTGAACTCCGTGTAGAGGTCTAATTCCGATTCTAGAACATCCACGAAGTTTTTTCCCGTTGAAGATTGATGTATCAGAATACCATTGGAGTATGTGTAGTAGTTCCTCATGCTTGGCTCAGGTTGGTCTGGATCAGCAATGTCACATGACACTCTGAGGCTTGTATCAGGGGACAGGAATCGCACCGTTATAATACCAGCATCGGGTGCACCTGAATTAAAGTAAAAATGAAACATTTAAATACATGCACTGATGGGACAACTATGATTATTCACAATCATTACGAACATTTATGGACAAAAATGTGAAATTTCGTTGTATGAGAGCAACTGAAAAAGTGCAAGTAAATATTTTACTTAAAACAAGGATGAAACTAATGAAAACAAACAGCATTCGCTTCTTTGAATTGCTACTAATAATTTTGCTAAAATTGATCTCATTCCTTTTTAAATAGTTTATTATTCTGTTCAGTACAAAGGTTCAAATATGCAAATTGTTATCATAAAAAGTGTAAGTCACTAAACTTACGATGCATATCAAGAAGAGTTGTTTCAGTTCCATTGAGATCAGGCTCAGCTACTTGATGCCCGGTGATGACACATTTCAATGTTAGACCATAGTTCTCACTGGTAGCTTGAAACGTGCAGACACTACTCTTACTAGATAGACCTGGTCCAGCTGGAAGGGGCGTTTCTACTGGATCATCGCAGGGTGAAGGGCCATCACCTAACATCCATGTGATCGTTTCATCTGGTCTACCTCCTAAAGCTTCACATGTTGCTTCGTACATGTCAATGTTGCTCTCTATTGTACTTTCTACTGACAGTGACCGTGTCGATTTGACTGCAAATTAAAAGAATTAACACATATTAAAGGTGTTATAATTAATACATTTGGAACATTAAAGTGTGACAATGAGATTTAAAGGCATTAACCTTTCATTGAATTGTGTTAATAAATCGGACTTGAAAATGCTACAAAACAGGTAAAGATGTGCACCCCACCCCAATGTGTACTTCTGGGTAAATTACCCCCCCCCCCCCTCTAACCCATTGTGTAATGACATCTTCGGTAATAATAAAACATACATGTATTGATCTAGCCATCTCTCAACATGCATTCATGCTTAGGCCTTCCTAGACTATTCCCCTGGGAGACGGGATGTAGATACATGAATTAGTAAGGCTATTGTAAAACCAGACACTTTCGCGAGTTTTGAATGACAAGACATTTTCACGGCAACAATAATTGTTTGCGCATTGCAAACTTTTAGTCTTAGATTTACTGGGATTCAACTAATTTCCAACATGAAACTTTCCCGAAATGAACCACTCATGAAATTCACAAACATTTCATCATATCATGCACAACAATTTTTCTGGTTTTAAGTAGTTTCGCATAGTTAGGTAACGCAACATATCCATGCTGTTCACTGTGACTGAACAACTCTATAAAAATGGTACAGCAAAATATATTTAAGTGAAGCTATACATGTATGCATTTTGTAAAGAGATATGTAGGATCTCAAAAATATTGATAATCTTACTTTTGTTTTCTCTTGGTTATGGGCCTAAAATAGTAACATATCTCAAAATGAATCACCAAGTATGTGGACTTTTTTTTTTACTAATATGGCTGTCGCTGCTAACAATCTGCTTTGCTGATGGTTACATACACGTATGCTGCATGTACATATCACACATGTAGGCCTTCAATGTACATGTAAATCATGGACTTCACAGAAAAAAACATAAATTCCTTGCTCACCCTGGTAAAATAGTAGACCATTTGTTTTGATTTGTTCTTTTTCTTTTGTGTCTGATTGAGAAATGAATGCGGCCAAGTAGTGCCTGCTCATAATGCATTAGTCATTGATATGTGTACATGTACAGGGATGTAGCCAAAAACTCTGAATGAAGAATGACATACATCGCAGAGACAGAAAATAGCATTTCATTATCATGGCGTACATTATACACTCTAAATTAATCTAACAGCTGTTTTCTTATAACTGTTATGCCATCGAAACTACATTAACATTCAGTAAAACAGACTGTTCAAATATTTGTCTGACCCACCTTCTACTGTCAGTTCTGCCTCATCAAAGTTTGCTACTCCTTCAGTACATCTATATTGTCCTTCATCTTCAATCACAGTATTAGTGATTGTCATAATGGATGTATCCCCATTTTCTGCTACATCAAAATTGACATATTTTGGAGCTACCAAGGGATCGTAAGCCACTTCCCCGCCAAGGAAGATATTAAGACCTGTAGCCACCTCTGAAAAGTCTTGCCATAAAAACACATATGGCGATGGTCCTCCAGTACAGGTGTAAACTGTATCACTCCCTTGCCCTACTGTAGAAGGACCTGTCAGAGTCACAGATTGGCCGTTGGATAATTCTGTGATCTGAAGAAATAAAGATAAGTAATTGAAATATTCGTTACAAAAGGGGCAATTTAAAGCAGCAAACCAATTTCACATGCAGGTTTCGGAAAGCGAAGAAGATCTAAAAATACTTGTGCCCAATCTGAATTCATAATTTCGTTCATGTTAAGCAAAGTCCATAATATAAAATGAGGTTACCAGAATGTTTTCTCATTCTATTATATATAAAAATTGAATTTTATAACTATCAACTTTTGCACATATGATTTGAGCTAATTTTACAATTTTCCCTTCGTATTACGCTACCTTTTTCTTGATATACGTCATTACAGCTTAGATTCCAAGAAATCCATGTTTGAATAAGTTAATTAAATAAAGAAGACATTTTCTCATAAACTCAATAAATTTACAAAGAGTCCATCATATTCAGCTTCTACCCTGTGAATAACCTGCCGGGAGACTTTCGAACAGGAAAATAAGAAATATCTTGGCAGTATTGTGCTAAGTTTATTCTTCCGAGAGGATTGATGCCTCCAGCACGAATTTTACAATTTGAACAAAAGAATAGTCATATTTACACCTACTTTATTATGGACCATATTCATTTCTTCTTATTTACTCATCAAAACAGACTAGATAAGAAATCAAAATAACATTTGTGGGATTGACACTGCCCGAATACGGACATGCGGGCAGCGAAGTGGCTGAATGTGAGGTGCCAGTTATATCACCCGAATATCGGTATTTTACAAAATAATCGCCTCAGGACTGCATGCACTACTCCCCGCCCCCTCCTCATACGTCCATTTTAATAATAATATATTTATTGATTTGTCTTATGATTGTTAGACTCTAGATGACTTTATGAGAAAAACTTTTTTTACCCCCCCTCCCCCCCCCCCCCCCCCCCCCCCCCCCCCCCCCCCCCCATTACAAATGTTTTCTCCTGGAGAATATTTTGTTTCGTTTTATTATATGGACTTTCAAAGTAATGTTGTTATAACATTTAATATGTTTATGTGAGCGCCTTGAACACCATCTGGGTACATTCGTTTGACTTCCTGTTCAATTCGTACATTTTCTAAGATGATTATGCCATAATTCCGATGTGTCAAGTTGAAATTTATAATACACATTAATATTTCGACGTTCTACGCACAATTAGTTTAAAATTGTAAAGGTGTGCAAAGCTTATGGAAAAGTCTCCGGACTGTGAACCGCAGGGTAAGGGTCCTGTCGCATTACTTATGTCTTTGGCAAGATATTTATCTATATTTGCCACACTCCTCCGGGTGAGGTAAATGTGTACCTGGCAGGATTTAATTCCTGAAGATTTCAAGCATTGTAATGCCAGCCGTGTTAAAGCTGGTGTGATAATAGTGTAGCACCATAGCATGCCATTGTGTCAGACATGAGCGCTATGAACATACACATACTCTGTCTTCATGTGTTTATAGATCGGTCATAATAGCATGGCCCTGGGAAGTGGGGGTGCTGGGGGTGCTGCAGCACCCCTGGAAATTCTTCAGGGGGTGCGCAGCACCCCCTGCAAAAAAAAAAAAATTCTGATATATTTAATGTATATCATTATGCTTCGTGTACGAAATTGTCACACAGCCGACAGCCACAAATGACGTTTTTTTTTTTTTTTTTTTAAATCGTTCCCAGGGCCCTGCATAATAGTTTGTATTGCTTTCTAACTGCAATTTAAAGGAACAACTTACCAGCATTAAAAATCCGATAGAGTGCAACATGACTCTCATATGTTGGATGTTCATTTTAGAGCAGTCCAGTCGACTTCTGTAATAATCAATTACACACTTTGTTAGCTGGTGTAAGAGGACAGGAATGTAAACGCAGTGCTCATACATTTATTATCCCATGAATACAGGGGGAGAGCCAAAACAATCAAAGACGTAAAAAGTGAAATACGCGAGATATCAACATCCAAATGTTATAGGGCCTTCTTAAGGTTCATTATAGGTCTATACATAATGTAGGCTTTAGCTGAAAAAAATACAATGCAAAAACTACTAACAGCCATCCGAATCTATGGGTGGTATTCTCGAAAGCGGCCTAAGTTAAACCTGGCCTAACTTAGTCTGTGGATTAGTTAGGCCAGGCTTAACTTTAGTCCATGGACTAAGTCATTTTCATTTCTCGAAAGGTGGACTAATTGATCCATGGTTTAAACCCCTGGCTTAAGTTAGTACATGTACTAACTTTAGTCCATGGATCATTCACCATGGTTACAGTTTATGCACATGCTCAATACCGAAGCTGCGACGTTATAATGCACTAAGACAATGGATGCGCGCAGTGTGGAGAGGATGCATCACCTTGACAACTTGAGCAATATGACGTCCATGGGCGGCGGAGCGACTTCCAAAGCAGGGGAGCAGCACCAACAACAAGTGCACTTGCTGGAACTGTATCAATGTTAAAAGGGAAATTATCAGAGGTGAAAAGGATCACATATCGCACCTGAAAAGGGGCACTGAACATATTTTAAAAGGGGCCCTTTTGATAATGAAAAAGAGGCACTTATAATAAAGGAAATGTGCATTTGTTGAAAGAAAAGGGACACCGATAATTTTTGTTAATAGGGGCACCTCTCAGATTTAAATAGGGCAATTATCAGAGGTGAAGGGGCACTTATTAAAAGTTAAAAGGGGCACTTCTCGTACCTGAAAAGGAGCACTTACTAGAAATTTAAAAGGGCACTTAAAACAATGGAAAATTGACACTTATTGCAAAGGAAAATGGAAACTTGTCAAAGGAAAAGGGGTGCGTGACAAAATTAAAGGGGCACTTATCAGAGGTGAAAAGAGGAAGGGGCACTTTTCCTATAGAAAAAGGGGCAATTCTTACAAAGTTAAAAGGACTCTTTCCTATATAAAAAGGGGCATTTGAAAAAGGGGGCACTGTACCCCCCCCCCCCAACTCTCTCTCTCTCACACACACACACACACTATCTCACATCATTGTTTATTTCTCATTTTCATGACATCTCTCACCATTAAATTGTTCTTTCTCATTTGGTTCCCTTTCTCTTTAACTCTATCTCTCTCTCTCTCGCTCGCTCTCTGTTCTCTCACTGTTCTATTTCCAAACTTCCATGTATAATTCAATGAACCCAACAGTATGCACACTTAAAATCAAAAGATATGAAAGGAATATTGTATATAACATATCAACAATTATGTTCAAGTTATTTATTTTTCTTAAAACAGAAAAGATTGTAATTCACGATGAATACGATTATAAAATTGAAGGTCAAATATTAAGCTCCAATAGCCTCATAATCTGCTACTTGAAATTGTTAGAATTCAATGTTATGTATTTGTTACATTACTTTTTCCCATTCTTTTTTAACAAAGTATAGTCTACTTTTGAGCCGTATTTCTTTTGCAGTGAATCTGTTATATCATGAATTGCACTATATTATAAAACACATTTATAAAACATGATTTCTTAAATGACTGAAAATCACAATTTTTCCAGTGAAACAATGAACATCTCATTTACATAAAAAACATCCTTATGAGTGATGGTTGCTTTGAGGTTCACACACAAAACAAGGACATATCAGGCTTTTTGTCAATGGTTGCTTGTTTGTTACCATAGCTTCATGTTCTGAGGATTATAATACAAAGGTTTTGATCCCCATGCAGTCACAATTACATCAGATGGAGTCTGGTTCATTGAAGAGGCTAAGTAGAACTTCATAGTCCTTGCAAGTATGTCTATTAAATGAAAAGAGAAAAGAATGAAAGGAAGCACATTGAAACCTATTTCTGTTCAACATTAAAAAGGTCTTGCGTGTACATTGTGACCAAAATGGACTTGCATGCACATTGTGGTAAAAGTGGAGTGCATAAACAATTACATAAAAGTATTGATGGAAAAATGTGAATGAACAAATTCCATCCTTGAAGTACCTGGGCATACAAACAACAACTTATTCGTACAGCCTACTTGTCAAAAATTCAGCAGCTTAGTAGTTCTCCTTCCTCTCTCTGAATTTGTCTCAGTTATCAGGAAATTTGCCTTCATTTATTTTACTGAAGAAGAACATCATCCTGAAACAAAAATAAAAAGGTTTAGACCTCATTAAAATATCAAAGATCTACTCCATTGACAATTGGTCTTAGTTATAGTGTCAATCATATTCTAACTATAAAAAAAAACTTAAGGCGCCTTTCATGTAGGCAGTGACTAGGCACCCCCTCCCCACTCAATTACTAGTAATCATTGATTTACAGAATGACTACCGGTATCTCTTTTAAAGTCAAGAACAAGCATACACATTCTTGCAGTACTCATAAATGTGCTTGCACCAAGTTGTACTTGCCATGTCATGGCCTAAGAAAGCCCTAAGTAGTTACAGTCTATAGCCAAGTTAGTCCCTTTTCCTAAAATCAGGTCTAGAGGTCTACATCTTACTTAGATAACCAGCCAACAGTTGGCCTTACCTAGATTTTAGCGCATCCTGGAATGTAGATTTTACAAGGCCCTAATCGTTAGAGCCCAACTTTTCCATTTTAGTTCAAATTAACATTAGACCAAAGATTGTCTTTATTTATGTTATCTCCCAAAATGAGCTTCGTGAAAGGGGAAAAATTAAAATTAAAATGTACTGCACTGTACTGTACTGCAGTCTGTAGGTCTATAAGTCTTATATGGTCAAGAATTGTTAGTGGTAGGTTTGAATTTTCTTCTGACCCAAATTTGAAAGTAGTTAATCAACTATTGATTATTTGTGTCTTATTTTCAGAGATAGTTCCGCCCAAAAGTCTAGGCCAAGCTGTCACTGTCAGGAGTGACTGGTAGCCATGTCAATTGAGCTGAAAATATTCGCTCGTGCCGATGTAAAATGAATAAAAGTTTGACTGTAGATTGCACCTACATTCATCAGACAACACAATTTTAAATCACTTCATAATGTACCTGTAGACACATCTGCATATTCATAACATCATCAGATCTTTTCAATAAAAATTGTATAAACATGATTTAGTTTACAAAATTTAGGCGTAATTACAGCTTTACTCAGCAGCAGACTTTCCAAGAAAATGGAGTATCTATTTTTCCTGTTCAGGAAATAACTGGTGTTGGGCCAACTGGCTTGGATATGCCTATGTGGGTGCAATCAATAGCACCGACCATATTAACGCTAGGGAAATGGCAGTAATTATAAAATTCATGTTGGGTCTGCACTCTGCAGGACTGCCTCTCTTGTTGAAGGAATTGAGATGTATTGCTCCCATCTCCTGGCAATGGCTATTGAGATGGACTTCACAAGGCGGCACACCGTAGCTTGGGAGAGGCCTTTTTCATCCCCATGCATCAATTGAACAGAACCTGAAATAGCAGAAAATCAAGATGAAAAATATGTTGATATTTGATAAGAAATTACAATTTCTCTTTCTCTGTAGTTCTAATACTAACTAATATTATTATTAGACTAAACTACTGTAACATTATCAGCAAATGTTTGTTAAAAAAGGAAGCTTCTGTCCATTTCCTTTCAATTTCTATTAGACCTGTCTAGACTAGACACTTATTGATGAAATTTAGATCTAGGTCTAGTAATATTGTTGTTTTTTTTAAAGTTTTTCTAGGGGGGGTGTGGGTGGTTATGAAAATCATCATCATCCTGTAGAAAATTATCGCACCAACAACAACTAGAACTGCAGCTCAGGCAGAGGTGATACCAGACCGAAATTTCTGTCTCTTTCGTTCGTTAGCCCCTGATTTTGGTAGGGTCGGCTCCTGAAAGAGAGGAGCCGACCCTACCCAAATCAGAGGCTAACGAACGAAAGAGACAGCTAGATCTAGATTTAGGCCTAGTGCTAGTCCACTTTTAGGCAACAGCGTCTCGAAAATCCACTATGGTATATGCGTACGGAAGAACAATAGTGCCAAGAAAAAAATTACCCGGTAAGAAATTGCTCAATCTCTGGAAACGAAAATGTTAACCGACAATTATTTGCACGTATGGGACTGGTCTGCGAACACCGTGAAAATTTACCAAGTTTCCCACAAATTTATTCAGTTAAAAGCATTTTAGATTATCACCAGTAAAGCAACATGAACGTAACAAAAATACTTTATTAGCTGATGTAACTTTCATGAGCGCTTATCCCTACAAAAGAGTGTAAATTGTTATCAAATATAGAAATTCAAATGCAAAACTTACCGTTCACTCTCCGCGGACAGTCGATTTAACTAAAACGTGACGTAACGCGAAGTTAGTCCAAACTATGACGTATTTAAACCTGCCCTCTAAGCGGACTAAAGTTAGGTCGAACTATTACGTATTTAAGCCTGGCTTATCTTTAGTCCACCTTCGAGAATAGCAAAAGAGTTAGTCCATGGATTTAACTTAGGACGCTTTCGAGAATACCACCCTATGTGGTTGCTGCAATTTCTACAAGTTCTTTTTTCCCCGTTCACACATGTTTTGTTTTGTCTTTTAGAAGACTTTAATATCAAGTTACAAACAAAACGGCATACGTTATCGATTTGGATTCAATATGGTTACCACAAACTTGAATTGATTGATTGAAATTATTTATTTCTCAATGACGATATGTATGATAAACAATAAACGATTAGAACCACATAGTAAATCTGTTTTAATAAGCCGAAGGAGGAAAAAATTATGCTTGCGTTATGAACGCCCAATTGTTGAAGGCTGAACAAATTGATTCTTTGAGGTCAATTAAAAGGTGAACGTGTATCCAGTTATGTTTCCTGTGATTAAACCATATAAACGTGTCACTGTTTTATCACATGAAGTCTTAAAAGCAAATTTCTGTAAATTGTCAACCGATCAGGCCTATAAGTAATGTGATTTCAATCATTAACCACGATATTGCACCATTTGCTGATGTGGCCGAAAAAAATAATAATTTGGTTGTCCTTGATTGCTTTTCTGGAGTAGGGGCGGGCGGGCGGATTTTTTGTGTGTCTCTTTTTTTTTCTTTTTTTCTTTCCCCCATTTATTAAAAAATAAATCATTGGGATGTCAAGCATTTAAATAAACAAAGACTATCAAACAATTTAATATGGTACAAAGACTAATTTAATGTACAATGAATATCAAGACCAACACAGAAAGTATTTTTGGCTTTTAAATACAGCACCTTTTAAATCTCCATTGTACTACTTGCGCTCTCTATATAGCAAACAATGCCTAATCGGTGACCATTGGTCACCCATGATCCTCTTTATCTTATGTTAACTGAGAGCTGATTTTATGAGATAACCACCTGTCCAGTGACCTTGAAGGGTGGTCTAATCCCTTCTGTAAACTAGTACAGATGGGCTTTAAAAAGAGTTTAAGAATGCTCAGAACCTGATTTGAATGAACGGCATTTTGACGTAGAAAAATAAAAATGGCAAGTTTAATAAAATTAATACAGAAATGCGTACTGAAAAGACCAAACTTGCAAAAGGACGCATTTTGATAAGGACGCAAATAATAACAATAAATAAATAAATAAATAAACAAAAACAAAAACAAAAACACAATGACGAGCGGGCGGTCGAGGACAACCAAATGATTTTTCTTTTTTTTTGGCCTGATGGCATTTCTGTTACCTTTAATAAATGGGGTAATTAGCAAAAACCAGAACGAAAATCATCATTTCATCAAATACCGTTTCATAGAAGAGTTTCTTTCTAACATTGGTGGTAGAAAGATATATAAAGAGTAGGCCTAAAATACACTCTAAAAATTAGAATGTTGAATCACAATTTAAAAGGAGTGCACGTCCATATTTTACAAAATAAATGTAAGTTTAATGTTTTTTAAAAGCTAGATTTAACCTTTATATTGTTGGATCTAGCATGTGCAAAGGGTTAATCGACTCTATGAAAAAGTGATCACTCCTCGGCCCTTTTAAATGACTTTTAATCTTCGAATTGTTCCTTTTCACTAATGCAGTTTATGGCATGTACTACAAAAAAATATATATATATATATTCTATATAAATGAAAAGTGGAAATGGTATTCAGCTTATTGAATGCACTAATACTGTATATCGATAGAGCTCCGATAGAATTCGAGGAATTTACATGATATCGAGATTAACTTAAAGCTGATCATTTAGCTATGTTTACTCACCGACAGTCTGTCTTGGGCTTGCATGAGAAGATCACAGCAACACTACAAGTTTATTATTCACTTCAACTGACATACCCGATGCTTTGTGAGAGATACAATGTTCGGTTGTGGACAGCCAACTGGCCTTTCTTCCGATTTCGTTGAACATAATATGCCGCGGCAGCATGTCTATACTGTTTGAGGATGTATTAACACTGAGGGCGGTATAAAGCTACTTTTCCAATAACTGCAAAATTACTTAAATGGGGGGAGAACAGTAGGTCTAATCGTGGTAATAACAGGCCTACTATTGTGGCTACCATATAGTTTCCAGTTTGAATATTCATCATGCTATTATGTTCTTAAAATTTCATTTCTTCTGTGCTCACCTCTCGTTTTTCTTCTGTTTCCATAGCGCTTAGAGAATTAATTGTAATTTGCGCTATTTAAAAACTGATTATTAATATTATTATTATTACATATGATGTTGAGCAACAGTATATCACGAATTTCATTTTTGTTCGCACTACTCTATTATTTTGACTTGTGCGTTACTAATCCGATGTTAAAGGGTTAGGCCAAGCGCCTCTCCCGAAAAGGTCACCACAATTACTTATAATATTTGACTTCTCGAAGTTACCTAACCCACATAACTCATTTACTAAAAAGTTTACACCTAGAAAATTGCTTTATTTTTAAGGTCATTTATGAAAAGTAAATTATTATACATCTCATGAAAGAGCGTTTTATCCCGAATCATTTGGTATCATTTTTGTGTGGTATGTGTTCACGCTTGGATGAACAGGAGGCATTGTTTGCGAGAGTGCAAACAATTTGACTCACACAGTATAGCTGTCGGGTCAAGCCCCCAGAGCCCCCTCGACGGATCCCAAAGTCGGGTCGATTTCACCCCAACTACCAAATTTTGCCAGTAGGACGTAGTTTGAATGGACATTACTCATCCAATTTTTGAAAATATGGTTTCATTTTTCTTATAAAAACATTCCCCTTCTCCTGGAACTAATGAAATCTTCCCCACATTATTGAAAGTAAGCTAGTCTGGGGTTTGTATGGGCTATCATGTATAGCAGCGTAGGTCAGGTCTTTGAGGAGGAGCTTGTGTGTTATGGGGGGGAGGGGGTAGCCCATCGGTGATTGGATGAAACGCGAAAAGAAGAAAGAACATGCATGGTTATAATATCTTCTTTCACGTTGCTCTCCCCTGTTAATTTTTGGAAGAAAACAAATCTTTTAAACAACCCTCTTTTTCTTGATTTCACTAGATACAAAATCCCGTTCGTTTTCTCTTCATTTTGCAAATCGAGTTGCATGACTTATATTTAGGTATATGCCATACATTGTGTATGGTTCATTTTAAAATTGAAAAAGAAAATGGACTAAAGAATTCATTTTATCAAAGAATACCCTGAAAGGTGTATTATTGTGGAATAGAGTGCAATTAAAGTTTACAAAAAAGAAATACAAAATTGTACAACTTCCCCCATCGCTCACCTCCCCTCTCTCTCTCTCTCTCTCTCTCTTTCTCTTTCTCTTTCATTCCGTGTGTAAATTTTTAATCTTCTTTATGTTGCTCCTTCTAATATTATTCATGCCTCTAACAGTGTTTACATTTTCTACTTCGAAGAGCAATAGGGGCGGGGTAGGATATACAAGCTTTGCTTTTATTAAGCTTCTATATAATTTCCATATGTCCTCATCCAGGCGCGCCGGAAGCATTTTGGTATTGGGGGGGGGGGGGCAAACATTCCAGGGGCTCACCTTCCAGGGGCAGTGTCGTAATGAACAAAAACGTTTGGAAAGGGGGGGGGCAGAAGGAAAATCTGCGTCACCACCATTTACTCTTACACGTTACATGTAGGCCCCGCGGAACGTTTTTCAAAGTGGAGTATAAACGATCAGGTAGAGCCCCGGCAGAGGGTCAAGGGCGGAGCCCCGGAAGCTCAGGGTTTTTAAGCATTAAATTAGGTCAGATAAGCATATTTAGATTCCTTATTTGTGACACTAGCAGGTCACTTATTGGCGGAGAGTCCAGGGAGCAGAGCCCCCGGAAGCTCAGAGGTTTTAGATATTTAACTATGGTCAGATGAGCATCCAGGGGCCGCCTTAGGGCCCTTGGTGGGGTTCAGGGGGCATGGTTCCCAGAGCTCAGGGGTTTTAGGTATTTCAAGTTCAAAGTTCAAGTTCAAGTTTTATTTATCTTTCTTTCATAACACACTTTGCAAATATGACATGAATATAAACAAGTTTAACATAATATGGCGTTACAATAGAAAGATGAGGTGACCTTGGTTGAAAGCAAGGCTTGTGGATTTAAGGTCCCTCATGAGTAGCTTTTGAGTATGTCCTAAGAGAACATACTCGTCAGATAAAAATAATGCATACATTTAAATGCTGACAAACTAAACTAACTAAACAACTGAGAAAATATAAACATAAATAAGTATAATAAAAACTACTGAATACTTAATAATGGCTTTAAACAAGAGAAACAGGAAAAAAACTACGAGCAACTGGACTGAAACACAGACAAAACAAAAAAAGACGGACAGATGAATAGATGTGAGAAACGGGAGTAGAATTATGCTGACCTATATAGTAAATAATTTCCTTAAATATTGATCATAGCTATAAATCTAGACGATATCGACTCAAATAAAGTAACTTCAGTTTGCACTTAAACACATAAATACTGACCGATTGCGCTATTCTTGGTTCACGGGAATTCCAAAACCTAGGTCCAGTGGACCCCAAAGTAGTAAGGGCAAATTGCGTTCTAACAAGAGGCAAGTGATATGCTTGCGCCTGACGTGTGGAATAACTATGAACTTGGTTATTTTTCTTAAATATTCTAGCCATGGCCACTGGCAGTAGACCTGCATTCAATTCATACATTAAAGCTCTTAGTTGTAAATGATAAATATCTTCAACTTTCAAAACACTACTATTATAAAAAAAAAAAGAACATCTGTATGCGCAAGATAGTGAGTATTACAAACAATTCGTATTACTCTTTTCTGTACCAGTAGTAATTTATCCATTTGAGATTTGAACGAGTTGCCCCAAGCTAGCACACCATAGTGCAAATATGGCAAAATTATAGTCGCGTACAGCATACGTAAAATATTCAGTGGGAACACAGATTTCAATTTATATATTACACCAGTATTTCTTGACAATAATTTACAAAGTTTACTAATATGGTCCTTCCAATTTAAATGTTCATCAATATGCAAGCCAAGAAATTTAAATGTAGATACTCTTTCAATCTCAACACCATTGAACATTACATTTCCAGGCAATAATCTCAGGGAATTATTACTAAAGAGCATATAATTAGTTTTTTTAAGATTTAAAGACAACTTGTTTGCATGAATCCACAATGTCACATTGGCAGGCACGTAGCCAGAGTTTGATATTTGGGGGGGGGGGGGCACATACACGTAATCGATCGAGGTCAAAAAAAGGGGTCTACAAAGTTTCAACCGATCCTGGAAATTTTAGGGGGGCACGTGCCCCCCCCCCCCCCCCCCCCCCCCCCCCCCCCCCCCCCCCCCCCCCCCCCCCCCCCCCCCCCCCGTGGCTACGTGCCTGCACATTGGTCAACTCAGAGTTTACAGTCTGCAGAAGAGTTTGTGGATTTCTGTGAGAGAAAAATACACTCGAGTCATCTGCAAATAAAATGAATGTTAACATTTTTGCGGAAAGTTGAAAATCGTTAATATACACAATAAACAAAAGCGGGCCTAGAAGGGATCCCTGTAGGACCCCACAAGTGACGTCCCGCAAATCTGAATCAATTCCATTTAAAGTAACAAACTGTTTCCTATTTGTTAAGTAGCTTCTAAAGTCTAAACCAATCTAATGCTATTCCCCTTACACCATAATGGCACAGTTTATCTATTAAAATATAATGATTTACAGTATCAAACGCTTTAGAGTAGTCTAAGAAGACACCAACTGTATGCATGCGTGCATCTAAGGCACTGGATATCTTATCCACCAAATGTAGAATAGCATGAGTGGTAGTGTGGTTTTTCACGGAAACCAAACTGAAAATTAGACAAAATTTTAGCATTCATCATGAATTTTATCGTCCGAGTATACATTAGCTTCTCAAGAATTTTAGAAAAGGAATTCAACAAAGAAATAGGACGATAATTATTCAAGATAAGGGCATCACCCTTTTTAAAAATGGGCACAACCTTTGCAATTTTCATTTTCATGGGTACAACACCAGTGGTCATTGATAGATTAAATATATGTACGAGGGGTTGGACAATACCAACAATTACATTTTTTATCAACTCATTTGTTATAAAGTCACAACCCGGACTTTTCTTATTCTTTAAAGAATGTACAATATCAAATAATTCTTCAACAGTCGTTGGCAATAAAAATAAACTATTATGATTAGGGTTTTCTAAAAAAGATTGAAATGTTTTTTGCGACTCTGGGATGTCACGCGACAAATTCTGGCCAATATTACAAAAATAATCATTGAATTTATCTACAATAACTTCTGGATCATCAACTACATTTCCATCAATGTTTAATTTACTTACATCAGACGCTTTCTGCTTTGGCTTAAAGACATTCCTAATCACTTTCCATGTCCCTTTTATATCATTATGTGTCGCCTGAAATTGAGAAAAGAAATACTGCTTCTTAGCAGCACGTAGGATCGAAGTAAGAGTATTCCGATAAATAGTATATTTCCTATGAGAAGACTGAGATTTGCTAATCTTATACTTATAGTACAACTTAATTTTCCTTTTTGTTGACCTCAACATAGAATTAGTAATCCATGGCAATCGAGGGGTTGTTCTACGATTTCTACTATTACATTTACATAAAGGTAAATTTTTATCATACAGCAAAAAGAATGTATTTAAGAATTTATCATATGAGCTATCAACATCATAATCACGTAATACCTCTCTCCAATCAGTTGCTAACAACTCATCTCTAAATTTAGCAATACTGGTAGGATTACTTTTTCGAACATATCTATTACTAGAAATATTACGGATATTCCTACCAAAAGACATCCTCGCATATACTGGAAAGTGGTCAGACAAATCTGAAATTATAATACCCGCATCTGGTAGAGGTCGTACATTACTAAAAATGTTATCAATGAGAGTAGAAGAAGTGTCTGTAACTCTAGTAGGTTTAGTTATTAAGGGCAATAAACAGAAAGATATAAACATGTTCAAAAAGTCACAAACGTATACATTCTCATCGTGCTGAAGAAGATTGTAATCACCCATGACAAAGACTGTTTTTTGCAAAAATATTGAATTTGACAACACAGTTTGCATTTCATTTATAAACAAATTCACATTACCTTGTGGCGGCCTATAAACGACCCCAACTATAACATTCCGTCTGCCAGGAAAAAACGATTCTACAAAAATACTTTCCATGAAATCATTCATCACATTAACTTCATTTAAAACTCGGTAATTCAACTGCGTGGGGACATACAACGCGACACCTCCTCCCCTCCTATCTTGTCGAATATTCATAATTGCAATGACAACCTTCGTCATTGCCTTGTTTTCGTTCACATTCTGCCCCATTAATTGCAATGACGACCTTCGTCATTGCCTTGTTTTCGTTCACATTCTGCCCCATTAATTGCAATGACGACCTTCGTCATTGCCTTGTTTTCGTTCACATTATTAATATGCTTACTTCTTCTTCTTCTTGTCGTCCGGAATCCCATTCGCTTTGCACGTAGTGCTTGTTATTCCTATCCAGGTCCTTTCCTCTTGCTCGATTCCTTTTAAACTTCGTAGGCGTAATCTCTGATATCCAATCTAGGTCACCTACTTTTTCGTTTTCTGAAATCACTCATGCGTAAACGTCCAGGCGCCATTTTGTCCGTTTTTGGTCCATTTTAAGGCCTTTCTATCTTCCTTCCTATCTCCACTATCCTAGATCCTACAAACTTTTAACAAATTTCTCTAAAATAGTCTAAGAGATGTTCTTTAATCTGCGACGTATAACCTTCCCTTCAAAATGCCATCTTCATACTCAAAATTCAAATCTGAAACCGACTCCGTCAACAATCTCTCAAATTCTTGAAAAATGGAACCCTAAATAATCTAAAACTGCCATTACTTTCTCATATAAATTCCGTTCCGTCTCATCTTCTCGCAGTATCTTTATTTCATAATTGCACGTATAGCCATGCCAAATTTTACGCTCCAATGGCTATGCAAAACATAAATAGCGCCGGTCATAATACAGATCCTGTACGTTTTCCGCCCATGCATTACACGCATTGTCTATGGGGAAAATCGGGTTCACGCTTCTGGACCCCAGAACGATCTTTATTTTTCTTGAAATTTTACAGGTTCATTCTAAGTGGCCAAGTGCATAGCATCAAGAAGCCGGACTTTTTTTTAAATCGGTCAAGCATGACATTAAATGCTACTTCATACTCTGCGTAACTAGTCCGAGAGATGCTCTTTCGTTTGACATGTAAAAACATGGCGTAATTGCACGCACATCGTTCTGACACGATTGCATTTCTAGTTGCAATGACGACCTTCGTCATTGCCTTGTTTTCGTTCGCATTCTGCCCCATTAATATTCTCCTGGTTTTCCTTATCGTCCAGAATTCCCATTCGTTTTGCACGTAGTGTTTGTTATTCCAAGTTAGGTGCTTTCCTCATGTCCTTTTACTTTTAAATTTCATAGGCATAATCTCTAACATCTCATCAAGGTCACTACATTTTTCGATTTTCAAAATCACTCATGCATAACCGTCAAGGCGCCATTTTGTCCGTTTCTGGACCATTTTAAGGCCTTTCTTTCTCCCTTCCTATCTCCACTATCCTAGATCCTACAAGATTCTAACAAATTCCTCTAGATAGTCTGAGAGATGTTCTTTAATCTGTGATATATGACTTGACCTTCAAAATGCCATCTTTGCACTCAAAATTCAAATCTGAAACCGACTCCGTCAAAAATCTCTCAAATTCTTGAAAAATGGACCCCTAAAAATCTAAAACTGCCATAACTTTCTCATATAAATTCCGTTTTGTATTTAAATCTCACAGTATCCTTATCTCATAATTGCATATAGCCATGCCAAATTTCATGCTCCAATGGCTATGCAAAACATAAATAGCGCCCTCTAAAGTTCTGGGAATTGGCTTTCTTTCTCTGGCCGTATCTCCATTATGGCTTGGCAGACCCGTGCCCTTTTTTGGATTTGGATACTTGAAGATATGCCTTTCAAGCCATATACAAAATTATATACCCTAACGTTGACCGACTTTGCGAAAAATGCCCTCTAAATATGGAGTTTTCAAGAAAATTGAGAAATAACTTCAACTTGCTCTAAAATAGCGATCTTTATACGTACCTCAATGAAACTTGGCAGACACATGTATCCATATACGTGACAACTGTCTGCAAAGTTTGGTAAAATTTAATAACGTCAGCGCAAAGTTATCGCCAAAAATGATGAATTTGCTATGCATTACGTAATAGCGCCTTTAATGCGTGCAGTACATTGCGCACAGATGACAATGGTGTCAAACTGACCGCAATGAAGTGCCCTTTCGAATGATACCAAGTATGGTATATGTTCACACAGAAAATTGTGAGTAAATCGCATTTGAACAAGGGTCACTAAACGAATTTCGCCTAGTTTCCGCCCAATTATAACACCTATCGGCCATGACGTCATTTTTTCAGACTGCTTTTCGCCCCCTAAACGTCCTTTTATTTCCTTGAAATTTTGCAGTGACATTCCGAGTTGCAATACGCAGGGCAACTCGTGGCCGGATTTTTAAAATTGGTCAAGGGGGTCATTTAAGACGCCATTTTGTCCTATAAATCTATTTTACATTACGTGTTTCGATAGGATTATCATATAAAAAAGAGAGTGGTTTACAATAACAACCATGAAATTCTCTTTCTAATGATATCAAATACGGCCCATAAAGAGACATAAAGAGAGAGAGAAAAAACAAATTAACTCCGGTCATAGTACAGATCCTGTACGTTTTCCGCCCATGCATTACACGCATTGTCTACGGGGCATATCAGGTTCAAGCTTTGACTCCCAGAACGATCTTTATTGCAATGACGAACATGCACCAAATCCCGTTGGTTTTTGCACGCAGTGCTTGCGAGCCCTTTCTAGGTTTTTTCCCCTAACCCAATTTCTTTCAAACTTCGTAGGCATAGTCACTACCATCCCATCAAGGTCACTGTTGAGGCCTTTCTTTCGCCCTACCTATCTCCAATATCACAGAAGCTACAGACTTCGTACAAATTGCTCTGGATAGTCCGAGAGAAGCTCTTTCGTTTGACTTATCGAAACATGGCGTCATTGCACGCACATCGTTGTGACACGATTGCATTTCTAGTCTTTGCAATGACGAAGCATCGTCATTGCCTTGTTTTCGTTCACATTCTGCCCATTAATATTCTCCTTTTCCTTATCGTCCAGAAATCCTATTCGTTTTGCACGTAGTGCTTGTTATTCCTAGTTAGGTGCTTTCCTCATGTCTGTTTCCTTTCAAATTTCATAGGCATCATCTCTAACATCTCATCAAGGTCACCTATTTTTTCGATTTTCGAAATCAGTCACGCATGACCGTCCAGGCGCCATTTTGTCCGTTTTTGGTCCATTTTAAGGCCTTTCTATCTTCCTTCCTATCTCCATTATCCTAGATCCTACAAACTGCTAACAAATTCCTCTCGATAGTCTAAGAGATGTCCTTTCATCTGCGACGTATAACCTACCCTTCAAAATGCCATCTTCATACTCACAATTCAAATCTGAAACCGTCTCCGTCAACAATCTCTCAAATTCTTGAAAAATTGACCCCTAAATAATCTAAAACTGCCATAACTTTCTCATATAAATTCCGTTTTGTATTTAAAACACACAGTATCTTTATCTCACAATTTCACAAAGCCATGCTAAATTTCACGCTCCAATAGCTTTGCAAAAAATAAATAGCGCCCTCTAAAGTTCTGGAAATTTGCTTTCTTTCTGTGGCCGTATCTCCATTATGGCTTGGCAGACCCGTACCCTTTTTTGGATTTAGATACTTGAAGATATGCCCTTTCCAGCCATATACAAAATTATATACCCTAACACTGACCGACTTTGCGAAAAATGCCCTCCAAATTCGCCATTTTCAAGAAAATTCAAAAATAACTTCAACTTGCTCTAAATTAGCGATCTTTATACCTCACTCAATGAAATTTGGCAGACATATGTATCCATATATGTGACAACTGTCTGCTAAGTTTAGTAAAATTGAAATATGTCAGCGCAAAGTTATCGCTAAAAATGATGAATTTACTATGAATTACGTAATAGCGCGTTTAATGCGTGCAATACATTGCGCGCAGATAACAGTGGTGTCAAACTGACCGCAATGAAGTGCCCTTTCGAATGATACCAAGTATAATATATGTTCACACAGAAAATTGTGAGTCAATTGCATTTGAACAAAGGTCACTATAAGTATTCCGCCGAGTTTCCGCCCAAATCTAACACGTATCGGATAAGACGTCATTTTTTCAGACTGCTTTTTGCCCCTTAAACGACCTTTTTGCAATGACGACCTTCGTCATTGCCTTGTTTTCGTTCACATTCTGCCCCATTAATATACTTATTGCAATGACGAACCTTCGTCATTGCCTTGTATTCGTTCACATTCTGCCCCATTAATATTCTCCTTATCGTCCAGAAATGCCATTCATTTTGCACGTAGTGCTTGTTATTCCTAGTTAGGTGCTTTCCTCATGTCCTTTTCCTCTGAAATTTCGTAGGCATCATCTCTAGCATCTCATCAAGGTCACCTATTTTTTCGATTTTCGAAATCACTCATGCATGACCGTCCAGGCGCCATTTTGTCCGTTTCTGGTCCATTTTAAGGCCTTTCTTTCTTCCTTCCTATCTCCACTATCATAGATCCTACAAACTTCTAACAAATTCCTCTAGATAGTCTAAGAGATGTTCTTTAATCTGCGATGTATAACTTGCCCTTCAAAATGCCATCTTCATACTCAAAATTCAAATCTGAAACCGTCTCCGTCAACAATCTCTCAAATTCTTGAAAAATGGACCCCTAAATAATCTAAAACTGCCATAACTTTCTCATATCAATTCTGTTTTGTATTTAAATCGCACAGTATCTTTATCTCATAATTGCACATAGCCATGTCAAATTTCACGCTCCAATGGCTTTGCAAAACATAAATAGCGCCCTCTAAAGTTCTGGGAACTAGCTTTCTTTCTGTGGCCGTATCTCCATTATGGCTTGGCAAACCCGTACCCTTTTTTGGATTTAGATACTTGAACATATGCCCTTTTCAGCCATATACAAAATTATATACCCTAACACTGACCGTCTTTGCGAAAAATGCCCTCCAAATTCGCCATTTTCAAGAAAATTGAAAAATTACTTCAAATTACTCTAAATTAGCGATCTTTATACCTAAATCAATAAAACTTGGCAGACATATGTATCCATATACGTGACAACTGTCCGCCAAGTTTGGTAAAATTCGAATATGTCAGCGCAAAGTTATCGCCAAAAATGATGAATTTACTATGCATTACGTAATAGCGCGTTTAATGCGTGCAATACATTGCGCGCCAATGACAATGGTGTCAACCTGACCGCAATGAAGTGCACTTTCGAATGATACCAAATATGGTATATGTTGACACAGAAAATTGTGAGTAAATCGCATTTCAACAATGGTCACTATACGAGTTCCGCCGAGTTTCCGCCCGATTATAACACTTATCGGCCATGACGTCATTTTTTCAGACTGCTTTTCGCCTCCTAAACATCCTTTTTTTCCTTGAAAATTTGCAATGACATTCCGAGTTGCAATACGTAGGGCACCTCGTGGCCGGATTTTTGAAATTGGTCAAGGGGGCCATTTAAGACGCCATTTTGTCCTATACATCTATTTTGCATCACGTGTTTCGATAGGATTATCACAGAAAAAAAAAGGAGTGGTTTACAATAACAACCATGAAATTCTCTTTCCAATGATACCAAATACGGGCCATAAAGAGACATAAAGAAATGCCATTTCATACTCTGCATGAGTTATTAGGACGGCCGTAAGTGCCACAGCACGCGTCATCACGTGTTCATCATACGCCCAAATCCCATTGGTTTTGCACGCAGTGCTTGCGAGCCCTTTATAGGTTCTTTCCCCTATCCCGATTTCTTTCAAATTTTGTAGGCGTATAGTCGCTAGCATCCCATCAAGGTCACTGTTATCTTCGTTCTCCGGAATCACTCATGCACACCCGTCCATCCAGGCGCCATTTGGTCCGTTTCGGGCCGTTGTGCACTGTGTATGGAGATGCGTGTTGTCGATTTCAATATATTTACATAGGCCTACATGTAACAAAGATATCACTCACAGCTCCCATTCATTTTCCAATAAGAGTGTTCTCTAGCTATCTTTCTTCATGTCATTATTCACTCAATCTTTTTAGTGTTTCAAGGTTTGTTTTCATTTCTGTCTTGCTTATTTTGTTAATTCTTAATTTCATTCTTTTCTTATTGCAATGACGACCTTCGTCATTGCCTTGTTTTCGTTCACATTCTGCCCCATTAATATTCTTGTTTTCCTCCTGGTTTTCTTTATCGTCCAAAAATCACATTCGTTTTGCACGTAGTGCTTGTTATTCCTAGTTAGGTGCCTTCATCATGTCCATTTCCTTTCAAATTTCGTAGTCATCATCTATAGCATCTCAACCAGGTCACCTATTTTTTCGTTTTCTGAAATCACTCATGCGTAAACGTCCAGGTGTCATTTTGTCCGTTTCTGGTCCATTTTAAGGCCTTTCTATCTTCCTTCCTATCTCTACTATCCTAGATCTTAAAAAATTCTAACAAATTCCTTTAGATAGTCTGAGAGATGTTCTTTTATCTGCGACGTATAACTTGACCTTCAAAATGCCATCTTCGTACTCAAAATTCAAATCTGAAACCGACTCTGTCAAAAAGCTTTAAAATTCTTGAGAAATGGACCCCTAAATAATCTAAAACTGCCATAACTTTCTCATAATGTCCGTTTTGTATTAAAATTTTACAGTATGTTTGTCTCATAATTGCTGATAGCCATGCCAAATTTCACGCTCCAATGGCTTTGCAAAACATAAATAGCGCCCTCTAAAGTTCTGGAAATTGGCTTTCTCTCTGTGGCCGTATCTCCATTATGGCTTGGCAGACCCGTACCCTTTTTTGGATTTAGATACTTGAGGATATGCTCTTTCCAGCCATATACAAAATTATATACCCTATCACTGACCAAATTTGCGAAAATTGCCCTCCAAATTCGCCATTTTCAAGAAAATTCCGAAATAACTCCAACTTGCTTTAAAATGGCGATCTTTATACCTACGTCGTTGAAACTTGGCAGACACATGTGTCCATATACGTGACAACTGTCTGCCAAGGTTGGTAAATTTTAATAACGTCAGCGCAAAGTTATCGCCAAAAATGATGAATTTACTATGCATTACGTAATAGCGCCTTTAATGCGTGCAGTACATTGCGTGCAGATGACAATGGTGTCAAACTGACCGCAATGAAGTGTCCTTTCGAATGATACCAAGTGTAGTATATGTTCACACAGAAAATTGTGAGTAAATCGCATTTGAACAATGGTTACTTTACGAATTCCGCCGAGTTTCCGTCCGAATCTAACACGTATCGGCTAAGACGTCATTTTTTCAGACTGCTTTTCGCCTCTTAAACGTCCTTTTTTTTCCCTTGAAAATTTGCAGTGACAAGCCGAGTTCCAATACGCAGGGCACCTCGTGACCGGATTTTTTAAATTGGTCAAGGGGGCCATTTAAGACGCCATTTTGTCCTATAAATCTATTTTACATCACGTGTTTCGATAGGATTATCATAGATAAAAAGAGAGTAGTTTACAATAACAACCATGAAATTCTCTTGCTAATGATACCAAATACGGGACATTAAAGAGACATAAAGAGAGAGAGAAAAAAACAATTTAACTCCGGTCATAATACAGATCCTGTACGTTTTCCGCCCATGCATTACACGCATTGTCTAAGGGGCATATCTGGTTCACGCTATTGACCCCCAGAACGATCTTGTTTGCAATGACGAATAGCACCAAATCCCATTGGTTTTTGCACGCAGTGCTTGCGAGCCCTTTCTATGTTCTTTCCCCTATCCAAATTTCTTTCAAACTTCGTAGGCATACTCACTACCATCCCATCAAGGTCACTGTTGAGGCCTTTCTTTCGCCCTACCTATATTTTTTCCTTGAAAATTTGCAGTGACATGCCGAGTTCCAATACGCAGGGCACCTCTTGGCCGGATTTTTGAAATTGGTCAAGGGGGCTATTTAAGACGCCATTTTGTCCTATAAATCTATTTTACATCACGTGTTTCGATAGGATTATCATAGAAAAAAAGAGAGTGGTTTACAATAACAACCATGAAATTCTCTTTCTTATGATACTTTAGGGAATTTAATCACCTAAATAAAAGAAATAGAAATAGATTTCTTTCCTACCTTGTCTCGTAGAAACACCTGTTGAGTACAGATACTTGGAACATATATTATATTACAAGTAGTAGTTCAAATATTGCACAGCACCCGTAGAAAGAATATGTAAGACCATGTACAAAGTAATGACGCTTCTTCGCGAATTAAGTAGAGAAGAAGAAACTTATAATCTCTATAAAGTAATAAGGCCTCAGAACCGAGTAGAGAAACAAGCGAAGAAATAGGACAAGAATTAAGATGAAGCTGAATTAGCTTTGCTGTAGATCGATCGACTCTCTAGAATAGGTGTGCTCTATATGAACAGCTCAGGAGAAGTGATGAAAATAGGTGTGGCAAATAAAGCAACCAAGTGTAATGTACCTGTACAGTATAAGCTATACCAGTACATTAGGTGGTTGCACATCCAAACCCATAGGGTATGGAATGTGCTTGCCAGAGTAAGTATTTGTGGCACTCTAGTAATGCAACAGGTGTCACTAAAGAAATGAGTGACAATGGAATAAAAGGCTAGACTTCAAGCCACACAATAAAGACAAGACAATAATATTTACAAATGCAAATTTCTCCAAAGGTCAAGTCACTACAGTAGCTCCCCTCTAGATTTGTTGTCGAATGAAAAGTAGCAACAAATCGATGAGGAAATATAGACCTACATGCATGTTGACTTGAAAATACGAAAATATGGTAATACTGTTGAAACACAGTAAGTTTAATATGCTTCACCCGACTTCGAAAAAGTCCACGAACCTCACTGGCCATCTAACTTTACGACCAGACCTGGTCTTTCGAATCTCAGGAGTGTTCTGCTTCAGTGCAGGATCCAATGCTAACGGTGCAGGATCCAGTGCTAACGGAGCAGGATCCAGTGCTAACGGAGCAGGATCCAGTGCTAAGTCTGCGGAGTTGGATTGCCGAGGGACTTGGATAGGTGGATCTTGACCCTTCCTAGATTGAGCAGGGAGATCTTGCTCCATGAAAGCTGGTTTAAGTCTCTCAACACTGACAGTTTCACGTTTACCATTGTAATCAATAGTAAAAAAAAACTTGTCAGAGCGTTGAAGGACTCGAAAAGGAGGTTGAAGGGGCCCCTTGACTGCATCAACCCTCAAAAAGACGTGGGATGAGGAATGCAACTCTGGGTGTACCTGTGTAGGGGTAGCTCGTTGCTTGCGAGTAGGGGTGGGGTGTAATTCACGCATCAGTCTCTTCAGTCTGTGGGCGTAATTAGCTGGATCGCCAGCAGAGTCAGTCTGTGAAGGAGACACAAATTGGGCCGGTAGCATGACCGTAGTACCAAAGACGAGTTCTGCTGCGGAACATCCCAGATCAGACTTGATAGCTGTACGTATACCCAGCAATACCAAGGGAAGGACCTCATTCCAACGGACTGTGTTATGCGCCTTGAGAGAGGCTTTGAGTTGCCTGTGAAAACGCTCAACAAGCCCATTGGCTGCCGGATGGTATGCTGTTGTGCGAATGCGTTTAGTGCCAAGAAGATTAGTGAGAGCAAGGAAGAGTGCTGACTCAAATTGTCTACCCCTGTCTGTAGTAAGAGTAGTTGGAGCACCAAACACCGCTACCCATCTGGCCACAAAAGTACGTGCTACAGTATCCGCAGTGATATCTGGGATAGGTATAGCTTCTGGCCATCTGGTGTAACGATCCACACAAGTGAGAAGGTACGTGTTACCCTCTGAAGTAGGAAGCGGGCCTACAAGATCGATGTGCACATGAGAGAAACGTGCATCAGGTGAGGTAAAAGTGCCAAGTGGAACTTTTGTGTGTTTATGCACCTTGCATCTCTGGCATTCAAGACATGTTCTGGCCCATTTCCTGATATCATGATTAATACCAGGCCAAACGAAACGTTCCGTGATGAGCTTTTGAGTGGCCCTGATCCCAGGATGGGATAGTCCGTGGAGGGCGTCAAAAAAAGCTCGTCTGTGTTTGACTGGAACAAGGGGTCTAGCAACACCTGTCGAAACATCACATAGCATGGTAGTAAGAGAACCAGGAAGCGATATAGACTTGAGTTGAAGCGAGGAGTCTTGTACCTCACTATCATCCTCTTGATCTTTCGCAATGGCTGCAAAATCTATGACCGAGGATGAATCAACTCTGTCGATACACAGACGGGAGAGAGCGTCTGCTGCTGTGTTCTCCCTTCCTGCTATGTGGTGTATCTCAGATGTGTATTGGGATATGAAATCAAGCTGGCGGATTTCACGAGGTGAGTGTCGGTCAGGCTTTGAATTCAAAGCATGGGTGAGAGGTTTGTGATCCGTGTAGATGGTAAATGTGCGACCTTCAAGTAGATGTCGAAAGTGCTTTACACCGAGGTAGGCTGCTAACAGTTCCCGACCGAAAGTGCTGTACTTAGTCTCGGCAGGCTGTAGTCTCTTAGAAAAGAAAGCCAACGGTTGCCAAATACCATCTACCAGCTGTTGGATAGTTCCCCCAACTCCCACATCAGATGCATCAACCAACAGGCATAGAGGAACATCAATTCTAGGATGAACTAAAACTGCAGCGTTAGCTAACTGATCTTTAGCCTGATTGAAAGCAGAAAGTTCTTGTTCACCTAGGGTGATTGGTTGGTTCTTCTTCAATCTATTTTTCAACAGATCCGTGAGAGGCTGGAGTACTTCTGCACACCGCGGAATGAACCGTCTGTAGAAATTGATCAGCCCGAGGAACTCTCGTAGTTTGGTAAGTGATGTAGGTATTGAAAAAATCACGGATGATCTTCACCTTGTCACTAAGTGGCTGTATTCCTTCCGAGTCAACTTTATGCCCTAGAAGGACAGTAAAGGTACTCCGAACTGACACTTAGCGGGGTTGAGAATGATTCCATACTCTTGCAGGCGGTCAAAGAGTAAACGGAGATGTGTCTCGTGTTCGTCTTTGGTAGTACTAGCTACAAGAATATCGTCTAGATAAACATAGACGAAAGGAAGACCACGAGTGACATCATCCATCAATCTTTGGAATGTCTGAGCTGCATTGCGGAGGCCAAACGGCATCCTAACAAACTCGAATAATCCAAAAGGGGTGGTTATAGCTGTCTTGTGGATATCGCTAGGCTCGACTGGGATCTGATGATATGCCCTGATGAGATCAATCTTTGAAAAGATTGTCTTGCCACTAAGTGACGCAGAGAAATCTTGCAAATGAGGAATAGGGTATCTATCAGGAATAGTACGAGCATTAAGCATGCGATAATCTCCACAAGGTCGCCAGTCCCCTGGTGTCTTCTTCGGAACCATGTGCAAGGGACTTGACCAGTTGCTATCAGATTGTCTGATAATGCCGAGTTCAAGCATGTGTTCAAACTCTGCCTTGGCAATCTTCTGCCGATCCGGAGCAAGCCGACGAGGGCGAGCTGAAGCAGGTGGGCCTCGAGTTTGGATATGGTGGGTGGTTGTATGCTTGACTTCTGAGTGCTTGTATACTGGCCGGGTGATGTCAGGATACTCACGAAGAAGGGAGTGGAAACGCTCCGAAGTATCTTGCTTGACATACACCGGGCTAATGATGCCTGTGTATGTACCGACTCCCTGTACTGTAAGAGTGGTGGTGGTGTCTATCAGCCGTCGATGTTTGATGTCGACCAATAGTCCATAGTTATCAAGAAAATCGGCTCCCAAGATAGGTGTAGGTATGTCCGTGACAACAAAAATCCAACGAAAAACTCGCCGCAACCCAAGATCAAGAGTGAAAGATCTCTGGCCAAAAGTCTTAATGGGTGACTTGTTAACAGCTTGAAGTTGGATATTTGTTGCACTTACCATTGCCGATTTTCCTAACATGGAATGAGGGAAAATACTAACTTCGGCCCCAGTATCAACAAGAAAACGCGTGCCTGATTGTTTATCATGAACAAAGAAAAGGCGACTGGGTTGAATGGTGCCAAGTGAATTAGTCGCCGCTATTCCTTGGCGGGCCCGTTTCCCTGGACATATCCAGGGCGGCTTTGTCCTGCTGAGTATGAGCAAGGACTTATGCACTTCTGGGCTCGTTTGCCATGCTTCCAGTGGTACCAACATTCAGCCCCAGCATGTTGTTGATGCCGACTTGGGCTACGGGAAACCGATTGGCGATGGCCGGAATTCTTCTGGCCTCGCTGTCGACTGCGACTTCTGCGGTCCTCCTGTATAGAACAAGTCAAGGCTTGCACCTGAGCAGCCAGTTGAGCTACCTGGGTAGAAAGTCGATGTACTTCACCAGAGTCATTGGGAGTAGCGCTAGCGTAAGTCTGCGCTGGCACTTCTTTAGGTAAGACATGAGAAATAGTAGGCGGACCAGCAACTTCAACAATTTTGTCGGCTAATGCCGCCAGCGCAACCAAGCTGACATCATTGCTTGTGGAAGCGAGAATCAACTGTACATTGGTTGGCAGGCGTTGCAAAAATAATTGCTTAAGTATACTAGTTTCCAAAGTATTAGAGCCTAATAATTGTTGCATTCTCCTAAGGAGTTGGGAGGGCGACCTATCGCCTAACTCTTCACTCGTCAGCAATTTGTTCAGACGCTTTTGCTCAGAGACAGAAGTTCGCTTAACCAGTGCTGCTTTTAGTATCTTGTACGGCTCTGTTTGGGGAGGGGCAATTAAAATATCGCACACCTCTAGAGCTACCTCTGGTTGTAATGAGGCGACAACATAAGCAAACTTTGTAGACTCAACTGAGACACCTCTAGTTTGAAACTGAGCCTCAACCTGAGCAAACCAAATATCAGGATCATGTGCCCAAAATGGTGGAAGCTTTAAACTAACATATGAGACTTGAGGGGATGGCTCAGAAGCCTCACTAGGTAATACATTGCTATCCGTATCAGGCATGATAATGACGATGACAAGGTAGATTAGATCAACAGAAGAAAAAAAATCTGGATCACGTCGGGATCACCAGTTTAGGGAATTTAATCACCTAAATAAAAGAAATAGAAATAGATTTCTTTCCTACCTTGTCTATTAGAAACACCTGTTGAGTACAGATACTTGGAACATATATTATATCACAAGTAGTAGTTCAAATATTGCACAGCACCCGTAGAAAGAATATGTAAGACCATGTACAAAGTAATGACGCTTCTTCGCGAATTAAGTAAAGAAGAAGAAACTTATAATCTCTATAAAGTAATAAGGCCCCAGAACCGAGTAGAGAAACAAGCGAAGAAATAGGACAAGAATTAAGATGAAGCTGAATTAGCTTTGCTGTAGTCGATCGACTCTCTAGAATAGGTGTGCTCTATATGAACAGCTCAGGAGAAGTGATGAAAATAGGTGTGGCAAATAAAGCAACCAAGTGTAATGTACCTGTACAGTATAAGCTATACCAGTACATTAGGTGGTTGCACATCCCAACCCATAGGGTATGGAATGTGCTTGCCAGAGTAAGTATTTGTGGCACTCTAGTAATGCAAAAGGTGTCACTAAAGAAATGAGTGACAATGGAATAAAAGGCTAGACTTCAAGCCACACAATAAAGACAAGACAATAATATTTAAAAATGCAAAGTTCTCCAAAGGTCAAGTTACTACAATACCAAATACGGCCCATAAAGAGACATAAAGAGAGAGAGAAAAAACCATTTAACTCCGGTCATAATACAGATCCTGTACGTTTTCCGCCCATGCATTACACGCATTGTCTATGGCATATCGGGTTCATGCTATTGGCACCCAGAACGATCTTGATTGCAATGACGAACATGCACCAAATCCCTTTGGTTTTTGCATGCAGTGCTTGCGAGCCCTTTCTAGGTTCTTTCCCCTATCCCAATTTCTTTCAAACTTCGTAGGCATAGTCACTACCATCCCATCAAGGTCACTGTTAAGACCTTTCTTTCGCCCTACCTATCTCCAACATCACAGAAGCTACAGACTTCGTACAAATTGCTCTGGATAGTTCGAGAGAAGCTCTTTCGTTGTGACACGATTGCATTTCTAGTATACTTATCCTTATCGTCCGGAAATCCCATTCGTTTTGCACGGAGTGCTTGTTATTCCTAGTTAGGTACTTTCCTCAAGTCCTATTCCTTCCAAATTTCGTAGGCGTCATCTCTGATATCTCATCAAGGTCACCTACTCTTTCGATTTTCGAAATCAGTCATGCATAACAATCCAGGCGCCATTTTGTCCGTTTCTGGTCCATTTTAAGGCCTTTCTTCATTCCTTCCTATCTCTACTATCCTAGATCCTACAAACTTCTAGCAAATTCCTTTAGATAGTCTAAGACATGTTCTTTCCTCTGCGACAAATAACTTGACCTTCAAAATGCCATCTTCATAGTCAAAATTCAAATCTGAAATTCACTCCGTCAACAATCTCTCAATTTCTTGAAAAATAGACCCCTACAAAAAATAATCGAAAAATTGAAATAACTTTCTTTAACCAATTCCGTTCCGTCTCATCTTCTCGCAGTATCTTTATTTCATAATTGCACATAGCCATGCCAATTTTTACGCTCCAATGGCTATGCAAAACATAAATAGCGCCCTCAAAAGTTCTGGGAATTGGCTTTCTTTCTGTGGCCGTATCTCCATCATGGCTTGGCAGACCCGTACCTTTTTTTGGATTTAGATACTTGAACATATGCCCTTTCCAGCCATACACAAAATTATATACCCTAACACTGACCGACTTTGCGAAAAATGCCCTCCAAATTCGCCATTTTCAAGAAAATTGAGAAATAACTTCAACTTGCTCTAAATTGGCGATCTCTATACCTACATCAATGAAACTTGGCAGACATATGTATCCATATACGTGACAACTGTCTGCCAAGTTTGTTAAAATTCGAACCTGTCAGCGCAAAGTTATCGGTAAAAATGCTGAATTTACTATGCATTACGTAATAGCGCGTTTAATGCGTGCAATACATTGCGCGAAGATAACAATGGTGTCAAACTGACCGCAATAAAGTGCCCTTTCGAATGATACCAAGTGTAGTATATGTTCACACAGAAAATTGTGAGTAAATCGCATTTGAACAATGGTTACTTTACGAATTCCGCCGAGTTTCCGTCCGAATCTAACACGTATCGGCTAAGACGTCATTTTTTCAGACTGCTTTTCGCCTCTTAAACGTCCTTTTTTTTCCCTTGAAAATTTGCAGTGACAAGCCGAGTTCCAATACGCAGGGCACCTCTTGGCCGGATTTTTGAAATTGGTCAAGGGGGCCATTCAAGACGCCATTTTGTTCTATTAATCTATTTTACATCATGTGTTTCGATAGGATTATCATAGAAAAAAGAGAGTAGTTTACAATAACAACCATGAAATTTTCTTTCTAATGATACCAAATACGGCCCATAAAGAGACATAAAGAGAGAGAGAAAAAACAATTTAACTCCGGTCATAATAGAGATCCTGTACGTTTTCCGCCCATGCATTACACGCATTGTCTATGGTGCAAATCGGGTTCACGCTTTTGACCCCTAGAACGATCTTGATTGCAATGACGAACATGCAACTAATCCCATTGGTTTTTGCACGCAGTGCTTGCGAGCCCTTTCTAGGTTCTTCCCCTATCCCAATTTCTTTCAAACTTCGTAGGCATAGTCACTACCATCCTATCAAGGTCACTATTGAGGCCTTTCTTTCGCCCTACCAGTCTCCAATATTACAGAAGCTAAAGACTTCGTACAAATTGCTCTGGATAGTCCGAGAGAAGCTCTTTCGTTCGACACGTAGAAACACGGCGTCATTGCACGCACATCGTTGTGACACGATTGCATTTCTAGTGGTTCTTCCTCTTCTTCTTGTCGTCCGGAATCCCATTCGCTTTGCACGTAGTGTTTGTTATTCCTATCCAGGTCCTTTTCTCTTGCTCGATTCCTTTCAAACTCCGTAGGTGTAATCTCTGATATCCAATCTAGGTCACCTATTTTTTCGTTTTCTGAAATCACTCATGCGTAAACGTCCAGTCGCCATTTTGTCCGTTTCTGGTCCATTTTAAGGCCTTTCTATCTTCCTTCATATCTCCATTATCCTAGATCAGACTTCGTACAAATTGTTCTGGATAGTCCGAGAGAAGCTCTTTCGTTTGACACGTAGAAACATGGCGTCATTGCACGCACATCGTTGTGATACGATTGCATTTCTAGTTAAATTACTTCCAGGAAGAGAAAATACATTTCCTTCAGTTTCACTCGATAACCAAGTTTCAGATATTCTATAATCGAAGAACTGTAGCACATGTTCCGCAAAGATACATTTAATTTATCAAAGTTTGCTTGCATACTACGAACATTAAAATGTAAAAAAGAAAGCTCGTTATCACCAGAATTACTCTTTTTTTGAGAGAATTGGCTTTCTGTACAATAATTACAGTGATTCGTGACAGCGTCATTGCCTTCACCAAGATCATACTCTAACGAGTCTGCGCTAGATTCAAGATAGTTACGAATATCATCATCATTTGTATTCATAATTTAAAGATTCATACATATAGAAAGGCAGCCTACTACGTGCAAAAGAAAAGGACATATATATATATATACAACAAAAACGGTTGAGTATACTAAAAAATATGCATTATACACTGTAAAAAATATCTGTATTTTTACAGGAAAAAAAATACAGATTTGTAACGTTTTAACTAAATACAGCAATTCTGATGTATTTTTTACATATATCCCGTAAAAATACTTCATTTTTATTGTGAGACTGATTTACATCAGAAATTTGTAATTTTAAGGCAAAATACAGGTACTAATACAGTTTGCCTGTAATTTTACAGATCTATCTCGTAAAAATACTTCATTTATATTGCGAAGCTTACTTACATCAGAAATTTGAAATTTTAAGGTAAAATAGAGTACTAATACAGTTTGTCTGTAATTTTAAGGCAAAACAGAGTTACTAATACAGTTTGCCTGTAATTTTACAGATGAAATTGTTTACCTAAATGTATTTTTACAGATGTCTGTATTCGTACAACGATTTCTTAAATTGAATGGATATGGTGCAGTTTTACTTCGATGTGATTTAATTTGAATGCAGTTACTAGATTCTTTAACAAAATTCTGTTTTTATAATGTCGTTTTGATTGGACAGCATTTTACATTTCATGAAACTTATTTCACATAAATAATACTGTAGCATATTTACAGATTCCGTTTTCCAACATTGCTGTCTTAAATAATTTGAATGGAATGATGTAGCCTAAACGTACTAAATGTGACTGAATTGTGTCGCATTTTCTGTCTTTACTCTTTACCACTGATATGTTTCACACAATTTGTATGCGTTTATCACAAGTTTCTCACAAAAAGGACTTGTAAAGTTTATGTTTGTATGTCTTATAAGTCATAAAACTAAAATCAAGGAAACATTACAATATTTTGCTATATTTACAAGAATTATAAAAGTTAATTTACAGGGGGTGAATTGCCGCTTGATTTAATCCCACTTTGTATAATGCCGTTTGGTCTCATCCCACGTGGTAATGGCCATTTGGTCTAAGAGACCAGTTCACTTTTTAGCGCACGTGTCCCAAATGACCCCGAATAACCACAGATCTTCAAAACATGAGGAGGTCCCACTTTGTACATTTTGAATTAATCACTCCTACAGCAATGGAGGTTCTACATAAATAACCTTTGTTTCCCCTTTTCAAAGAATACTTCCACCTGCATGGAGTACGTGCACTGCTCGTGCATAAATGAATACTGATTACATAACTTTCATGACCACGCGTATCCGGCACGTATCTGGTATTTTGTCGCACCGCGCCGATCTGGCAGGAAGGTGCCAATCGCGGTGAGGGGTTTTCGTGGACCAGTAGACATGAGATTAAGCTATTTAAAAAAAAAGGGAAAAGGAAGAAGGGAAAGAAGAAAATGAAAAAGAAAGAAAAAAAGGTGAAGGCGTAAATATTCTCAAAAAGAGTGAAACGCCGATAACATCAAAAACAACAACAACGAGTCTTAAAAACGTGCACGTCGACGGGACCGGTGCGGCCCGATCGTCTCCATTTTGATTCCAGTACAGCCTGTACGCGTGTTGAAAGAGCAGAACTGGAGTGAAGTGCTGCAAGATCAGATCTCACTTGAAGGAAGTTTGAACATTGAAGAAGTGGTGCGGAATTTAATTGTAAGTTTGATGCATAGACTAAGACTAGATCTAACGTTGCACTAGGTCTGTCGAACACATTTAAGTTTCATGACTGTAGTCTCTAGTCTCTACTCTAGCTATTATTATAACTCAAGAGCCCAGGGAGCTCCCCCGCCGTCGAAGGCGTAGGAGTGTACACTAGGACTGGTAGGAGCTCCAGAGCCTGCTTAGGAAAACGATTCAAACTGCGGGTTGGGGCACATTTTTAGACATGTAAAGATGTATTATTATTAATTACAATTTTGACTTAGTCTACAATGTTTTTCGACTCCTCTGGGCATCCGGAAAACCACTTGAAATTATAATTTGAAGAAGTCTTCGATGGAAAAAAAGGGTGATTCCTAGTCCTAACCCAATATTCATCCATGTGTAGCCTGTAGGCCTATAATATCGTCGATTCATCATCGACGTTAAAGGTCGGTCCCCAGACGTAACTAATCATATCTGATTGATACACGTCTCTAAAACACAATACACACGAAGAGATCTCGAAAGTACGCGTATTCATTATTCATATATGTGCTGCGCCGCTACCGCGCATGCGTACTTTCTGTTCGCCATCATGTTGAATCGGCGATATACAAAATGGATGAATTGGGTTAGGACGAAGTAATACCCTTTTTCCCATCGAAGACTTCTTCAAATTAAAATTATAAATGTGGCTCTTAAGGCTTTATGCCAGAATGTTTTCGGAAAACATATCCGCATAAGATCAGACAATACATCTGTTGTGTCATGTCTAAACAAATTTGGGACATGTCATTCGTCTATCTTACATTCCTTCTCCCGAGAAATATGGTTGTGGTGGATAAATAGGGATATTTGGTTAACAGCCCAACACATTCCCGGAAAACAGAATGTTATGGCAGATAGTTATTCACGTAGATTCAATACGAACACGGAATGGATGCTAGATGCGTCTGTGTTCAATTCACTGACTATTTCGTTCTTCTCTCCAGATGTAAATTTATTCGCATCTCGCCGAAACAAACGCATGGCACCATTATTTGTGTCGTGGTTACCTGATCCTGACGCCTTGGCAACCGATGCCTTTTGTCTTGATTGGGGGAGGTTTCGTAGCTATATTTTCCCTCTCTTCTGTTTGATCAATCGAATATTACAGAAATTATCTCAAGATGGGGCAGAGGCCATAGTTGTTCCTTTGTGGAAAACACAAACATGGTACCCCAAAATGCTTAATTATTATGCTCGTTGATTTTCCTTTGATTCTACCCACGACAAATGATATACTTTCTCTTCCCTCTTCCGACAGGGAACATCCTCTGAGTCACAACATGACATTACTGGCATGTCACTTATCGGGCAACGATTGCAAGACAGAGGAGTTTCGCAGCAAACTGCCAACGTCATCGCCCAGTCATGGAGGATGTCTACGCGAAAGAGTTACAACTCGGCCATTAAGAAATGGCTCCTTTTCTGTTCTACAAGGGAAATTGATCCAGTTTTCTCGGATGTGAGATTTGTTTTTATTTTTTTAGCTGAAGAATACGAGTCCGGTTCAGCTTACAGTACTTTGAATATTCTGCGCAGTTCGTTATTATCTCTTCTCCTTCCATGTGAAGGTCATGCTGTCGGTTCTCACGTCCCGCTGGTGTCGCGCTTCATGAAAGGTGTATTCAATCTGAGACCCCCCCCCCCCCAACCACGATATAATTGTACTTGGGACGTGAAAGTCGTCTTGGATTATCTTCGGACATTGGTCCCTAATGACAGCATTTCTTTTGAGAATCTAACTCTGAAACTTGTTATGCTCATCGCCCTCATCTCTGGTAGACGATCGCATACAATTGCTCATATTATTACGCAAGACTCTACTGTGTCGAATTCGTCAGTTTCCTTTTACATCAAGCAGCTGATAAAAACCAGCAAACCTGGTCGGCCGGCGCCTGTCATACAGCCACCGGCCTATCCGGAGGACGAGGGGATATGTGTTCCTCAAACTCTTCGCGAATATCTAAAAAAAGACATCGCACTGTCGACATAGTAGTCGATACCTTTTCGTGTCCATTAATCGTCCTCATCGTAACGTTTCATCGCAAACTGTGAGCCGGTGGTTGAAAAAGGTCCTTCATCTAGCCGGCATCGACACTTCGATGTTGGGACATAGCACTCGTGCAGCATCAACCAGTGCAGCCTTTCGAAGTGGCACAGCGATTAACACTATTCTTGCTACTGCAGGATGGAGTTCTGTAAGAACATTCGCACTTTTCTATAACAAACCTCTGAATTTGACGGAAAAAAAACTCATTTGAAATTGTTAACCAAATTAACAAACATTTGTATTTATACAACGTTTTTTGTACTATATTTTTACATTCATTCTGTAAAATTACATGGTGGTGTAAACAAATAAAACAAAATTGCTTCAAATACAGATACACAAAAAGGTACTTCCACACCAATGCTGTAAACCAAATTAACAAACATAATATTTATACAACGTTTTTGTACTATGTTTTTACATTCATTCTGGTGTAATTTTAATCAACATACAATTTGTAAAAGAAAATACATGAATTGTTTGTAGGAGAAAATAACAACCAATCTGTATTTTTACATCAGAATTTATGGCGACTCTGCTGACAGCAGATTTGCTGTAAAATTACAGAGATTTTTTTTATAGTGTAGGCATAAGAAGAACAGGATAAAACACGGAAAAAGTGAGAGAAAAATTGGCAAGAAAAAGAAAAACAGCGGAAGAGGGATAGACAGTGGAAAAGATAAACAAAAATGAAACAAGCAGTAGAACACTGGAAAAAAAGATTAAAAGGTAACAAAAATACATATATATACATGCATAACAACTGACAGTAAAACCCTCTCCTTAAATTATGTACTGTTTACAAAAGAAAAGCTAACACGAATATTACAAAAGAATGTATAAGGTAGAATGGAAAGAAGGTACATTTAGACCAGAAGTAAATTACTGTATACTGGTTACATTCAATGAGGAGGTATGTGACCATGGATCTGCTTCGCATCATAAATCATATAAAATAGAGAGCTCTTTGTGTGGTCGATGGCAGTTCAATGTGTGGTCAAAAGGCAGTGGTTTAAAGTCACACTATGCTGTAAAATAAGGGACACCACCATTTCCTCTCCAAAGCCCAGCTAAGAAGCGAAGTTTTGTTCCCTTTGCATACAGCTCTTGTACATCCTTGATATGTTTTTTCTTTTCACTGAGATCAGCCCTGGTCAAATCGTCAGCAAAATAATACTTTTCACGTATATAGCAGAACTTCCCTGGCGTTTTTCATAAGATGAACTTTCTCTCGGTCCGAGATGGTTTTCACAATTATGTGCCTTGGGTTGTTCCCCTTCCTTCCATCACGATGAGCTCGCTCCACTTTCACATCCATCTCAAATTTACTTTTCAGAATATCCTAAACTAATTTCACACAATCTTCAGAATCATCATCTTTTGGTTCCGCTATCCCAATGATGCGGAAGTTATTTCTCCGTGAAAAACGCTCAGCTTTATTCACCTCTCTGTCTTGGCTCCCTACTCTCTCCTGCAAATCTGTGCAAGCTTTTTCCATTCTGACTACTCTTTCTTCTAGTTCAACATTCTTTTTTTCCAAGTCATTAATTCGAAGGCCTTCGAATTCTAGGGCTTTTTCCACCTTCCCGATGCTATCTATCATTGACTTCATTGCCTTCTCCATCATCCTTTCAAAGTTGGCGGTCGCAGCTTTAAGATAGCTAGCCAGTTGTGCTCCAGACGACGGGAGAGAGCCCCCATCATCGGCAACTTCCAGTCCCGGATCCGAGTGATCAGCTGGGCCTGTAGGATCGGCAGAGTCATCAGCAAGCTCATCGCTCAAAATGGAATAATTCGCACGGGTTTTGATGGAGGTTTTCTTCATGGTTTTATTTTGGTTGCGGTCCCCCATGTTGAGATATATGAAGTAAATTAGTTGATATTGCAAAAGAAGAGCAGCGAACAACTTAAAATTCAATGAAATAATGATATCTAGGGTGATAAAGGAAATATCTCAAGGAGAGGTTTACTTGCACGTCACTTAGTCAGCCATGTATACTTCAAATGAGTTATAGTTATTTATTTACTGTCAGATGAGCATCCAGGGGCCCGCCTTAGGGCCCTTGGTATGGTCAAGGGGGCAGGGCCCCCAGAGCTCAGGGGTTTTAGGTATATAATTACGGTCAGATGAGCATCCAGGGGCCCGCCTTAGGGCCCTTGGTAGGGTCCAGGGGGCAGAGCCCCGGAAGCTCAGGGGTTTTAGGTATTTAATAACGGTCAGGTGAGTATCCAGGGGACTGCCTTAGGGCCCTTGGTGAGGTCCGGGGGCGGAGCCCCCGTAAGCTCTGGGTTTTTAGTCATTTAATTACGGTCAGATGAGCATATTCTGATACCTCATTTGTGACATTGGCAGGTCACCTATTTTTTCTCTCTCTCTCTTTCTTCCTATTCTCTGTAACATACTTTTCCAAAAAGTGAGGGGGCCTTGCGCCCTCGAGCCCAGCCTTTCTGCAGACCCTGACATATAAGCATATTTTTTGCCCGACTGTAAATTTGGGAATTTCTAATTTTCCAACAAACGCATAAAAAGGTATGACTTACAAACAAAATGAGAAAAAATGCCTGAAAATCATGTAATTTCACCAACATTTGAAAATCACTGGTATCGAATAAGAAATAACCCCCCCCCCCCCATTAGTACGCCAGCGTTCAGGGGCTCATGTCTTCTCATCCCTATCACAAAAAAACAGACACGCTTTCCCATTCTCTCACAATCGCTATTATAAAAACCTCCATTGATAAATATAGGTGGCATGCGCAATGTAGGCCTATAGGAAATTTAATTCCTGTTAGCTTTCCTTTTCTTTGAATGGAATTTTAGATGTGATTTAATTCAGGTTTTTATTATTGTTATGTTTTTTGGGGTTAAACATACAAACCATCTTGACTCCTTTACTGCTTTTTTATTTGGAGGGGGGGGGGGGGTTTGTTATTACGGTAATGCACATGTACGCCATCAATACTTTGTATTATTTCATTATCAACTTTTATTAATTATTGTACATATTGGGTTACGTTATCTATACAATACAGTCATGTATAATCAATCAAACTTGGGTATTTGAAAATAGACCAATGAAACTCAATTTGAATCATCTGCATTTATCGGATTTATGTTTCTTTATATTTACCACTACTATGTTTGGCATCTGCAATATTTTAAAGATTGATGCAATATTATATACCTCCAAGAAATATTTCAATGTTAGACTTTCAATAAGCCTAGTCATTAACATGATATCATAGCAGTTTTGACAAATAATCGTCAGATTGATTTAAATCATCAGTGTCAAAGGTAAAATAAAGTTTGATATTTCTAGAATAATAGCAATTCTCATTAATACACTATTAAAAAGGAGTAATATCAAATAAATTCACAACAATATCAATTTTGTTTAAACCAAATGTTCATGGGATTATAAACAAGCAAAGGGTGATTTCCTTGTTATATATTGCAATAGGATGCTTAAACATAAAGGTTCGCCAAAAGAACGAAAGATAGAGACTATATAACAAACAGAAAATGCATTGCATTCTGGTGGCTATATTTTACAATATTTTTACAAAAAGTATTTACATTATAAACAATAAAAAAAGTAGAATCATAAAAATACAAGTGAACAATCTTTATGCAATTGTAAATTACTCATGAGTGTAATACACACAGTGTGTCTACTATTAAGTGAGCAGTGCGTTTTAAATGTAAAGATGAAGGTTCAAAATAGTATAGTGTGATGTAAATGATGACCGAAAAGGAAGAGTGAGGTAAAAACAAGTTTCACTTTTGAAGAAGGCAGATGGAAAGGACAGAGTGAGAAAGAGGACTGAGAGTGCAAGAAAGAAAGAGGAGGAGAGAATAGTGGATAGAGAGAGAGAGAGATGGATTGACAAATAGTGGGGTAAGAAAGGTAGATGGGACTCAGAGGACGATAGAGATAGAGAAAGAGAGAGAGAGATAGAGAGAGGGGGTGATGAAACGAAAGAAGAAAGGGGGTAGGTGGTCATCAACATACAACAATACTATGAAATAACACAAACAATGGCAAACGTTGCAAGGTGAATTAAAAGTAAGTTCCACACAGTTTATACACAATATAACCGACAGAAAATTAAAAGAATGTGCTGTTTAATGTACGAGATCGGTTGCTATACTAGGACCTCTTGATATTCACAAATATCATGTTTTCTAGTATAGCAGCTGCACCTGTAGACATTGTTAACTTATCCTTTTTAAGTAACTATATTACAAATCTCTACCAAATGATCTTGAAAGAAAAGAATTTTCAAACAGACGTATACTTTATGCAAGATTCATACAAGTATTTGCGATACACTGATTCGGCATTCTTGGCTAAGTTTAACACAAAATAGTCCCCATAATGTCCCTATAATATGTCTATAGTCCCAGTTAGCTCGGGTTCGACCATCGTACAGCGTAAAAGATGTACGTGAATTGTAGGACCGCTGCACATCCGAACAAGGCTTCATTTCACATGTCAAGTGTAGACGCATAAAATCCTTCATCCAAGTCATTGAGAGACAGGTAATTCTGTGAAAATCAAAAGTAATTAAGATAGTAGTAATAATTAGTATTATTATTGCATTTTAGTCGTGCCCATTTTCCCCTCAGGAGACGCTCAAGGAGCGTACAAAGTAGTACGTATATTTCTACACGAGCTTTAGCCCAGCTGTTTTTAAACGTTGAAAGCATTCAAGGAATACATTCCAGCTACCACAAGGACTCTCACATTGTAGTTTCTATGATGAAAAATAAGAAAAGAATATTTCAATCATTGTATAAAAAATAAAATTATGTAGGCCTATATTAACAAGATATATAGATAAATACGAAACACACGAATATAAATAAGAAGGATATAATGAATAAAGTAATGGACGTAATAAATCATTACCTAAGGAAAAGAAGCTTCAAATATCATCATAAGGTTATTTTCATAATACCTGTTAAACTGAAGTTAATATCGGAATTTTATCAATTGACATGTAATAAGGAAACTTAATTTTGCATTAGACAACATGTTAGAAAGTAATTTGAGACCATCTTACATGAGTCTTTTCTAGAATCCTTTCCAAACTCTTGAGGATCTGATCAAAGTTACTCCGATTTGTAGCTTCCTTCTTCCAACAACCAGACATTACCGCATACCTGGAAGATATGAAAGAGACGATCCTTATCTAATAGAAATCTAATAGAAATACCTAAATGAATTTAATACAAAGAAAAATACAAAATTCCGACAAATTCAAAGTTCATGTGCAACAGCAGTTTCATCACTATTATTTCATTATTTTAAGTGCGCACCCAGTCCGAGTCTTTTTACTACACCTTATTGTTTTTATCATTATATCACTTTCTCTTTATGTTTTTCCTTATGTTGTTCTTTGATTCTTCCTTCTATCACCTTCTCTTATGTTATTCTTTGTTTTTATCCTTCTATTACTTTCTCTTTCTGTCTTTCCTTATGTTTTTCTTTGTTTCTTCCTTCACAAATGTGGCTGCCAAATTAGTAGACAAACTCCCCCCTTCCAAAGACTTTTTCAGCGCAGACAATGATTGTATTCGTGAGTTTTACGAAAGAAAAGGTGTACGTGAAAACAGCTTCGAGTTATAACCAATCAGTGAACAGTTTGTTTTCAAAGAGTTACGTAAGTTGAATGTATCAAAAAGTACTGGGTTAGACTTGATTCCAGCTAAATTTCTAAAACATGGTGCGAAGGTTTTATTTAAGCCTCTAAGTTACTTAATGAACCTATCTATATTGACGAGTACTTTTCCAGAGGATATGAAAATAGCAAAAGTGACTCCACTTTATAAAAAGAAAGATAAAACTGATGTTAGCAACTATAGACCTATTAGTGTTTTAAGCGTAGCATCAAAGATTCTAGAAAAATCGGTCTGTGTTCAAATTGAAAGATACTTCAAAGAAAATGATATAATTTATGAATTTCAATCTGGTTTTCGACACGATTATTCGACTGAAACATGTCTAATTCATTTTACTGATTATTTGAGGAGAGAAACTTCCCAAGGGCGCTTTGTTGGTATGGTGCTCCTAGATCTGCAACAAGCTTTTGATACAGTTAATCATTGCGTCTTATTGAAGAAGTTACAACTAATGGGTTTTGATAAGGCAAGCTTAGATTGGTTCAGATCCTACTTATCTAATCGACACCAAGTAGTGGCCATTCATGATATTCGTTCCAAACTAATGCCTATAACATGCGGTGTTCCTCAGGGAAGCATTTTAGGCCCAATTCTATTTTCAAGTTATATAAATGATATGTGTATTTGTATAAAAGACTTCAAACTATTATTATACGCAGATGACAGCGTACTACTCTATTTAAATCCTGATCCTAAATATATTGAGGAAAAGCTCAGTGACCAGCTGTCTACGTGTGTCGATTGGATGACTGATAATAAGCTTTCTTTACACTTGGGAAAAACTGAAAGCATTTTATTTTGTTCTAAAAGTAGTTCTAAAAAGTAATTTGAATTCAAAGTGACACACAATAATCAAGCAATCAAGAGAAAAGAGTCTGTGAAGTATTTAGGCATTGAGTTGGCTAGCGCAATTTCATTTTCATCTTTAGTAGAATCAGTTGTAAAAAAAAGCAAATTCTCGTCTGAAATTTTTGTACAGATATCAAAGCTGTATGGATTTAAAAGCAAGACGTACACTCTGTTTAGCTCTTATTCAATGTTTATTTGACTATGATAACCCTGCATGGTATAGTAACATAAACAAGTCAGATCAAAAGAAGTTGAAGATTATACAGAACAAAATGGTGAGATTTATCAACTGTTCTGGTCCAAGAACTCATGTTGGCTACAGCGAACTTTCTAAAGCTGGTTTTCTTGAAGTCGACCAAAGATCAAAACAACTCGTATTGCATCACGTGCATAAAATATATCATACTAGGTCGAATCATTATATTCGATCCAACTTCGAACTTGTTACTGACGTACATGATTATAATACAAGAAATAGCCGATTCAACTTTAACTTACCAGAAAGAGTAGGTTGTATTGGAAATTCGTTTTATTACAATGCCATAAAACATTGGAATTCCCTTCCCAATGGCGTAAAAGAAATAGGAAACTATGATCATTTTAAGAGGAAATTAAAGGAATACCTAATACTTGACAGTCAGAGAAGAGAAGTGAATGACGTGTTATATGATTGAAATTTGTATTCTTCTGCCGGTTCATACTTTTTCATGTTGTATATACTTATGTTTTCGGACGTTATAGAAATTCTACAAATTCATTATTATTTTCCTCTTCTTCCTTCTCCTCTTTTTCTTCTTGTACTTAATATAATTTCTATCATCAGTTTAATGTTGTTATTATTATTATTATCTTGAATAAGTAGTTCTTTTAATGTTCTTATCTGTCTGTAAACATTACTATTTTATCTTATTAATTGTAAACATTTCTGTAAGGGACCCCACTGGAAATAAGCTCTCGAGCTTTCGTGGGTTATCCTGTTCAAACTGACTTATTTTTGATCTGTTATTATTGTATATTGTTGTATGTTGGAAGCTTGTCGAATAAAAATCAATCAATATATCCTTCTCTTATGTTATTCTTTGTTTTTTTTTATCCTTCTATCACTTTCTCTTTCTGTATTTCCTTATGTTATTCTTTGTTTTTCCTTCCATCACCTTCTCTTATGTCATTCTTTGTTTTTTATCCTATCACTTTGTTCCTACCATTCTTTATGTTATTCTTTGTGTCTTCCTTCTATCACCTTCTCTTATGTTATTCTTTGTTTTTATCCTATCACTTTGTTCCTACCATTCTTTATGTTATTCTTTGTTTTTCCTTCTATCACCTTCTCTTATGTTATTCATTGTTTTTATCATTCTATCACTTTCTCTTTCTGTATTTCCTTATGTTATTCTTTGTTTTTCCTTCCATCACCTTCTCTTATGTTAATCTTTGTTTTTATCCTATCACTTTGTTTCTACCATTCTTTATGTTATTCTTTGTGTTTTCCTTCCATCACCTTCTCTTAGGTTATTCATTGTTTTCATCATTCTATCACTTTCTCTTTCTGTATTTCCCTATGTTATTCTTCGTTTTTCCTTCCATCACCTTCTCTTAAGTTATTCTTTGTTTTTATCCTATCACTTTGTTCCTACCATTCTTTATGTTATTCTTTGTGTCTTCCTTCTATCACCTTCTCTTATGTTATTCTTTGTTTTTATCCTATCACTTTGTTCCTACCATTCTTTATGTTATTCTTTGTTTTTCCTTCTATCACCTTCTCTTATGTTATTCATTGTTTTTATCATTCTATCACTTTCTCTTTCTGTATTTCCTTATGTTATTCTTTGTTTTTCCTTCCATCACCTTCTCTTATGTTAATCTTTGTTTTTATCCTATCACTTTGTTTCTACCATTCTTTATGTTATTCTTTGTGTTTTCCTTCCATCACCTTCTCTTAGGTTATTCATTGTTTTCATCATTCTATCACTTTCTCTTTCTGTATTTCCCTATGTTATTCTTCGTTTTTCCTTCCATCACCTTCTCTTAAGTTATTATTTGTTTTTATCCTATCACTTTGTTCCTACCATTCTTTATGTTATTCTTTGTGTCTTCCTTCTATCACCTTCTCTTATGTTATTCTTTGTTTTTATCCTATCACTTTGTTCCTACCATTCTTTATGTTATTCTTTGTGTTTTCCTTCTATCACCTTCTCTTATGTTAATCTTTGTTTTTATCCTATCACTTTGTTTCTACCATTCTTTATGTTATTCTTTGTGTTTTCCTTCCATCACCTTCTCTTAGGTTATTCATTGTTTTTATCCTATCACTTTGTTCCTACCATTCTTTATGTTATTCTTTGTGTCTTCCTTCTATCACCTTCTCTTATGTTAATCTTTGTTTTTATCCTATCACTTTGTTTCTACCATTCTTTATGTTATTCTTTGTTTTTCCTTCTATCACCTTCTCTTATGTTATTCATTGTTTTTATCATTCTATCACTTTCTCTTTCTGTATTTCCCTATGTTATTCTTCGTTTTTCCTTCCATCACCTTCTCTTAAGTTATTCTTTGTTTTTATCCTATCACTTTGTTCCTACCATTCTTTATGTTATTCTTTGTGTCTTCCTTCTATCACCTTCTCTTATGTTATTCTTTGTTTTTATCCTATCACTTTGTTCCTACCATTCTTTATGTTATTCTTTGTGTCTTCCTTCTATCACCTTCTCTTATGTTATTCTTTGTTTTTATCCTATCACTTTGTTCCTACCATTCTTTATGTTATTCTTTGTGTCTTCCTTCCATCACCTTCTCTTAAGTTATTCTTTGTTTTTATCCTATCACTTTGTTCCTACCATTCTTTATGTTATTCTTTGTGTCTTCCTTCTATCACCTTCTCTTATGTTATTTTTTGTTTTTATCCTATCACTTTGTTCCTACCAGTCTTTATGTTATTATTTGTGTCTTCCTTCTATCACCTTCTCTTATGTTATTCTTTGTTTTTATCCTATCACTTTGTTCCTACCATTCTTTATGTTATTCTTTGTGTCTTCCTTCTATCACCTTCTCTTACGTTATTCTTTGTTTTTTATCATACCACTTTGTTCCTACCATTCTTTTTGTTATTCTTTGTATTTCCTTCTATCACCTTCTCTTAGGTTATTCATTGTTTTCATCATTCTATCACTTTCTCTTTCTGTATTTCCTTATGTTATTCTTTTTTTTTCCTTCCATCACCTTCTCTTATGTAAATCTTTGTTTTTATCCTATCACTTTGTTCCTACCATTCTTTATGTTATTCATTGTTTTTCCTTCTATCACCTTCTCTTATGTTATTCATTGTTTTTATCATTCTATCACTTTCCCTTTTTGTATTTCCTGATGTTATTTTTTGTTTCTTCCTTCTATATCCTTCTCTTATGTTATTCTTTGTTTTTATCCTTCTATCACTTTCTCTTTCTGTATTTCCTTATGTTATTCTTTGTTTTTCCTTCCATCACCTTCTCTTAAGTTATTCTTTGTTTTTATCCTATCACTTTGTTTCTACCATTCTTTATGTTATTCTGTGTGTATTCCTTCTATCACCTTCTCTTACGTTATTCTTTGTTTTTTATCATACCACTTTGTTCCTACCATTCTTTTTGTTATTCTTTGTATTTCCTTCTATCACCTTCTCTTAGGTTATTCATTGTTTTCATCATTCTATCACTCTCTCTTTCTGTATTTCCTTATGTTATTCTTTGTTTTTCCTTCCATCACCTTCTCTTATGTTATTCTTTGTTTTTATCCTATCACTTTGTTCCTACCATTCTTTATGTTATTCTTTGTATTTTCTTCTATCACCTTCTCTTAGGTTATTCATTGTTTTCATCATTCTATCGCTTTCTCTTTCTGTATTTCCTTATGTTATTCTTTGTTTTTCCTTCCATCACCTTCTCTTATGTTATTCTTTGTTTTTATCCTATCACTTTGTTCCTACCATTCTTTATGTTATTCTTTGTTTTTCCTTCCATCACCTTCTCTTATGTTATTCATTGTTTTTATCCTTCTATCACTTTCTCTTTCTGTCTTTCCTTATGTTTTTCTTTGTTTCTTCCTTCTATATCCTTCTCTTATGTTATTATTTGTTTTTATCCTTCTACCACTTTCTCTTTCTGTATTTCCTCATGTTATTCTTTGTGTTTTCCTTCCATCACCTTCTCTTATGTTATTCATTGTTTTTATCCTATCACTTTGTTCCTACCATTCTTTACGTCATTCCTGGTTTCCTCCTTCTATCACCTTCTATTATGTTATTCATTGTTTTTATCCTATCACTTTGTTCCTACCATTCTTTATGTCATTCCTGGTTTTCTCCTTATATCACCTTCTATTATGTTTTTCTTCGTTTGTATCCTTCTTTAACTGTGTTCCTACCATTCCTTATGTTATTCATTGTTTTTATCATTCTATCACTTTCTCTGTTGAGTGTTAAGACGTGTTATTTTCAACTTCAGATTCTGATTCAAAGGAAAGATTGCAGAATCAAATGTAATCGTGTTTCTTCTCTCTCTCTCTCTCTCTAAGTGCCATATCGTTTGACTTTGGCGATCATGCTGTTCCACAACCCTCGGCTCCTAGCCTTCTGTATTAGTACCACTCCCAGTTCTTTCACTCCTCTCTCTTCCAACAATTTCTGCAGACTGTCCATCCAAAGTATCCTCCTTCTTCCCCTACTCCTTCTTCCCACAATTTTCCCTGTCAAAGCAAGGTTCTCTAAGCCTTCTTTACGTGTAATGTGACCCATGAACTTCAAATGCCTAATCAACATCTCACGTATCATTTTCCTTTGCACTCCAGCTCGTGTAAGAGCTTCCTCATTACTAACTTTGTCAGTCCAGGGGATTTTCATCATTCTTCTTAGAAACCACATTTCGCAACTTTCCAAACGCTTTTTAGTATCAGAGGCTAAAGTCCATGTTTCACTACCATACATAAGTACTGGGTAGCTAGATGTAACAATTCAATACCCTTATTCTGGTCCTCATACACATTGTTCGATATGTCAGAATTTTGCCTAACTTTGAAAATGCAGATTTAGCGAGAGCTATCCTTCTCTTGATCTCTGTCTCGCATCTGGCATCTTCGGTAATCATGCTGCCGAGGTAGTTAAATGAGGAGACTTGTTTAATAGTCTGTTCTTTCAGTTTCAAGTTACATTTTGGACTGCTGTTCTTGGATACCACCAGGCACTTTTTCTTGGTATAGTTGATCCCTAGTCCCATTCTCTCACTTTCTTTTACAACTACATTCAGGAGTCTTTGGAGATCTTTCTCTGATTCAGAAAATAAAACAGTGGCATCAGCATATCTAATATTTGTGATTGAACGACCACCCACTTGTATCCCATTTTCATCTTCCAATTCTCTTAGAATGATTTCACTATACATATTGAACAGGTCTGGCGACATAACACAACCCTGTCTGACTCCCCGTCTGATGTTGATATATTCACTACACTCTCCTTCTACCCTGATGCATGCAAACTGATTCCAATATAGACTTTGTAGCAGTCTTAGATCTTTCCTATATATATCAAGCTTTCTCAGCTCTTCAAAAAGTTCTGAATGTCTTACTTTATCAAAAGCCTTTGAATAATCAATAAAACACATGTACACATCCTTTTGCATTTCGACTGCTCTCTCCGTTATATTTCTAACCACAAATATTGCATTTCTTGTGCCCGCATCCTTAACAAAACCAAATTGTTCCCTTCCGATCATGGGAGTTATGCTTCTTCTTGCTCTCAAAAGCAGAATCCTCAAAATAATCTTAGTGATATGGCAAATAAGGCTGATTGTCCTATATTGCTCACAATCCACGGCTCCCGGTTTCTTTGGGAGAGTAATGAAAATGGATCTGCCCAATTCATCTGGAAATGTTCCGTCATCATATATTTTGTTGATAATTTCTGTTAATCTATCAACACCATATTCCTCTAATGCTTCAAACATTTCAGTGACCACACCATCTGGTCCAGCTGCCTTGTTCTTCTTCACCTTTGACATTGCCCAACGGACTTCAGATTTAAGAATTTTCTCCCCTTTGACTTCATCTGCAAAACTCGGCATTGCTTCCCTACTATCCTCAAAAAGTTCGCCAATGTATTGCGTCCACCTACTCATTTTGTCCTTCATTTCAAACAGGATTGACCCATCTTTTCCTTTGATACAGCCAGGGTTTGAACAACCAGACTTTTTACCTGAAATCTCGTTTATTCTTTGGTAAACATTACTATTCTTATCGAATTGATTTTCAATTTCTACACATTGTTCGTTTAGCCAGCTCTCTTTTGCCTCATTACATTTTTGCCTAATTTGTTTGTCTAGGTCCCTATATTTCTTGCATTGTCTATTTCCAATTTTCTGTCTATCTTTCATCATTAAAAGAATCTCCTCTGTCATCCATTTGTTCCTTCTTTTTCTCTCTTTCGTCGGCACATACTCTTCCGCTGTTTCTACCAGAATATTTCTCATCGTCTCCCACGTGTTTTCTTCACCTTCATCTATGAGCAACTCAAACCTATTCTTTACTTGTACAGTAAATTCTTGACGTATGTCCGGTTTACTCAACTGTTTAAAATCCAATATGTTCACAACTTTTGGTCTCTTGAGTTTCTTTAATTTGCACTGAAGTGTACATATCACCGGCACATGATCACTTCCGCAGTCAGCCCCTGGATATGTTTTTGTTTTAAATCTACTATTTATGGCAATATAGTCTATCTGGTTTCTGACGATGTCGCCAGGACTCTTCCAAGTGTATACTCGTCTAGGGTGTTCTTTGAACCAAGTATTAGTGATGACCATGTTCTCCCCCTCACACCACTGAACCCATCTTATTGTTTGGAAACATATCTGGATTTGATACAAAACATCATCATGAAATCTAGGAAATATAAATATAGCATCGAGTGAGTCAAATTATAACATTTACAGAACAATTCGCTTGAATGAGTAATATTTACAGTTCTTGTCCACAATGGCGAGGGCATGGCATCTGGTAACCATTGGCAACCTCCGTTTGGACAATGTCAAAGGTCATTTTAGGGTATGGCTTCGCCCCTGAAAGAATCGAAGAAAAGTAATTGTGAAAATAAAACTTTTTTTTCTCCAATATACGAATATGTGACATCCAAAGCTATGGAGAGAAATTATATATATTTATCATTTACATGTATATACAATTTTTCATCAACCCTTGATAGTACAACCGGAATTAAGTGAACAAATTTAGACTAAATGTTATTCATATCTGCGACATGTTTTTGAACACGAATAATGCAATAAATATTAAAAAATCGCAAAGATTATTGGTGAGTCTTATAGAGTGGAATAAGTCGCTTGAATTCTTTATCTCTAAAATGCATCAAACAAGTATTAGTCATGATCTATTTTGATTATTTAAGTGCAATGATTTATTTCACTTTTCTTTATAACACCATATGATACACCGTACACGTGAAGTGGAAGGGTCGTGGTATATTGTCTCATTCTCTTGACTCTAAATCCGAGGTTCAGGGGTTCGAATCCCAAAACTGACACTAACGTCCTTGGCAAAACATTAATCCATATTCGCCACTCTCCATCCACTCCACCCACCTGGCAATAATATTGCAAGGGTAATAATAATGGAAGGGCTCTGATGAAGAACAGCTGTAACGCTTAAAAGGCTTCCTACGTGAATGACGTCTTTAAGATGGTACACAAAATTATATGCGATATTAACATTATTTTTTCACCTAATGTCACAATTTCCCACAAGACGATACCAAAAGACCAGATATCATCTTCTGTTGATTGATCACCAGTATCCACGGTTTCAGGCGAACTCCATCTCGTTGGTTTCTGAGATGTTGAAAAATATAAAGAAGGTTTACAATTGTGTTTTAAATAAAAATTTATAACCATTTCTTCATGGTTTAAAACAAATCATAATTAACAGCCAATGGCTAAATTGTCGACAATTTACAAGCAGATTTGAAAATGCATAATAAAACAATATTGCATATGGCCAAAATTGTACAAACACCACGGTCAGTAAAATTGCTGATCAGGGTGAATAAATATACCATTATGGGCTAAATAATTTAAGGAAGGAAATTTTTAACGTGATAAATCATGAAACACATAATTCCATGGTCACTTTTTAGTAGTTTCAAGATTTTTCGATATATTCTGTCGATTAAATATATTGTGGTCATCATTAATGATGTGCCATCCATATCTATACTGATGATAATTATAATCATTAAATAAGGTGATAATACTCACACCTCTGACGCTAAATACTGATGAAGATAGTCCGTAATCTGATAGCTTGCATTGCTTTCTATCAGCTATCAACACATTGTGAGCGCAGAGAGTTCCATGGATGATCTTTGTAAACAAAAAAAGAGATAAAATAATGACAACAATAAATAAATAAATAAAAACTACAATGACATAATCTGGATGTTTTTAATTCACCTTTGATTATCATAACCATTCTCGTACAATACTGGCTTCCTCCTCTCCTATTCTTCCACTTTCTTCTTCCGCGTTTTTAATTCTCATCCTTCTTGTATCCTCTCTGTCCTCTCCCCCTCCTTTCCCCCTTTTCCTTTGTTAATTCTCTCCTATTGCAAGTGATGAAATAAGGTTACCTTCTTTGATGCAAGATACTGCATCCCTTTTGCAATTTGCCAAGCCAGGTTGAGTAGACTACCTTCATCGATACGAACTCCGTTTGGTTTGAGATTGCCGTATGTGGGTTGGGATTGCACCCCTGTGGTCTGTAGATGGGTGAGTAGGGTACCTCCAGAGATGAACTCATACAGAATACCACCTGCATTATGGGCAATTTGTTCATTTGAAGAAATAATGTATGAAACTGATATATAACATTATGTTTCATTAGACATCATGTTATATAATATTCAGTTTTTATAATACAAATGTCTCTAAGCGCTTTACAGATAATTATACCATTACCCCGGTCATTAGATGTCATACTTGCCCGCACACATTGTGTGCACAATCTCCACTCTATGTTCAGGAAAATCCTCTACATTAATTATTAATTTTACTGGATTGTGTATAACTCTTATTCAACTGATTGCGAGAATTGCTCTAAACGTCACGCCCTTCTAAGTTAGCTATAGTGACTTTTTCAAAGGTCGTTCGAAATAATTCGGACAAAAATGCTATATGTATTAAATTGAGCAGACCAAAAAAATAAATGTAATTGCGGGAGGAATTGTTTTTACCTTGTTCTTGACAATATCCGAGGCACTTGACAACATTCGGTTGATCCGGTAGCTCAGAAAGGACCTTGACAGCTTCAGAAACGTTCTTTGATTTGGTCACTTGATCTAAGAAAAGATACATCCTATATATAAATACCACATTTGCTTTCAATTTCGAAGGGAGTGGTGGGTTAAAGTCGTTGCAGAACAAGTTAATCATTCATTTGTTATTAAGATCGAGTGAAAACAGTGTAGACAAGTGAAAACAATATATTTATACTTATACATATATATATATATATATATATATTTATATTTATGAATTGAAAACATAAATATAAATAAATATATATATTTATTCATATATACACATATATATATACATACATGGTGTACTTTTAAACCGATGTGTTACTTTGTACGTTTGTTTTGGTCCTACTAAAATAAAAACTTTCTAGAAAGCTGACGGCATCTCTGCTTATCAATAATAACACAACATCTGGTAATGTTCCAAGTTATTTCAGGCTACATTGATATTCATTAGAGCGAATTGCCTGTCGGTCTTTTAAACTCATTATTTTGTTATAGGGAGTGGTTGGCAAAACCTCACCTGGAATTTGCCTGATAGCGACGTCTACTTGACTTTGATTCGAGCGGAGTTCTCCCTTCCATACCCCGCCGAAGTCACCGCGTCCGATTGAACCGAGTCTGGTGAAAAACGTCATGTTTTCAGGAGCAATGATGGGAGAGTGGGATGGACCGAGTTTGAGGGATGTGTATGCTATAAAACAAAAAAATATATTATAACGAGGCTTCTAATACTTGAATGATTAAACACGTATAATATTTTCCTGAATACTTTTCGCACATTCGGGGAGCTGGGCTAAAGCTAAAGTAATATTAGTACTTTGTAGGCGCCTTGAGCATCCCCTGGATAAAAACGTGCGTTTCTATGATTATGAGCGCTTTTTCAAAGCCATAAGTATCTCTCCTTTTTTGTTGTTAATTGTTGATAATTTTACTTCTTTTTTTCTTTCTTTGTAGCATTCTTCATTATAAACACCGGGATGATTTTACACATTTTCTCACCTCTATCTCCGTTCTGAATCATCTCATACGCCGTGTTATCGTTCACCTCATGCGATACATCTCTTCCTTCTCTGAGAAAAACAAATAGTTAGACGTTCCTTAATAAGGCATTTATATTGATAGTGTACTGTTTAATGTACAGCGCCATCTCACAGCCATCTCATCTAACTAATTTCCAAGTACTCGTATTAGAGCAGTTTTGCTCGTTGTATGTGTTATATTACATAGCAAATCATTTTCGGTTTCTACATTACGAAATATGTCTTTATTTTGCTTTCAAATTAACTTCTTTTTTATCCCCTTGAATGTGGGGAGTTTTAGTTTAAATTTTAGCATATTTGGCACGTAAAAACATGAATAATGATATCATCCTTAATTTCAGTGGTTTTTCATATTTCATTTTATCTAAATATTGGTGTGTGCGAGAATGTGTGTGGGGGGAGGGTGTTTGTATAAATATTAATTGATCAATATATTTTATATATATATATATATATATATATATATATATATATATATATAAATATTCTGTTGAATATTTTGAACTGCTAAATACAAACCTAGAAACTGTTTTTTGTGACTCCTCAAAACCTGTATAAAAAAAGAAGAGAAAGAAGCAAATATAGAAATGTTGACATCATTTTCTGCGCACAAAAGAGTTATATCGCACACTTATCAACAAGGAAGTAAACTTTAGTCTCAAGTAAATGGATCTCTATCCTGAGGTATTGATATGGAATGGGTAAATACATTCAGGAGATGATAGATGTTATGATAATCAAGAAAACAAAACTTCGCTATCAATTTTCAGTATCATGTTCGATACTAAGTCTATGAAGAGTAAATACAAACATAATAACATGAATCGGCTTATAAGCTATTAGTTACGTCAGCTTGCTCAGGATATCCTGATAATTATTAGTTTATCATTGACAGGGGCGGCGATTTCTTTTCATGACCGGGGGGGGGACGAAATGCGAGGAAAAATTTGTATTCCGTTGGTATCACCAGTGGCGTAATGAGCAAAACATTTTTTATTTTTTGGGGGGAGGGGGGGGGCTGAAAAAAAAATCCGCGTCACCACCACTCTTACGCGTTACATGCAGGCCCCGCGGAACGTTTTTTCAAAGTGGGGGGGGGGGGGCTAAAGTATTTACGATCAGGTAGAGTGTAGCATGAATTGGCGTGGGCTCTAGGGGCAGAGCCCCGGCGGGGGTCAAGGGCGGAGCCCCCGGAAGCTCAGGGGTTTTAGGCATTTAATTACGTTCAGATGAGCATATTTTTGACACCTTATTAGTGAAACTGGCAGGTCATTAATTGTGGGGTTCAGGGGGCTGAGCCTCATGAAGCTCAGGGGCTTTAGGCATTAAATTACGGTCAGATGAGCATTCAGGGGCCCACCCTGGGGCCCTTGGTGGGGTCCAGAGCCCCCGGAAGCTGGGGGTTTTGGGCAGTTAATTACAGTCAGATGAGCATATTTTGATACCTTATTTGTGACACTAGAAGGAAAATAATTGGCGTGGGATCCAGGGGGCGGAGCCCCCAAAATTTCAGGGGTTTAGGCATTAAATCACGGTCAGATGAGCATCCAGGAGCCCGTCATATGGCCCCTGGAAGGGTCCAGGGGACAAATCCTCCGCACGCTCAAATGTTTTAGGCCTTTAATTAAGGTAGGATGAGCATATTTTGAAACCTTATTTGTGACACTGGCAGGCCACGTACTATTCTTTCTTTCTTTCTTTTTATCTTTGACATACTTTTTCAAAAAAGTGGGGGAGGGGGGCTCGGGCCCCCTAACCTTCCGTTCCGTGTGTCCTGACATGTAGGCTTCTTAATAAGCATATGTTTTGCCTGACTGTAAATTTGGGGATTTTTCATTGTCCAACAAACGCAAAAAAAAACCCTATAATTTACACAAAAGTGAGGAAACATCACGAAAATCATGTCATTTCAGCAACATTTGTAAATCACGGGTATCGAATTAGAAATAAAACAAGTTTGAGTTTTATTTGGGGGAGGCAAATGCCCCCCCCCCCCCCCCCCATCAGTACGCTAGTGGGTATCACGGTGATACCAACGGAATACAGGTTTTCTACAATATTTACTTGTACATTCTAAAGGATATTATGCGAGGTCGCGTAGCGACCGAGCTAGAAGATTTTTGCATTTGTATTAGTCTAAACGCTGCACTCTTGGGCCCTCCAGAGCCTAAAAGTGTGTTGCAGTCTTTAGTTAGTATTCGCTATACATTTTCTTTATGCACTTTTTCAAATTTCAGGGGGGGACGATCCCCCCCTAAAAAAAATTGAGGGGGGGACGTGTCCCCCCCCCCCCGTCCCCCCCCCCCCCCCCGGGATCGCCGCCCCTGATCATTGATGAATAAATTCTTTATACATTTTATAATCAGAATTTACTTAGTCGAATATGTATGTGAAAAGCCAAGAAACTGCCTTAAAAACCCTCGATATATATATATATATATATATAGTAGAATCAAATCATTACATTTCTATTCATTTCAATGAGAAAGTAATGGAGTAGCTATGACTACTACGCACCTCATTCTTTTTTATAAAAAAGCTTTCATTCCTATGAATTGTTTGTTAATACGTTCTGGCGTTATTCATTATATAGAAAGCTTAGTAAATCAGTAATACAAGTTGAAGAATACACATCATTTACATGGAAATCTGATTGATGTGCACCTATAATCAGGTTTCTAGAACATATCAACATAAGGTATGTTTTAGGGGTAATTTTATTTTTATTTCCATGAACTATTCTAATTGTCAATCGATGGTGTCAAAGTCTGCCAATATTTTTTGGAAGGTAACCTTTCCGTTAAGAAAAATAAAGTTTTGTGGGTTTTAATTCTAGGACTAGTTTGAGGGCTATTCCCCTATCAAACTCCACTCTTTTTAACTAAAAATGTTTCATACTATAGGGAAATGATGTCAACAGTATGAAAATATAGTTATATTCATTGTTATCTAGAAGGTGGGATCTGGTTCAAACACAAGTCGAGCATGCGTGGGGGAGGGGGGGGGTAGCTTAGGTGTAAACCTGATATTGTCGCTTGTCTTTTCCACACAATGAATTGAATGATGTTGATGATGACAGACACAATTAACAGGATGGCTAAGACTGCGATGCCTGCAGAGGCACCAGAACTCAGACCATTGCAGTCACACGGAACAAGAGATGGCCCTGTTACGATTAGGAATATCAAGTAAACACAATTAATAAGTGTTTTTTTTTAATGCAAGAATAATCAAAACAGAGAGCAAACGAATCATAACTGCCCCCTTCATTTCTTGATTGATGTTACTTCACTCATCAGATAACCAGCAAAAGGTTCCCTATTCGTATTGAATCACATAATAATTTAGCACCTCTAATACATTGTACCCAAAAGGGGGAAATCCCAAACCAAAACACACAATTGAAAAAGGAATTTCGGAGGGAAAAAGAATCAGACACCCTCGATAAGTAGTCTATGACTCGGTATTTGATAACCATTTAGCCTTGCCACGATAGACTTTGGAAAATACACCAAAGAATCTCCAAATCAATATTTACATACTGTGTATTCAGGTTCTCGTGCAATACATACATGTACAAATCGACGTTGGTAGAGCAATTCAACAAATTCGGGAAGGAAGCCTATGACATGTTTTGGAGACATTTTGTTCTTCTTCTTGCTTCCAGAATTGAAATCTATTTGGGATCTTGTGTAATCTTGTTACACAAAAATGATAATCAGGTAGTCAACCCATTACTGAGGTATTCTTTAACATGTCCCATATCAATAAACCAAAAACAACAGGTATTTTAGATGAAGTTAATATTGAAAAAGATAGAAGAAAAGACATAAGATAAAAGAGCCATCTCTCACATCATCTACAAGCAGAATGACTTACCGATTGAATAATATTTAGTTGGTTGACTTGTTGTATTTCCAAGATAATTCCCTGCTACACAAGTGAACTTCGTATAGAGGTCTGTATCTGGAACCTCCACATCGTTGTCTCCCGTTGAGGATTGATGTATCAGACTATCATTGGAGTATATGTAGTAGTTCCTCATGCTTGGCTCAGGTTGGTCTGCAACATCAATGTCACATGACACTCTGAGGCCTGGATCAAGGAACTGGAATCCAACTGTTAAAATACCAGCACTGGGCTCACCTGAATTAAAGTAAACATCGAACATTAAAATATGCACTGATGAGATAACTATAATTATTCACAATTATTTAGAAAAATGTATCAATTCGGAGAGCGACTGTAAACATTTAAAATTTGCTCCTTCACATGAAACAAATTTTAAGAATAGTACACCGAAAAATGTATACTTAAGCCAACAATCTATCTTTCAGCTTGCTGCCTTTACAATGTCCAATGTTATCACGACATATGTGGGGATATATATTTGAGGTTTGGGAAAGAGAGGGTAGAGTAGTGAAAGAAATACCTCTGAACTTGTTCAATCTTGTCAATATTACATTGAAACTTAAATTGTTAGAGGTACACAATCTGTTGCACGGCAATTGGCTATTAAAAATAAAGTTTCCTAAATTGATGAATAAATCCAAGTTATACTGAGAAGAATTATTAACATTGTCGTGTGGAGCAAAAAGGTCTTAACATTTAACATTTTATATCGAATGAACATTCTTCTGGCTGCAAACAGACAATACTGGTATGTAAGAGTAATCGTTTCTATAAATTACTACAAACAATTTTGCTATAGTTGATCTCAATTTTATTTCAATAGTTTATTATTCTGTTCAGTAACAAGGTTCAAATATGCTAAGTGTTATCATAAACAGTGTTAAGTCACTAAACTTACTATGCATAGGAAGAGTAATTGTTTCTTCTCCATTGAGGTCAGGTACTAGATGACCACTGATGATACATTTCAATGTTTGACCATTATTGTTCTCACTGGTAGCTTGAAATGTGCAGACACTCTCCTTACTAGATAGACCTGATCCAGCTGGAATAGGCGTTTCTACTGGATTATCACAAGGTGAAGGACCATAATCTAACATCCATGTGATTGTTTCATCTGGTCTACCTCCTACAGCTTCACATGTTGCTACGTACATGTCAGTGTTGTTCTCTGTTGTACTTTCTACTGACAGTGACCGTGTCGATTCGACTGCAAATCAAAAGAATGAACACAATTTAAAGGTATTATACCTAATACATTTAGTAACATTACTAAAATGTGACGATGAAATTTAAAGGCCTTTATCTTTTATTGAATTGTGTTAATAAATCTGACTTGAAAATGCTACAAAACAGGTGAAGATGTGCACCCCAATCCCCATGTGTACTTCAGGGTAAATTACTCCCCCCCCCCCCCCCCCCCATATGGAAACGTTTGCTTGTATTTGTCTCATAAAAGAAGTTGAACACAAACTGACTCCCAGACGGTGTTGAGTGCTCAGGGGTCACGGACCAGTGGCTTCACCAGGCAGGTAGTTCTATTATGTGAATGGGTAAATTAACTATTACAAAATGAGGGGACACATATTACATTTTACAATAGGGACACACATTGTTTTTATTGTGCAGAACATACTCTTTTATTGACTTACTTATTGCATGAAACTATAAAACCAAAATGCATTTTGTATTCTAACAATATGAGTACAAAAAATAACAGGTGAATGAAATGCATAAACACTACAAACACCTGGGGAGGAAGCATTCATAAATTTGAATAATTAGTTGATAAACGACTCCGATGAAACAATAAAACCAAAATGTAATTTGCGTTCTGGCAATTGGAGTACAAAGAATGATAGCAGGTGAATGAAATGCTTCAACAACACAAACACCTGGGAAGGAAGCATCCATAAATTTGAATAATTTAGTTGATAAACGACTCCGCATGTGAACGTTTGTTGGAGCAGAAAGCAGTGGATTCTTAACAACACGAACCCATTTAACAGAATGTCGGAACGTAAATTAAATTTGGCGCGGTTGGAAAATGCATCTTTCTACCTTGCGACTTTAATGGTACGATCCAGTAAATTAAAACAGTAAAATGGCTCTTATTAAATAAAACCCCAAACTTCAGTGATATCAGACAAAATATGTTATATCTTACTAATAATTAAAAAAGATGTATAAACATTGTGAAAGTGTAGCATTTTACGATAAAAGACACCGATTTAGCGAAGATGACGTCATTTATGCGCTTGCATCAGGGAATTCAAGGTCAAAAGGTCAATTCAGCCCCTAATAAGTTATTGGTCAAGTCTTTTTGTTTCCTTTATTCCGACAAAATTATACAATCAATCAAAACAAGTTTAATACCAGAAGAGAGCTAATGATTAGTATTTTCATTAACCGCTTGCCCCAAAGTCGCTTGACCACAGTGAAACGAGTGAGAGCTTACGAGAGCGGCCAAAGTGTGATTAAAACTCGCTATTTGCTCTTCTCCAACGCAAAAAGGGACGACATTGTGCTGGATTAATGTATTTTTTCCGACAAAAGTACAGAAAATTTGCATATGGTCTTTTTATATTGTACTTAATGAAATGTTACCCGAGTGACTCCCGGGCGCCCCAATGCTGGAAAGAAACGCACATTTTAGGAAACTTCACTTTTTCATGGAAAAATGCTTATGTGTTCTATGCACGCAAGTCAGATTGAGCAGATGATACAACGTTTCCATATCCCCCCCCCCCTCTAACCCATTGTGTAATGACAACTTCGGTGATAATAAAACATAAAATGTATTAATCTAGCCATCTCTTAACATTTAGACATGCTTAGGCTTTTCTAGACTATTCCCCTAGGAGAAGGGATGTAGATACTTGAAATATAAGGCTACTATAAAAACCAAACACTTTTGCGAGTTCTGAATGACAAGACATTTTCACGGCAAGAATTGGTTTGCGCATCGCAAACTTTTAATCTTAGATTTACTGTGATTCAACTAATTCGCAACATGAAACTTTCCCGAAATGAACCACTTATGAAATTTACAAACTTTTCATCATATCATGCACAAGAATGTTTTCTGGTTTTAAGTAGTTTCGCATAGTTGGTACGTAACGCAACATATCCATGCTGTTTGTAGGCACTGTGACTGCACAAATTTGGTATAGCAAAATAGATTTTAGTGAAGCTATACAAGTATGCCATTTGTAAAGAGATATGTAGGATCTCAAAAATATTGATAATCTCAGTTTCTTTCTCTTGGTTATAGGCCTAAAATAATAACATATCTCAAAATGAATCACCAAGTATGCGGACTTGTTTTACGAATATGGCTGTCGCTGCTAACAATCTGCTTTGATGATGGTTACACGTACATTTATGTATCACACATGTAGGCCTTCAATGTACATGTATATGCTCACCCTGGTAAAATAGTAGAATATTTGTTTTGTTTTGTTCCTTTTCTTTTGTGCCTGATTGCGAAACGAATGCGGCTAATTAGTGCCTGCACATGAATTATGCATTAGTCATTGAGATTTGTACATGTACAGTGATGTAGCCAAAAACTCTGAATGAAGAGTGACAGACATCGCAGAGACAGAAAATAGGATTGTATTATCATGGCGTACATTATACACTCCAATTTAAACTAACAGCTGTTTTCTTATAACTCTTATGCCATGGAAACTATATTAACATTCAGTAAAACAGACTGTTCAAAGATTTGTATGACCCACCTTCTACTGTAAGTTCTGCCTCATCAAAGTTTCCTGCTCCTTCAGTACATCTATATCGTCCTTCATCTTCAATCACAGTATTAGTGATTGTCATAGTGGATGTATCCCCATTTTCTGCTACATCAAAATTGATATATTTTGGCAATACCAAGGGATCGTAAGCCACTTCCCCGGCAAGGAAGATATTAACACCTGTACCCAATGAAAAGTCTTGCCATAAAAAGTTATATGGCGATGGTCCTCCAGTACATATGTAAACTGTATCACTCCCTTGCTCTATTGCAGAAGGACCTGTCAGAGTCACAGATTGGCCGTTTGAGAATTCTGTGAGCTGAAGAAATGAAAATAGGTTATTGAAATATTCGTTACAAAAGGGGTGATTTAATGCAGCAAACCAGTTTCACATGCAGGTTTAGGAAAGCGAAGAAGATTTAAAATTATGCCCCTTCTGAATTCATAATTTCGTTGGAAACTCCTACTATTAAATGAGGTTACCAGAATGGTTTCACATTTCATTGTTCATAAAAATGGAATTTTCGTTATAACTATCAACTCTTGCATAGATGATGTGAGCTGAAATGTCTATTTTCACTTTAAATCACGTTAATTTGTTTTTCTTGTTTTACGTCATAACCGCTTATTGTTTCCAAAGAAACAATATTTGAATATGTTAATTTAATAAAGAAGACGTTTGCTCATAAATTCCATTTATTTACAAAGAGTCCATTTATATTCTGTTTTACCCTTTGAATAACCTGCCGGGAGACTTTCGAACAGAAAAAATATATATATTGCCAGTATTGTGAGAGTTTTGTTTTGTTTCCGAGAGGATTAATGTCTCCTGCTCAATCTTCTAATTTGAGCAGAAGAATAATCATAGTAACACTTACTTTGTTATGGAACTTATTATTTTGTTTTACTCATCAAAACGCACTACATAAGGTATCAAAATTAATTACTTATGTGGAAATATCACTGCCCGTATAAAGGCAACGAAGTGTCCGAACGTGAGGTGCCAGTTATATTACACGAATATTGGTATTTTACAAATCTTATCGGGACTGCATGCAGCCCCTCCCAGCCACTTCCTCATACGTCAATGTTAATAACCAACTTTATTTATCTGTTTTATGATTATAAGACTTTACAAGAAAAAAATAGACAAATAATGACTCGGTTTTCTCCTTAAAGTTACTTAGTTATGTTTTATTGTAAGCACTTTCAGAGTAATTTTGTGATGACATTTAAAACGTTTATATAAGCGCCTTGAGCACCACCTGGTGGATATGTGTGATTTCCTATTCAATTCCTACATTTTCTACAATGAAAGTTCCAATTTTGGCAAGACATTAATCCCCGTTTGCCACACGCCACCCAGTGAGATAAATGGGTACCTGGCAGGACTTAGTTCCTTAAAATGTGCGAGCGCTGTATTATGGCAGTCGTGTGAAAGCCTGGGTAATAATAACGGAGCGCCATAGTATGGCATTGTGCCAGAAGTGAGCGCTATGAAACCATACATACTCTGTATGCATGTGTCTATAGTCGATTGGTAATAATATTTTGTATTGTTTTCAAATCGCAATTTCGCAAACAACTTACCAGCATTAAAAATCCAATAAAGTGCAAAATGGCTCTCATAAGTTGGATATCCATTTTAGAGCTGGCCAGTCGACTTCTGCAAATGACCAATCATACGATTTGTTTGTTAGGTGGGTTAATAAGACAGGAATGTAAACGAAGTGCTCAGACGTTCATTAGCCTATAAAGCTAAAGTGGAAAGTCCAATACAATCAAGACCCGCACTGAAAGTTAATCAACATCCAAATGTTATAGGGCCTTCTTGAGGTGTCGTGGTCGAGTGGATACGTCACCGGACTGTCGATCACAAGGTCCGCGGTTCGAGTCCCGCCGCGGCACTAATGTCCTTTGGCAAGACATTGATCTACATTTGCCACACTCAACCCAGGGGATGTAAATGGGTACCTGGTAGTAATTTATTCCCTGAAACACAGAGCGCGTGACAGCTGCTCTGCTAAAGCCACGGTAATTATGCTGCATTATTGTAGAGCGCTTAGAGACTTCTGATAAAGTAAATGTTAGGCGCTATATAAGCAAATACAATTATTATAGGTCTATATATCACTGAAAAATATAATGTAGGACCCACCATCAACCATCTGAATCTGTATGGCTGATTCATTTTTTTTAAAGAAATCACTGTAATGTTTCCGTTTTAGACATGTTTTTTTTTTCTCTTATAAAGAATTTACTATCAAATTATAAAGAAAAAATTATGCGTTATCGATTCAGAGTCCAAAGAGTTACAAAATACTTGAATTGATTGATTTAAATTATTTGAGCTATGTTTACTCACCTGTAGCCTGCCTTGAGCTTGCACAAACAGATCACAGCAACAGAGGGTTATTATTCACTTCAACGGATATACTCGATGCTTGCTGGAGATATGTTACATTCTGGACAGCCAATTGACTTATCTACCAATGCTGTTGAGCGTACATGCCGCGACAGCAGACCGATACTGTTTGAGGATGTATTAACACTGAGGGCGGTATGAAGCTATACTTTTTCAATAACTAGAAAATTATAGAATGAAGGAATCATGATAATAACAGGCCTACTGATGTAACTACCCTGAGTAAATAAAACCGTTGATGTGAGCAACAGTATATAAAACTGATTTTGTTTTTCTCTCTCGCTCTTCGCTACTGGACTAAATCAATTACATCCGTCATTAAGGATATTGGCTAATTTAAGTTCATGAATTCTACATTAATAATCCGATGTCAATGGATTAGGCCAAGAGCTTTTTCCGAAGTAATGACCACATTTTACCTATAATATTTCACCTCTCGAAATTACCTAATCCACATAACTCATTTCCTAAAATGCCGGAGCGCGACTATAGCTGTCGGGTGAAGCACCCAGAGCCCCCTTGACAGATCGCAAAGCAGGGTCGATTTCACCTCAACTACCCTATGCACCAAACTTTGTCAGTAGAACGAAGTGTGACTGGACATTACTCAACCAATTTTGACAAATGTGGTATAATTTTTCTTATAAAAAGATTCCCCTTCCAATCAAATTTGCCCGACATTATGGAAAGTATGCTAGTCCGTTTCCTTTATGTACCACCCTGAATAGCAGTGTAGGTCCGTTCTTTAGGTACAGGATTGTGTCGGGGGAGGGGTAGCGCACCCGTGATTAGATGGAACGCAAGTAGAACGAGAAAGTACAGACTAGGTTGTATTATCTTCCTTCACGTTGCTCTCCCTTGTTCATTTTTGGAAAAGAAAGAATCTTTCCTACATCTCTTTTTTTCTTGATTTCACCATTTGACGGGACAGACGAAAAACTGCTGAACGGTGTATTATTGTAAAATAATACAATTAAATTATAAAATGTTAAAGTAGATATTCATTGATTTTAAAAACTAACTTTATTTTCATTATTGCAAAGTTGAAACTTTGATTCGACAAGGTTATCAAAATTCAATGCTTGGAAACATTCGAAGCAATGATTATTATAAATTACAAAGCGCTTAAATACAGCCCCGGCAAAGCACCTGAAGAGCTCTCCGAACGCTGCTGAGATGTGTGAGATCACAGTATGGACATGATTTGCACAAGCAGACGATGTCCAATGACATCTCACACATTTTCAGTGCCTGTATTTTCATCTTCTCTTGAGTTCTTTATCTTAGTTCACTACCATCAGGCTAAATGTATAATCTATTGCCTCACTCTAAACCCCGCGCATGGTTTTTATTTTGATGACAAATGCAGCGATATAAAAATGAAGGAATCTGTCGCTTGTAAACAAAATAAGACGCCATTGTATATTCAGCCGCACACACCGCGTATGTTCGACGTTTCAAGAGGGAACAAATGCCGTCCTTAATATCATTCCCGGGGTTTTTTTAATTTGAAAGTCTGGTTTCTTTGATTGTTAATTAACCCCTTTCCTGTGTATTTACAAGCAAAATATTTACGTTATCACAATCGGGTCACATTCCCTTTTGAATGGTTTGACATGCCATTACATTTATATACACTAAACTCATTATAATTTAACAAATAATAGCTTTGCAATTATGTTCATTCTTTATGGGATGTCGTCTGCTTGGGCAGTATTGATCCATATTTTGACGTCATTAAACATTGTTATTTTTCTGGCGAATCTATCGTATATCCCATCTGCTATGGAGGTGGTTGTATTTGTAGTTTTATAAATCACCCGATATGTAGTTGGCCTAAAATCCGTACGACGGCCCTCTGTTAGCTTACCAGTTTCTAGTGATACATTAGTTGACATAATTGTGATTTTCTTTGAATTTCACTTTTAATATAGAATTAAACAACCTCCCTCATCGCTCGTCCCTCCTTCTCTCTCTCCCCCCCCCCCCTCTCTCTCTCTCTCTCTCTCTCTCTCTTTCATTCCGTTTATAACTTCTTCTTTTTTTTTTGGTTCTTGCTGTGTCCTCTTCCATTATATTCATGCCTCTTACAGCGTTTCAAATGTTCTCCTTTGTAGTGCGGGAGTGTTATAATAAACAAGCTTCTTCCTTTTTAAAACTCCTACATAAATTTAATATGCCCTCATCGTTATTAAGGTAATGCAATTAACTTGTATTAATTGTGTTACGTTATCCATAAAATAAATATGTGGAGACAATAACACTTGATTATTTGAAAACAGACCAATGAAACTTAAATTGAATCTTCTGCATCCATCGGATTTATTTTTCTCTATATTTGCCAATTCTACGTTTGCCATTAGCAATATCTTATTCAAGAAACCTTAAATAATTATACTAGACTTTTAATAGGCCTAGTCAGTAATATGATATCATGATCTTTTTACAAATCATCGTTAGTTTGATTTAAATCATTAGTGTCAAAGTTTGATTGCAATTTAATATTTTTAGAATAATAGTAGTTCTCATTATGAAAAAGAAGCAACATCAAATAGATTCACAATCATACCAATTTTTCTTTATCAAATGTTCATACTAGGCTTATAAAGAAGAAAAAGGTGATTTCCTTTAATCCATTGCAATAGTATGCTTAAACTTAAAGGTTTGCGATTTAAATAAAAGATAGAGATTATATAAACATCGAAGGAATACATTTATATGTATACAAATACTGTATATGCGGACTTATTTCACATTCAAATCTTAGAAGTCAATAAAACATTAATGTTAAACAAATAACACAAAAGGTAACTACAAACATCAAATTTAACTCACAGCTTTCACTCAATTTTTCAAATGTACTTCAACAATTCCTTTTGGTAAGTCATATTTTCTTTTCTTTTTAGACTTTGACTTTTGCTGTATTGTATTCCTATTCTATTTCTGATTTCTCTTTCAAACAAATGTTTCAATACAGAATCTCTTTTAGCTTTTTCCAGTTTTGTTGCGTTGTCAAATAACTGAATGTACACTCCAGAATGGTATGGTTATAACAAAAATTAGCCGGCAATTACTTTCTATTATTAATATGTGCTAAGTTATATATTATAACACGTTGCATATGTAAATATAAAAATGTGATTCATTCACATGGAAAATGTTGACAATTAGCAAAGTTATTGTAAACTAGACATTAAAAATATACCCTTCATATGTATAATCAACACAAACATACGCACACACCCACCCACGCACGCGCAAGACCAGACACATACGCACACATATATACACTGTTGCTCACGAAGTTGGAATAATTTTCCTTACATCTTTTCGTGAAAAAATTGTGGCAATATGATTTATTCTTGACAGAAACAGTTTATATCTTCTCAGAACTTTATTGATGAATGACCCTTCAGATTAATCAATACAGTTCTAAGAAGGTATTAACTTTACCTATCAACAATAAATGATTCTTTCACAATCATTTCATGAAAATAGGCACGGTAAAAAAGATTATTCCAACTTGGGGGGCATAATACATGTACATATGGGGTCAGGCCAGCTGAGGGCATCGCAAAACTACTTGGTTTTAATCGAGAGTTAAAGCATTATGATAATAATGCTTTATTTGTTTAAAGAATATGCATTGCAGCCCTGTGGCTAAATTGTACAATGTTTTTACAAAAGTATTTACATGATCGATAATACACTAAGTAGAATCATAAAAAGACAAGTTAACAATCTTACTACAATTGTAAATTACTCATGAGTGTATTACACACATGTGAGTCTACTATTAAGTGAGTAGTACGTTTTAAATGTAAAGATGAAGGTTCAAAAAAGTATAGTATAGTGTGATGTAAAGGATGACCGAAAAAGAAAGAGGAGGGGAGAATAGTGGAGAGAGATAGTGAGATGGATTAAGAGAGAGAGAGAGAGCGGGGAGAAAGGTACAAGGAAAACAGAGGGAAAGAGAGGGAGATAAAGAGAGAGAGAGAAAGAGAGATAGAGAAAGAGAGAAAGAGAGGGGTGATGAAAAGAAAGAAGAAAGGGGGTGGATGGTCATCTACACACAACACTACTATGAAATAACACAAACATTGGCAAACGTTGCAAGGTAAATTAGAAGTAAGTTCCACACAGTGTATACACAAAATAACCGACAGAAAGTTTAAAGAATATGCTGTTCAATGTACGAGATCGGTTGCTATATATACTAGGACCTCTTAATATTCACAAATATCATGTTTTATAAAAAGCTAAACCTGTGGACATCTTTTTACAAATTTCTACCAAATGATCTTCAAAAAAGGAATTTTCAAAATACGTATTTGTACTTGCGATAGCCAATTCAGCACTCTTGGCCAGATTTAACACAATTAAGTCTCTATAATGTCCCTATAGCTTGGTTGGCTCGGATCCGACCATCGTACAGCGTAAAAGATGTAGCTGCATTGTAGTATGGCTGCATAATCCGAACGCTTAATTTCACATGTCCAGTGTAGACGCATACAATCCTTCATCCAAGTCATTGAGAGACAGGTAATTCTGTGTAAATTAAAAGAAAATAAGGAAAAGAAGAAGCAACGATATTTATTTGGTAAGGACTAGAATTGTTTTCACGATACCTGTTGAATTCTTAGTAGTAGGTCCATGGTTGAACAGAGGTTAAACATTCAAAATAATACAAATGGATATGTAATAAGGACACTACATTTTGCATTAGACATGTGAGAAGAAGGCATATTCGAGTCCATCTTACATGAGACTTTTCTAGAATCGTTTCCAAACTCTTGAGGATCTGATCAAAGTTACACCGATGTGTAGCTTCCTTCTCCCAACAACCAGACATGACCGCATGCCTGAAAGATACGTTTAAGAGACGATCGTCATCTAATAGAAATCTAATAGAAAAACTGAAATGAATCTAATAAAAAGACAAATATACAATTAAGACAGATTCAAGGCTCATGTGCAACAACATGTTCAATAGTATTATTTCATCATTTCATGCGCACACCCATTCCGAGTCGTTTCATTTAACTAGGAGTGTTGAGACGTATTATTTTTAGATTCACATCTAGATTCAAAGGAAAGAGAGCAGAATCAACTTTAATCATATACAGTAGGCTTGCGGGTGCACCATGTGAAAGAGAGAGGGTGGATTGAGGAGTCCTGAAAAAGGACTCTCGGTAATCTTTCTTGAGGGTTTGTAGTCCTGAAAAGGACTGTTGGTATAGTCTTGAAAAAAACTGTTAGTTATCTTTCTTAGCTTATAGTTCTAAGGAGAAGTATAGCGCTTAGAGAGGATGAGTGGCGGGAGTGGCTTGACGAACTATAAGCTAGGAAAGATAACCAACAGTCTTTTTCGAGACTATACACTCTAAAAATAGAGTGCAACATTTTGCTGTGCGAAATCGCTGTTTAAAAAAGTTGGGTAAAGTATTACCCAACCTTGTGCCAAACACCAAGTCCCTTCGAAATTTCATTACACTTGCCATAGTGTCATATCAAAATTCGACTGTGCGCATTTCCGGGGTAAGAAAGTAACGATGCAGATTAATATTTGAACCACGCGTTGGGTAAACACAAGTTTTGACACCTAAACGTTAGTATTATGACACAACTGATGTTAAAAACTATGATTGAAGCGCTAGCGTGGTCGGTCGTTTCGAATTAGCTGTTCATCGAATTAATCGTGTTCAAGATCGACAGAGGATGGACGACTTTGTTCGAAATAGTCTACGATCATGCACTTGTGTCTTTCCGCAGCATTTATTTGCATTAATACGTGTAAATCTTCTCAATATGGACATGAAATTCCTCATAATTCTGGACAACACATTATTCGTATGGAGAATGTCATCCGCGATGCAGTCGCCTACTGCGAGCACGCCAAGCGAAAGACTGTCTAGCCAAGAAAGAGAGAGAGGTCTGCTACTTATACACTACACTATTATAGCATGTACTTTTCCAGCCAACTCCTCGGACAAATTTTCTTTTTTACCCAAATCTGTGTAAAAATAAAAAATCATACAATAAGGTTGGGTTAAAATTTTACCCAACTTTTGGGTACAAAATTACACAAGAACAAAGTAAACGAGTACCTAGGATGAGTTGGGTAAAAATGACCCAATGTTGTGTCAAAAAGGGAACATGGTTGTCGTTGGGTAACATTTTACCTTTTACATTGGGTCAAATATATTGCACATCAGTTGGGTAAAACATTAAACATTTGCTGGGTAAATTTTTACCCAACCACCCCTGTGTCAAATTTTACCCAACAAACATGCATGTTCCCTTTTTACCCTCGTAAAGTGTACAATTTTACCCAATATTGGGTATCTTTTTTTTAGAGTGTACCAACAGTCCTTTTCAGGAATAGAAACCCTCAAGAAATATTACCGAGAAGCCTACTGTATATCTACATCACCATGCAAGCCGATACTTACAAGCAGCATCTAACTTTAATCATGTACCTCGGAAAATATATTCGCATTTGATACTTAACATTATCATTAAATCTAACAACTAATTTTGGCATCGAGTGAGTCAAGAAAATTATGACATTTACGGAACAATAAGGAAAGACTGCTCAGATAAGTATTATTTACACTTCTTGTCCACAATGGCGAGGGCGTGGCATCTGGTATCCATTGGCAACCTCCTTTTGGACAGTTTCAAAGGTCATTTTAGGGTATGGCCTCGCACCTTTAAGAATCAAAGTAATAAAACAAGTCAAACATTTAATCCATTATATGAATATAAGACATAACGGTTTGGAGAGTACTCTCTTCTTCATATATATATATATATATATATATAATATTGTTTCTATCAACATTATTTTTATAGTACAGGCAGAATTAGTGGACATTTAAGACTAAATGTTATTCCTATCTGTAACAAGTATTTTAATAGGAACAATGCAATAGATCTAAAATCGTTATTGGTGGGTCTTAAAGAGTAGAATAAGCATTTTTTTTATTCGTCATCCCTAACATGCATTAAACAAGTTACAAACATTATCTATTTGATTACATGAGTGCATTGCCGATATATATTACTTCAACTCATATCATACAAGTGGAGGTGTCGTGGTATAGTGGTTGATGCTCTTGGCTCTCAATCTAAGAATTGGTGGTTCGAATCGAAAACTGGCACTAACGTCCTTGGCAAGACATTAATTCACTTTTCCACTCTCCTTCCACTCATAATGGGAGGACCCTGGTGAAGAACAGCTGTAAAGCCCATAAGGCTTCCTACATGAAGGACCTTATGGTACACACAATTATATGCGATATTAACATTATTTTTTCACCTAATGTCACAATTTCCCACAAGACGATACCAAAAGACCAGATATCATCTTCTGTTGATTGGTCACCAGTATCCATGGTTTCAGGCGAACTCCATCTTGTTGGTTTCTGAGATGTTGGTAAGTATTTAAAAAAGGTTTAAAATTGTATTCACTTTTAAGTTAGAGTTAATAATCATTTATTCATGGCTTAAAACGAACCGTGATTAGCAGACAATGGCTTAAGTGTTTACAATTTACAAGCAGATTTGCAAATACATCAAAAACAATATTGCCTATGCCAAAAATGAAACAAACACCACGGTAAATAAAATTGCTGATAATCAGGGTGTATTAATATAACAATTTAAGGGGGAAATTGCTAACGCGATAAATCATGAAACACATAATTCCATGTTGACGTTTTGGTAGTTTCAAGATTTTCCAATATGTTCTGTCGATTAAATCATTATTAAAGATGTGCCATCCATCTCTATGCTAATGATAATTATAATCATTAAATAAGGTGATAATACTCACACCTCTGCCGCTTAACAGTGATGAAGATAGTCCATAATCTGATAGCTTGCATTGCTTTTTATCAGCTAGTAACACATTGTGAGCGCAAAGAGTTCCATGGATGATCTTTAAGAAATAAAATAAAAACATAATGATGAAAATAAAATAATAAATAAATAAATAAAAACTACAATTACAAAATCTGGATGTTATTTATTCACAGGTCATCACAACCATCCTCATACCATACTGGCTTACTCTCCTTCTATTCTTATCCTGTCTTCTTCCACTTTTGTTAATTCTCATCCTTTTCGCACTTATCCCCGGCCTCAATGTTCGAACTCTCAACCACTCCTCCCCCTCCCCTACCCATCTCCTCTTCTTTGATGCACACGGCATCGAAACGACATCCCGTTGACTATTTGCCGAGCCAAGTTGAGTAGACTGCCTTTATCTATTTATCTCCTTCTCATGCAGGCCTACTTAATTTATCGTTATTTTTCTCCTCTGACCTCTCCCTTTCCCTTCCCCCTTTTCCTTTGTTAATTCTCTTCTATTGCAAGTCATGAGATAATGTTACCTTCTTTGATGCAAGAAATTGCATCTCTTTTGCGATTTGCCAAGCCAGGTTGAGTAGACTACCTTCATCGATACGAACGCTCTTTGGTTTGAGATTGCCGTATGTGGGTTGGGATTGCACCCCTGTGGTCTGAAGATGGGTGAGTAGGGTACCTCCAGAGATGAACTCATACAGAATGCTACCTGCATCATGGGAAATTCGTTCAATTGAAGAAATAAATGTATGAAACTGATATATAGCATTATGTTTCATTAGACATCATGTTATATAATATTCAGCTTTTATAATACAAATGTCTCTAAGCGCTTTACAGATATACCATTACCCCGGTCATTAGATTCAATACTTGCCCGCACACATAGTGTGCACAATCTCCACTCCCTGTTCAGGAAAATCCCCTACATTAATCATTAATTTTACTTGACTGTTGTATAACTCTTATTCAACTGATTGCGAGAATTGCTCTAAATGTCACGTCCTTCTAAGTTAGTTATAGTGACTTTTGCAAAGGTCGTTCCAAAAAATTAGGGGAAAATTGTTAATGTTAACATTAATATGTATTGAATTAAGCAGATTAAAAAGAAGCTTTGTAATTGCGGGCGGAGGTGTTTTTACCTTGTTCTTGACAATATCCTAGGCACTTGACAACATTCGATTGATCCGGTAGCTCAGAAAGGACCTTGACAGCTTGAAGAACGTTCTTTGATTTGGTCACTTGATCTAAGAAAAAATACATCCTATATATATAACTACCACATTTGCTTTCAATTTCGAAGGAAGTGGTGGGCTAAAGTCATAGCAGAACAAGTCAATCAATCATCGTTAATAAGATCGAGTGAAAACAGTGTATACAAGTGAATACAGTATAAATATACTTATATATATATATAGATATCTATATGTATATATATATATATATATATGTGCGTGTGTTTGTGTGTGGTGTTACTTTGTACGTTTTTTGGGGTCCTACTAAAATATAACTTTCTAGAAAGCTGATGGTATCTCTGTTTATCAATGATAACACAACATCTCGTAAAGTTCGGTTTTAGGCTACAACGATATTCATCAAAGCGATTTGCCTTTCGGTATTTTTTACTCATTATTTTTTTTATAGGGAGTGGTTGGCAAAACCTCACCTGGAATCTGCCTGATAGCAACGTCTACTTGACTTTGATTCGAGCGGAGTTCTCCCTTCCATACCCCTCCGAAGTCACCGCGTCCGATTGAACCAAGTCTGGTGAAAAACGTCACGTTTTCAGGAGCAAGGATGGGGGAGTGGGATGGACCGAGTTTGAGAGATGTGTATGCTATCAAAACAAAAATTGGATTATTATTAAAAATATTCTAATACTTGAAAGATCAAATACAAGCAATCTTTCACACTCTAAAACAGGGATAAGGCTACCCTTGGATAATCTATTCTACATTTCTTTCAAAATATAAAACGAAAGTGAAAGAGTATTCACCATGAAAGTATTTATAATTGTGTGTGTGGTTATGGGAGGGGAGGTGAATTTGCAATTCAAAATAGCGTAAAGGTAAAATTTAAAACCTCAGTCAATTTAGTAGGCCTAGCAAGAATCTGATCAGAGAGAATAATGAAGCTCATAACCTTCCCTTTGGAAAATATACTATACTTGGAATAATTTAAATACAATAATGTCATTGATGGCTACGATGTATTGTACAGTTTGGGGCAAAATGATTATCATTGAGTATACATTATTAAAGATAATGGTGAGTTTGGGTCATCTGATTGCATTGTGAAAGAAAAAGTTTGGAATGGATCAGAAATAGTTGATTATGTAGCATGTAAGTATTGGTGTGTACTGCAAAGTTCTGGAGTCATCAAAATAATAATAAATTTGGTCCAGTCTTGGTAAAGTAACAAGCACTGTACACAGAAATATGTATATGGGACTTCACAAATGGTGTCTGGGCTACCAACCTTGATTTCCTAATGTTTCTATGCTCATTACTCAGCCAGTATACATTCTCTACCAAAATTGTTTGGCAAATGAAATTTATTTGTAATCTTGAACATTCAGTGTAAGTTTCGTCGGATTCTGTGAGAATTAATTTTCTTTTTTTGAACTAGAACTCACCTTTATCTTTAAGTAGTAATTTTGTAAAATTATGAGAGTTTTTAATGTTTGTTTGGCAACATACAAAACAATAAGTATCTCCACTTTTTCTGTTGATTGAATGAATTAAATTACATGTTTTTTCTTCGTAGTATTCTTCATTATAAACATTGGGACGAATTTACAGATTTTCTCACCTCTATCTCCGTTCTGAATCATCTCATACGCCGGGTTGTCGTTTGCCTCATGAGATACGTGTCTTTCTTCTCTGTGAAAAAAAAATTGTGAAATGTTTCTCAATAAGGCGTTTATATTGATAATGTACTGTTTATTGTACAGCGCCATCTCATAGCCATCTCACATAACTAATTTCCAAGTACTCGTATTGGAGCAGTTTTGCTCGTTTTATGTGTTATTGTGAATAGTTAATCCTTTTTAATTTGCGAAATATATCTTCATTCAGCGTTCGAATTGACTAGTTTTCAGTACCCTTGAATTTGAAGAGCTTCATATAGATACAAACTTAATTTTCACCTCTCTTGTTAACATATTTAACATTTAACCACAAATCCCATGATAAATGTATCGTCTTTAATTTGGTGGTTTCTCACATTATATTACATCCGAATATTGTTGTGTGTGTATGTACTTGCGCGAGAGTGGGCGCATGTGTTTGTGTGATCAATTATAGATTCATTTTCTGTTCAATATTTCGAACTGCTAAATACTAACCTAGAAACGGTTTTCGATGACTCTTCGAAACCTGCAGAAAGAAAAAGAAGAGGAAGAAGCAAATATAGAAACTTTGATGAATAATTTATATGCAGAAAATAGGTATATGACATATTTATCAACAAGGAAGTAAACTTTAGTCTCAAGTTAATAGATCGCTATACTTAGGTATTAATATGGTATGGGTAAATACATTCAGGAAAGCGATAGATTTTACGATATGCAAGGACAAATACCTTCGCTATCAATTTTCAATATCTTGTTTCCTCAAACTCTTTAAGCAATACCAATTCAATATTTTCATGCCCTATATTAATGGTTTTATCCTCGTTTCAAAGTCCCTTGAAGAGTAATTAAAGCTGTCAGTCCTGCGGTTGCTTATTTACAAGCATACACATACATATTTAGCAGTCAGGTAAAACAAATCATGAAAGAAACATTCACGTGGATTTTCTTGATTCCATCTTCAACAATTTTATTGACGAATATATTCACCTGGTCTGGTCTCATGTCTCCTCAACATGATGAATTGAATAATGTTGATGATGACAGAAGCCACTAACAGGATTGCTAGGACAGCTATACCTGCAGACGCCCCTGAAGTCAGACCAGTTGGCACACAGGTGCATGGTGTGAGATCTGGATGATGATCAATGTTTCATACAAGATCTAAAGACACAAGCTTCTAGATAAAATCATCATACCTATGATTAGTTTTCTACAACAACTCAGTGGTTGTATATGATACATTCTAACGGGACGATTGCTCCGGATCCATTTAATACACTAACCGAATCATTTGCTTCAACCCTATACTAAATACTATACTTAAGCCTAACATTTATCTTAAACCTAACCTAAACTTATCGCAACCGTAACTCACACCCTGAACCTAACATAAAACCCAATCGCAGCCATAACCCTAGCCCTAAACCTAACCTTATACCCTACCTCAACCCTTACCCTTACCCTTCACTCTAAACCTAACTTAAAACCCAAATCGCAACCCTTAATCTATACTTTTGACGAAAAAAATACCAGGAAAAAATTTCGCCGAAGCAAATGTAAAACCAACTAGAAATTTAATTCGTCACGAAGACGAATAAGGTGGTCTGTCTAAGTCTTATGATAGATTTGAGAATGGGAGAAGTTATATAGACATGTAAACAATGATGATCATGATGAACATGATGATGATCATGATAGTAAAGGTGATGATGATCATGATAATGAAAATGTTATATGATGATAAAAACGATAATGTTAATGATGATGATGATAATGATCATGATCATGGTGATGTTGATGATCATCATCTTCAGACCATGATGATGATGATGATGATAATGATCATGATCATGGTGATGTTGATGATCATCATCTTCAGACCATGATGATGATGATGATGGTGACATTGGTGATGATGATGATAATGATGATATTGATGATGATGATGACGATGATGAGTATGAACATGATCCTGACATCTGATTGACAAAATGAGGAAATATTTAGATAGCAAATAATCTCAGCTACAACATACTAAAATTTGGGAGAAAACTGTTGGATAATAACCGAGATACTGGTCAAAACACATTGTCATGCAGATTCATGTTTTGAAAAAAGTGACCTCCCATAGACATAACACGCAAATATGACAAATTATGCATTGTCGCCTTTAATCGAATATTTTACTATGATGACGTCATCTAAATGAAAAATAAATGACATTTTTCTGATAGAAAATTATCTCAGCTACAACGTATCAAAATCTGGGAGAAAATCGATCACCGATAAGTGAGATAATCTCAAATAAACAAAGACAAAAATGACGTCATCAACAAAATACATTTGTTTGAGTTTAGATGCCAATATGATGACTTTATTTCACTTTGTACGAGTCAAGGTGGTATGAAATCGTATCTCCAACTCATGCTTTCTCCAACCATGATATAAAAATTGGGGGTCAATGGACTATCTGAAGAGCTATTTCGATTTTTAAAATGACATGTTTTTGATCAAATTTGCATTATAATGCCCATAGCAGCACGCGCAGATTTTGAACTTTGACGCGCGCTCACGGCCTTATGAAAGGTCAAGAGTGACTGAAATTAATGTAAATTGTCATTTACGGTAAGAGGAATCTAAATCATGTAAACAAATTGAATTTGACCTTTTCCGCGCGTTGTGAGCGCGCGCACCGCGCGCGGGGACAAGTACGGACGGAAATTTTTGAAATGCTTAAAATGACCTGATTCGTACTCTCGTTTAATAGTTAAGTGATTTTGAGCATTTTAAAATTTTGACGCGCGCGTACGTGCGTGTCATGACCTTTATGTAACCTTTGATGACATGACTTGTTGACCCTTGACCTGAAGTATATGTGATATGAATATGAATGACCTTTGAGTACGCATCATGAAGATATGATGGATAACGTGATTTCACAAAATGGCGCCTGGATGACGTCACGATAACCTAATGACCTTAAAAATGTTCCTGTCACGTCTCATGATAATGACCTATGACTGTGCCAAAATTGAATCAAATTGACATAACCAATCTTACGTTATCCGACACACAAAAAAGTGAAGAAATAAATAAAAATAAAGAAATAATAATAAAGAAGAAAGAAAATTCTGACGAAATCAATAGGTGGTCTGTTGATAACAGACCACCTAATAATATAACATACAGGTATCTATAGATATATATCAACTTTAAGAATCAAATTTATACCCAATAACTGTAATTTAAAAAATACAATAACCAACGTGTTTGAGCCATACAAAACGAAAATACCGAAAAATAAATAATATCAGTTTCATTCTAAATATGAAATTTAAGATTTTAAAAGTCAGTTCACATTCTACCAACAGCAACCCTGATTCGTACTATAGTAGTATATTATTCAGATACTGCATCAAATAAATAATCAGGGAAATTCCCGATTTAATTCATTGCGATCAAAACAGGAACCTCCTGATGAAATTGAGGAACAATTTTTTTAAATGCGTTTTCACATACTATATATGATGCCTCACTTCAATTATACAGCATAAACACGACTTTGAACTCTGGTCTGTGTTCACAAATATACTGTAGGCATATATTTGCTGAAGTAACAGGGAAACAATATACATTGCTTGGGTCAATACACATCCTTTGATATTGATCTTTCTGATATTTGTTTATCACATATCATAATTTGCAATGGCATACTTTAATGCAATGGCTTATTCATCTAGTGCTTAAAGTGATGAAATTACTTATATTGTTAAGATTGTACAGAAAGTGTCAGTTTACACTCCAATCGAATTGCTAAATTGTTATGTGAATTAAAGCTTGTTCCTTCCCTATATGTATGCTCCTTTCATTCACGTTCTATTTAAGTTGGTAATATGGAGAGTGATAGGTGTTTGATACAAATTCAACATTACATTTTACTTCATTGTGTGTTTGTTCATGATAAATATTTAACCCATATGACCTTGTCTATTGTAAATCGATATTCGAATAAATCAAAATCCTACTCTTACCTAACATTTCAATGTAAGTAGTAAATATATTTTGAATATAAATGAGCGCTGTATTTGCAGAACGACCCTACCTCCATCCATAAAACATATTTTGTGAGACCTCAAATAACTATATCTATGTTTTCTTAATCATTTGGGGCTCACGTCATACAAACGTTGCTTATTTTAATAGCATGCCCCTCCGTTGTCATTTAGGTCAACAATGTTATCATTTTCATTTTTTATTTCAATATTTTCCTTTTGTGTACAATCGTATTACAATATTTTATGTCATTATTCATTTATATGTTCTATGTACATATTTTGATATGTTTATATTGAAACAGAAATTAATAAATTAATGCAATTTGTTATGTCACAAGCGCTATATAGATTTTTCGTATTATTATTATAAATCAGTGAAATACAAATCAACAACGTCTAGTTTGTTGTGGTAATGACCTTTGAACCAAGGTAGCTAAGCTTCTTTTGTTATGCTGATCAAGGTTGTAAACCTGTTGTATTGATGCAAGTGAAGGGAGGTGTTACAATGGATACCCTGTATTTACATGTACAATGTACATGTACATGTGCTGTTGTACACTGTAGAAACAAGAAGCAAATGAGTCTCATTCTCTATGGTGCACAATGTATGTATCAACCCTTTACCTAAGAAGTCAGATGGTCCCTGTACTAAGCCTAAGCGAATAAGATGAGAATTAAGAAGTCATCTTGCTACCTTATACTGCTAATGTCATCATTATAGATCCAATGCGTATCATATGCACAATATGCACATTGATATGAAATAGACCGGTTTACTATCAATAACATATTCCAACTTATTACGTTTCTTTCTTGGGGACAAAGTGACGAGTTATTCATTAACCTGTTATTTATGAATGAACTACAATATTTTGAATCCACTCATATTGCTCCGATTGTCTCATTTTCGTTCGCTGGAACATTGCCAGCACAAACCACTGACCTGGACGGATCATCGCCCATTCCCATTCACTATACGTTACGTACTAAAAGGCTGTATTGTCTGAACGTTCATGAATATTCATATTTTTGCTTACCTCGGCAAAATGTTTGCTTTTACTAAATGGAAAAATTACGGTGGGGGTTGGATGAAATGGACATAATGAACCAATCAGAAGTGATCTATGATAATCCATGCTTCTTATCCTTCGTGTGCTTGACCTATAATCTTAAAATCGCTTGGCAAACTGAATCCAAACTTGTTTCACATGTGTATTTTAGGCAATGACGAGCTTGCAACCTATTTTGATCAAATTACGGTGGGTGAACTTTCAAAAGTCAATGGGACATGAGGGTTCCAATGGAAGAGCTAGTGATAACGTAAGTCGGGGTGGATGTGCTTTTTGTTTTAAAAAAAATGATTTTTTAACGATTTTCTTTTGGTACAATTCCATAGGCTAACATGTATGGCCGCTGACTCTGACGATAGGGGGCGTTGTGAAATGAGACTAAACGGAGCTATATGTCTGCATTCATTACTTGTAGCTGTGTCGGGCAAATCTCGGGCAAGCTTCCGGGTTGGCAAGTACAACCTTTGTTTAAACATTATGCATAAGATTTGAATGTGTTAGTAAACGAATCAATTGCATGCCACTGCCCCACCGCCAAAATGGATTACTGTGGGCTTTTTTGTTGTTATCCTTTACACTTGTTTTCTTTAAGGACGGTAAATCCCAATATATAATTTGATTCCTGCTGATGTGCAGGGCTTCATACAACTCATATTTTGCTAATCAAACATCTAAATATATTTCATAGATTCGTAAATATTTCTTCAAATAGATTTTCTCAGACCTGATAAGCTCGGCCCTAAAAAATGCTCCAGATCTCATTCATCTTGTGACATCATCTGTCAATCATTAGTGAGCTATAGAGAGATATTGGTATGTAGCTTTACCAAAGCTAACCACCTGTTTACAATAGACCATGCAATACCAACATAGAAGTTTCTATGTCAGACGTGCTGTAGCATCACCAGGAAAGAAAGGTAATGTGGAGGTATTGCATGAAAATACAATTTTTTTTGTGAGCATGTGCTGAGCTGGGGAAAGTTACATACCACTTTATTCAATAAACGAAATAAAAATGAGATAACACATTTGAATATTAGTCCAAACATATTGAACAAAAACTACCCCTCACCTGGCAAATTTGTCGTAGTTCCTTCTAGTGCAGTTGGTCCTGGTATTGTAAGAGCATACATAAACGTTAGAAATGTCATATTGTATATGAATGATATGTGTATTAACAAATTATATTTCTTTTCAGTTTCAAAGAGAAAACGGAGCATCTTATTGTTAAAACTTGCAAAGTCCGGGACAACAGAAAATATTGAAAGAGTATATATGTCTAAAATTGGCATCTTATATGGAATATATTCTACTTTGAATGTTTTAATTTGAAAATGGAGGACAAGGTAAATAAACGTGAAATGATGTTGAAATCTATGTTAATACAATTCACAAGCACATTGAATGCAACAGGAAGAGTATCGTGTTTTGTGATCTAAATTGGAATTCAATGTTTGAGGAAAAGTGAAAATATTTTGCTTCATATTCACGTACACACATGTTCATCAACTACAGACGAAATAATTAAAATTAATATTTTGCAATAGTGCTTCTGGAATCCCCAGTATAATAAAGAATATATACAGGACAGTTACTATCAATAGTACAAGCTAATATATCTTTCAATTAAACAAATACTAATAGTCGCTTACTAATAGTGGGAGGACATGCCTATTAGTAAATTCATTTTGTGTGGCCATGAAATGAAGGATGACTGATTATTATATGGAATACTGACAGTAGGTTCATACACATGAACAACTGGGTGAACAGTTACATGTACGTCAAACGGATGACAAAAGAAATGAAGAAAACGTTGACTAAAAAGAGGACAGGAAAACCAATGATAGGGAATTTCTAACATACATAAATAAGTTATGTCTGACCAAAAAAAATATATATATATATGTCAGCTAAGAATAAGAAAATAATCACATTGATTCACATACAATTTTGATTTGAATTTGATTCTAACTTAGTTATAAATTAAGTACAATTTGTTGGTTTGTTTTATAATGAAAATAAATGAATTAAATGAATTAAATGAATGATAAGAGAACGGAAGAGAAAAGGAGATACCGGCCGTTGGAGTAGGGATAGTTGTGCCTGTTCATGATTTGTGAAAAAAAGAAAAAAGAAAAAGGGGATGCTAGAAAAAAGCCGTCTGTACGACACGTGCAAAATTTAACCCAAGAAAATATGAAGCTAATCTAAAAGACAGAGTAGATGGCAGACACAGAAAAACGATGCTTATGCATTGCATCTCAGAACCATACTTTTACAGAAGTAGATGTTTTACTTAGCAATGCACTGGACGGTCTCATCCCTTTCTATAACCCTTTCACCAATCATTTCAGAGCTAACCCAGACAAAACGTAAATAATCGCCTTTCATCTGAAGAACATGGAAGCTAACCGCCAACTACAGATTAGCTGGTATGGGAAACGGTTGCAACACACCACCAAGCCAGTCTATTAAGGGGTCACAATTGACCGGTTCTTCACATGCAAGGATCACATCACCAAGACTAAGGCGAATGCGCGATCAAGGAATAGTATCGATGTTTTATCATAACTTAATAATTGATAAATGACACATATTTTTAAAGCGTAAATCCTCTTCTTTCTTTTGATGCAACTCATATGATGCATATTTCACGCATGAGTGATTAAAAAGTGGTATGTATCTTTGCCGAAGTCGACCACCTGTTACAATACGTAATACAATAGCAACATACAAGTTGCTATGTCAGACATGCTGTAGCATCACCATGAAGACAAAGGCAATGATGATGTATTGAACATATGTATGGAAGCATGTAATTCTATTATGAACGTGGGCTAAGCTGGGGGATATTACATATTATATACCTCACTTAAGAAATCCAGCCATCTGATTGGTCGAAATTGCATTCATAAACTTTAACTATTCCTGTAAAATTGCCGGTAAAATTCCAAACCCATGTAATAGTTCTAAAATATAGTTCTAAAATCCCAGTAACCATGGTTACCGGGAAAATAGTTCAGTCTTGGTGAAATACCCATAGGTTTACACGTTAAAAAAATGGTCTGAGCGATCGAGGATACCGTACGTGTGCGAAGAATTGGTCGGTAATTTCAATACAATTGAATCTCGATCGATCTTACCGACAATTTTATCTTGCATTGTTGACATGAAGACGAAAATAAACTTCCAAAAACAACATCTGCCGATAGATCTTGATCTAAGTTCGTACCAATATGCATTGCAAAAGTAAAAGAAGGGCCCGTTTAATGGAGCTGCCGCGAAGCATCCAGCACGCGAAGCCGTTTTCAATCCATGTTAATGTATATATCAGAGAATACTGCTAGGTATGGTAACAGTGCGCGATGGCCGAGCGGTCTAAGGCGGTGTTTTTAGTTACATCACCATTTGTACGCAAGAGATCGAATCCCATCTTCGACAAAAGTTTTTTTATTTTTTAGTCTACTCTCAAAGATACACTCATAAAAAACAACCGTGCAGATAAACTAGATAAAGGCCAAGGTGGTGTCATAAGTTGACTCTTTTTTTCGGCATATAAAAGTATTAATGACTGCTTTAATATTCGAGAAATAGTTGTTTTTATACGCTCAAGGGAAGGTTAGAATTGTGCTATTGCCCGAGGCGTAGCAGTCATTAATACTATACCATTGTCTATTCTAGAATATTAGTTTAGTCTGACATGTCTGACATAGCAACTTATATCTTGCTATTGTTTGTGGTATTGTAACAGGTAGTCAACTTTGGCAAAGTAACATGCCACTTTCTCAAGTAAGCTCATTGATGACTGACAGATGATGTCACAAGGGGAGTGAGATCTGGAGGTTTTGGGGTGGAGCTTAGCAAGTTTGAAAAACAAAATATTAGCAAAAATATTTTAAAATCTATGAAAAAAAATCAGAAGTTTACATATCAAAATATGAGATGTATGCAGGACTGCACACCAACAGGAATACACTTGTATTTCGATCTCACGGGCCCTTAAAATCCGTTTGTTGACAATCAGCCGTAGACGAAAGACTTCATGCATGGCTGATTGTCAACGAAAGGAAGTTAAGTCTTTTGTCGATTCTGCTTCTGGCTACGGCAGGCAGCCATTGAAAACGAATTAGTTTGATAAAATTATGGAAATGCAAGCACTACTTTAAATAAACGGAACTTTGTCATTTCTTGCTCATTTTTCCTTATTGAGGTGTCATAAGAAAGGCCCGCCCCCCCCCCACTCAGTGTTATTTAGGGTACGCGTGTGCTTGCTCCCTCTTTTTGAAAGCACCACCTATCTGAGGACTGCCAACATTTCCGAACCCCCCTTTCGCGGGCTTTTTGCGGGTTTTTCCTGCCTTGGAGACCCCCCCCCCTCCCCCCCCCCCCTAAATTCGGAAAAATGCTCAATGTACCCCCCTAAATTCGGAATAATTTCTCAGGAGTCCAAAGAGTTGAGAGAAAAAAAGAAAAAACACCCCCTTTTTAAAGAAATCTCCGGTGAAAAGTCTAATACACCCGCTTTTTTTTACAATTCTCGGGCCAGACTTTGTCGCACGAAAAGTACCCCTTTACCCGACATTTTGGTAATACGCATGCGGTCATTCCGACCCCGGAGTGTGGGGGGGGGGGGGCGGGAAGAAAGGGCAGAAGCTCAACTTTTTAGAAATGTGATTTTCTCTTTGAAATTTAGATACCGTCCGCCAAATGACTTTTTGGTTTCCTCTCTTCAAATTCATTTTAATCACTCATGCACGAGATATACATCATATGAGTTGCATTAAATGGAAGAGGAGGATCTAAGCTTTCCATATATGTGTCATTTATTCATTATAAATGTGAATACGTTATCATGAAACATCAATAATTCTCGGTTCGTTTTCTTCTGAGACGCACTGTATGATCTCGCTATAAATCGCTAACGCTATAATGCTGTACTAGATCCATGTAAATCTGGCATGGGTACTGACAGCAGGTTTCAAATGAGCACAAAAATATTTTCCATTTTGTCCAGATATTGAGTAGAGGTTAATTAAATGAAAGCTACTTGCTGAGTACAGCCACAATTCTAATTCAACTACATGTGTGTTACTGCATCACGTTCACCTCACAATCATGCCTGCGTATGCACGCCATTGCCTACTCTTACAAGCACACCCGAATTTGGACTGACAAAGGGGAAAACTGGAGAGAAAAAAATCTTCAAATCATACAATTCATCAGCTACATGTATACAAATCTGTATTGTGTTTGACTCTTAAGGCTAACCAAACACGACGGCCCGAATTCACAAAGCAAGGTTTAGCTCAGACCAAGGTTTAAGTTTAAACCTTCTTTTGTTTCGCCAAACCTCCATTTGTTATTTACAAACCAGGTTTATAAATAACAAAAGGAGGTTTGGCGAAACAAAAGGAGGTTTAAACTTAAACCTTGGTCTGAGCTAAACCTTGCTTTGTGAATTCGGGCCGACAAGTTTGAATCGGGAATCTCTTTCACATGAATCCCTATACCATTCACTGTAACATGTATAGTACTATGGATGCACGTGCATGATGCATTCGTGCATGTATTTTTTGTGTTGAGATATGATACTAAGCAAAATACTTTTATTTTAGGTGTATGGTTCTAAAACTACATTCAAAAGTACATTGCAGGCAAGTCTGACAAACATGCTAATTCAATTCAAGAATATACGTGCATGTATAGACAGTAATTCAAGTAAAATTGGAAAACTTTCTTTCAAAATTACGTTGAACTGGGTCTGTCTATAGCCCTAAACAGAACATTTAAAAACAGATTGAAATGTAGATAATTTGTCATTAAGTCACCATAAGAATTTCTTGCTTACAATTTACATCAAGAAAAAAAGATTACTCTAAATGTTCATGCATCTGTAGGTAAATTTTCAAATCTGTCTTGCTTTTCATTTTGTAAAAAAATTATGTTGAAATTGATTGAATGACGATTCCATAATTCATTAATCCGTGTTTGGTATGTAAACACAGGCGCGTACGGAGGGGGGGGGGGGGGGGTGGGGGTTGGAGTTAACCCCCACCCCCCTTCAGTCTTTGTATGTGTATGTTTTTTGAGAACCCCCACCCCCCCCCCCCCTTGACAAAATCATACGTACGCCACTGTGTAAACATATACTACTTCCTTGGAAAATTCTTTTCCAGTAATGGCCTTTATGTTATCTCTTTTATATTCATGTCATTTTTGTAATGTGTGTTATGAAAGAAAGATAAATAAACTTGAAACTTGAAACTATTAAAAGTGCATATTGTGACTGTAATGTAACTGTAAGCATTCATTACATTCATTTAAGGATTAGAATCGAATGTAACAGAACGATACTGTTGAGAAGCCAAAACATGGTGTAATGTAACTGTAAGCATTCATTACATTCATTTAAGGATCAGAATCGAATGTAACAGAACGATACTGTTGAGAAGCCAAAACACATTAAAAACTTGTAAAAGTGCAGAGGGAATCTTTTGAGATGTGGTTTGCACAAAAAAAAATGAAGTTGAGAGAGATATAGAGAGTTGGGGAGGGGGCAGGGAACAGACATCATTCTTTAAAATATGGCAACCTATGAGGATGCATATTTAGTTAAATGGGCACATAAGGCGAAAAACTAATCATCAAATTATGTTATTTTCCTCTCACTCAGAATGGGCAGTTTTTTCAATCCCAAAGGGAAAAAGTGTCATCGCTCAAGAGTGTATGCTCGTTTCATCCCAGAAATAGGTATTCGGTACCCTTTTTTGTGCGTGTAATACTAACGTTTTTTACTAAAATCTGGCAGAAATGGACTCTGACATTCAATTTTCAAAGCCATGTTGTTTCTAGGACAAATTAAATTGTACAGTAAATTTCACTTTTATTTGAGTGCATATTTGTATGTAGAATTAAACACACACACACATCCACAGTTCAAAATATGAATGCAATTAATGAATGAGCAAAGAAAATTGGCGGGGGAGGGTCAAGGCCACTTTGCTTTACAGCACCTTAAAGGTAATACAAAGTTTAAGGAAATTTTGAAAATATGGTGGATAGTGATTCTTTACAATTTTGATATATTGTATGCCCCTGTGGATGTATTTTAAGCACTAAAAAATTTAGCCCTTAAAATACTTCTGCTTTCTCGAAAAAAATTGAATATACAAATTTACCGGTGCTCCCGGTAAATTTTGTTAAATTTCAAATAGCGCCTACGGCCGTACAATGCTAGCTGCGACCATGAACATCTCAGAATATGTAGTTGTGATATATAATTTCCAAACGGAAATAGCTAATCGGTCGATTTCAGTCAAGAAACATTGTTTTATAGCTTAATTATTACTTTGACCTTGCGAGGGAGCTAAACAAAATGGAGAGTTTAATATTAACAATTTCATAACTTTAGACTAGATTTCGACCGCGACAACGATCACTGAATATTGTAGGATCTTATATGCTTCCAATATGTTCATTTGAACCAAATTCATGACCCCAAACCAAAACTTTGTATTACCTTTAACACAGAACACTTTAACGAGAAGGCACATGGCCTCGGAATGTTTTTTTAAATCCATTTATGTATCACTAGACAGTACAAATATTTTTTTAAAGAAAATAAATAATTGAAAAAGGTAAAACTAATACCGGAAATATATGCATTTCGTACTGTATCAAAAAGTCAATTACAAAGTACATGTACATGTATAAGCACTATCACTTACTGGTTGGGTCATAACTTCTTGGTAGACTTGTCACATTTCCAAGATAATTCCCTGCTACGCAAGTAAACTCTGTATAGAGGTCGAATTCTGTATCTGGAACAACCACAAAGTTGACTCCCGTTGAGGATTGATGTATCAGAGTACCATTGGAGAGTATGTAGTAGTTCCGTATGCTTGGATCAGGTTGGTTAGGATCATCAATGTCACATGACACTCTGAGGCTTGGATCTAGGAACTCGAATCTCACCATTAAAATACCAGCACTGGGCTCACCTGAATTAAAGTAAACATGAACAATTAAAATATGCAGTGATGGGATAACTGAAGTCATTCACAATCTTTAAGAAAATTTATTGAAAAAATGGGAAATTTCTTCTTTTTAGAAGTATACTGCAAGTATAAATTAACCCTTCATGTATAACAAAGATGAAACTACTTTGCATTAATGCATGTAAGATGGAAAACCAAAAGTCGATCAACAACAAATTCATCTTTCAGCTCGTTGTCTTTACAATGGCTAATGTAATCACCTCATTTATATACATTTTAGGATGGGGTGAAGGGGGTGGGAAGAGGAAAGAAATAACTCTGAACTTGTAACCTCTGGCAATCTGGCAGTGAAAACTAATATAGTTTAGGTTAACAATCTTCTGCACGACAATTGGCTATTACATACTGGTACATGTATAACAGGAGAAAAAAAATAAAGTTTCCTAAATCGATGAATACTTCTAAGTTATCCTAAGAGGAATTGTTAACATTGTCTGTGTGGAGGCAAAAAGGCCTTACCTCATATCATTTTACATCAAATAAACATCCTTCTGGCTCTAAAGAGGAAATACTGGTATGTAAAAGTAATCATTTCCATGAATAACTACAAATAATTTGACTATAATTGATCTCATTCCTTTTGAAATAGTGTATCATTCTTTTTAGTACAAAGGTTAAAGTATACAAAGTGTTATCATAAAAGTGTAATTCACTCAACTTACGATGCATAGGAAGAGTAGTTGTTTCTTCTCCATTGAGCTCAGATACTTGATGACCGCTGATGACGCATTTCAATGTTTGACCATTGTTCTCACTGGTAGCTTGAAATGTGCAGACACTCCTCTTACTAAACAGATCTGGTCCAGCTGTGGGGTTCGTTTCGACTAGATCATTACAAGGTGAAGGACCATCGCCTAACATCCATGTGATTGTTTCATCTGGTCTACCTCCTAAAGCTTCACATGTTGCTTCGTACATGTCAATGGTGCCGTTTATTGTACTTTCTACCTCAAGTGTCCGTGCCGATTCGACTGCAATTAAAAGAATTAACACATATTAAAGGTGTTATAAGTAACAAATTTGTAACATTAAAGTGTGACAATGAGATTTAAGGCCTTAACCTTTCATTGAATTGTGTTAATAAATCTGACTTGAAAATGGTACAGACAGGTGAAGACGTGCACCCCACCCCCATGTGTACTTAGGGTAAATTACTCCCCCCCCCCCCCCCCCCTCTAACCCATTGTGTAATGACAACTTCGGTAATAATAAAACATAAATGTATTGATCTAGCCATCTCTTAACATGTAGACATGCTTAGGCCTTTCTAGACTATTCCCCTGGGAGACGGGATGTAGATACATGAATTATAAGGCTACTGTAAAACCAAACACTTTTGCGAGTTCTGAATGACAAGACATTTTCACGGCAAGAATTTGTTTGCGCATCGCAAACTTTAATCTTAGATTTACTGTGATTCAACTAATTCGCAACACGAAACTTTCCCGAAATGAACCACTCATGAAATGTACAAACTTTTCTTCATATCATGCACAAGAATGTTTTCTGGTTTTAAGTAGTTTCGCATAGTTGGTACGTAACGCAACATATCCATGCTGTTTGTAGGCACTGTGACTGCACAACTTTGGTATAGCAAAATAGACTTTAGTGATGCTATACAAGTATGCCATTTGTAAAGAGATATGTAGGATCTCAAAAATATTGATAATCTTACTTTTTTCCTCTTGGTTATGGGCCTAAAATAATAATATATCTCAAAATGAATCACCAAATATGTGGATTTTTTTTTGTTTTACTAATATGGCTGTCGCTGCTAACAATCTGCTTTGCTGATGGTTACATACACGTACATGTACATATCACACATGTAGGCCTTCAATGTACATGTATATGCTAACCTTGGTAAAATAGTAGAATATTTGTTTTGTTTTGTTCCTTTTCTTTTATTGCCTGATTGAGAAACGAATGCGGCCAAGTAGTGCCTGCACATATGCATTAGTCATTGACATTTTTACATGTACACAGGGGCGTCGCTAGACCTTTTTCAGTGGGGGGTTCTAGGACAACTACCCCCTGAGCAATCACCCCCGGAAAATTACCCCCCGGAAAACTACCCCCAAAGGACAATTACCCCCTGGAATATTACCCCCCGGAGAATCACCCCCCGAGGATAACTACCCCCCAAGGACAATTATCCCCGCAAAATTACCCCCCGGAGAATTACCCCCCCCCCCAGGACAACTACCCCCAAGGACAATTACCCCCCGAGGAAAACTACCCCCCGAGGACAATTACCCCCTAGGACAATTACCCCCGAGGACAATTACCCCCTAGGACAATTACCCCCTAGGACAATTACTCCCCGAGGACAATAACCCCCCGAGGACAATTACCCCCCGAGGACAACTACCCCCGATGATAATTACCCCCCGAGGACAATTCCTCCGATGACAATTATCCCCCGAGGACAACTACCCCCAATCAGGATTCAATAGCAAAAGACGATCTGACACATTGAGAGATGGCTACGAGCCCATAAGATCCCCTGCATGAACCCATATTCTTCAAATACTTTATCACGTTGTCTTCCTCATTACTACACATTTCCCTTTCATTATAATTCATGCAACGCCAGTGCGGTTGCTGATTTCCACGAAGGATGTAAGTTTTAGGTAATTGTCCAGCGCTTTTCAAAATGCATAGATATACATTTCTCTGGAGCAGCGTTATTTTAACTTTTTGTTAGTCACGGTACCCTCTTAAGAAATGAAAATTTTCTCCCAAATCTCAAAGTCTTTATAGATTATTAATTTTGCATGACTCTGGCTCTCGTCAAGTGGTATGCACATTTAAGAATAAAAAGGGGAAGACATTTTCAAACTGGTAAAAAATTAGTTTGTAATTCACACACTAGAAACTATTTAAAGTACTGTATGCGGGCACCTTGCCGCCAAATGTACATAAATAAAAAGTGATATATTCATACATGATCTTGATGCACGAATTTGAGGATATTCGGGCCTCTCGTTGCCCTTATTTACCTTGCTGTCAAAATATTGTCAGCGAGCGAGGAAGGAAGACACTTTAGTATCTTCAACAATTTTATTTTCTCATGTAATTACATATTTTAACCGGTTCTGGTATTTGATGTTTTTTACAAAATCAATGTTTTCCAAATCATTCTCTTGCGGCACCCCGGTCGAAAAACGCTGTGCTGGCGTTACAAAATCAAACGAGATGAATTACCAGAGAGCGGATATTTATTTTCTTTTGACATGGCACCGTACATATAACTTGAAGGCAATTTCTATTTCAAAATAATTTAACGTACACGAAAACATATTACACTTCAGCATGACAACAGAAATAATAGATAACGTAAAGAAAACCTTAATCATGGATCATGGCATGGATGAGGGCCCATTATACATACAAAGACAAATACACGATCAGCTGATTTAAAAAGTTACAGAGGATGCATAAAGGAAATCTTACATCCTAATTTCTTTGTTGTGCCATTGATGGTGAGAGAAGCTGTAACGCGTACTCATCTGCGCGCAATGTATTGTTCAATTTCTAAGAAATGTAATTTCTGTTCTTTACTCGGTAGCAAAACTACAGGGGAATTGGGCAACCTCCACCCCCCATATCGAATTGAATAATTTGAAAAGACTGAAATGAACTTCATGAATAACAAAGAAAATTAAGGTTTATGCAATTTTCTGTAAACAGCAAATTGGAGAGAAGCTTGCGTTATACGTCACAGTGTTATAATTTCCTCGGGGGTGATTGTCATTGGGGGTAGTTGTCCTCCGGGGGTTATTGTCCTCGGAGGGGGGAGTTGTCCTCGGGGGTAGTTTTCCTGGGGGATAGTTGTCCTCGAGGGTAATAATAATAATAATAATAATAATAATAACGTTTTATTTAGCCAGGGTAGCCACTTCAGTTATGAAACTGCTCTTCCAGCGGGCCCTGCATAACATAATATGTTATTACTACCCTTCTCCAATCTAATATGCTGAGCGCCTAGCAGAAGGCAGAAGGTCCCATTGTTATAAGTCTTTGGTATGACTCGTGTTCATGCAATATGATATGAAGCTAATCTAAAAGACATAGTAGATGGCCGGCACAAAAGAACGGACTCCCACAAGGGAGTGTCCTTTCTTCTCTATTGTTTAAAATCTACACAAATGACCAACCCATCCACCCAGTCACCAGAAGCTTCCTCAATGCTGACTAATGCATTGCGTATCAGAAGCATACTTTTGAAGAAGAAGAAGTTTTATTTAGCAATGCCCTGAACGGTCTCATCCCTTTCTGTGCCACCATCATCTCAGAGCTAACCCAGACAAAGCTGGTAGACAGATTAGCTGGTATGGGAAAATGGTTGCAACACACCACCAAGCCAGTCTATTGAGGGGTCATACTTGACCGGTCCCTCGCATACAAGGATTAGATCACATCACCAAGACTAAGGCGAAGGTGCGATCAAAGAATGGTATCCTCAGGAAGCTGACCAATATAAAGTGGGGCTCTGATGCTAAGACAGTCCGTACTGCAGCCCTGGCTTTGTGATTCTCTATAGCAGACTATAAAAAGTACCATGGTAACCATGTTTTTTTTGGTCCAAATTACCATCCATCATTTACCATGGTAATAATGTATAAAACAATGACATTTATTGTTTAATGCCCTTATGTTTATCATTGTTTGATACCATGATTACCATGGTTACCATAGTGGATGGTAATTGGACAAAAAGAAACATGGTTCCATGGTACTTTTTATAAGGGTTATATGCTTAAGCCGCCTGGAGTGGATCAGCTCATGCCACCATGATCCACCCTGCTTTGAATGATGCCTGCCGAATATCACTGGCTGCCTGAAGCCCACACAGGTTGAGGTCCTTTATTTGCAAAGTGGTTTCGCATATCCTAGCATTCAAAGCATGTGAAGTACTTTTGCTTCCCAGAAGGAGAATTGAAACAGGAAAGTAACTCACGCCCCCTCTTGCACCGACAAGAAAGTGGCTCAAATCTAGGCACGGCTTCATGCATTCTGTTGAGCCACTGGACAAGAGCCTTTACAACCAGCAGGTGTCCCTGTGGACCAACCATCTTGCCCAATCACAAAATACAGTGACCTTCAGCACTAAGGAATCCACCCCCTTGCTCCAGTGAGGCGTGGTCCTTCCGGTTAAGTCCAAACCATTTAAAGGGATCGTTTAACAATGTTAAATCTGAGATACACGTCCATACGTGTTATCAGTTTCTGTGATATGGTGTAATATTCAAGCCCTAAAAAAATTGCGCTTCAAAATTATCAAGAAGTGCCTCAAAAAAGTAAAAATCTTTGAGTGACTGGTTTTACCATACTCGTTTTCCCCAATAGACCAATGTAGAGTTGTGAAAACCGTTTGGCAAACGGTTTGCAAAATGTGTAATTCCAATCATGAATATCTTGATAATCAGACAGGCGATCGGCTTGTAAAAGTCATGGGGTTCCTGACTGACCTAAAGGTTTATAATTGTCTTTGCAACATGAGCTAAATCCAGAATATTGTTTCAGAATCTGTGACAAAGTTCCCGGATCCCTTGAAGAGACGATGTCGGTAGTTGCAAAACCACATGTGGAGAGGAGCAGACTATGCAACACCTCCTATCCTGCCCACATCTACCAGACCCTTGCACCCAAGAAGATATGGAAGCATTAACCCCCTGCGCGATACAATGGACACAACACTGGATTGGGACAATCTAATTAAGAGTGGTCGTTGTGGCATAGTGACTCAAGAAGAAAAAAGACTCTGATTTTTACCAAGCGAAGAATTTTGAACTTGTTTGATTTAACCATGATCTAAACTTTCCTTATGCAATGAAGTTCCAATGTTACAAATTAAATCAATGTTTAAAATCAATGCACCTCTTTTTTTAGATTTCCATATTTAATATTCCTGTTCCACCACTGTATCTATGTGAGGTTACTTGACTCTTTTTTCCAAGTGTGGGTGTGTGTGTGTGTGTGTGTGTTTAGAAATAGGAAGTCAAACTGTTGAAGTGTACATTAGGTTAAAGTACTCAATTGATGTACATGTCTTGGCTGTTGTGAATGCTTCTAATCAACTTTGTGGGAAACTGTCATACTATTAACCATGTCCAGGTAGGAGCCCTCACTCAAAGTTACTGTGCAGACGCAATTAATATAAATGTTTCACCAGCCCGTAATTAATAATTATCATGCTGCTTTTTCAGCTTGATGTTTATTTTTTTTTATTTCAGTACCATGTGAGCCTTCACCATTGTTTGCAAACTTAAACGGACATGTAATTCCCATACTCTTGAAAGCACACCCTAATTTGGACTGACAAAAGGAAAAAATTGAAAAAAGATTTCTCAAATCATATATTTCATTAGCTACATGTACATGTATAAAAATCTTTATTGTATTTTACTCTTGAGGCTAACCAAACACGACAAGTTTAAATTGGAAATCTCTGTCCCAACATGTAGTCCCATGAATACACGTACATGATGCATTTGTGCATGTATTGTTTTGTGTTCAGATAGGTTCCATGACACATGCTCCGCCGACGATTGCTCCGCCGACATTTACTCCGCAAAACGCGACAATTGCTCCGCGACATTTGCTCCGCGACATTTGCTCCGACGTCAAATGCTCCGCCGACAGGTGCTCCGCCGACAGTTGCTCCGCCGACAGTTGCTCCGCCGACAATTGCTCCGCCGACAGATGCTCCGCCGACAATTGCTCCTCCGACAATTGCTCCGCCGACAATTGCTCCGCCGTCAATTGCTCCGCAAAACGCGACAATTGCTCCGCCGACATTTGCTCCGCCGACATTTGCTCCGCCTGAAGCGACACTTGCTCCGCCGACATTTGCTCCGCCGACATTTGCTCCGCCGACATTTGCTCCGCCGTCAATTGCTCCGCCGACAATTGCTCCGCCTGAAGCGACAATTGCTCCGGTGACATATGCTCCGCCGACAATTGCTCCGACGACATTTGCTCCGCCGACAATTGCTCCGCCGAAAATTGCTCCGTCGACAATTGCTCCGCCGACAATTGCTCCGCCTGAAGCGACAATTGCTCCGGTGACATTTGCTCCGCCGACAATTGCTCCGACGACATTTGCTCCGCATGAAGCGACACTTTCTCCGGTGACATTTGCTCCGACGACATTTGCTCCGCCCAAAAAGTGTCCCATTAAATACAAATGCTACTAGTACTACGACAAACGCTTCGCCGACAATATTTTTTTTTCACGGGTTGTTTTTGTTTCTTCTTTTTTTCCTTCATTTTTTGAATGCATTTCATGACATTATGTAAATGAAATGAAATGAATGAATGTTGATAATGTGGGAGGAAAAAGCAGTTGCCTAAAAGTCATTTCGAATATACTGAAATAACTTTCCATCTATCACTGTACGTCCCACATAATGTACACTAAACACTCATTACATGTCATGGGAAGTTTTTTTTTTTAAAGTAGAGCAGCAAGCCACATTCCCCAATACGCGCATACCTCCTAGTTAATTTCAAACAGCTCATCAATATGTAAGACCTGAAATTACCTCCATGAAAGAAGACTAATAACATGAGAGGAAAGAAAAGAGCAAAAAAGACAACCGTTTTTTGCTATTCCCCATAATGTTTGATTTAAAAAAATAAAAAATAAAATTATAGCTCCTTACGCAAGTTCTCCGGCGAAAGATAATTACTCCGCTCAAAATCTGTTTCATGTATTACTCATTAGCTGATCCAAAGCTCAAGGCTATCTCTCTCTCTCTCTCTCTCTTTCTCTCTCTCCCATGCTCCTCCTTTTCCTGTTTACACCGTTTTCTTGTTTTCTTTGCTCTTTTCTTTCCTCTCATGCTATTAGTCTTCTTTCATTTCCATCACTTCTTCTCTGCTCCCCCTCTCGAGTTCTATTTCTCTCGTGAAATTGAAACGTAAAGTAATACAATCATGTAGTACATTCTTGTTTAGAACAATATTTTCAATAATATCCAGTCCATTTTCTAAAGGTTTCTTTCCTTTAGTTAAGTGTATGTAGCTTTAATATATATATGTTAGTGTGCAAAACACTCCGTTTCATTCGAGTACTTTGTTTTCACTAAATAATTTAAGGGACTCACGAAGCCACCGGAAGAAGAGCAATTGGCTTATCATGAAGAACTAACATCAAACTGCAACAAAATGATTTGTATAAATGTGAATAAGCAGAAAGGCTGCCATCTCATTTTCCCGTCTGAATGGGTTCTCTTCCTTACGTATATAAGTGCCCTTATTTTCTAAACTTTTTTTTAATATTTGTGTGTTTATTAAATTTTCAATCATATAAAAATTACATATTTACAAGTCATTGGTAATAATTAGACAAACAAAAAAACCAATATGTATAAGAACAACTAACAATAATGAAAGGACAAGAAAGTTATAAAAAAAAAACATTATAGTAAAAAAAAAATACACTGTACACATATAAATCATAGTTTGAACTCCAGTGCATAAAGGGGAGTGAGGGGGCACAGGAATAAAAGTTAAATCAACATGAGTATCATAAGTCAAATCGCCATTTCTTAAAATGCGAAACAAGCTTGTTCCTTTTTTTCGCTGAGAAATATTCAATATCTTTTTGTTTCTTTATAAAACTCTTAAAAAGATCAACACTTGGTAAATCCCCCTTACTTATTTTCTAAACTTCCATGATGACCTATTACATTGTATAATGCTTTACCTAGTAAGATGCATTGATCGAGGTAATTTCAGGTATTACATATTGATGAGCTACTTGAAATTAACTAGGAGGTATGCGCGTATTGGGGAATGTGGCTTGCTGCTCTACTTTTTTTAAAAAACTTCCCACGACATGTAATGAGTGTTTAGTATACATTATATGGGACGTACAGTGATAGATGGAAAGTTATTTCAGTATATTCGAAATGACTTTTAGGTAACTCCTTTTTCCTCCCACTTCATCAACATTCATTCATTTCATTTCATCTACATTATTTCAAGAAATGCATTCAGAAAATGAAGAAGAAAAAAAGAAACGAAAAAAATAGGTGTAAAGAAAATATTGTCGGCGAAGCATTTGTCGTAGTACTAGTAGCATTTGTAGTTTATGGGACACTTTTTGGGCGGAGCAAATGTCGTCGGAGCAAATGTCGGCGGAGCAATTGTCGCTTCAGGCGGAGCAATTGTCGGCGGAGCAATTGTCGGCGGAGCAAATGTCGGTGGAGCAAATGTCGGCGGAGCAAATGTCGGCGGAGCAATTGTCGCTTCAGGCGGAGCAATTGTCGGCGGAGCAATTGTCGGCGGAGCAAATGTCGGTGGAGCAAATGTCGGCGGAGCAAATGTCGGCGGAGCAATTGTCGCTTCAGGCGGAGCAATTGTCGGCGGAGCAATTGTCGGCGGAGCAAATGTCGGCGGAGCAATTGTCGCTTCAGGCGGAGCAAATGTCGGCGGAGCAATTGTCGCTTCAGGCGGAGCAATTGTCGGCGGAGCAATTGTCGGCGGAGCAAATGTCGGCGGAGCAAGTGTCGCTTCAGGCGGAGCAAATGTCGGCGGAGCAAATGTCGGCGGAGCAATTGTCGCGTTTTGCGGAGCAATTGACGGCGGAGCAATTGTCGGCGGAGCAATTGTCGCCGGAGCAATTGTCGGCGGAGCATCTGTCGGCGGAGCAATTGTCGGCGGAGCAACTGTCGGCGGAGCAACTGTCGGCGGAGCAACTGTCGGCGGAGCATTTGACGTCGGAGCAAATGTCGCGGAGCAAATGTCGCGGAGCAATTGTCGCGTTTTGCGGAGTAAATGTCGGCGGAGCAATCGTCGGCGGAGCATGTGTCGGGTTACCTTCAGATATGATACTAAATAAAATATTTCTATTGTAAGTGTATCATGGTTCTAAAATCATATGCAAAATGTATAATGTAAGCAACTCTGACAAATATCTAATTCAATTCATGTATAAACGTGTATAGTAAGTTAAATAAAATATGGAGATATTATTGGCATGATGTAATGCCTTTTAGCATAAAATGAGCGCAGCCGTTTCCAATGTTTTGAAAATGTGCGTACCGGGTGAAGTTGTACGTTAATCATGGACCAAGCTTTAAGGGGCTTTCACACCGGGCCTTGCGTAGAGTTGCGTAGAGTTGCGTACCGACTACGCCGATCGTATGCAACCCTACGTTACTGTACGCGGAGGGATGCAAATGGGTGCGCGAGATGAACGCTACCTTCGGCGTAGACACTTTACGCAGAGAGTACGCAATTTGTACGCAAGTCTACGCAACACTACGCTACCCTACGCCAGTCCGACGAAGCATTATAAACGTATACAGACGTCCTATATCCAACCTGCGCGCAGCCTCGCCACAATGACTGCTTGATCCCTGCTGGACTTTTCATTACTATTCCTGCAGTGCTACATTTTATTCGTCCCGCTGGACTCTATTGTTTTATTATTTCTGCTTTAATTACTGCAAAAATGCCAGGAAGGAAGGGCAAGGGTTGTGGTCGAGGCTAGAAACCTTCTTCGCATGCTTCCAGTGATCAAGAGGCGGAATTACCTGCACCACCATCTGAAAATAGTGATGCAGCTGCCAGCAAAGATTCACAGAAGAGGAAGAGGCAGCCCAAGCTTCCCCCTTTAAAGTTTCGACTGACCACGAGAGGGTGGACATTATGGAGTGGGTCCAGCAACATCCCATGCTCTATGACAAAGCGTGCGAAGACTACAATAACAGGGAGGCCAAGAAGCACCTCTATCAACAAAAGACCAGGGAGTTGGATTTGGAGGGCACAGATGACGAACGAGGCCATCGTCTACTGACATGGGTAAAAGCTCAACGTGATAAAGTTGGCAGGCTAATGAAAATTTCCAAAGGAGTCTTAGGAAGTGGAACTGTCAAGATAACAGCAGAGGACGATCGCTTCCTAAAACGCTTTAGCTGGATCCATCAATACCGAAATATCAAGAACGTCGGAACCCCCAGTGTAGCTGGATTGGTAAGTTCTCATTGTCATATCTCCTTGTGTTATAGCATTACAATGTAGTGATAGATACATGTATTTTTTACACCAAATGATGCCTTTATCCCCATCTCACTCATTATTCTCTCGCCTAGGGTTTTGTTTTGTCCCCATCTCATTCATTATTATATTCATCTGTTGTTTCCTTCTCTTGCCTAGGGTTTTGTTTTGTCCCCATCTCACTCATTATTATTATTCATCTATTGTTTCCTTCTCTTATGCCAGGTTCATGTGAACAAGTTCTTAAAAAATAATAAGCACTTTACTTCTTTCACCTTCTCCATTGACAGTGGTTTGTAGGGCGTTCCTATACAGGGCCATCCGTCGCTGGGCAAGGAACAGAGGTAACATCACTCAAAAGTGATATATGAATGTATATATATTATATCACTTATACCACTTATGGACACAACTGACAGTAAGCAAGCTGGTGTCTTTTGTGCATTAATGCCATGTACTTTTCTGTCATTATTTGAACGAAAGGCATGTTTTGCCTTTTACCTGATGCAGAGAGGAACGGTAGGCAGGCCTACATCAGGAAGAAAGAGAGAATATGAAGAAGCTGAAGCTGAGACTGACCATGACGATGAAGACGAACCCATGGAACCCATGGAAGGCCGCTTCCAGCAAGGCATCCGCAAGTAAGGGAGGGCCATACAATAAGCGGGGTATCTCATCTTCAGATTTGGCCGAGGTACAGAAACCTCAAGGTGACAGTCAGCTTTAAACCAGTTTCCAGAGACTTCCTGTAGTTAGTATCTCGTTTGGTAATCATCGGTGCAATTCGTGTCAGAAGTGCATGGAAATCCTGTGGTCCCATCCGCATGAAATTGGTAAATGCAGAAACATCCTCAGCTTGCAGTTCTTTCATCAGCTGTTCATATTGCCCCTGCAGGGGCCTGCGCTGGATCCAAGGTTTTACCCACACACTTCTTCTTCTAGCTTCTTGCCTTTTCTGTTCTTGTTCTTCTCCCGATCGTTCATGTTCTGCCACATGACTAATTAGTCTTTCCAGGGCATCCAGATGCTGGAGTATTGTACCTTTTTGCCGAGGGCCCAGCCAACTCATGATCTTTTTCTGCCTGTGTTATTACAACAGTCAACTGTAATTCCAACAGCATTGATGTGTTCTGGACAGCAGGCAGCAGTGGATTGAGGGGCAGAAAACTAGGTTTATAAAGCGCCAATCGCTACACTCGCGGCTCCTACGAGCATCTATTGCATTTGTACATGGCACTTTCGCACACAGTAAGCAACCGTACGTAACCGTAAGCAACCCTACGCCAGGCCTACGCAAGCGTATGTAACCCTACGCCGTAGGTACGCGGTGCCTACGCACAGGGTACATAACTATACGCCATCGTACCCAAGTCTACGCATAACCTACGCAGGGACTACTCCGAAGCATCAATTTTTTCATAAGTACGCAGCTTAACTTCGGTGTAGTCGGTACGCAACACTACGCAACTCTACGCAGATGCGGTGTGAAAGGGGCTTTAGTTGAAAAGAATTTTTAAATCAATAACAAAACCTTTACTTTTAGATGAGGAAAAACCATAGTTGAGGAGATACAAATTATATTTGGTGAAAATCATTTTACAGGGGACTACTTGTAACTAAAATACTAAAATATAGCAGTTGAAGAGCACCAACATATTTATGCAATTTGTGTTCTGGCAATGATATTTCAAACGATTTTTTTTTGTATTGTATTGTATTGGTTTATTGAGATAAAAATCATCGGACATGCAGCTAAAAGCTGAAATTGTTCAATTTACAGAGTAAAAAAGTACATGGCATAACATTGCATTGATAACATATTAAAATATATAGCGCACTTAACAAATATTGTGTATATTTAAATAGGATTTACAGTTTCATTGATGATATAAAATTGTCATTCGTTTTACATGAGATAGAAACTTGATAATTAACAATTTACAGGTTCATTGCAACAGTGATACGTAGGTGGGATAACATTTAGATGTTTATACAGATAAAATACGATAAAAGATAAGATATTAAAGCTAAGTTTCAATATTGGTTAAACAAGGTGATGTTCCTGAATTAAGCGAAATTGGCAAATTAATATTACATCAGAAAGTATAAAGTAAAGAAACCTTGAATGAATTAAATATAGTGATGATAAAGATGAAATGTTGACATCGACAAAGATAAATATGAACAAGGTGATGGTCCTGAATTCAGCGAAATTGGCAAATTAATATTACATCAGAGAGTATAAAGTGAAGAAACCTTGAATTAATTAAATATAGTTATGATAAAGATGTAATGTTGAAATCGACAAAGATAAATATTAACAAGTAAAAAGGCTATTTCACATTGATTGAAACATTCTCAAGTTCTGTTATTAATTGATATTGCACATAGTAGAGGAGATACAAAAGTAGCAATCAGTAGATGAATATGCATGTGGGAATATAATCAAATACATTGTTTTGTTTACTCGATCTTTGTTAGTTTTAGTTCAAAGATTCAAGGTGAATTAAGCAGTCTAACAATAGTGGGTATCGTTGAGGAATAATACCGGGTAGTCCGACAGAGGGGGGGGGGGCGTTGAGAAGATTTGAAGAGCGTAAGCGACGAGAGGACATATCACTACGTAAGGGAGGGAGAAGATCACGGTGCCGGGGAGATTTCAACAGACTACGAGCAAAGGAATCCAGTAGTTGTTCATGACGCTCAGACATACGACAGATGGAGAGGTGCTCTAGAGCATGGTCGTAAGAGACATACTGGTCCTTCATAATGATGCGGCAGACACGTTTCTGGATTTTCTCAATTTCATTGTACTGATTTGCAGTGATGCTTGGAGACCAAATGGGAGATGAATACTCCAAAAGAGGACGTATGTAGGATGAGTAGATGTTGATTAGGTCACAACTTGGGACGGATGCCTTTCGAAGACGACTTATCATAAATACTCGCTTTCCCGCTCTTGATACCATATCACCAACTTGTTTGTCCCACTTGAGATTGGATTGTAAGTGCACGCCCAGTATTTTCTGGGATTCCGTTGTTTTCAGAGGCTCATCATTGAGACGCAAACAAGGAGTGTTGATGGGACGTTTCGTGAAGCTGACAGACATGGCATTGCTCTTGGTGGTATTGAATTTCATGTCATTGTCTTTACTCCAATTTTCAAATTCGTCAAGATGGTCCTGTAGTTTCGGTGGTGCCGATGTCGTGCGAATCTCGAGAAGGCTTAGGTCGTCAACATATTTCCAATGATGCTCGATATCATGTGCGGCATCATTCACCAGAGCTAGGAACATCAACGGGCCTAGTTTTGTTCCCTGCGGAACTCCGCACGTCAAATGCCTTTCCTCGGAGATACAAGATCCAACTCTAACAGCCTGGGTGCGATCAGTTAAGAAGCTGGTCGCGGTCTGAAGAACTGCTTCATTGACACCATACGTGAAGAGTTTGTGAATCACTATATTGTGGTTGACACGATCGAAGGCTTTAGAAAAATCTATCGTGCAAAGGGACGCACAGTAGCCAGGCCTATCTAAGCCCTTGAGGATTGTATCCACTAGGCTCACCAAGTAGTGGGTTGTTGAACTGCCTTTAATGTTGCCAAACTGACGATTGTCAAGATGGGGTGTGAGGTCTCTCATCAGATACAGTGAAATGAAACCTTCAAACACTCGTGAAAATATCGGAGTTATCGATATGGGTCTCAAATCAGAACAGCTTCTAACTGGGTAGGTTTTAGGTACCGGTGTTACAACGGAACGTTTCCAACGCGATGGGAAAGAACCCGACTTCAGAATGGAATTGAAGATGGCAGATAACGGAGCAGAGATCTCTAGGGCGAATTCTCTGATTAGTCGAACCGGAGTATCTTCAGGATGGATAGCTTTAGATGGATTTAGCTTCTTCAGCGCTTGAAAGACCCTGAAGCGCTGAATGTCGGGTGGTGGTCTTCTGGCAGGTAGGTAGGCCGGGCTAGTCGTGGTATCAAGGGCAGGTAGTTCAGAGCATATACCTGCAAAGAAGTCGTTGATATGATTTGCCTGCTGAGAATGGCTCATGCCGAAGTCATCTGGAAAACTGTAGGAAATACGTTTACTCAAACCAGCAAGAGAGCGTCTTTGACGGTGCCAGGAGCCAGGATTTGAGTTCTTCATCGCTGCGATCTTTGAGCGATAAAACGTAGACTTCAGTTTCACAATTGCGCGCTGAATTTGGTTGCGGATACTCCTAAAAGAAGCCAATTCACCCCTTTCAAAGGCTCGTTGTCTCTTCTGGATGTCAGTTTTTATCTTGTCATTGATCCATTGTTTGTCGTTCGCTGAACGCTTACGAACAACAAGAGGGAAATGTTGACGATATGCCTGATCTAGAACATTCTGAAGAGATCGGACCATATCGTTAGGTGACTCCATATCATTCATATGATTAAAATGCTTCATCAGGACACACACCTGGGAAGGAAGCATCCATAAATTTGAATACATTGACTTGGTAAGCGACTTCGCATATCGGAAAAATGGCGAAGCCCATGTCTTGCTGATAAACTGTAAATAATTCTTGCTTTATCCCTCTCACTTTAGCAGGTAATCCTTTAGATTGGTGGGCGAGAATATAATATATCTCTCAGAATAAGTAAAGTAATTTCTTAGAGTGAGATTCCTTTGAAGTAGCCATTAGAATTTCTCCCATACACTGAACAAGACAAATAATCCTCGCTTTCAAAAAATTTACTCTGAACTGTCATGCATTTTGAGGAAAAAATTCAAATCTGCTTAGCTTTTCATATTGTGAAAATTTGTGTTTAAATTGATTGAATGACAATTCATAATTCATTTAACCGTATTTGGTATGTAAAGTGCATATCGTGATTGTACTGTAACTGTAAGCACTCTATTATATTGGAGGAGCAAAATATAATGTAACAGAACGATACTGTTGAGGAGCCCAATACACATTCAAAACTTGTAAAAGTGCAGAGGGAATCTGGTGAGATGGGGTTTGCTGAATAATTTTGAAAGTGAGAGAGAGAGAGAGAGAGAGAGAGGGGGGAGACATCATTCTTTAAAGGGCCACTCTAACCCAACCAACATAGCCTTTCAAAACATGAATACTCCTCTACTTATAATTAATATTCCAGACTCAGATTTTTCAGAAAATCTCTTCATTGACCAAAAAATGATTATAACCATCAATTCACAGTTATCACGCTTGCTGGGCTACGCCCCTCGGAGACAGGTAATACGGTCACGTGGCCTTGATTAAGCGCATTTGACGTCATTGCGGGCATGTCCGATTCGTCCTTCCACTAAAGATCTTACATTAGGAATGACGAAAATACCAAAAATGTACTGTGATTATCAAGTGCATATTATTTTTCGAATAAATGTTTTTTTTTTTCTTCAATTAATATCATAGTTTGCCTTTTTAAAGCCATTTTAATGCCTAAATCACCTTCCTTTTCACCGGAGAGGCGCCTGCAGTGACGTCATATGCTATTGCACAATACAGCACGGAAACTGGGCTTTTTTCTGAGCGTTCTGAGTCGTCATTTTTAAAGGTAGATTCCAGAATTATCGATGATTTCTAAGAAAAATAATTGTAATATTCGTAAATTCCGTCAAAAATTATTCTACATTTTTTTTCCCTTCATTTTTTTGCCCGTTTTGGTTAGAGTGGCACTTTACAATATAGCAACCTCTGAGGGTCGTATTTAGTTAAGGGAGTATTCTCCTTCAGAGGGCAAAACATAAAACAAGAAGCGCAAAACTTAAAACAAAAAGCGCCTTTCCTGAGAGGAAAATGACATAAATTGATGATTAGTTTTTTGCCTAAAGTGCCCATTTAAGGGTGTATGCTCCTTTATCCCAGAAATAGGTACTCGGTTATGCACCCTATGTGCCCATGCCTTGAGCCATAAAGCATGGCCGTCCAGGGGATTTCTTTATGTTGGGGACCGGGGTAAAATGCAATAAATTATTGAAAATTTATTGCATTTTCTTTTCTTATTTTTTATTTATGGAAACTGCCCCTACCCTAGCCCAGCTGCGTACAGTCATGGTTCAGTGACAAAGCAATGGCCTCGTTACTGTGAGGCCCCAGGATGACTTAAGGGCGTAGGTCCCCTAGTTGATAGGCATAGTAGCATACATATGCTTTAGCAGTCACGCAAAACACACATTGGCAAATTATTATTCAATAAAATATGAGAATGTATACTATTGTCTATATCTATAAGGATGAAATTATTTTAAAAATAATTCCATAAATTGTGGGAAAACTAAAATATTCCAACTATATGAGCGACAGTGTAAAATATCCATGCGTATTATTGGTTTTGTATGATTACAAATTTATTCTTGTATTTCATTTAATACAAACATGGTTATCTACGCATATATAGAGGGGACATGAATGCACATGAAGATCTTCTCAGTCACCAGTGTATCACCTTTCCCAAGAAACAATGATAGATTTGAAATAGAATACGTACACAGAAGCAAAATAACACAAACAAACAAAAACAAACTCTCATTTCACTGATGATATAAAAGCATAATGACTTACTGGGAGGGTATGTTGTTGTACTTCCAAGATAATTCTCTGCTACACAATTGTACTCAATATTAGTGTCATATTCTGATTCTGGAACATCCACAAAGTTGACTCCCGTTGAGGATTGATGTATCAGAGTATCATCGGAGTTTATGTAGTAGTTCCTTATACGTGGATTAGGTTGGTCTGCTTCAGAAATGTTACACAACACTCTGTAGCTTGGGTCAAGGAACTGGATTTCAACCGTCATAATATCAGCTCTGGGGGCACCTGAATTAAAGTAAACATGGAAAATTAAATTGTGCACTGTTGGGATAACTGTCAGTATTCACAATTATTAAGAAAATTCATAGGGATTTTTTTTTTTTTTTTTTTTTTTTTTTTTTTTTTTAGAGCAAGTGAAAAAAATGGAACTAAAAAATGTACACTAAAAAAGGATGAAACTAATGAAAACAATCAATTCAAGAATGACACTGAGAGATGCATACCTGAGCCAATAATGTATCTTCCAGCTTGTTGCCTTTACAATGTCCAATGTAACCTTTTCATTTATGGGGATATACCTATACATTTTAGGATGGGGGAAGGGGAGGGTAGAGTGAGAAAAATACCTCTGAACCTGTACCCTCTTGTCGATCTGGCATTAAAATCTAAAATATTCAAGGTATATAATCTATTGCGAGACAATCAGCGATTACATACACGTACATGTATATCAGGAGATATTTAAAGTTTCCTAAATTGATGAAAACTTCCAAGTTATCCTAGGAGGAATTATTAACATTGTCTGTTTGGGGCCAGAAAGGTCTTATCTTATATCATTTTACATCAAATGAACAGCCTTTTGGCTGCAAACAGAAAATACTGGTATGTAAAATTAATCGTTTCTATGAATTACTACAAACAATTATAGTTGATCTCTTTTGTTTTATAGCAAATTATTCTGTTCAGTACAAATGATCAAATTTGCAAAGAGGTCACTAAACTTACTATGCGTATCAAGAGTAGCTGTTACTTCTCCATTGAGATCAGATACTTCATGCCCGCTGATGACACATTTCAATGGTTGACCATTGCTGTCACTGGTAGCTTGAAATGTGCAGACGCTCGTCTTACTAAACAGACCTGGTGCAGGAGTGGGGTTCGCTGCTCCTGGATCATCACAAGGTGAAGTACCATCGCCTAACATCCATGTGATTGTTTCCTCTGGTCTACCTCCTTCAGCTTCACACGTTGCTTCAAACGTGTCATTAATGTTGCTCTTTATTGGACTAGCTGGCGATACACTCCATGTCCCTTGGACTGTAAATCACAAGAATTAACACATATTAAAGGTGCTAGGTAATACATTTAGTAACATCGCTATATAAGGTGGGACAATGACATTCAAAGACCTTTACCTTTCATTGGAATATGTTAATCCATCTAGCTGGAAAATGCTACTAAACAGATAAAGATGTTCACCCCCTTCTCATGTGCACTTCAGGGTAAATAATCCCCCCCCTCCCATGTGTAATGACAACTTTGGTAATATACATACGTGTATGATGTAGCCAACTCCCAACATGCAGACATGCTTAGGTCTGTTTAGACTATTTCCCTGGGAGGCAGGATGTAGATACATGTATTGTAATTAAAACCAGAAACCAGAAATTTTCGGGAGTTGTAAACGACAAGACATTTTCACGACAGGGCTTTTTTTGTGAATTGCAAATTTTAGTCTTGTATTAACTGTGATTCAATTAATTTACAACATGAAACTTTCCCCAAATGAACAACTCGTGAAATTCACAAACATTTCATTATAATATTATGCACAAGAAGGTTTCTTGGTTTTTAGGTAGGTTCGCATAGTTGGTACGTAACAACTGTGACTTAAAAAAACCTGTATAGAAATGGTGTAGCAAAATAGATCTTAATGAAGCCGTAGGCCTACATGTAAGCAAATTGTAAAGAGATATAATTATACACTGTCGCTCGTTTAAAGAAAATGCAATATTTTTTTTATTTGTACAGTGTAAATTTTGTATAAGAATGTATACTTTTATCTATATCTATTAGGAATAAATCATTGTCAAAATAATTCCATAAATCGTGGTAAAAAAAAAATATTCCAACTATATGAGCGACAGTGTAGGATCGCAGAACGTTGGTAATATTACTTTTTGCTCCTAGTTATTGGCCTAAAATAGTAACATATCTAAAAAAATAAATCACCAAGTATGCGATATTGTTTTACATAATTGCTGTCGCTGCTAATCATCTGCTATCCTGATTTGTACATACACTGTTCATGTTCATGCCATTTTGTACACATAGCCATGTAGGTCTACAATGTACATGTATATCATGCACTTTTTAGAATACCAGAACAACTCTTTCCTTACCCTGGTAAAATAGTAGAATACTTGATTGTTTTTTCATTTTTTTTTCTTTTGTGCCTGATTGACAAATTAATTCTGCCAAGTAGTCCATGTGCATTAGACATTGACATTTGAACATGCACAGGGATGTAACAAAAAACTCTGAATGAAGAGTGACATACACCGCAGAGACAGAAAATGGGATTTCAATATCGTGTTGTACAAGAATACATCCCAAATTAACCTCACAGATGATTTGTTATATGCATGGATCACCCCCAGCTAAAGTACAATGTAGAGCTACAAAGGCAGGAACTACAATAAGTTAAACAAACAAAATAGATTGTTAAAAGATTTCTATAAAATAACCTACCTTCTACTGTAAGTTCTGCTGAATCCTCACTATCTGCTCCTTCAGCACATCTATACTGTCCTTCATCTTCAATCTGAGTATTACTGATTGTCATAGTGGATGTACCCCCGTTTTCTGATACATCAAAATTGACATATTTTGGATAAACAGAGGGATCGGTAACCGCTTGCCCATTTACGAAGATATTAAGACCCCCCACTGAAAGGTCTTCCCATATAAAGGTATTTGGCGCTGCTCCTCCAGTACAGGTGTAAACTGTGTCACTCCCTTGCTCTATTGCAGAAGGACCTGTCAGAGTCAGAGATTGGCCGTTTGAGAATTCTGGGATCTGAAGAAATAAAGATAGGTATTTAAATTATTCGTTACAAAAAAGCGATCCAAAGCAGCAAGCCAGATTCACATGCATGTTTGGGAAAGCGAAGAAGATTTAAAATTACCTTTGCCTAGTCTGAATTATTAATTTTGTTGGAGTTAAGCAAACTCCATAATCTTGAATCAAGTTACCAGGACGGTCTTCCCTTTCATTTTTTGTTTAAATTGAAATTATGACTATTAACTCATGAATAAAATGAGATGATGTGAAGTTGTGAACTGAAACGACTATTTTTTTCTCACGATAAATTTCTTTTACTTGCTATACGGCATTAAAACTTATTTTCCAAACTCCAAAGAACCAATATTTGAATATGTTAATTTTATATAGAAGTCGTTTGCTCATGAATTCCAATTTGTTTACAAAGAGTCCATTATAATCTATTTCTACCTATTAAATAACCTGCCGTGAGACTTTAGAACAGAAGAAAAAAAACATACAATATATTGGCAGTATTGTGCAAAATTTTTCTTTCCGAGAGGATTTATATTAATTAATGCATCCTGGACGAATGTTACTTTTTGAGCACAAGAATAATCATAGTCACACCTACTTTACTATGGACCGTATTGTTTTTCCTCATCAACATACACATGTGATGTGCCAGTTGTACACGAATATTGGTATTTTACCAATCTCTTCGGGACTGAATGCACCCCTAATACGTCAATGTTAATAACCAATTTTGTTTAGCTGTATTATGATTATAGGACTCGAGATGACTTTAAGATGACAGTCATGCGTTTCCTCCTCAATATTATTTTTTAATTTTGTCATCACATTTAAAACTTTTATGTTAGCGCCTTGAGCATCACATGGGGGATATGTTGGACTTCCTACCCAATTCCTACATTTTCTAAAATTCCACTTTTGGTAAATGGTATCTGGCAGGAATTATTTTATTAAGATAGAATAGAATAGCATTGTGCCAGTCATGAGCGCTATGAGCCCACACAGTCCACTTGTGTCTATAGATTGGTGATAAAAATTTGTATTGCTTTCAACCTGCAATTTCGCAGAACAACTTACCAGTATTAAAAATCCGATGAAGTACAAAATGACTCTCATATGTTGTATATCCATTTTAGAGCTGGCTAGTCGACCTCTGTGAATGATCAATCATACGATTTGTTTGTTAGGTGGGTTAATAAGACAGGAGCTTCGGAAGAGTCCAATACAATCAAAGACTACTGTGATGACACACGACATACGATAGGCCTACACTCAACCTGAGTGAAAATCTAAATGTCGGCAAAAGTGATAGGGCCTTCTTGAGGTCCATTGTTTCTTAGTTTATATAATTACAATGTAGGCTATAGCTGACAAAATATAATACAAGAATCACCATTAACCATGTGAATCTATTGGCCTACTGTAAACCTGCTACCCCTACCTCAGAATCTCCGTAATATTTTTCTGTTTCACACACAGTGGCGTACGCAGGATTTTTTCAAGGAAGGGGGGTTAACATTTTGAAATCGAGCCAAAAATTTCGCAACGACTTAGCCAACCGCTGAATAAGCGGGGGGGGGGGGGGGGGGGGGACTGTAAGAGGACATTTTTTTTTTCGGTCCCGAAATTTGAAAATTTGACAGATCGACATTCCGTTTCGTTGGGGGGGGGTAAGGTCATCTTTTTTAGGTCATCCATTAGGATTTTTTTATTATTAGGATGTTTTTATTAAAAATAAATAAAGTAAAACAAATCAAAACTCATAAGGGGGGAGGGTTCTCAAAAAACATACACATAACAAATACTAAAGGGGGTTTAACCCCATCCCCCTGCGTACGCGCCTGTTCACACATGTTGTGTAATCGCTTATAGCCAAATTAGTACTGGGTGTAGATCCCCCTTTGGTAATGAGGTGTAAAACTATGCACTTTGTTTGTTTTTATAAAAATAATAATAATAGTGGGTTAATTCTTTATAGCGCTCATGTCAGTCAGATTTGACCCTCCTAGCGCTCCCGATTATTACCCTGGCTTTAGCACGGCTGCCATACGGCGCTCTAGCTAAATCAGATGAAATCATATCATTATTTAGACAGAAAGAAAGGTCAACAATAGTTGAAGACGTAAACAGCGAAACATGAGCTATGGAAGACCAGCACTGAAAGTTAATCAACATCCAAATGATATAGGACCTTCTTGAGGCGGTCTGATGTAATGTAGGCTATTACTGAAAAAAATAAAGGTAGGACCCACCATCAACCATCTGAATCTGTATGGCTGCTTCATGTTTTATGAAGTCACTGTACTGTTTCAGTTTTACACAAGTTTTGTTTTCTCTTATTGAAGGATTTACGATCAAATTATAAACAAAAAGTTATACGTTATCGATTCAGAATCAAAAGAGTTACAAAATGCTTGAGTTGATGGATTGAAATTATTTTAGCTATGTTTACTCACCCGTAGCCTGGCTTGAGCTTGCACAAACAGATCACAGCAACAGAGGTTTATTATTCACTTCAACGGATATACTCGATGCTTGCGGGAGATATCTCGTTACATTCTGGACAGCCAACTGCCTTTATCTACCAATGCTGCTGAGCGTACATGCCGCGGCAGCAGACCGATACTGTTTGAGGATGTATTAACACTGAGGGCGATATAAAGCTATACTTTTTCAATAACTATATACAAAATTATTGAATGAAGGAATCATGATAATAACAGGCCTACTGATGAGCTACCTTGGGTAAATAAGACCGTTGATTTTGAGCAACAGTATATAAAACTTTTTTTTTTCTTTCTCGCTCTTCTCTACTGGACTAAATCAATTAAGGATATAGGCTAATTTAAGTTCATGAATTTAACATTAATAATCCGATGTAAATGGATTAGGCCAAGAGCCTTTTCCGAAGTAGTGACCACATTTTACCTATAATATTTCACCTCTCGAAATTACCTAATCCACAAAACTCATTTCCTGAAATGTTGTCAGCGCGACTAAAACTGTCGGGTGAAGCACCCAGAGACCCCTTGACAGATCGCAAAGCAGGGTCGATTTTACCCAACTCCCTATGCACCAAACTTTGTCAGTAGAACGTAGTGTGACTGGACATTACTCAACCAATTTTGGCTCATGTGGTATCATTTTTCTTATACATAGATTCCCCTTCTCCTGGAACCAATCAAATTTGCCCCACACTATGGAAAGTATGCAAGTCCGTTTTCTTTATGGACCACCCTGAATAGCAGTGTAGGTCCGTTCTTTAGGTACAGGATTGTGTCGGGGGAGGGGTTGTGCACCCGCGATTAGATGGAACGCGAGTATAACGAGAAAGTACACGAGATTGCATTATCTTCTTTCACGTTGCTCTTCCTTGTTCATTTTTGGAAAAGAAAGAATCTTTCCTACATGTCTCTTTTTCTTGATTTCACCATTTTACGGGACAGACGAAAAACTGCTGAACGGTGTATTATTGTAAAATAATACAATTAAACTATAAAAATATTGAAGTAGATATTCATTGATTTTAAAAACTAACTTTATTTTCATTATTGCAAAGTTGTAACTTTGATTCGAAAAGGTTATCAAAATTCAATGCTTGGAAACATTCGAAGTAATGATTATTATAAATTACAAAACGATTAAATACAGCCCCGGCATATTACCTGAAGAGCTCTCCGAACGCTGCTGAGATGTGTGAGATCACAGTATGGACATGATTTGCACAAGCAGAAGATGTCCCATGACATCTCACACATTTTCAGTGCCTGTGTTTTCATCTTTTCTTGAGTTCTTTCTCTTACTTCACTATCGTCAGGCTATTAGTAAATTTATAATCTATTGCCTCACTCTAAACCCTGCGCATGGTTTTATTTTGATGACAAATGCAGCGATACAAAAATGAAGGAATCTGTCGCTTGTAAACAAAATAAGACGCCATTATGTATTCGGCTGCACACACTGCGGTGTGTTCGGCGTTTCAAGAGGGAACAAGTGCCGTCCTTAATATCATTCCGGGGTTGTTTCAATTTGAAAGTCTGGTTTCTTTGATTGTTAATTAACCCCTATCCTGTGTATTTACAGGCAACATTTTTTTTTAGTTATCACAATCGGGTCATATCCCCTTTTGAATGGTTTGACATGCCATTACATTTATATACACTACACTCATTATAACTTGACAAATAATAGCTCTGCAATTATGTATATTCTTTATGGGATGTCGTCTGCTAGGGCAGTATTGTTCCATATTAAGACGTCAGAAATATCGTTATTTTTCTGGCGAATCTCTCGCATATCCCAGCTGCTAGGAAGGTGGTTGTATTTTTATCTTTATAAATCACCCGATATGTAGTTCACCTAAAACTTGTACGATGGCCATCTGTTAGCTTATCAGTTTCTAGTGATACATTAGTTGACATATTTGTGATTTTCTTTGAATTTCACCTTTAATACAGAATTAAACAACCTCCCTCATCGCTCGTCCTTCTCTCTCTTTCTCTCTCTCTCTTTCATTCCATTTATAACTTCTTTTTTGTTCTTCTTGATGTGGCCTCTTCCATTATATTCATGCCTCTTACCGCGTTTCAAATGTTCTCCTTTGTAGTGCGGGAGTCTTATGATTAGCCAGTTTTTTTGTGTGTTAAGCTCCTACATAAATTCCCTATGCCCACATTGTTATTCAGGTAGTGCAATCAACTTGTATTAATGATTGTCCATATTGTGTTACGTTATCCATAAAATAAATGTGTAAAGACAATAACACTTGATTATTTGAAAACAGACCAATGAAACTTAAATTGAATCATCTGCATTTATCGGATTTATTTTTCTCAATAACTGCCAATTATTCGTATGGCATCAGCATATTCAAGAAATCTTAAAGAATTATACTATTCTTTTTGTATTGAAATTGTCTTTTTTTATTTTTTGGCCACTTCACGGTAAATTGATTTGACAAATGATTCACACACCAGTGAAAATGAAAATTTGATTACATAATACATTGAACGCTATACAGCTTATTAAAATATCAAAAATCTTATTTTCTTTCTTATCTGACAGTAGTTATCCATTGGGCAATCCCCTGCCACCTGCTGTCATGGGCCGCTTTTTTCTCATTGCGTATAGCAATGTATCTCTCCATTTTATACGATTTAATTAGTAAGGAAAAGAAGTTAGAAATATTTGGTTTAACTAATTTGCATCTATTTAGGTAACTGTTTTCTTAGCAATTATTAATATATAATTAAAAAGAATATAATTCTTCGACAATATACCAAGAATTACCGTTTTTCGGTTAAAATCTAGAAATCAAACATAGTCAGCTCTTTTCCGAGCCGATTCCAAAAATCTTGTACTATTGTACATTTCCAAAAAAAATGTTCAATCGTTTCATTTTCTAGGTCACAAAAAGAAGATGATGGGGAACTAATGACTTTTACTTTATACAGTTTTATAATTCAAATTCAGAATATTATTTAATACCTTGAACTGAAATTCTCTGAAAAACTACAATTGATGTAATTTACAATGAATTATACTAGACTTTTAATAGGCCTAGTCAGTAATATGATATCATGAACTGTTTACAAATCATCGTCAGTTTTATTTAAATCATTAGTGTGAAAGGTTGATTAAAGTTTAATATTTCTAGAATGATAGTACTTCTCACTATGAAAAAGAAACAATATCAAATAGATTCACAATCATACCAGATTTTCTTTACCAAATAAGCTTATGAAGAAGAAAACGGTGATTTCCTTTAATCCATTGCAATAGCATGCTTAAACATAAAGGTTTGCGATTTAAATAAAAGATAGGGATTATATAAACATCGAAATAATACATTTATATGTATGTAAATACTGTATATGCCGACTTATTTCACACTCAAATCTTACTAGTCAATAAAACATTAATCTTACATAAATAACACAAAAGGTAACTATAAACATAAAATTCAACTTACAGATATCACTCAACTTTTCATATGTACTTGTACATGTACAATTCATTTTGGTAAGTCATCTTTTCGTTTCGTTTTTATATTTTGACTTTTGCTGTATTGTATTCCTATTCTTTTTCTGATTTCTCTTTCAAACAAATGTTTCAATACAGAATATCTTTTGTCTTTTTCCAGTTTTGTTGCGTTGTCAAATAACCTAATGTACACTCCAGAATGATATGGTTAGAAAAATAATAGACTGGCAATTATTTTCTATTATTAATATGTGCTAAGTGATATATTATAACACGTTGCATAATTATGTAAATATAAAAATGTGATTCATTCACATGGAAATTGTTGACAATTGCATAGAGAACATCAAAAACATCGAGCCATCCGGTGACATTTTGTCACCTAAAAATATTGACATAACCTTAGCACAGGTATTGTAAACTAGACATTAAAAATATACCCTTCATATTTATAATCATCACAAACATACACGCACACACACGCCCACGCACGCACTAGAACACACACATATGCACACATGTATACACTGTTGCTCTGTTGCTCACGAAGTTGGAATAATTTGTCCTTACGTCTTTTCGTGAAAAGATTGTGGCAATATGATTTATTCTTGACAGATACAGTTTATATCTTCTCAGAACTTTATTATTGAATGACCCTTTAGATTAATCAATACAGTTCTAAGAAGGTATAAACGTTATCTATCGACAATAAAAGATACTTTCACAATCATTTCATGAAAAAAGGCACGGTAAAAAAAGATTATTCCAAATTTTGGGGCATAATACATGTACATATGGGGTCAGGCCAGCTCAGGCCATCGCAAAGCTACTTCGTTTTAATCGAGAGTTAAAGCATTATGATAATAATGCTTTATTTGTTTAAAGAATATGCATTGCAGCCCTGTGGCTAAATTGTACAATATTTTTACAAGAGTATTTACATGATCGAAAATACACTAAGTAGATTCATAAAAACACGAGTAAACAATCTTACTACAATTGTATATTACTCGTGAGTGTAACATACACATGTGAGTCTACTATTAAGTGAGCAGTGCGTTTTAAATGTAAAGATGAAGGTTCAAAATAGTATAGTGTGATGTTAAGGATGACCGAAAAAGAAAGAGGAGGGAAAAACAGAGGGAAAGAGAGATAGTGAGATGAATTGGGAGAGAGAGAGAGAGTGGGGAGAAAAGTACAAGGAAAACAGAGGGAAAGAGAGGGAGAGAGCCAGAGAGGAGGGGGTTGATGAAATGAAAAAAAGAAATGGGGTAGGCGGTCATCCACATACAAGAATACTATGAAATAATACAAACATTGGCAAACGTTGCAAGGTAAATTAAAACATTAGAAGAATGAGTTGTTAAATGTATGAGATCGGTTGCTATACTAGGACCTCTTGATATTCACAAATGTCATGTTTTCTAGGATAGCTGCACCTCTATCTTTTTTAAGTAAGTATTTTACAAATCTCTACCAAATGATCTTAAAAGAAAAATACATTTTTAAACAGACGTATATACTTGATGCAAGATTCATACAAGTATTTGCAATCTAGCCCGATACAGCATTCTTGGCTAAGTTTAACACAAGTTAGTCCCTCTAATGTCCCTATACTATCTCCATAGTCCCAGTTGGCTCGGGTCCGACCATCGTACAGCGTACACGATTTAGATGCATTGTAGTATGGCTGCACATTCGAACAAGGCTTTATTTCACATGTCCAGTGTAGACGCATACAATCCTTCATCCAAGTCATTGAGAGACAGGTAATTCTGCGAAAATCAAAAGAAAAGAAGGAAAAGAAGAAGCCAAGATAATCATTTGGTTAGGACTAGAATTATTTTCACGATACCTGTTGAATTCTTAGTAGGTCCAAGGTTGAACAGAGGTTAAAAATCCAGAATAATACAAATGAATATGTAATAAGGAAACAAAATTTCGCATAAGACATGTGAGAAGAAGGTGAATTTGAGTCCATCTTACATGAGTCTTTTCTAGAATCCTTTCCAAACTCTTGAGGATCTGATCAAAGTTAGTCCGATTTGTAGCTTTCTTCTCCCAACAACCAGACATGACCGTATACCTGAAAGATACAAAAGAGACGATCCTTATCTAATGGAAATCTAATATAAATACCTAAATGAATCTAATACAAAGACAAATTCAAAATTCGTATGCAACAGCAGTTTTATTTATATTGTTTGATTATTTTATGTGCGTACCCACTCTATGTACTTCGAGTCGTTTTACTCCAACGGAAGTGTTGAGACGTATTATTTTCAGATTCAGATTCAGATTCAGATTCAAAGATGAGATAGCAGAATCAAATTCCATCATGTATTGTTGGTAAACATATCCGCATGTGATAATCAACATCATTATGAAATCTTACAACTTATTATAGCATCGAGTAAGTCAAGTAAATTTTGAAATTTACGAAACAATCCGTATTTGACGGTAAAGACTGTTATTATAAAAAAGAGCATTAATTACACTTCTTGTCCACAATGGCGAGGGCGTGGCATCTGGTAACCATTGGCAACCTCCTTTTGGACTGTATCAAACGTCATTTTAGGGTAGGGCCTCGCACCTTTAAGAATACAAAATAAATAACATTAAACATTTGTTTCCAATAATACGAATATGTGACATGTAAAGATATGGGGAAAAAATTATATTCATCATAAAATGTATATACAATTTTTCCTCAACCCTTGATAGTACAAGCGGAATTAAGTGAAAATTGTTAGACTAAATGTTATTCATATCTGGGACATGTATTTAAATACGAATAATGCAATAAATTAAAAATCGCTAATATTATCGGTTGGTCATGAAGAGTGGAATAAGTGGCTTGAATTGTTTGACTCTAAAACGCATTAAACAAGTATTAGTCATGGTATATTTTGATTATTTAAGTGCAACAATTTATTTCACTTTACTTAATAACACCATATGATCCACGTGAAGTGGAGGAAACGCTCATTTTCTTGACTCTCGCTCCACTGAAGGTTGAAGTTTTAAATCCCAGCCTGGAATCAACGTCCTTTGGTGAGACATCAATCCATATTTGACCCACTCCACTCACCTGGCTATAATATTGCTAGGGTATTTATAATGACAAGGCCCTCAGGAAGAACAACCGTAAGGATGATAAGGATTCCTATGTAAACAAAATTATTGTCACTATTATTATTATTATTTATTATGATTATTATCATTATACGATAATTTCAGGAGCTTTAAGATGGAACCAATAATAGCTTGTGATATTAACATTATTTGTTCACCTAATGTCACAATTTCCCACAAGACGATACCAAAAGACCAGCTATCTCCTTCTGTTGATTGGTCACCAGTTATCATGGTTTCAGGCGAAGTCCATCTTGTTGGCTTCTGAGATGTTGGAAAATATAAAGAAGGTTTAAAATCGTGACAATGGCTGAATTGTTCACAAATTACAAGCAGATTTGAAAACATATCAAAAACAATATTGCATATGAAAAAAAATTAACAAACACCACGGTCAATAACATAATTATAGTGTATTCATGTATCATTATGGATTAAATAATTGAATGATCTATGATGATGATATATCATTAAATAAGGCGATAATACTCACACCTCTGTCGCTAAATAGTGATGAAGATAGTCCATAATCTGATAGCTTGCATTGCTTTCTATCTGCTAGTAAAACATTGTGAGCGCAGAGAGTTCCATGGATGATCTTTGTAAACAAAAAATAGAAATAGTAAACGTAATTATAACAATAATAAGTAAATAAATGAATAAAATCCAAATTTATACAATTTGGATGTTATTTATACACCTTTGATCATCATAACCATCCTCATACCATACTGGCTTACTCCTCTCCCATTCTTCCACTTTCTTCTTCCATTTGTGTAATTCTCATCCTTCTCGTATCCCCTTTTTCCTCTCCCCCTCCCTTCCCCCTAATCCGTTGTTAATTCTCTTCTATTGCAAGTCATGAAATAAGGTTACCTTCTTTGATGCGAGATATTGCATTCCTTTTGCAATTTGCCAAGCCAGGTTGAGTAGACTACCTTCATCGATACGAACCCTCTTTGGTTTGAGATTGCCGTATGTGGGTTGGGATTGCACCCCTGTGGTCTGTAGATGGGTGAGTAGGGTACCCCAAGAGATGAACTCGTACAGAATGCTACCTGCATCGTGGGCAATTCGTTAATTGAGAACAATAGTGTATGAAACTGATATTCAATATCATGTTTCATTAGACATCATGTTATAGCGAAGGAAAATCCTGTACATTACTCATTAATTTTAATAAACTGTTGTTTTACTATGATTAAACCGATTGCGAGAATTGCTCAAAATGTTACGCACATTCAGGTTAGCTATAGTAATTTTGTTAAAAGCCGTTCCAAATAAATAGGGAAAACGCTCATATTCCAACTAATATATATAGAATTAAGCACACACTCGAAAGATTATTAATTGGCAGAGAAGAATTTTTACCTTGCTCTTGACAATATCCCAGGCACGTGACAACATTCGGGTGATCCGGTAGCTCAGAAAGAACCTTGACAGCTCGAAGAACGTTGGTTGATTTGGTCACTTGATCTACGAGAAAATAAATCTAATTTATAACTATATATTTTTATACAGTAAGTTACTGGTGCACCATGTGAGAGAGAGAAAAAGAGGGTTGAGGAGTCCTGAAAAGGACTCTGACTCGGTAATCTTTCTTGGGGGTGTGTAGTCTTGAAAAGGAATGTGTGTTATCTTTCTTTATAGCATATAGTTCTAAGGAGAACTATATATAACTAACTAATAATATAACTATATATTTATGTTTTCAATTTCGAAGAGAGTCGTGAGTCATTGGCAGAAGAACTCAATCACTCAGTTGTTAAAAAGATTTAGGAGAAACTGTGTAGACGTGGAAATACAAGTATTTGGTTTACTCTTAAAGCGATGTTTTACTGTATTCGTTTGTTTTGGTCATCCTTAAATTGAACTTCTAGAACGCTGAGGGCATCTCTGCTTATTTATGATAAATACAACCTCTCATGATGTTCAAGTTTATAAGCTGCATTGTTATCTACGAAAGCGATTTGCATGTCGGTCATTTTGAATAATTAATTTTGTTTAGGGAGTGGTTGGCAAAACCTCACCGGGAATCTGCCTGATAGCAACGGCTACTTGACTTTGATTCGAGAGGAGTTCTCCCTTCCATACCCCTCCGAAGTCACCGCGTCCGATTGAACCGAGTCTGGTGAAAAACGTCACGTTTTCAGGAGCAATGATAGAAGAGTGGGATTGACCGAGTTTGAGGGATGTGTATGCTATAAAAACAAACATTAGATTATTATTAAAACGATTCTACTACTTGAAAGATCAAATACAAGCAATATTTCACACTCTAAAACAGGGATAAGGCTACCCTTGGATAATCTTTTCTAGATTTCTTTCAAATATAAACCGAAAGTGAAAGAGTATTCACCATAAATTCATAATTTTGTGTGTGTGTGTGTGTGTGTGTGAGAGAGAGAGGGCGAGGTGAATTTGCGATTTAATAAAGCGGCTGTTATTAGATTTAAGTTTTAAAACCCCTGTTTAATGAGTAGGCCTAGCAAAAATCTGATCTTTGAGAATGATTAAGCTAATAATGTTTTCTGTGGAATATATACTTCTACTTTAATAAATTAAGTAATACCCTTGATATTTATTGTTTTTATTTTTTCTTTACCTCTTCAGAGAGACTTTATTGTTCCATTTCAAAATACATATAGACTATTTACAAACAAGTGAAATATAACATATGAATTAAATATAAGATCAACATAATTTCTTAAAATGATCATTATAACATTTCTAATAATTTTGTAATTTCTTCATTATCGAAGTATCTTATATTTTCTTTGTATTTCAAATAACATTTTAATGATGAAATAAAATTATTTATTAACCTCTTTGGATTTGTCGATACTTCCCAAAAGTGCCGCTTTACGTAATCTTTTATATTACCAGTTGAGCATAATTTTGTTTTTTATTAAGTAAAGTAAATTTTCTGTTATTTATTTTATATCCAATCAATAACATTTTCATATCAATTTCAATTTCTATTTTAAAGATGAAATACATAATTCTTGAGATAATTTTCCAGAAAACTCTTAATTTTTTTTAGAGGGCAATATCCTATGAATTAATTTGAACTGAAATACATCTTCTCAAACAAATGTTTCTAGTAGGCCTAAAATATTTTGCCAGAAATGGAAACCAACTTTCTCTTTTTTCTTTTCTAGCATTAAATTATTGTAACTTTTCGCATTAGTTCATTCAACGTTTATAACGTCTAAAGTTGTCTCAATGTACATTGTTTCATTGAGACTTAAAGGTTTGTTAAAACGTAAAGTTTGTGACCTATATTTTGGGATTTGTTTTCTTCAATTTTGACATTTTGAATAAAAACAACAGATTCTTTACATCAAAATGGTTATTGAATAGAGAGTTATCTATCCAAGTTGATAGTTACAATGTATTGTGCAGTTTGGGACAAAATGATAATCAAATAGTACGATAGTATTTGTTTGGTTGTGAAACGTTTTTCAACGTTCTTATGGCAATTTACAAAGCCATTCATCTACCCTTCTTATTTTGTGGGTGAATTTTGCTTCGTGATTAATCTTCGTGGTACTAACGGTTTCATCGTTTTAAACTCTTGACTGATTTTACACATTTTCTCACCTCTATCTCCGTTCTGAATCATCTCATACGCCGTGTTGTCGTTTGCCTCCTGAGATACGTGTCTACTTTCTCTGTGAAAAAAGCGATAGTGAACAAATTACCTTTCTGCCCTAGCCCATAGCCATCTATGTACAGAGTTTGGCCACGTCGGTTCGAGGTTGTCACGCCATGTTGTGACCCAGTGAAAACAAGTTGGCCAAACTCTCCTAATCAATAGCACTGCCCTAACCTATTGTACAGCGCCATCTCATCGAACTAATTTTCAATTACTCGTATTAGAGCAGTTTTGCTCGTTTTTGTGTTATAGTACATAGGTAACATTTTCGTTTTCTACATTACGAAATATGTCTTCATTTTTGTTTTCAAATTAACTACTTTTCAATTCCCTTGAATGTGCAGAGTTTTATACCGATACAAACTCAAGTTTCACTTTACTTTTTAACATATTTGGCACGTAAACACGTGAATAAAGATATCATGCTTAACTTTAGAGGTTTCTCGTATTTCACTACATCCGAATATTGGTGTGTGTGAGAATGTGTGTGAGGGGAAGGGTGTTTGTATGAATATTTATAGATCGATATACAGTATTTATATTCTGTTCAATATTTCGAACTGCTAAATACTAACCTAGAAACGGTTTTCGATGACTCTTCGAAACCTGCAGAAAGAAAAAGAAGAGGAAGAAGCGAATATAGAAACTTTAATGGATATTTTCTGTGTAGAAAATAGGAATCTGGCAAATTTATCAACAAGGAAGTAAAATTTAGCCTTAAGTAAATGAATCTCTATCCTGAGGTATTAATATGGTATGGGTGAATACATTCAGGAAAGCGTTACATGTTATGATATGCAAGGACAAATATCTTCGCTATCAATTTCCGATATTATGTTTTCTCAATCTCTTTGGTAAGGCATTTATCCTCGTTTCAAAGTCCCTTGAAGAGTACTTAAAGATGTCAGTCCTGCGGTTGCTTATTTACAAGCATACACATAGATATTTAACAGTCAGGTATAAACAATCATGAAACAAACATTTACATATCTTATAATCGTTCTGATTCCATCGTGCAACTGTTCTAGTAGAAGATGAATATAGTCACCTGGTCGTGTCTCCTGTCTCCTCAACATGATGAATTGAATGATGTTGATGATGACAGAAGCCACTAACAGGATGGCTAAGACAGCTATACCTGCAGAAGCTCCAGAACTCAGACCAGTTGGCACACATGTACATGGTGTGGGATCTGGATTACGAGCAATGTTTCATACAAGATCTAAAGACACATGCTTCTAGATGAAATCATCAAACCTATGATTAGTTTTCAACAAATACTCAGCGGTCATATGACACATGCGAATGGGACGATTGATCCAGATTCACTACACACACTAACCGAATCATTTGCTTCTACCCTAGACTAAATACTATACTTAATCCAAACATTTATCCTAAACCTAACCTAAAAACCTATTCGCAACCGTCACCCTTACTTAAAACCTAATCTAAAACCCAATTGCAACCCTAACCCTAATCCTTACTCTAAACCTAACCTAAAACCCAATTGCAACCCTAACACTAATCCTTACTCTAAACCTAACCTGAAACCCAATCGCAACCATAACACTAATCCTTACTCTAAACCCTACTTAAAACCTAATTGCAACCCTTATCCTATACTTTTGACGAAAAAAATACAAGGATACAAAAAGATTTTGCCGGAGCAAATGTAAGATCACATACCAGTATTATAACATACAGGTATCTATAGATATATAAAAAAATTTAAGAATCAAATTTATACCCAATAACTGTAATTTAAAACAAAAATTAACCACCGTGTTTAAGCCATTCAAAACAAATATACTAAAAATTTAAAAAAAAATCAGTTCACGTTCTACCGACAGCAACCCTGAATCTTTCTATAGTAGTATATCTTCCAGATACTGAATAAAATAAATAATCAGGGGAATTCCCTATTGAATTCATTGCGATCAAAACAGGAACCTCCTGACGAAAATAAGGAACAATTTGGTATGCATATCCACCTATACTATGAAGCCTCGCTTCAACCATTGCAATAACAGAACTTTGGACTCTTGTCCGTGTACACAAATATACTGTAAGTTAATATTTGCTGAAGTAACTAGGGGGAAAAAACATTGCTTGGATGAATTCACATCCTTTGATATTGATCTTTCTGATATTTGTATATCACATATCATAATTTATATTGGCATAGTTTATAACAATGGCTTATTCATGGGGTGCTTAAAGTGATGAATTACTTGTACAAAGAGTTCATCAGAAATATTGTGACCGATAAATCTCTCCCTCTCTCTCTTCATGAGGAGTCGTTTATATTCAGTTCCTGAAGAGATACGACTTGTTTTACTGTAAACGCTGTTATATTGAATTGAATTGAATTGAATTTCAATTTCAATTTATTAACAACAACACATCACAATAATGACAGTACATATGAACAATCATACAATGCAAAAAATAATACTGATTCATGTATACATAACATAAGAGTAATGTCAATTGAACAGTAATGGTTTTAAAACGATATTTAGAGATACATCTGCATACTATTAAATGTACAAAAGATATATACGTAAATATGTGTATCACTATTATTTAGGTGAAGTTGTTCAATGTGAACTAAAATTTAGCACAAGTGCTAGTCGAGCCTAGTTCCATTCTTTGGCAAGATGTTTTTCTGTTAATTTGTTTATACATATGAATGTAAAACTTGTTTGTTATGTATTTACATATATTCAACAAAATAATACAGTTTCATGTAACTTTTTTACATACTAAAATGGCGAAGAAAAAGAGTTTAAGTGTTAAAGCATTATAATGAAAGGAGAAAAATCTTTGAACAAATAAAATCATCAATGTATTCATGAAAATGAAAAAGATATATTAATATAAATAATATCATACAGGTGTGCGTACGTGCACAAATCCTTTAAAAGCTTAACGCAGCTATAATCGTTAACAAGCAAGTGTATACATAATACCTATTCATCATTGTTTAGATTTTTTGAGTTAAAAATCAAAATAATATACCTTAGTTTATAACCTTGAAACGTTAAAAAGTAAGCTATATTCTTTGAAGTAAAACAAAGACATTGTTTCAACAAATATGTTCAATTTTAAAAAAAATTAACAAAAATGAAAATTATACTTTTGAAAGTTAATTAAAATATCTTGAACAAAAATGTCCCCTCACCTGACGAACTGCTCGTAGTTCCTTCTGTTGTTATTGGTTCTAGTGTTGTAAGAGCATATGCATAAACGTTAGAATTGTCAAACTGTTTATGGAGGAATATCTTTTTTGGGTGATTGTCAGTTTCAAAGAGAAAACGGAGCATCCTATTTTTAAAGCTTGCAAAGTCCACAGCAACAACAAAATATTAATTATAATAACTAGAATTTAATTCGTCACGAGGACGAATAAGGTGGTCTGTCTTCAAGTCTTATGATAGATTATAATATTTACTATCTTGAGAAAGGGAGAAGTTATATAGACATGTAAACAATGATGATCGTCATGATGATCATGATGATGATGATCTTGATAGTAATTGTGATGACGATGATGATGATGATCATGATGATGTTGATGATTATCATCAACAGACCATGATGACATCAGACTGAAAAAAATGAGAGAACATTTAGATAGCATATAGTCTCAGCTACAACATACTCAAAAATCAACAAAAATCAAGCCGAAATAACGGCGATATTGCTCGCAAAAGACAAGAATGTAGAATCCAGATTTGAGAAAAAGTCATCTCCTATAAGGATTACACGCAAGAAGTAATGGATCAAGTGATAATAGGGTAATAATAAAGTAAATATGGTTATTTATTACATTATTTGCGATTGTACGTGTTTTATTGAGCAAAGGAGATGGTACAGTGAAAGGTCAAAAAGAAAAAAAAGTGAAGACAAAAAATTGTTGGAGACGCCCGGACTCGAACCAGGGACCTCGAGGTCGGAAGTCAAGTGCGTTACCGATATACCAAAACATTTCCCATAGAGATTACACGTAAACGAAAAATGGAAATCTCAAATCCCACTTTGTAAGTGAAATATGAGCATGATCCCGGCATCTGACCGAAAAATAAAGGGCACACTTACAATAGCATATTTTCTCAGCTACAACATACTCAAAGCTCAGCGTAAACGAAGATCAAACGACGGAGATATTGCTCACGAAAGACAAGAATGTAGAATCCAGTTTTGAGAAAAAGTCATGTCCCATAGAGAATACACGCAAAATGTGAAAAATTGACATGCCTCCTTTAATCGCAAAAATACGCCATGATACCATTGTGAAAATGAAATATCTTGGCAACTGCATTTGTAGAAAATATTCTCAGGTAGAACATATCAAAATTTGAAAGAAAATTGATCAATATCAACAGAGATACAATCACTTTTCTAAAAATCTGCTGACGTCATAATATGCAAATTGAAATTTTGAGTTCGGAGGCCATTATGATGACGTCATGAGTTAATTGAGGGTCAAATGAGGCATGAAATCATATCTCCAACTCATAATCTATTTAAATATGAAAGAAATTGGGGGGTATCTATCCATTCTGAAGAGTTAAAATGAATTTTGTATAGGCATGTTTTTGCCCATGTATTGTGGATACAGAAAGCGCAGGTCGGCGCGTGCGTTCAACTTTGACAGCCGCTAATTGCGTTATTACTGGTCGGAAAAAGGTAAACAAGGTATCAAAATGCTTGGTAAAATGTAATTAATATGATAACAGAAAAATTTTGGCGATTCTATGTTGCAAAATGCCAGGACGCGCGGATACGCGCGGAAACGCGCGCGCATAATTACGCGCGCGCAAATTTTGAAAATGCTTAAAATGGCCTAGAACGTATGCAAAATTAATTTTAAACGAATCGGAGCATTATAAAATTTTGATGCGCGCATACGTGCGCGTCGAGGTGTGCGCGCAAAATTTGTTAACATTTTTAGTTGACCTTTGACCTGAAATTGATGTATACCAAATATGGTTTATTTTTGATGACTCGTTATCGAGATATGATAATGACCTGATTTTTACAAAATGGCGCCTGGATGACGTCACGATGACCAAATGACCTTGAAAAAGTTGATTATACTTGAAATCATAAGGCTTGATAACTGACAGAAATTTGAAGGAAATTGACCATGTCAATTTCGAGTAAACGTGTGTACAAAAAAGTGTACGGAAGAAATAAAAATAAACTAGAATTTAATTCGTCACGAGGACGAATAAGGTGGTCTGTCTTCAAGTCTTATGATAGATTATAATATTTACTATATTGAGAAAGGGAGAAGTTATATAGACATGTAAACAATGATGATCATCATGATGATCATGATGATCATGATCTTGATAGTAATGGGGATGACGATGATGATGATGATGATGATCATGATGATGTTGATGATTATCATCAACAGACCACGATGACAGACTGAAAAAAATGAGAGAACATTTAGATAGTATATAGTCTCAGCTACAACATACTCCAAAATCAACAAAAATCAAGCCGAAATAACGGCGATATTGCTCGCAAAAGACAAGAATGTAGAATCCAGATTTGAGAAAAAGTCATCTCCCATAAGGATTACACGCCAAAAGTAATGGATCAAGTGATAATAGGGTAATATTAAAGTAAATATGGTTGTTTATTACATTATTTGCGATTGTACGTGTTTTAATATTCAAAGGAGATGGTACAGTGAAAGGTCAAAAAGAAAAAAGAGTGAAGAAAAAAAATTGTTGGAAACGCCCGGACTCGAACCAGGGACCTCGAGGTCGGAAGTCAAGTGCGTTACCGATATACCAAAAAAATTCCAATAGAGATTACACGTAAACTGAAAACTGAATTCTCAAATCCCACTTTGTAAGTGAAATATGAGCATGATCCCGGCATCTGATCGAAAAATAAAGGGCACACTTGTGATAGCTTATTGTCTCAGCTACAACATACTCAAAGCTCAGCGTAAACAAAGATAAAACGACGGAGATATTGCTCGCAAAAGACGAGAATGTAGAATCCAGTTTTGAGAAAAAGTCATGTCCCATAGAGAATACACGCAAAATGTAAAATATTGACATGCCTCCTTTAATCGCAAAAATACGCCATGATACCATTGTCAAAATGAAATATCTTGGCAACTGCATTTGTAGAGAATATTCTCAGGTAGAACATATCAAAATTTGAAACAAAATTGATCAATATTTACAGAGATACAATCAATTTTCCACAAATCTGCTGACGTCATAATATGCAAATTGAAATTTTGAGTTCGGAGGCCATTATGATGACGTCATGAGTTAATTGAGGGTCAAATGAGACATGAAATCATACCTCCAACTCATAATCTATTTAAATATGAAAGAAATTTGGGGTTATCTATCAATTCTGAAGAGTTAAAATGAATTTTGTATAGGCATGTTTTTGCCCATGTATTGTGGATACAGA